>NC_090808.1:45154094-45774094 GCF_036512215.1 Solanum lycopersicum | reverse complement strand
GTGTTGACTTTAGTGGATGTCAGGATCGATAAAGCAAATATGCCTACAGTTATAATAGAGACTAAATTGGTGATTATGGGTAGCTAGAAAATTAGAGAGATAGAGTCATCAAATGAAAATGTTTGATATGAACACTATGGAAGAGTATCTAGAGCTATTCTACCTTGGTTATGTACATTCTTGTGTGACGGACTACTTCATTCTGGATGTGGTTTAGAGTATGATTGACTTTCTACGTCTGTATCTATAGGGTTTAACGTGTTAGTCCACACTTTGGAAGAGAGGCAAAGGAGCCCGATCGCCGCTACAAGAAAAGTACTTTGTGCATCATGTAAAAATTCTTGTAATGCAAAGTGATTGGTAAGATGAGTAGTATACATTATTATAATAATACATATTAAAGAAAGGGAGTTGAGGCGACCGGCCACGGGATTGGAAACCTCAAGGTAAGGATTAATTAATATTTAATATCATATAATTAGATTGAAAATTGAATAGAAGTTTTGTATTATAGTTATGATGATTGGGTTGGGAAAATAATTAAAAAAAGAAGAGTGAATTGATATTGATGTTCATGTTCCGGGATTTTGGGGAAGAATTATATACCTCAAGCATTGGCTACTTATTTCCAATTGATTGAAGCAATGATACTTAGCTATGCATGCAACAAGAGAAAATAATAATGTACTGGTTCATTCGTTTTCTTTTTCCGAATAATTCTTATTACATATATAATATTCCTAACTTGGTACATTAACAAATGTAATTAAGTTTAAGGATAATAAGATTTAGTTACTACATTTATGTGGGTCTCCATATTGGTA
This sequence comes from Solanum lycopersicum, assembly GCF_036512215.1. Taxonomy (NCBI): domain Eukaryota; kingdom Viridiplantae; phylum Streptophyta; class Magnoliopsida; order Solanales; family Solanaceae; genus Solanum; species Solanum lycopersicum. The sequence goes on along the minus strand of NC_090808.1, from coordinate 45,773,270 downwards.
TAATTAATTGTGAATATATTAAGTATGTAAAGATTGTGATTGGAGTATGGTGCAGGGTTGGCTGCCACTAGTTTAGTAATCATTGGCTTCAAACGTTTAATATGAATATTGTGGTATCGTATTATAAGTTATATTTAGACATATTTGGATAGGTAATTAAATATAAGGTGTATTATTTTAATTGAATATCATTAAGGTTATGCATATCAGAGGAATTAATACCTATCCTTAGGTTTGAACTTTAGAAAATTAATTATAGAATTAGGTGAATTTTGGGTCTAGGACATAGGATAATATGAGTGTTAATAGAATCTGAACTTAGAAATTATGCATATATATTTGATAGATTGAAAAAGATTGAAAGCATTGAGGAAAGGGAAAGTATTGGAGAATTAGCTTGCTTGACTTCAGTTCTTCGGTGGAGGTACGTTATCATTTATTCTATTTTATAGATAGACTCTTAATAGTTATTAATATGCATTTAATGATATTCTGAAGTCCTCTATGTACTTGATTGTGTGATTGTGTGGCTTGGTTGTATGGTGTGTGATTGGTCTGAAATCTTGAAACTGTGAAATTTATAATCTTGAACCCTCTTTATTGAAGTGATGCCTTGAATAAAGAAGGCTTGATGAAAAATTATCAATGAACTGAAAATTGGTGATATTAAATGGTAAATTCATGGTATTATTGGATGGGAGTGTCATGTTCGGACATGGTATAATTAAATCAGAGTGTCACGTTTCAACACGGTATAATTAGATCGGAGTGTCATGTTCTGACACGGTATTCTTAGATCGGAGTGTCACGTTCCGACACGATATTTTTGGATCCGAGTGCCACATACCGACACGGTATAATTGGATCGGAGTGCCACGTACTGACATGATATAATTGGATTGGAGTGTCACATTCCGACAATGTAATATTAAAGGAAACATATTGAATTAATGGAATGTACTCAATCTCAAAAATTTCAATTCCCAAAATGATTTTGGTTTGGAGGCATGAGCCCTCATGTGTGATCTTGATATTGTTAACTTATTGCATACTTACTTTAGTGTTGTTGACACTGGTTCATGTTGTTTGTTTTTTATCACCTATTAAGTATCATAGTTTATTTTATACTATTATTCATTGTGTATTAGTTGCTATTTTGGGTTGGACGATGATACCTACTAAGTAAACATTGTATCGTACTAAGCCATACTTGTGTTTTTCTTTGAGTGCAGCGAGTGTACCAACACCTTTGATTTTTCTCAGCTCTAGACATTCTCCAGCATATCAGGTTCCATGATGATCTATTCATTCAAGCTCGTGTTGAATTTTCTCGGTCATGACATGATGTCCTTTGTTTTTAGATACATACCATTTTATTCTTTTATTTTGGGGTATTTGATACTCTTAGACTTAGTATTTGGAGATTAAATATCCTTGATGTGATGACTTTCAAGTTGTGGGAATGACATATAGTAGACTTTAATGGATTTGTGTTTCTTACATCGATAAGATTTAAGCTTACGCATTATGGTTAGAATTTTGTAAATTGAACAAAAAATATAAGTTGGGGTTTGAATTTCTTGGTTCACCCACTTAGGAGGTTAAGGGTGGGTGTCACTCACGACTCAATTTGGGTCGTGACATAGAGTAGAGGGATGAGGACCTAAAATTGAATCTGAAGTAAATGGAAATATGGTTTCGTCGAAGCTAACATGCTTATCTATATAGAAAATGGTGGTCTTTCAAGTATGAGTCATTTTTTATTTTATGAACTACACACACCTGGTTTTCACTAAAAACAGATACATAGGCATCCCTTTTTTGGGTTTGGTGTTTGTAAAAATGGGGTATTTTGTCTTTTTTAAAAATAAATAAGAAATCTTCTTTTTTTTTTGCTTTTATTTCCTCCCTCGATTAGAGTTTGTGATAAAATTTAATTAGATTCTACTCAAAGGGACAAATGATACCTCCGACCAAAGGATATGGTTCCAAAAGGCGAGATTCCCAAATTCATGATAGTTGACACAATACCTAAGGATCTATGGCGATGGTGGACATGCATGGGGAGTTATGAGCAACAGAGAGTAAAAGAACATTTGGGACATCTAATGGAGATTTATGTAAGAAGTTAAGTGATCTAGGCATTGATTCCTATATGGGATCCAAAAAACAACGTGTTTTTGGATTTTTCTGACTTTGAAATGACTACAAGTCTGGAAGAAATTGCCAGCTTCATAGGAAAAGGATCTAGTGTTCGGGGTGTTAATGTCCATATTAAAAGCCTATGATCCCAAAGAATGTTGATGCCAAAAAGTTTCTGGACTTTCTCAAGATCAACCAAATAAATAAGGAGAGTTTGGAAAAAGGGTGGGTCTCATTAGACTTTTTACACAAGAGGTACGACCAAAAGGATGAATCTTAAAACTACTGGAACCAACTTAGCAATCAAGGGGGTGTAGAGGTTTGGAAGGAGAATGGATATTTTGCCATCATGGTTGTGTTTTTGGGGCGCATTCCCCCCCCCCCCACCAAATATGATTAGCATATAGATATTCATTTGGCTGAGGTGGGGAAGGCATTGACCAAAATGGAAAGTCCTACTATTATTCCTATGATCCTGACAGATATATTTTTCTGTGCATTAACTAAATGTATAAATGGGGAAATGTAATTCGAAGGCTACAACATCTTGTTGAAAATATGATTTTTGGAACATATTTATTATTTTGATCGTACGCTCAGTTTCACTCTAGATTGGTGTAATTATATTTCCTTCCATAAGGAAAGGAAAGCGAAAACCAATTTTCAAATGGAATTTTAGTGTACGACTCTCGGTGATCACGTTTGATGAAATAGTATGGAATTGTTATTGTTCTAGGTAAGGATTTCATTTTCATATCTATTGTTATCTCATTTCTTGTGTTGAGTGGACTTAGAAGTGTTCAACCGTGTGCCCTACTTCGAGTTTGCATCAGTTGGCTAGATTTTAAGACATCCCACCAAATCATAATATGAGTAGGTTTGTATTTGATAGTACCCCGCCAAGGTTTTCCTTTGATAGTGGTGCTTGAGTACCTATTGTGGTTTTTTGATCCAGCAACATTTTGTGACACTCCCGAGGATTTAGCAGAAAAAGAAAAGACTAGCACACCATAAGACAGTTGGAAAGCGAGTTGGAGAAGGCAAAAGCACCATAGCCCAACAAGAAGTTCAAGTCCAAATAGGAAAAAATCACCGGTTAGAGTTACAAGATATGGATGGGGAATTGAAGCATACAAAGGAAAAATTAGCTCAATTAGAGAAGGAGCTGGATAGTAGAATTCATTTGGCCTAGTAGATAAAAAGGAGCAAAGCTTTGAGATTTCTCAATTGAAGAGGGACTTAGTGGCATTTGCATAGGTCATGCACTACCAAAAGGGAGATTTTAAGCTGCAAAAGGAGAAACTCGAGAAAGAAAGATCATGTTGTATGGATTTACATGATCAACTTAAAACACAGTTAGAAGAACAAAGAAAACCAGTCATTGTGTTGATAGTGAAATGGGCTATTGTATAATTTTCTATTGTTCGAGTTGGAGCAAAAGCAAATGATCACTGAGAGAGAAACCTTGCTTAATCATTTTCAAGCATCAGAATAACAAAAGGCCCTCTTAAGGAAATGTCTTGGTGATCATGAGGCGTGGTGGAATAACTTCCATGAAAATTTGGGAAGGGCCAGACATCTAGTTCATCAATTGAAGAAACAAACCTCCTATATTATTAAAACTCATTTTCGTATGAATGACACAGAATTTGTTGGGCAACCACATTACATTGTTTCCCATAAGCCGAAGGTGTTGTTGAATCTGTATGAGTCCTTGAAAGAAGATTAAAGAAGAGTTCAACTATTTTTATTTGCTTGTTTATCTTATTTTGTTTAAGACTCAATATGTTAGTTTAAAGTTTTGGTTTTCAAAGAGATCATGTTGATCATAGTTGTGTCTACACTCTTTGGTTTTGTCGTTTTGTTTAAGGACTTTGGAAATGAATGAAAGGGTTTTCTTTTTGCTTTTCTAAATTATTTTGTTGAGTTGTCTAAATTTTTAAACTACATAATGATCTGATTCATGTGGAGACATGATATGTAGGCAACCTTCAAAGTGTTGATAAAAAAGTTTTTTTTAAAAGAAAAAAAAGGGAAGACAATGAACAAAGCTAAGCTAGGATGAGAAATTGGCCTTCTAAATTCATGTTATTAGGTGATTAACAATTGTGTGATTGATGTTGTAATTGTTTAACCCCTAACAAGTTGGACATTTCTCTTTACTTTAGTAAGTTTTTCGGTGATTGATTTGTGGTAAACTAATAGAACACCCTTGCTTGACTAGGTCTATGATAAGAGCGTCAATGACAACCAATATTGAAATTGTGGTAAACCCGGTAGATACTCCAGTTGATTCATCAAAAACAGAGTCAACCACGGGTGAAGAAAATCAGCCTTTGAGACATGTTATGGCACATTTTTGGCATGTCAGGGCCAATGGACAAGAACCACTAATGTCTATTCTTTGTCTTCTTAAGATCACTAGTATCCAATCTTCATCTTCTCATATTTCGATATCAAATCCTTTCTTCTCTCAAAGGTATGGTTTATTTGATAATTATGGGGTTGAACCAGTAATAACACACCCTTAACGCATTCCATTTAAGAATAATCCCAGTGTCACAATAGCTTCACCAATCTATACTCACCTAGAACACACTATGACGCAGAGAGCAGCTCAAGATGGACAATTTACTGCCCATCCAGAGCAGTACTATACTCATGGGATAGCATTTTGGAGCCATAACTCTGTACAATTTGGTTCCCCTCTTGATGTTGAGAGGCCCACTCAAGGCTCAGAACAAGAGGAAATGTTGAAAAAAAATGAAAAGCATCGAGCAACACATGAAAAGTATGGAAGGAATAGGAGGGTACAAAAATGTTGCGTTTAAAGACTTGTGTATGTTCCCAAATGTCCACGTTCCACTTGGATTCAAAATCCCTACGTTTGATAAGTATATGGGCACAATGATCCATAGATCATCTCAAGAGATATTGCAATCAACTTGGAGGTGCATGGGTAAAGAGGAACTACTCGTGGCTTATTTTAGTGAGAGTTGTTGCCTTAAAATGGTTTATATGCCAAGAGATCTCCCACTGGGATAATATGATTCATAGAGGCTTAAGATCATGATTACTTTCACCACCTGACAACCGCAATTTGTAAGATCCTTTCACACAACAATCAAAATTAGAGAAATGGTTGAAAGTGGTCTCAAAATAGGAAGGATTGTGATCCAGACAGTAATCAAAGATATCACACATGACATTTAAGGTGGTTCAAGAGGTTTTGGAAATCTTAAAAGGAAAGAGAAAGTTTTTTTTTGCTAGCATCAGGGTCAAGGGGTGCTCAAAAGAAATTCAAATTGTCTTACTCACCAATTCAATGACAATATAGCTATCCTCAACATTAATACCCTTATGTTCCTCAATATTCAATATCTTTATCTCCATAAAGAGTCTTCCATGCTCATCCATATGGGCATCCTCCCAATCCCCCACATTTTTTGCCTCAACTCAAGGAAACCTTCGTCCACAATGACCACCCAATCAGGTCCTTTACAACCCTCCTCCTACACAAAATTATGCTCAAGAGCAGGGACAGAAAAGGAAATTCACTCCATTGAGAGATTCATATCCCAAATTATTTCAAAAGTTAAGGAAAATAAGAGTGATTGAGTCTATTCAACCACATCATCTGAATCCAACTACTCCAGGTTTCCAGGATAATGGATGATGTGAGTATCATTCAGGGGCACATGACACAACATTGAAAATTGTTGGACCGTAAAGGAGGCAATAGAGAAGCTAATCGACCATGGAGTGGTCATTGTGATGGATAATAAAAAGACATCCAATTTAACTAATAACCCACTTACAACTCAAAAAAATTTAGTCGGTATGATCTGTGATGATCAAGGTTACAAACTCCTTCGGAAAATGGGAAAGTTTTTTCAGAAGATCAGAGAGGATGACATGTCATTAAAGAATTCAAAACCAGTCTCATCTTCGACTGTTAAAGATGTCAATCTTGATGCCAATGTTTTGTGTGTCTTGGGTTTTTTGAAGGGGATTGAAGTTCGAGCAGGTATGAGGAAGTTGTATGTATCAAAAGGCTTTTCATTAACACAACAGGACCAAATTTGCTTGGTAAAGTTGAAAGAATCTACATTTGTTAACCCCGTCTAGCAGCTTCTAGTGAATGATTGGAAGGTTGTTCCTCGGAACTACAACAAAATCATTGTGGTTTACGGTTGAAAGGAAATTGTTGAAGATGATAAAGCTGAAGGGCTGATACTCTTCGGAATATGTTATTCTCGAGAAGAGACTAAGTAAAGGAAGATGGCTCAAAGAGTTTCTAAAAAAACTAAGGTTCCAGACTAATCTATTGTGGAACAATTGAATAAAACCCCTGCACATATTTCACTATTATCTCTACTCTTGCACTATTGTCTCAAGAGATATTGCAATCAATATATTTCAGTATTGTGCATCTAGGCATGTTTCATCGAGTTTTATGTGTTTGTTTTGAATGAAATTCATGTAAGAGGTGCTAAACTCATAGACGATCGTATTTGGGTTGTAAACGTATGGTAAATTATTCCCAAGGACCATCCAAGGGTCCTTGAGGAAGGACCCCAAACCTGTTGACAAGGCTGTCCCAGGCAGACCCCAAACGACGGAGTAGTCGACGACTCTTGGGTCTATCAATTCCCCGTCGATGGGGACTTGGCCTTGGGTGAGATGGAGAGCCTTGAAAGGTGACTGAACCAATCGACAGTTTCTAGCATGGCCCATCTGTGGGCTTACGCCCCGTCGATGGTGTCATAAGTAGACACTGTTTTCCTGCGCAGCTTTGCTGTTAAGTCAAGGGGTGTATTCTAAATTCACCTCACTTCTAAATGGATGTATTGGCAGTCTATTAAGGGTATATTGGCTATTTAAAACAAGTATATAAGTGTTTAACACTTAGAATATTTCATTCATCCAAATCAAAACCCCAAATTCTAGGGTATGATCTTGGGATGTGACACTAGAGTACAAAGAAGCCCTTGATAGCCCTTCACCATGTGCTAACATAGATGATTAGTAGTTTTACCTTTGGCAAGTAGAACAGATTCCAGGGTGTGGGGTCCTTTATGACACCGGATTCCAAACCTATCTTGTGTGGTCTATGTCGGTTAGTGTGTATACTCATCATATGAGATGTGCATTCTAGTATTGGAGAAGTTCTACAACATGTAGGTACTGGAATGGGATGCAATTTATACATGGAACAAGTAGGCTTTAAAGGTTCTAGGGTGATTTTTATAGGTCCTCCAAGACCATTATGTGATGTCCTCTAATTGTTTACTGGTCTCTTAAATAGCTTAATGAAATATTTTGAATTATTTTAAGTATGTTAAATAGAAATTTTCTTATCAAGGGTATCTTTGAGGATGGCTTATGTGTGCTTGAAGAGGGTGTATAGGCGGTCTCTTCATGTCTTACTTTTGTGAGTCTTAGAGTACCCTTAGGTGGAGAGTCTAAATGTTTATATGGATTCTAAGTGACTATGGTTGTGTCTTGTGTATTACATGAATATTCCTTATATGTGAAGATTAACTTGAAGATGGTTCTTACATTTTTTATGAAGTTTCTATTAAAAAGCATGAAAAGTATGTTTAAAAGAAAATGTCCATTTTTTCATAGTTTCTTGCATGTACACCATACTTTGTGAATTCAATGTGCTAATTCAATATGTTTATCTATTTTTACAAGTGTAGGTGGCAAGTGAGGATTCTCATAGAAGTTGAAGTTTAGGAATAACATTCTCTCAAGATTGGTATGTCCTCCTATGTTTGAGGACATGGCTTATATTTTAGTTTCCTTTTCTAAAAGATTTTGTAATAGACTATTAGTTTATTTTTAAGTTGATGTAAGGTTCGTGACCCTATGATATTATATGTGTCCAAGATAGTTTATGACGAGACTTAGATTTCTTATATTTTATAAAGAGTTTGACTATTATGATGAAGAGTTTTAATTTTGTACTACTTTTCATATGTATGTGATAAAAGATTTCAAAGGGATCGTATAAGACCTCTAAGAGGTCGAGTACGTCGTGTCGCGATTTGGGGTGCTCTCCGGTCGTGACAAAGCTTGGTATCAAAGCATAAGGTTATGAAGTAATCTTTAGGATTCAAAGTATTATAAAGCCACGTCTAGTAAAGTCTTGTTCATCGTTGGTGAGCCGCGACACTTTTATGAACGAGAGGCTATAGGACAATAAAAGTTTCCCTTTCTTAATTAATCTTTTGTCGTGCCATAGAGTTGAGGTTATAAGTGTCTATTCCGAATCTCTTCCCAAATGTTTATAAGACATGAATATAATAAGGACGCCCTCAAGAAGAGTTGATGAGGAAGTGGTGAATGAGGGAGTTCCTTCTAAGTGGAACAAGTTCCCTAAGGTGTTCAAGTACCTCAAGTTGAACAAGTTCCTATAGCTAATCAAGGGAATGAGGTTCTGGTGGTTCCCCCGGACATGACTAATGAAGAATTTAAAGGAGTTCGTCTTACCCTAGCCCGAGCCTTTATGACTCAAGAGAATCGAGACGTGGGTCCTAGGATAAATGACCTAGAGAATACTCTGGCCACTATGCTGAGAGACTTTTTGAGAATGAATCCTCCTACCTTTCTTAGATCTAAAGTGGGAGATGATCCCCAAGCCTTCTTGGATGATGTGTATAAGATAGTACATGCTATATGGGTGACTTCTAGGGAGAAGGAGGAGTTGGTTTCCTACCAATTGAAAGGGGTTTCTCAAGTGTGGTATACATAATGGAAAGATAGTAGGCCGATTGAATCGTGTCCTATAGAATAGGAAGAGTTTAAGGAAGCATTCTAAGAGAGATACTTTCCCAGTGAGAATAGTGAGGTTAAGGTCGAGGAGCTCATAAACCTTAGGCAAGGTAACATAAATGTAGAGAAGCATTCCTTGAATTTATCCCATTGTCTAAGTATGCTCAATCTTTTGTGTGTAACTAGAGATGAGATGAGTAGGTTCTTGAACGGTGTATCTAACCTTGTGAAGGAAGAGTGTCGTACAGTATTGCTCCATGTTAATATGACTTAATCTAGGCTTATGGTGTATGCTCAATGATTGAAGAGTCTAAGCTTGGAGGGAAGTAAAGATGCTAAGAGAGGAAGGAACGATGAGCAAGGTCAACCTAGAATTAAGAAGAGGGATCCAAATAGAGATGTTCCTAGTCCACCTAAGGCTAACTATGAGAGAGGTGGTGGTTCCGACATTGATAAAACCTACTTGCTAAAATTGTGGGAAAAACATTTTGGGAAGTGTCTAAACGGTACTAGTGGGTGTTTTGGTTGTGGTAAGAATGACCACAAGATGAGTTATTTTCCTACCTTTGTGGCTAGAGGAAGAGAGGCCATGCAAGCTCTTCTAGTGGGTTGGTTGGATGTTGGTGAAGCAAAAAAATTCTTCTATTGCCTCCAAGATAACAAGGAAGCAAATCGGGATGAAGGTGCCGGTAAGTTATAGTTTTCTATTTTGTCAGTTGTTGGGTTCCTTCTAATTGGGGGAGTATGGTGAATAGTTGGGTTGATGAATCTTTCCTCCTCTCTTCAATTCTAATCAAGCTAGAGTGTTTGAATTTTCTAGTTGAATGTTGCATGTGTTTAGGAGTCTAAGTGAAAATGAGTTTCATTGATCTCCTTGCATTATGAATATTTTCATGAGGTTATGTTTATGGTAAATTGAGTTCAAATGGTCTTGTCTTTCATACTGTTGTTCCTCTATAATGATTTGCCTAGATGTTGCATGGGTGAACTATTAAGCATGATTTACAATGAACTTTCTAAGAATGATGCATAAATGTGTTTTATGAGATTTTGACATAATATTCTTAGAGATAATGATATGAGTATGATGATATGTGGAGAAGAAAGTTACTCCTATGTGAAATGAAAAGGTAGAGTTTTATTGCATCATAAGTCATAGATGATGTTCCTAGTTTCTTATTGTGTTTTGAGTCTCTGGATTATGTGGGGTTGATCTTCCACTTATATATGTGTATTGTATGATGTAGTATGGTTATGATCTTCTAGTCTCGAGTTTTTATTCCTTGAAAGTATAGAAAATGTTTTAGTGTCATTCGAGGACGAATTTTGTGCAAGTGGGGAAGAATGTAATAAACCTAAAATCGAAGTAGGTTAAACTAGAGGCTAATATGTTCATTATGAGTTAATAAGGTGTAAAAATAATGGTTAATATCTTTATAAGTCAGTTTGAAAAGTTTGGAAGTGAACATCAAAGGACGACCAAGACGTCCGGTAACTAGGCTTGTGTGTGTGCTAGTGTGGCTTGCCAGGTTTTATGTGTTGTTTGGTTGATAGGAGAGGACTCTAACACCTAGATTAAAATGTTTAGGGTTGAAATTTCCAGTAACGACTCTCCAAGGATAACCCCAAGGGTCTTTGAGGAGGACCTAAGCCTTGGCAAGAAACTTCTAAAAATAGTCCAAACCATGGCCACCAAACAATGCCCCTTAGTTTGATTGACGCCCCATAGATTTGGGCGTGGTTCCACACTTTGTGATGGAAGCTTATCCCCCATTTCGACCGTCTCTCACCAAAATCACACCCAGCAAGACGGGTTGTGATTCAAAAGACGGCCAGTAGATATAAATGTCGTTTGACACCTATAATTTTCTGCAAGTGTCTCGGCCAAGTTGGGGGTAGTTTGGAAATTCACCTAGCATCCTAATTAAGTAATGGACGGTTATTTTAGGTGTTTTTATGTATTTTAATTTAGTTTATACATCTAAAACTTAAAATAGACTTCACTTTTCCAAATCAAAACCCAAGATTAAAAATAAGTTCTATCTAGACTCCATTGAAGCTTGAAAAAAGGTTGAAGCTACCATTGAAGTTCTTCATTTATTTCTCCATCAATTTCGTGGGAATTATTCATAAAAGGCATGATATTTCATTCTTGATTCTTCTTCCATTCAAGGAGCCAATTCCAAAGGCTTTTCAAAGATTTTCCAAAACCTTAAAGTCCTATTCTGAATTCTAAGCATGGGTTCTTGCATGAAAAGGTTTTAAGTGATGTTTTATGGATTGATAAACGTTATTTGAATATTTTAAGATCAAAAAATATATGAACCCATGTATTTCTTGAATTCCTAAGTTTGACTCTAAAGTGGGTGAATTGATCATGGCTTAATCTTATTTAATTCATGTGTAGATTGTATTGGGCTATTGAATTATGTATTGATTAATGTTAGAATTTTTCATAGTTGCCTTGTAATGTTGATATCTTTATTGATTATTGATGGATCATGGACATGGATGAATTGTTGGCTTAGTCTTATGTATATTGTTATTGTAAATACCTCTTATTATGTGAATTATTGGAAAGGCTAAGTAATGGTGATTATGGCTATTGGAAGGTGTTGAGTTGCCTAATTCCTCTGTTTAGCATAGAATTGATATTTAATTGTCATTTTTTGGTATGGTTCACTTATGGTTGCGGTGTTTAATTGTTATATATGTTATGAACATGGCCTTGTCGGCATTATTAAGTGAACTATAGTATGATCATGATATGGTATATGTAAAGATATAACATGAGGATACTCGTGTGATGATCTTGTATGGATACTATGATTGAATGTATTGCCTCTCTAGTTGATGATGTGTGATGTGAAGGACCAGGGAGAGACTTTAGAGAATTATGTGGTGTCCTGTGTGGTAAACTAGGTGTCCCTACTTTCTACTTGAAAAGGTGTTGATTGAACGAAAGAATGAAAGTCTAGGATCAGTAGACCTAAGTTGGTGCCCTTCCTTGAATTATTATAGGATGTATTCTAGAGTATGTCTTGAACCGGTAGACCTAATCATGCTGACCCTTCTTAACGAGTCTATAACCCTTAGTGAAATGTGAAACTTTGAATAATGTAAAGAAGGTTAATGATTACGCTAGGATCGGTAGGCCTAAGGAGCCCTTTCACGAATAGTCAAATGAGCTATCCTAATAGACCATGGTTGGCAGCCCTAGTGGACCCATCTTTGGAAGAAAAACTATTATTAGTTGGTAGAACGTAGTAATGGTACCCTCTCTAATACATCTAGGGAATGAATTACTCCATAAGAACAAAGGGAAAGCACCTAGAGCATATGCTTGTAATAGTAGCTCTACTTGTGAATGAGACTAGAGTACAAAGAAGACCTTGATAGTCCTTATCCAAGTGCCAACATGGGGGTGATTATTAGTTCTACATGTAACATCTCACAACTCATAATAGCCAGGAATAAGCTAAGAAACTAAAAACAATCACTTTTGGACACAAAATGGAAAATCTGGAAAATTGACTAAGTTGAAATAGTGAATTTTTGTCATTTTCAAACGGTCATAACTTCTAGCTCAGAAGGAGTTAGAGTCAGTTCATTATATGGTTGGAAATATATTTCTAAGAGCTTTGCACAATTTCAATATCGTATAAGTTAGATATGCTCTTTAGAAGTTGGTTGTTGAAGTAAGGAAAGTCTAATACTGGATTTTAGTAAGGGCAAACTTGTCTTATTACCCATCTATTTCCTAATTCAATTTAAGGGCTTATTTGGGGTTAAAATAAGTTGAAATTCAGAATAGAAAGGTTATTTTACCCTTAGGTCTAAGAGAGGAGAAAATAGAAGAAAGAAAAAGGGAGATATTCGTAGGGGGGTGATCCCTAATAAGGTATGTGAGATATTTCTGTTGGTTTAGTTCACCCACACACCATTTTGTTTCATTTTAAAAAATCTATGAGTTGATTTCATGTTAAACGTTGAAGTTCTCGAAGAAAAATATTGAATCTTGTTGATTGAACTGTTGGTAGCTTCCTATTGTGGGTTGATTCTTATATCTCCAGGTTGTTTTTGAGTTGATTTCAGTGGGTATTTAGGATATTAATATTCCTATGTTTTTGGTGAAAGAACTAAGGAGGTTTGGAGGGTTTAGAGATTGAAAAACTAGATGAATAGTCCGTAAGAGGCACCTAGGGAGTCCAGGCGCGTCGTGTCTGTAGTGCACCAGAGATAAGGACACTGAGGCCTAGCACGGCACATCACCAATACGCCTATAAATGTCCTCGGTCAGTTGAGGCTACAACGCCCCGAATGAGCTCAAATCGGTGTTTTTTGCCCAGTTTTCGTAGTTTAGCCCTTATAAGTTCTTCTAAGGTATGTTAGCACCTCCCAATGATTCTAATTATTCCAAATAATTTCTAAACACCTAGAAATCATCAAAGAACTCAATTCATAACCTTGAATCCATAATCCAATTCAAGGAAAGTTAAGATCAAAGTCTAAGAAGTTAAGAGTTAAGATTAGAAGGTTAAGAAGTAAGTCAAAGTGAAGCTTCTGAAAGTCTCCAAGATCTTATTTAAACGTTTTAACATTGTTTTAAGACTCAAGTTTCAAGTCAAATAAAGGATAAAGAGTTGAACCTTGCAATATAAGGGAATTAAGTATTCCCTAAGTTGAGTTCATTTCTCAAAAGTTATAAAGGAACTAAGTATTCCCTAGAAAGTTTATAAATATTTATACATTTAAGTTAAAAGGAAACTAAGATTTCCAAAAAGAGTTTTGTGCAAGAAAATAAAAAATTGATTCTAAGAGAGCTTTTTAAAGCTAAAGTGTGGAGCAAATTATCTCGACCCAAAGAAAGAAAGTTATTTTAAAAGAATGAGCTAAAGTACATTTTGGGAGTAGTATTGAGCACCGATGTGGGAATGAGAGGTCATATTAACTCAAGTATCCATGTAAACCATGATGCCATCATGGGTATTAATGTGTCATACTTTTTAGATGATCATGTAAGTTAAGCTAATGGATCCACTAAGTTAAGGAGTTCTATGTGACAGCAAAGTAAGGACAGTTGTATCAGTGTGGGCTAGACATAATTTTACCACTTAGTCTCATAGTGGTTGGTTGTTGCTTAGAGAATCTCCCACAGAAACTATATTACTTTCATTCAAAAATATGAGTTTGTTATTGCATTATCTTTAACGAACTAAGTTGTTTACACTGTTTTACAAGTTATATATATATATATATATATATATATATATATATATAAATAAAATATTGCATGTTCTTTATTACTTTATATTGAGTTAGTATTTCATGAATTGAGCAGAGCCAAGGTAAGCTCTTAAAATTCTCTCAAGACTTAAGTTATTGTTAGCATTCCAAGTCGCATACTCATACATTCAATATACTGATGCTAGTTGGCTTGCATCGTCTTATGATGCTGATAGCGGGTAAGTAGGATCAATATCTAGCACATCGTCAATACAATTTGAGCATCCAGAGACATTGGTGAGTCTCCCTACATTCTGGAGGATGCTTTTATATGATTTTAATATTTTTCATTATTAGAATGTTGAGGGGTTTTTCCCAACATTTATCTTAGTATTATAGTGGCTTCATAGACTTAAAAGCAGACAAATTTTAGTATCTCATCATCTTGCATCTTGATATTCTATTTTGATACTTAAGTGTCTTTTTTGCCTATGACATTAATCTGAGTTATTTATGATAAATATTACTTGTTTTACTTTTGAGTTAAGTCTTCCGCTAATTTAGATAAGCCTGGACAAGGGTTCGCTCAAGGCCCACAATGGGAATTGGTTCTCGGTCACGTCTAGAGTGTAGGCTCGGACATGATAAACTTTATATTAGAGCAGAGAGTTCAAGAGTCGTAGAGATTCTAAGAAGTCTTGTTTTTAGAGTCTTAGTCATCGGTGTGAAGCGCGCCATATCTCTTATTAGGAGGCTACAACATTTAGAAATTCATTTATTTCATATGTATCGAGATATTGTTCATATGCAATACACACTAGTATTTTTTTCTTGTGCAATACAACCCAGTCATTCATTCATGTTGAAAACACGTCAATTCTCTATTCATGGGCAATATGCACCATATGCATGTCCAGGAAAATACTCTCCAACATTCATGTGCAATACACACCATATTCATATTTTGGGTGATAACATAATCGTAGGTCAACCCACAATGACAATACGTCTCATTTGAAACTCTCAAGGCAATACACCTTATTTCTCCTTTTCAATCTAGGATTATACGTCTTAGTTCCGGATTCTCGTATCTTTCTTTTCCTAAAAAAAACACATCCCATTCAGATTCGTCATTTTGTGATGTTTATTTTAGAGTTTGAACCGCCAACTCAAGTTACCTGAGAATGATCCACAAGCCGCCAATAGAGAGTCAAGATCAATCTCACAGATGACGCACAGAGCAAGTCGAAGACCAAGAAAAGACCTTAAGCAAAAACATTAAGTAGGGATCTTGTAAATCCTATATTGTAGAGAAGTGGAGTTCTGTAACTCTTTTGTTCATATAACTATAGACTATAGATATGACAAGAAATAAGAAGCAATCTTTTGACCACAATTTCCGATAGTATCGGCTATCAAAGTTTCTCAAACTAAACTAACCTGATTTTCTCTTATTCAAGGATATGTATGTAATCTCTGAATCAAGGTTCGGTCATCTTTTTAAAAATGACTTCAACGGAGTTTGAAACATTCAAAAATTAGTCAATTTGTTCACTTTCTTCACTTTAAAACTCTTCATGTTTCCAAGCAAAGACGGGCATGTTGTGGACACCTAATTTTTTACGTGTTTATTTTACTCCTACAATATATAGTAAGGTCTTTTCTTATGTTTTTGTTTTGTATTTTATATTTTGAGTTGTTTGTCTTTCTTTGTTTTATTTTTTTTAATTGGCCCAAATTATCCAATGTTGATTGAATTGGGCTGATTTAGACCCAATTCTGATAGCCCAAAAAATTTTAGATCCAGCCCTATAGCAACGGTCAAGATTGAATTCCAACCATTCATAATATTTTGATCCAACAGTTTTTAGGTGACCCTACCAAAAATACAAAAGACTCCAAAAATTAGAATTTTGGTCCTAATTTTGAGTTTATTTTTATTCTTCCCTTTTTTTTCCACCATCGCCACTGGCCACTAGCCCTTGGCCGAAAAAATCTCAAAAATTATACAATTTCTTCCTTTCACCATCCTCTAGACAAATCCGCAAACCATTCATATTTATTCATAGCCTTATTCCATAGATCTAAGAAAAATCAAACACAAATCTTTATTATTAATTTTTTAGATTTTTGAAGTTCCAGTCATTCCCATCCTATACCATATATATAAATGTGTAGGGTTCTTCAAGGTCTATCTTCGGATATAAAATGTATGTCCAAAATCCATCAAAAAAGTTTCGTGAAGTTTTACGGCGACCCTCATTCGCTCGAAAATTTATGTTAATCTTCCCCCCTCCCATCCTCTATCAAAATCTGTTACTATCACATTTTTTTACCATATAAGTCATTTTGGTGCTGGATTTGTATTATTTTCATAGTGTTCTTTAAGTCTTATCATGTTTGAAGTTTTTGCTTGAATTTTTTTTTTTTGAAATTCGTTTTTTTCTGCCTTATTTGTTGTGCTTGATCTTCAAGATAGTTTATATGTTTGGATTTTGTGTTAGTGGACTGATTTTTCTTTTGATTTTTGGGTCTTGATCAAATAGGTCTACATTTTAGGGCTATTTTAAATTTTCAGATAGCTCGTTTAACTATTATTCAAGAAAAACTACCTAACTAGACATACTTCACTATCATATATACTTATTTTACCTCTAGTTTAAAAAATTACACATAATACCACTTTTAATATTCATACCATGCATATTAAAAAATTTAATTAGATATATAAATCCCTTAACTATGATATTGAATAATTATCTTAAAATTTGAAACTCCTATAAATGGTGCATCAGCGATTCAAATTATTAAGTCATTACCATGTACCCTAATGTTCACCCAAACCCGCCACGTACTTCACACACTTCCACCCCATCTATATCACTTCCTTAAAACACTCAATAAATGTTTGTATATCCCTATTTCAAAAACAACTTTTTTTATAATTAGAATTATATAAACACATATATTCAAGTTAGTTGATAATTAGCTTCTTTCAGATGATTAATACCATCCAGAAGAAGTTCAAGGTTTCTTCAACGCAATGTTGTATCAATGAGTTAAATTTTTTTCATTATTCTTATGTATCTCGGTTTACATATCGTTCGTATTGGTGTAAAATTTTACTAATTTGAGTTTGTCATTACCGGGTCTTCATCCGCCAACGTTCAAATCAAAATCTTAAAATACAAAGGAAGGAATAGATGAAGAAGACTAAGTTTATAATTACAAAATTATTATGGTTTATGATTTCATTATTTTAGAAAAACTTGTTAGAGTTAATATGCAAAGATTCTGTAAATCCGTTTGGATTGTTAATTACTGATCAATTAATTCTTTAATTAAGGAAATTAGTTACTCCTCTTTAATTCAAAGTAATAAATTGTGTATCTCCACTTGTAAAACCGTTGGATACATGTATCTCACGAGTAATGATACATGTATCTCAAGGCTCAAATTTTTGAAACTTTAAGATACAAAGGAAAGAATTGATGAGGAAGATGAAATTTATAATTACAAAATTACTATGATTTATTATTTCCTTATTTTAAGAGAACTTGCTAAAGTTTATATGCAAGGATCCTATCATATCAACTTTAACAAAGAGGTTTTCAAGGAGGTTTGCACTCTTTTCTGGAACACTTGGCTAGTAGGAGAGAATCATTTTCACTTATCACTATATCCAAAATATTGTGAAAACACCATCTCAGTCCAAAAATCATAGCCTCGGCTTCTGCAATGTTGCTAGTTCCAACTCCTAGGGATATAGTGTAGGCAAAAATGAAGTTCCCCTCTTGATCTCTTAGGATTCCCCCTCCTCCACATTGACCCTTTATGAAACTACCATCGTTATTGAATTTGACTCTAAAAGTAGGAGGTTTGATCCATGCCACTGGAACTTGTATTGTATTGGATCACAAGCTTGACAAATACTGCTCCAATTGTCATTAATTTTGACTCTATTAATTGTTTCTTGATGACCTGCACAATACAATTTGTGATATTAGTACTAGTTCTATAAAGTGAGGTCTTAGTCCCCTCAAATTTATTGCTATATCTCGACTTCCATAGCTCCCAACAAATAAACGGAGGTAGGGTCTTGGAAATGAAATTGGTGATAAGGCTGTTAGATTTGTGGTTCCTCCAACTTAGTAGGATCATGTTGAGGTTGCAACTTCTAAATCCAATGCCCAGAGGCCCTAAAAACTTTCTCCATATCTTCTTAGATAGGTACCCTTGAAAGGATAATTGTTTGACACCTTCATGCTCATTTCTAGTGGTAGAAAGGCTGCAACACTAACATTGTGGATTGAGAGTAATCCCAAGTCTTTCCACCCTGTTGTCGGTCGATAGCTTGTTACTAATATCACTCCAAAGAAGGAAGGACATCGCAAAAGGAACATTTTTTTGCCAAAGGTTGCAATAGATATGATTTGAATATCTTTTTTGCTTGATAGACCTCCATGTAGAACCAATGCTAAATTTCCCCGAGTTCGATAGGGTGCAGATAGCTTTGTCATTGACATTGCTATAAATTTTTATCTCTATGGAGTTGAGCACCATTTTGATGTTCTCGGTGAGCTGAGTATTGAGGTAGTTCCAATTCCAAGAGTTATGCATAAAGACCTCATTCAACTTAATATTCATTCAGATGTTTTTCAGTCTCAAATGCTCTTTGTAGATGGGTCCAAGAGAGTACCAATTATCAAACCGAAATGAGTCTTCTCCTTTACCAATATTCCAAAGTATATACCGCTTTATTTCCTCTTGGATGTCACAAATATCTTCCAAATTTCAGAGTTTCTTTTGTTCCAGCTTGTAGTAGTTGGGTAAACTCTATCACAATTTTTAGTTAACATGAATGAGCTCCATAAAGAATTATTCCTTCTCATGGTCCACCATTGTTTTGCTCTACAGGCTTTGTAAGTATCAGTTAGGCTTCTGAAATTGAAACCTCCTTCGTTGTAGGGGTAACAATGGTTGTTCCATGCTTCCCAATGATGTTTATTACCATTATCTTGTCCTGACCAAAAAATCTAGCCACCAATTTCTCAATGAGTTCCAAAGTTCTTTTTGAAATATTAATAGCAGCAAGCAAATGCATTGGGAGAAAAAACAAAACATGTCTCATAAGGATAGCCCTCCTACCAATGAAGACAAGCTTGGTGTGCCACCCTTTAATCCTTGCTACCACTTTGTTCACTATATCAGAATAATACTTTATTTTCATCCTACCAGTTATCAAAAGACACCCCAAATAGTTGATGGGAATTGCTCAAATTTCATTCCAATGATTCTTTCCATCCTGTTATTTGTGACTAATTTAGTCTTAGAATTCATCGAAAAACAACTCTTGTTTTTATTGATGAGTTCTCATGAGATATTTTCATAAGGGGCCAATGTATTCAGGACTATTCGCACGGATCTCTTGTTCTAATTGCAGAAGAGAATGGTATCATCTGCAAAAGAAAGACGATTAAATTTAGAACAGATAGCTTTCATATAAAAAGTATTATAACCAATAGTATTATGAAGATTGTTTATCATTAGAGATAAAATTTCAGCAATAAGAATAAAGAGAGATGGGGAAAGAGGATCTCCCTATCTAAGACCCTTTTCAGATTAAAAAAACACATGTCTTCTTCCATTGATAAGTACACAGTACCAGTTATAAGAAATATAGTTGTCGATGAGATTGACCCACAAGTCACTAAAGCCTATTTTTTTAGAATTATTCCCAAGAAGCTCTATCATACGCTTTAGTCATATCAAGTATTATGACTACATTGCCTCCCCTGTTGGGTTTGTGGATATCACAAATGATCTCTTGAGCAAGAAGAATATTATCAAAAATGGATCTCCCCTTTATGAAACCACTTTGGTTTTTTGAGATGATTTTAGGAAGAATACTTGAAACTCTGGAGTTAAGGATTTTGGATGATTTTCTAAGAAACGTTGCAGAGGCTAATGGGTGTGAGGTATGAAAAGCTTTGGGCATAGTCTATTTTGGGGACCATGAAAATGCAAGTATGTGTGTGTAATATTTGGTGAGAATAGCTCCTCTAAAAAAACCTTTAACTGCATTATGAACAACACTAGAGATAATATTCCAACATTTATGGGAAAACATCACACTTAGCCCATCAGCCCCAGAGAGCTATAGGAGTCAATTGAAAAAACTATGTCAGTAACTTCTTATAAAGAAGGAATAATAGCATTGATCATTTTGTTATCATAATCCGAGCCACAACTCGCTATGGAATTAAGAGCATTGTAGTCACAGGCGCTAGGTTGCGCCTAGGTTCATGGCAAACAACTTTTGATAGATGTTTACGGCCCCTTTAGCAATAGTTTCCTTTCCTTCCAACTAATTCTTATTCTCATCTCGGATCATTCTAATAGTAAATCTCCTTATTCTATATTTGATACTGGCATGGAACTAAGTAGTGTTGGCCTTCCCCTCATTAAACCACTTAACTCTAGCTTTCTGACTCAAGATAGAACTTGAATTTTGAGATATTTTATGAATTCAGCTTTGCATTTGGAGAGTTCACACCTATTCATAGGAGTATTATTAGTGAGGCAAGTATCCTCTAGTTTCCTGATCAAGGTCTCCAATTTTTTAGGCTCTTCATAAATATCTTTAGAAGTGTTTCTGGACCAGATACTGAGAGTTTTGGTAGTGTTTTTTTTTTATCTTTTTTTGGAGAATGTAATAACGGTTACCATGGATATGAACATCCAAACTATGATGAACAATATTTAGAACGTCTGGATGTTCAGTTCAGAAATTAAGGAACTTGAAGTACTTCATGCCTTGAATTTTTTCATGGGGGATATTTAATAAAAAAAAGGGCATGGTTGGAGCAAAATCTTGATAAATGAGTAACTGAGGTATTGTTAAGCGCATCTAACCAGATAGTGTTAAAGACTAGTCTATCAAGTCTTTTCCAGATGGTGTTGGGAGGGTCTCTGTTGTCACACCATGTCACTTTGGATCTAGTGAATCCAACATCTTGTAGACCACATTCATTGAGGCATTCAACCAAATCAATACTTTATTCTATTATGTGAGGTCTCCCACAAATTTTTCTTCTCTATTGATGATCACATTGAAGTCTCCAGTAACTCCGTCGGGGTCTTGAAGATTCGCATCCATGGTTCTTAAGCATGCCCATAATTCCTTTCTTAAATCCTCTGAGCATTTAGTATATACAATGGTGATAATGCAACAAGGACAACTATTATGACTTACTTTGATGTGGACATCTTACTATTTGTCTTTAAAAATAATAATGTTGATATCATTGGTCCCGAAAAGCCAAATTTTTGTTGGAACTATTGTAAAAATCATGGTGCATTCCAAGCTTTCTTTTGATCTCTTTGATTTTTCCACTGTCTACCATAGGTTCATGTGGGCATACGAGAGGCAAGTGGTATTGATGTCTCAAATTTTGGAGTCTCTAAAGAGATACTTTTGATCCTATACCTCTGCTGTTCCAAGAAATTATGCTAACCATCACAAACTTTTTAGGTAGAATTTTGTGAGTTTTGAGCCTCCTCCGAGAAATCTTTTGCAATTCTGTTTTAGAGTTGACTATCGATAATGTTTTGATGATTCCTCAAAGATAGATTGCTTAAGATGGAAAGACTATGTTGCTCTTGTTTCCCCGTCTTCATAAGGTTCTCTAGTTTACATAATCGATTTCCCATATTAGATTCACCATCCAATAATGATCTACTTTGTAGATCATTATCTTGACACATTATTAACATATCCTGGTTATGTCCTTCTCTAATGTCATAGTCCATCTCCTAAATGTTATTCACCTGGAATGTTGTTATCCTATTGCTAGGATCAGGTGAGTCTAGTTCCAGAGTTCGAGCTGAATTTCTCACATCTCCTTATCCCAAATCAGCCTTTGATCATTGAGATTTATAGGGTGATATGTATTAGCAAGGGTTAGTTGAGGCCATGTTTGCTCTGCTTCACTTCTCGAGCCTTGTACACCAAATTAACTCCATTAGGGATGTGAACATTGCCTTTAAACCTTTGTTTTTTATCCGAAGGTTCTTTGAGGAGATTTGGTTCATTGATGTTAACATCTTCTTTGTTGCTTTGAATTTGCTTTACTACGTTCTCTAGATAAGGACTATAAGGTTGAACTTGTTTTCTAGCTTTCATAACTCTTAAATTGGGATGGTGCCTTTCACCATTATAATTTTGCCTTTATTCATCTTGCTTTGTCGGTCTTTGTCCCATCTTGTACTTCTTGTTAACAAAAAAATGTTTTGTTCATTTTCTCGCTCGTGATCTTTTTTCTCGTTTAATTATTATCAATGGTTAAGTCCATCATCTCCTATACAACAATGTGATTGAACATATTGTTGTCATGTGTGATACTCTTAATGTCCAAAGATTATTCGTCCCTCCATCTTTTTTAACTATGGATTCACTCTATTAGTCTCTTTCTCATTGTTTTTCCCGTTTCCTTTATTATTTTCAACTTATTTCCAGCCCTCTTCTATTTCAATAGTAAAGGTCTCTAGATCTTCTTGGCAATTCATATCCATATGAATCTCTTTCATCTGAAGCAAACTCTGATAATCAGTAGAAGTTTCAGCAGTCGAGCCTAGATTTTGCGTGGTCCCATCAATTTTATGCTTGTCATTGTTGTTTTCATTTTGGGATTCTACTTATTTAATATTTGCTCTGTTGAAATTTTGTTTTGGTTGCTGATAAATTCGATGGACGATCTCGCATTTCTCTTTTATATGCCCTTGGATTTTGCAATGGATGCAAAATTCAGGGATATTTTTGTACTCAGTCTTCTGATTGAATGCTTCCATTTGTCCTTTCGAGATTTTTATTCTCACTTGAATTTCAATAATCAAAGGCTTCATGAGGTCCATTTCCACCCTCATCTTGGCCATTGTAGGTCTCGTCTTTTATTGACTTGCTTTGTCCCTGACAATAGGGGTTCCAATTGGTTCCACAATTCTACACAGAGTTACCCATTTATAGTAGTGCCATGGGATGTCCAGCAAATTCATCCACACTGAAGCTAAATTCGTCTCACTATTTAGTTTGAAATTTGTCGGCCATCTTTGGATCTTCATCGAATGATCTCCACTTAACTGAATAAAGTTGCAAGAATCTATAGTACATTGTTGTAGTCTTCTTCACTTTCGGCATCAATGAAGATATGTTTCCCATCTTTTGCCCCTATTTGGTTGATGCAATTGTAGCAAAATTTGCCCTAATTTTATCAATTTATGGGCAACTTTTTTCAAATTTCCCAACCACAGTTCATTTTCAAGTATCGTCTAGGAGGTCGTGTTCTTCCTTGGTAAAGATGACAACAGGTTTTCTATTAATAATTTCATGTTTTCTTGGTCACAGTTTGATTCTACCTTTGATGAAGTTCTGGAATCAAAAACCAAAAGGCACTTGTTGCTCGATTGCTCATCAAAGTTGGTATTTTATCCCTGGTTATTGTACTCTTGTTTTTGTTGTTGTTGTTGAAGATTTGGGAGTTTATGGCTAGAAGGGGGAAAGCGTACGCTTTTGGTGGGTTTGTGCATCTTTTGCCCAAGGCAGTCGATGGTGAGTCTCACGTCTGAGCTTCCCTTTGACTAGCCATTACCGGCGAAATCTTTTGTGTTGCCGTAAGAGAACGACTTTTTTTATTTGAAATGGGGCTTATTTATTATTTTATTTTTTATTTTTTTCTTTTGTTGTTATTTTCAAGTGTTTATATATATATATATATATATATATATATATATATATATATATATATATATATATATATATATATATACTTTTTTTAAAATATATTAATTAACATTTTGCAAAAAGAATAATAATCATTTTCATGTCTTTATGTTGCAACTAGTTCATTTATTCATTAAATATTTTTATCATTATTAAATAAAATTTGAGTCATTGGTTATTATTTTTAAAGAATAAATAAAATAACAACTATCACCATGTGTTCGGTTACGATCTTGGTGTATATTTTTTTTTAAAAAAAAAAAAGAGATCTTGTGTGCAGTTACGCTCCTAGGCCAATCATTTTTTTTAAAAAAAAATAGTAACTAACACAAATTTACATTTTTATCCAAGAATTTTTTTTAGCAAAACATGACTTAATGCGATCGTACTAGAACCACGAAATTTGGGGGTGTCTCATACCTCCCCCGATCAATAAAATTCCAATTCAGGTAAAACTTACCTGCACTGGTGTTTACACCAAGACAATATATGCATGTCATGTGTTTAAATAAATAAATTATTTTAGTTAACCATAATTAATTTATATGTGCTTTACTTCATTAAATCACGTATTGCATTGATTTGGTGTAAATATCGTGTCGGGTAATTTTTTTCCAATTCCTTACGCAATTCTGTTTTCGTAGACAAAAAATAAAAAGTCTTTTCTTTTTAAATTCGGAATTACCAGGAGACTTGGAACACCTAAAAAACTTGATTTCAAGTGGCGACTCAAAAAACATATTTTTACTTTACTTTGTTTATTTCTAAAAAAACGGTCACATCCTTAGCAATTGTAAAATGAGTAAATTATAATTATATACTATTTAATAATATATGCACATACTTTTATGGGAAAATTAAGCAACAAGTAAACTTATACTATTTAATTACTAATCATAGTTATAGTTTGTTATAATTATTACTCGCGACTAACATTATAAATTAATTAAATGGGTTGACTTCGAATTTGTATGATTAGTTATGTTTGTATGTGTATAATTCACATAATACACAAATACATATGTATAATATACAATTATTTAACCTATATACATATACAATTCACCTCTCTCACACTCTCTGCCCTCTTTGCTCGCCTCTCTCCTCCTCTCCCAATCTCGCTCACATCTCTCCTTCCTCTCTAAATCTCACTTTCCCTAAATACAAATGTATATGTATAATGTATAATTCACATCTTTCCCACTCTCTTCTCTCTCTCACTCGCCTCTCTATCCCTCTCTCGATCTCGCTCACCTCTCTCCTCCCTCTCCCAGTCTCTCTTGTCATATAACAAATACATATGTATAATACACAGTTATCTAACCAATATACATATCCAATTCACCTTTCTCCCACGTTTTCCCCCATTTCTCTCTCAGTATCGCTTGCCACTCTCCTCTATATAACATGTAGCTACAAATTATAATTATCAAACTATGGCTATGGAGAGTAATTAATTATTTTTAAGTAGCTATATGTGAAAGTTTCCCTACTTTTATTTAAGGCAGATAGCATAAGTAGCTCCTTAAACTTGTCAAGATTTTCCGTATAGACACCTTAACAAGGACTCATTTCTATTGAACACTTAAACCACTCAAAAACTGTACATATCAAACACACCTGGCTGACTTGTCACTTATTGTTTGAGGCATTTGTTTGAATATGAAGTGTGTGACATTGCACATCTCCTTCTTGGAAAAATCTATTTTACGTGGTAATATAAAACACAAAACACCCAACCCCTCAGTAGCCATTTCCAAAAAACCCAAGAATTTTTTTCACTTTCTTTCACGATTCCCTCTCAATGTGGTCGATTCTCTAAGGCAAGAAATTCTCTAAATAGTGAAACCTTGATGTCATCTCTCTAATCTTCATGTTTTCTTCCTACGGCGTGCTCGATTGAAGAAAATCACTCGTGTTGTGCTTTACGGCTGATTCGAGAAAGCTAGGAGATTTTGTGTTCAATCTTGAGAAGTAAGTTCATCTCCATGACTATTGCTGCCACTTTCCCATTTAAATGTAGCATCTATTTTACTGTGATGATGTTTTTACATATGTGAATAAAGTTTAAATTTTTTAGGGTTTTCTTGTCAGTAATTTGTTGACTTTATTTGAATTTTTTTCAAGCGAATCTTATGGATATTATTATAGTAACGCATTTTCACCATGGATGTAAATTTGTGAAAGTCACATCTGGTAAAGGTCTCACTTACATAGGGAAAAGTGAAGTGGAATATGTAGGTATCGATAAATACCATTTTTCCTTAATGAAATTGCTTTTTTATACTAGAGATCTGGGGTATGTTACTGTGGGTGGGTTTTATTTTAAAGACCCTACAATCAATAACTTTGTCTTAGTGGATAATAATTTCAGTTTACTAAGCCTTATAGAAGACCTAGGTGTTGGTGAATTTTTGGACTTGTATGTTCAACATGCTGTGGATGAGGTAGAGGTTGTTAAAGATGGGGTCCCTACAAGTTATCTTTGTGGTCCAATAGTTGGTGAAAATGTTAATAAGGATGGGGTAGAAAACTCACAGAATATTAATGTAGATGAAGATGACTAACAAAGAGCTGCCCAATCTGAGAATATTGATGTTGAAGTTGGAGTGGATGAAGGGTTACAACAAGGAGCTGCCTAATCTGATAATATTAATGTTGAAGTATGTGTAGATGATGCATCAGATCTTGAAGGTGTTGAAACTGATTGGGATTGTGGTGATTATTCACAAGAGTATTTTATGCCAGATGAAGATGGCTCAGAGATTGATGAAAAGTTGAGAAATCTTAGAAATGAAAGGAGAGCCAAATTGCAGGGGGGAAAACAATCCCTACATAGGAAATAATACTTGGAGTAGCTGGTGTTGATAGGGGATTTAAAGACATTGGAAGGAACAAAGCTGCTAGGAAGATTGGGGAAAGATGAACAATATATTCATATTTCACAACTGGATAGTGATGATAGTACAGATGAATTAGATCATGAAGGTGTGGAAGGTGTTGATTTACCATCTAGAAGAAAAAGTAAAAAGGTTAGATTTGATCCTAGTGTAGTTGTTATATTTGAGCTTGGTATGGTATTTAAAAATACCATAGAATTTAGAAAGGTTGTAGTAGAGTATAATGTGGAATATAAAGTCAAATTAAAATTGAGGCGTAATAAAAACATACAGTCAGAGTCAAATGTCAATATAAGAAATGCAAATGGTTGTTGTATGCTAGTCTAGACAAAGACTCTGGTGACTTTATTGTTAAGAACTACTATCATGTTCATCAATGCCCTACCACAACCAAGAACAAGTTGTATACATCTAACTTTATTGCAAATAAGTTTAGGGACAGAATAGTTTTTCAACCTCTTATAAAGTTGTGGGAAATTCAAGAGTTGGTGAGGAAGAATAAATGATTGTATGTTGGAAGAAGTATTTGTTATAGGGCAAAATTGATGATTCTTAAGAAGTTTATGGGTGATAGGAAGATGGAGTTTGCAAGGTTGTTTGATTATGCAGACATGATAAAACAAACTTATCCTGATAGTTCATGTTGGGTGAGGACATACAAGGAATCTACTCCAGGAAAGAATGTGTCTTTTTACTTTTATGTTTGTTTTGATGCATTAAGGAGAGGTTGGTTGGAAGGATGTAGAAGAATCTTTGGGTTTGATGGATGTTTTCTGAAGGGTGCTTGCAAGGGTGAGTTATTGGTTGCAGTTGGCAGGAATGGAGATCAACAAATATTTCCAATTGCTTGGGCAGTTGTTGATCAAGAAAGAAAGCACGGTTAGAGTTTCTTCATCAATTTCTTGATACAAGATCTAAACTTAGGCATTTTACATGAATTAACTATGATGTATGATAGGCAAAAGGTTAGTTTATAATGTTAATTTTATTTAATTTTGATCTCATTGCCTATCTATTTAATTATTACTACTCATAAATTTCAATTAATATGATATGTAGGGTCTTGTAATAGCCACAATGGAGTTGTTGCCAGATTGTGAGCAGAGGATGTGTGCTAGACTCATATGGTCCATTGGCAGAAGACCTGGTGAGGAGAAGAAACAAGAAAACAATTTTGAGATGTTCAAAATCATGTTTTGAGGTAAAATTTCAAGATGAAATGGACGAACTTGCTAAACTTGGTAATAAGAACATATTTGTGGACTTCTTACGTTATAAAAGAAAGACATGGTGTAAAGCATATTTTAAGTAGCATGCTAAGTGTGATATTGTTGATAATAATATGTGTGAGACATTTAATTCTTAGATATCAGTTGCTAGACATAAATTAATTATCACCATGTTAGAGAATATTATACATAAGATAATGGATAGAAATGTTCAGATGAGAAAATTTGTTAACACTTAGATATCAGACATTTCTCCTATGGCTAGTTCAGTACTTGAAGAAAACAAAGATTATGCTAGAGATTGTCAAGTTGGATTTAATGGCCAGTTTGGATATAAAACTTTAGATGGTCATTATAGGCATATTGTTGATATCAGAAAGAAGACGTGTACTTGTAGAACCTGGCAGTTGCGAGGCAAACCATGTCAATATGTTGTTTTGGCATATCAGCATGCAAGACAAGACCATGAAGATCGTGTTGTACATTGATATAGAAAATATACATACATGAAGGCTTATAATTACTTTATTTATCCAAAACCTAACATGAAAATGTGGCCTCACACTAGTGATATAGTGATTGAGCCTCTTGAACCAAAATAAATGTCTGGCAGACCACCAAAATCTAAAAGAAAGTCAAAGGATGAGCAGAGAAAGAAGTACGGGAAGTTGTCTAGGAGAGGTGTAAAATGACTTACTCCAAGTGTCATCAACAAGGCCACAATAATAAAGCCTGCAAATATGTGGTAATACTCAAGTCAACCTTTGATTACTTCAATTAAATAGACAAAATGCATTACAATTTTTCTTTTTCTTATTTACACTATTAAATCTTCTGAAATGCCTAAAAGCTTAACCCAACCTAGACCTGGAAGGTAAAGCCAACTTGTAAGCTCAAGTCAACCTGCTAGCTTAAGTCAGCCTCAAAGCTCAAGGCAACCTCAAAGCTCAAGCCAACCTGCAAACTCAAGTCAACCTGCTAGCTCAACTCAACCTCAAAGCTCAAGGCAACCTCAAAGGTCAAGGAAACCTACAGGATATGTCCAGTTACCAAGTTCAAGCCAACCAACAAGCTTTATCCAACTACCTTTTTTATTCAAAGAAGGCAAAGAAGGAGAGGAAAGCACAGACGGGAAAGAAAGGGAAAGCTCCTACTTAGGTTCTAGGCAGCCACCAACCTAGAGACCATCACAGCATGTCAGCTCGGGACAACAATCACTTCTATTTGTGATGATACTTCAATTGTTGGAAGAGTTCAAAAAGCTGGAAGAGGCAGGAGAAGAGGCAGGGGAAGTGGCATGGGGAGAGAGTTGATGATAATTCAACTGTTGCAAGAGGAAAATAAGCACGAAGAGGTACTGGAAGAGAAGGAGAATCAACATCAATAGGAGGAAACAAAAGGTCTAAGACTGTGGGATTCGGTATCTATAGTGATGATATAAGTGGCAGACAAACATTAAATTTAAGACTATAACCAACTTTAGTTATTTATAAATATACCTACTTTGATAATAGGCACTTAATTTTAGTTTCTTGTACACAGCCTGGTACAGTAGGTGAAAGAGTTGTAACTCCTGTTGTTTTAAAGTGTGCAGCACTAACAAATATTGATATTGGTTATAATCCTAGTGGACTGAAATAGAAATGTAAAGATGTTGTCACCACTTCACAATTACAACGCAAGTCCAAAATGGTGGATCTGCAAATGTCTAGTGCATCAAAAACAAGAACATGGGCGTGACTACTTTAATGTGTTTTGGGTGTTTTTGATGTACACTTGGAGGTTGTTTTATTTTAAATATGTAATGCAAGCAGGAAACAGTACTGAGACTGCTTTAATACGTTTTTGATTTAAATTAAAACTAATGGTTGAACTGTGGATTTTCTTACAAGGAAATGCAAAGATTTTTTATCGATCATTCATGCTTGTTTGGAGCTTATTGTTGTGTTGTTCACTTAATATGGTTATTATTATTTGGAGGTGAATAAGAGGAATAGAAATAAGGTAATACAATAGAGGTGAATAAATAAGAAAAAAATGATCGATTAATAAAAAACTTATCTCCATGTCGAAGATCAATACAACAGAAAAACAAGACTATTGATACATTCACTATAAAACTACTAACATAAATATTGTCATATAGCAAAAAATCATGAGTGCAATAACACATATGATCCTGATTTTTTGTCCTCTTCCTTCCTTGTTCATATGATTTGATTCTATTTAATAGACTCCATATAATCTTTTTTGCTTGAGGCTGTAGATCATCATCGTACCATCAAAAAAATTGCATCCACCTCTTCGCTACACAATTATCAAAATAATTAAACTATAATTAGTGATTGACAGCGATTTCTTTAACATGATTAGAATAATAATAAAAAGCTTACCTTTGTATTTTTGCAGCAAAAAAATCGGCGTCTTGTGATAAGTTCTGTCCATGAGGTTTCCAATTCAACATTAACCCCACATTGACAGAACACATTTGCATCTAAAGAAGTTGAAATCGAAAAATTGGACATTTCTTTCGCTGTCAAGAAGATAAATGAAGAAATTTTTTATCTCCACTATAGCAGCAACAATGGTGAGATGAGGAGAAGAACGAGATGAGAAATTTAAAAAAAAAGGAAGAATCTAGGGTTGGATAAATAAAGGGGGAAGATTTGGACCGTTAAGTATGTCAAAGTGTGTCAATCAGACACATCGGCTTTTTTTTTCTCGCTTCACGTGCTCAAAATGCCTGCCTCAAACAATTAGTGACAAGTCAGCCAGGTGTGTTTGATAGGTACACTTTTTGAGTGGTCTAAGTGTTGAATAGGAAGGAGTCCTTGTTAAGGTGTCTATACAGAAAATCCTGACAAGCTCAAGGGGTCGTTATGTGTTCTGCCTTTATTTAATTATAAACATAGTTTATAAATTACGTGCATAGAAGAATAATTATTTTTAAATTAATTTAATTATATAAATTCAATTTTCTGCTCCCCTATTTTTGGGATTATATGTCGTATTTATCTCCCAATTACAATTTTAATTACACACATTATTGTCTGTTGAATGATATCATTTTAATTCTTCCTTTTTAATTCAATGAATGTAAAGTAAAATATTTTTGTTTTTCCAATAATATATTCTTTCTAAATAGTCATTATCTCCGGTGTAGTTTTATTTGGAGAGAAATTGTAATCACTGTTGTATATCTATGTTCCGTTCATATTCATTATTTTCACCATTTTTTTCTCTCTCACCAGTTTAACGTTTTTACCATTTTTATCTTTTGTCTTAAGGTCATCCCTCAATATTATATAATACAAACAATTCAGCCATTATATACCAATAATAAATTTGAACAGTTATATCATATTTTCACCAAAAAATTCATAAGTCAACAATAAATTTGAATAGTTATATCATATTTTCACCAAAAAATTCATAAGGTAGTAAATCAACATGCAATTGATCACCAATGTTACAACAATCATTACGCCACTATTATGAATTAGCCCTTATTATGAATAGTTAATTAATCAAATATGGATTAAATTGTAATTAACATTCATTTAAGAAAATCTTAATTTCAACAAGAACCTAAAAGATTCAAATGTATACTTTCTCAAAACAAACCCAAAAAAATGCAAATTCTGAGGCACAAATTTGGGACAAGTCATTTTTTGTTATGCCCTGGTGTACCACAATTACTATATGTGACTTAACACTTTTTGAATTTTCCTTTTGTTGAATTCCTTCTTAATGTCATTATTTGATTATCAGTCTTGTTGTTTTCTTGCAATTGATGGTAACACTATCTCTTTCATAATATTTAATAAAATATACCAAGTGCTTTCGCAAGGCATTGGATCAATTGAGATTGCATAAGTATCTTGAAAATTCTTAGAACTATAATAGGCTAAACAATAATCTTTGCGGTGTTCGTTTCTCTATCTGATAGTTGTAACTGTATGACTACAAGAAATCTCATATTATAATTCATGTACTTACTTGTGTTAGATTACAATTTATTGTTAATCAATCTCCAAAATAATTTGGACATGCCCAGAATACACTAAAATACACCAATGGATGGACCAAAAATATACCATGAAAATTGATGTTTATATACGACCTAAATATATCAACTACACCAAAAAATACACTATCTGAATTCCTAGTAAAAAGGCTATCATCTGTGATAGCCTGTTGTCCATTA
Organism: Solanum lycopersicum; assembly: GCF_036512215.1. Classification (NCBI taxonomy): domain Eukaryota; kingdom Viridiplantae; phylum Streptophyta; class Magnoliopsida; order Solanales; family Solanaceae; genus Solanum; species Solanum lycopersicum. Next base: position 45,741,008 of record NC_090808.1, on the reverse strand, counting down.
AGAATAGAAGTTGCTGCAACTCAAGCCCTTTTTCTCTGAATCAATGTAGATGCCTCAAATACACCAATCGATGAACATAAAAACTACCATGTTAGTTGGTGACTATGTATGACCTTAAATATATCAACTACACCAGATTATACATTAAATACACAAATAGATAAACCAAAAAACTATCATGCTAGTTGGTGTTTATATATGACCTAAATTTAACAATTCTACCAGTATATACACTATAAATACACCAATAGATGAACCAAAAAACTATCATGAAAGTTGGTGATATCAATTATACCAAAATATACATCACAAATACACCAATAAATGAACCTAAAAACTACAATGAAAGTTGGTGTATGTCGATCTAAATATATCAACTATATCATAAAATACACTATCTACCACCCAAAAAGATGAACCAAAAAACTATCATGAAAGTTGGTGATATCAATTATACCAAAATATACATCACAAATACACCAATAAATGAACCTAAAAACTACAATGAAAGTTGGTGTGTGTCGATCTAAATATATCAACTATATCATAAAATACACTATCTACTACCCAAAAAGATGAATCAAAAAACTATCACTTTAGTTGGTGTTTAAATGCGTCATAAAATATACAATTACACCAGAATATAAACAGAAAAACTATCCCAAATTTTTGTATTTATTAACAATCAATATACAATATCAATTCTATCAAATCACCTACACCAAATACACTATCAATTACACCTAGTCTTTAACAAAATAATATTCAAAGAATTTGGTGTTTATATAAATCACACCAAAAATAATTGATGAATAAAGGTGTTTATAAAAATATTCTACTAAATACCAATTCCACTGCATCATCTATTCATGTTCACTATCAATTAAACCTAAATAACAAAATTTATTAATAATATTTATTGGTTATTTAAGAATTGAAATCAGTCAATAGTTGCATCAGACCACTTAACAAAAGCATATGAATTTTGTACCTAACCACAAAAACATACAATTTAAACCAACGAATAAATACCAAAACGGCCTAATATAGATTGTAAGAAAAACGATCACACGAAAAAAAATCACAAATATATTGAAATAAAAACACCAAGTCAATTGTTATTTGTTCAAATACCTGATGTGTCCCATTGTTCGTATTTTTATTTTTTCACCGGACGATCCTTGTGGTGAGTCAGGGGATGAGCAACACCCCTAGGCCTTATCATTAATAAAAGAAATTTTTACAAGAAGGGGGCATAAACCTTACCTTCTATCCTATGGTGAGTATAGAGATGGCTTACCTACTAAGGTTAGTCAACTCAACCTCTTACATTGAGATGAAATCTATAGAAAATCTAACATAAATTTTCTAAGAAAACATAAACAAGGAGACTCTCCCTTTACATATAAAGAAAGCCTATTAGAATAATTGACTATATTCTATGAATATGATTAATCTAATTGTCCAATTGTAAGCTGGATATGTTTTCCTCATCTTTGCTAAATCTGATCATCTTCAGTTGTTGGCTTTTCTGTGTTTTTCACCTTTCTTGCTAGTTGTGGTTGTAGTAATACAAAACTACTACTTGATATTGCATCTTCTTACTGCCTGCTACCTTTTAACCTGCATCAACATATACCATACAATACAAATATATGATATAGTCTATAGACTGGACCAGTCAAGGAGGTTGTTTAATCCTCCTCATTTTCCTGTGTCTGAAGTTTTGCACACCCATTTTCTCCAGAAAATAACTTCCTTTTGCATCATGTTGAAGCTGGTTATAAGTGTAATAATGTTGTATGATGTCCTGATTATGACTATGTTTGGCTAGTATATCTGTTGTATTGTTAGATTTCCTGTAAACATGTACACAAGAAAATACAGTACATTGATTAGTAAGTAATTGAAGGTCTTTAATAAACCTTTGTATTCTCCAAGGAGGCTTATCCTTTTGTAATAACCATTTTGTCAATAACTCTGAATCAACTTCAAGAATAATATTTCTAAAACCATGTTGAATGCACCGATTCAGTCCATATGTAGCAGCTTGTACCTCTGCCTGATTGTTTGAGCCTTCTCCAAAGGGAATACAGAAGGCATATATGATATTACCATAATCATTCCTAAGAATGCTACCCCCTCCAATCTTTCCTGGATTATGCAGAGCACTACCATTTGTATTCAATTTATATTTGGTAGTAGGAGGTGGTTTCCAGGTGACTATTTTAACCTTTATACTATGTTTGCATTTTTCAAGTAAATCTACCAGATCAGTTCATTTCCCTGGCCATTGAATATTCGGATAAACAGAATATAGAAACAGAAGAACATCCTTATGAATAAAGTATTTGACTTTAAAGCTACTGAAACTCTTTCCTCCATATTTAACAGAACATCTATTTTTCCACAGGTTCCAGCTAATCACAATAGGTAATATTCTGATAATATCTCTATGTGCCTCATTTTTCCCTTTGGTGCTACACCAATGAATTAACCTATTACTCAAAGTAGTCTGCTAAATATTGATTCCCATAGTATTGGCAAAGTAATTCCATATATGTTGTGCAAAATGTCCTTGCATGAAAATATGTTCTATATCATTCCAACCTTGATTCCTACAACAGTAGCACTTAGCAGTTTCCTCTCCAAAGTTTGTCATATTTTCATTAGTTGGTAACTTAGTTTTAAAGCTCTCCAAAGAAGAAATGACATTTTAAAAGGCACCTTTTTGTGCCCGTTGTGTTGAATTAGAATTCAAAAATTGTTGGTATCCATGTTTCAACAATCGATCAGAATGAGTAGAAAGAGAATTTATTTTTATTAAAAACCTTTATTCATGAGAGAATATATAATTAACCTGAGTAAATCGTAGAAGGTAAAATAATTGGGAAAAAAAAGAATATGAGATAAGCGTGGTTGTGGCTGATTATTTCTTTTTTAAAAAAATTATAAAATCTAGTTTTGAAAAAAAAACTAGGAAAAATGCATAATTACCTCTCAACCTATGCCCCAAATCTTATAGACACACATTTATAATATAATAAGGTCTTATTACCCCCTAAACTTATTTTATAAGTAATTTTCTAACCCTTTTCGTCCTACGTGGCACTAGCTTGAAAAAAAGAAAGTCAAACAACGTTTGGCCCACAAGATAGTGCCACGTAGCCGAGAAGGGGTAGGAAATTATTAATAAAATAAGTTCAGAGGGGTAATAAGACCTTTGTATAGTACAAGTGTCTCTGAAATTTCAGACATATGTTGAGGGGTACTCGGGCATTATCCCAAAAAACTGTTGTTATATAAGTGGAAAAAAAAATATTTCTTTAAGGCACTTAAGTTTTTTTAAAATTAAGAGGTGTAATAACATAAGTTGTACAGAATTATGTCATATTAAGTTGAGACTAATAATTTACCTATTCTTTATTTTAGTTATATTGTTATGCTATATCAAGTGGCTTGTTTAGAGTCTGTATAATTAGAAATTATATTCACCATGTCACAGGGAATAGTCTTGAATTGTGCCATCCATGCAAGCAAACTATCTCTTGGATTTACATGATGGCTAACCTTTCTGAATTATGAGTAACCTTATCAGAATTTAATAGGTGGATTTGGTCAATATATCAATATTAACCTAAATAACATCAAATTTCCAGAGTCTATAGCAATCCTATCATGAAAGTCATAACAAATACGCTCCTACTTCCACTTAAATATAAGCATCCTCTGAGTCATCCCATTTGAATTTTGATGTTCATACTTGACCTGTCGATAATTCAAGCGCCGAGACAAATGTTCTACGATGTCCTTGTTCATCCTACAACACTAATATTGTTGCTACAAATTAAGGTACATCTTGCATCCTAGATAGATAGAATATTTAGAACTATGAGTTTTCTCTATGATCTCTGGTAAAATCACAAATTCTATGAATACGAACATATCCTTTGATCCCCAAGGAGCACTATAGATCCATTTAATACCATTTTTTTACATTACCAACGTGACGTAAAATTGAGATGATCAATTATTCAATCAACTAATTATGTGTATTGATTATGAGTGAGTAAAATAGTTATTCGCAAAAGAAGACTAATTACGACAATACAATAATTAATCGTGAATGATCTTAATTTGTAAAGTGAGATACATACTTTATTAAACACATGTTTTTTTATATAAATTAATAAATATTCCTAACATAATTTATGATTGATTTATTATAAAACACAAGTAACTTTAACTCTTTTTCAGCTTATTAATGATTTGTCTCGATTAGATGACATTGAATTTCAATGGAAAATCTTAAGGAGCTTGAGTGTTGATTTTTTAGTCTTTTGAAGAAGTTTTTGAGTAGAATTGCATATTAAAAACTCAAGGTTAAAGACATCTACATATGTTTATCACCACTACATCCCATGTGTACCATATATATTTGTTTAGTCGATTATAATCTCTATAATATAAAGACTTATATACATGATATACAATGTGTTATATGCATGTGAACAATGTTGTCCATGAAAATGACACTTCTATAACATGATGCACACACACTGCAGACACATTTTTGACGCGTTATTATTTTGTAATTTTGAACAGTAATTATATAGACGTCGGTTATACTAGGGAATTGGCTGTAAAGTGTCATTTCGTTTTGAGTTTATGTTGACAAACCTATAATATATTTGGTAAAAAGTATGTCCATATCAGTTGGAGGCTTGTTCCGTTCTTTAAAAATATCGAATTTTGAAAAGAATTTTTTACCCAACACTATTTAATAGTGTATTTTAAAGATATATATGTGTCCATGTGAATATTATAAATGTTGCAACATTATAAATAGTAACGTATTCACGTGATCATATATATACCTTTAAAAGAATATAGAGGCTAAAAGGTCCTTCATAATATTTGGTATCGTCACAATAATTTCAATCAAAATTAGAGTATATTTTTAGATCCCCATATATATATATATATATATATATATATAACAGTCAATATCCCATATCTTTTAGATTGAGAGTTAACATACTTGGACTTTAGCAAAGATATTTGTAACATTGGCCTCTACTAGAAGACACAATAGAAGAGTTGTAGACAGGCTGGGCTGTCCAACGACATATTTGTAATGGTCCACTTAACATTTGCTTTGCATTATAGTTATACTGCCTTTTGCTCATGTGTTCTTAGTAGCCACTGGCCAGTAGGCTTTGCGAAGTTATACATGAACTTCACTTGAAAAAAAAAAGTAAATTAAATTGGTGAATTGATCAATTTAAATGCTTCTCCAATTAAAAAGATTTCCATTATTTCATCAATGTTGTCTATAAGGATGCTGATGGTCAAACTTTGTATTTGCACCAACGGTCAAATCATATTTCCTCATCTGATGTTCCCTCTGCACTTTCACTGTTTTTTTTTTTTACTTTATTTTATTTAAAATTTCTGTAAGATTTACAAGAAACAGTAAGTGAGAAATATTTGGGAAATTTTCTGTATATCCATTTCTTCTTGCAAGCTTGTATATATACAACTATTATGAAAATCAAGAACCTTCTATTCCTAACAAACTGTACAGTTGTCCTAGTTCTATTTGTTTAAAAATCTAATAAACTTTTATTCTCTACAAAATCTGATAAGGGTATAAAAAATGAATCTAGGTAGCATAAAATTAGGTATATACAAATGTTAAGAAAGCATAAGGATTTCATATCTTTGGGCCTATGTTTGGGCCTTCATTTCCGTTTGCATTCCATTTCTGTTTCTGAGCCCCAAGGACCAACTTTGCATTCCTGTTTTGGCCCAACATTTTCGGAGACCCAACATCCTTGCTGAAGTGATTTGAAACGATGCTCCTAGTGTGATCTGAAACGATTGGATCTATTCGATGTTTCCCAAGATGACTTTTACTCTTACCTTTCTCTTCATCTTCTTCCTCTTCATCTTCCTTATCTTCATTTCTAAACTTCTTACTTTTCTCCTCGTCTTCATTTCTGATTTTTTCAACATCCCCTCTCAAGTTGGAGGTGAACAAAGTGAGGCCCAACTTGGTCATATTGTGAAGATGAGAAGGTCCGACAAGTGGCTTAGTAAATATGTCGGCCAGTTGATCTCTGGAAGAGACGAAGGAAAGGGAAATCAGGTCGGCAAGGTACTAATGACGAACAAAATGGCAGTCAAGCTCGACGTGTTTTGTACACTCGTGGAACACAGGGTTTCGAGCGATGTGGATTGTTGTTTGTCTATCAGAGTGAATCGGTACTGGCAAAGGAGGAGGAATCGACAGATCTGTAAGTAGATGAGTAAGTCAAGTTAATTCAGCAACCAATCTTCTCATTGAACGATATTCTGCCTCTGCAGATGACAATGACACTGAACTTTGTTTCTTTGATTTCCAGGAAATGGGAGATCGACCTAAGCTGATAAAAAAACCACTAACAGATCGACGAGAGTCACAACAAGATGCCCAGTCAGCATCGCAGTAAGTGGTTAAAGATAAACCAGGGGAAGCCGTAAAGAAAAGGCCATAGCTTGGAAATCTTTTCAGGTAACGCATTATTCTTAAACCAACAGAGTAGTGAATAGATGTTGGTTTGTGCATAAATTGGCAGAGAGTTAATACATCAAAAGATAGGTCAGGTCTAGTGTGGGTTAAATAATTGATCTTTCCAATTAGATGACGATAAATTGTTGGATCTGACAGGGGGAGGTCCTGAATTTGCAGAAAGCTTGATAGAAGAATCCATAGGAGAAGATACTGCAGAGATATGAGAGACATAAAACTCGTCCAAGAGCTCTAAGGTATATTTCCTTTGTGTGATAATCATTCCTTGTTCTTCTCTTAGCACTTCCATACCCAATGTAGAAGTCCAAGATCCTTGATTTTGAATTCCTTGTGTAAGAAAGCTTTTAGAATCTGGATTTCATCTGTAGCATTCCCTGTGATTAAGATGTCATCAACATACACAGCCACAATTGAAATATAATTGCCACATTGTTTAAAAAACAGTGAGTAATCATTTAACGAAGCCATATATCCTTTGAAACTGAAAGCTCTTGCCAATCGGGCATATCACTGTCTAGAGGCTAGCTTAAGCCCATAGAGTGATTTTCTTAATTTACATACCATATTAGGATGAGGAGGATCTAAACCATTTGGAAATTTCATGTACACTTCTTCTTGCAAATCTCCTTGCAAGAAGGCATTGTTCACATCAAATTGATAGACATCTCAAGCTTTCTTAGTGGCAATATCTAATAGGCATCTAATTGTAGTCATCTTTACCACCGGAGAAAAAGTTTCATCATAATCTATCCCTTCTTTCTGTATATCCCCTTTTACAACCAGCCTTGCTTTTCATCTTTCAATTTTTCCATTTGCATGTTGCTTGACCTTGTAAACCCATTTACAAGGTAGAGCCTTTCTTCCTTTGGGTAAAATGACAGCATCCCAAGTATGGTTAGATTTCAAGGCTTCAATTTCATTTTGCATGGCCCTCTGCCAACTTGCATGTTTACAAGCCTCATAGAAACTGTTAGGCTCTGAAATGGTGGAAGTGAATTGTAGAGTGACTTGACTGGATTTTGATAGATTAGCAAAAGAGAAACTAGAAGGACTATTAGGAGGAGCAAAACAAGAATCTGTAATATTGCTAAGATAAATGGTGTTACAGATGTAATCTTGTAGATGAGATGGCAAAGTTCCAATATTAGTTCTACTAGATCTTCTAACAGGGATTGGAGATTGTGATATAGGAGGTTGAGAAGGTTGAGAAGGGAGAGCTGATTGTTCTGATTCATTCTCCAAACAAGATGAATGTTCAGGAACATTTGATGAGAGATCAGAGTGAAGAACTTTAGGAAGGTTAGGATCCACAGGTTCTGAACTAGTGTGATCAATAGGGTCATGAGAAATAAATATGGACTCATCTGATTGTGAATGTGAAAAAGGAAAATGGTTTTCAACAAAATGAACATCTCTAGAAACAAAAACTTTCTTAGATTCCAAATCAAGTAATTTGTACCCTTTTTTATTATTAGGATAGCCTATGAAAACACATTTCTTGTCTCTAGGATCAAATTTATTCCTTCCATGAGCTAGAGTGCTTGCATAGCATAAACAACCAAAACATCTGAGAAAATGATAAGAGGGTGACTTGCCAAATAGAATTTCATAAGGTGTTTTTCCTTGAATTACTCTAGATGGTAGCATGTTGATTAAGAAGGTGGTTGTCAAAATACATTCCCCCCAATAGGGTAGAGTTACCTTTGAATGAAACAGTAGAGCCCTTGCTATTTCCAAAAGATGTCTATGTTTTCTTTCTGCCACTCCATTCTGTTGTGAGGTAGCTACACATGAAGTTTGATGAATAATTCCTTGAGAATCCAAGAATTTTGAGGCAACATCACTTTTCCCTAACTCCATAGCATTGTCAGATATGATCACTTTTACTTCGGTATTAAATTGTCTTTCAATCATGCATAGGAACTTCTGTATCACAGTGAATGCATTACATTTAGTACTCATCAGATATGTCCATGTGGCTCTGTTGTAGTCATCTACTATAGTCAAGAAATACCTATAATTGTTATAGGTAGATACTTTGTATGGTCCCCAAGTGTCAATGTGAATTAGATCAAAACATTTATTGGTAGTGATTTTATTTGTAGAGAAAGGTAATCTAGATTGTCTAGCTTTAGGACAAATTTCACAGTGACAATTAGACTGTTGAGGAAAAGATAAGAAACTGATATTCTTCATTGATGTATAGGGTAAGTGCCCCAACCTTACATGTCATAACCTTACATTTGAAGAAGCATTTGAACAAATAGGAAAAGGTACTGAAATTGAATCAGGAAAGCAAACAGAACTACTGATTCTACTACAGATTTTAGACTCTAAAGAAATATTTGAATTGCACTAGGCTTCTTAGGAAAAGGTTGTAACAAATAGAGACCCTCTCTTGATTCACCAAAAGCTTGAGGCCTCTTCATTCAATGGCCCTGCAACATACAGTTGTTAGAATTGAAAAGAACTGTATAACCATATTGATTACTGAACTTATGTATAGATAAGAGATTGTATTTAAAACTTGGCACATACAAGACATTATGTAATGTCAAGTCAGAGAATATTTGAACACTTCCTATATGAGTAACAGTTATGAAATGAGAATAAGGAAGATTTATGTTGATAGGAATCCTAAGAGTAGATAAAGTGATAAATGACTCAGAATTGAAACACATGTGTTCAAAAGCCCCTGAATCTATGATCCAAGTTTCAAAATTAAAAACAGAAAAACAAGTTCGAAAATACTTCAAAATTGTACCAGCCACTGCATTGACATTAATTTCAGGTCCAGCATTCTTTGGTGCTGATTCAGGCAATTTCATCTGCTTCATTACTTGAATAAACTGGGCAAATTGTTCCTTGCTCATATGCAGTCTGGCTTGTTCTATGTAGTAGTTAGGTTCATCTTGCTCCATGATAGCTCCATTTCCCCTCACTGGTGTTGAACAAGTTTTGTCATTTGTGAAGTTAAAATCCTCAGGAAATCCTATTAGTCTGTAACAATCATCTATGACATGAACTGTTTTACCACAATGATCACAAGAAACATTAGGATTATATTTCTTCTTTCCTTTGAACCTTAGATTCTGTCTTGGATATCTAGGAGTCTGCTGTCCCTGTTGATAGTTGTTCATCTTAGGATACCCCATGTTTGGCTTAGCTCCAGATCCTGATGCAGCTGGGTTGGATTTTTGAAATTGCTTACCATTTTTGTTTTGATTTGCACTGCTATTAACCATGAAAGATGAGGAGTCAGAATTGCTAATAGGACTCATGTATGTTTCCTTCTGATTCTCATCCTGTAAGATCAACGAATAAGCAACATTTATGTTAGGTAAAGGATTCATCATAAGGATATTACCTCTAGCTTGAGCATATGTGTCATTAAGACCCATAAGGAATTGTATGAGCATCTCATCCTCGACAGATTTCTCCATTTTCTGTTTTCCTTCACAGATGCATACACAGGTACACTTATCTTGTGAATCCAGAGAAGCTAATTCATCCCAAAGCCTCTTGAGCTTAGTAAAATACCCTGCAATGTTGTTAGTTCCCTGTACCAACCTGTTAAGTTCTTTCTTCAAATGAAAAAGTTTAGCACCATTTGATTGACCAAACCTGTGTTCCAGACTCATCCAGAGTTCTTTAGCAGTCCTAAAGTATATAACACTATCGGCTATTTCTTTTGAAAGGGAGTTAAGAATCCAAGATGTTACCATGTCATTACACCTACTCCCAGGTTGCAGATCTGTTGATGTTGGAGCTGGTGAAGGATGTTCTCCAGTGATGAAACCCAACTTGTTCTTTGCAAAGAGTGCTATAAGTACTAATCTCTTCCATCCCTGATAACCTCTTCCATCAAAGGTGCTGCTTACCAAACCCATTCCAGGAGAATCCGAAGAAAGCAGATAGAATGCATGATTGACATCAATTTTAGCTCCTATGGAAAATCGTGCTACCTAAGTTGCAGGCGTAGATTCAGGAACATTGAAAGCTTCGTTAGTCATGATTGTATTTGATTATATGATTTGATTTACTGCTCTGATACCATGTAAGATTTACAAGAAACAGTAAGTGAGAAATATTTGGGAAATTTTCTGTATATCCATTTCTTCTTGCAAGCTTGTATATATACAACTATTATGAAAATCAAGAACCTTCTATTCCTAAAAAACTATACAACTGTCCTAGTTCTATTTGTTTAAAAATCTATCGAACTAATTCTCTACAAAATCTGATAAGGGTAAAAAAAAAATCTAGGTAGTATAAAATTAGGTATATACAAATGTTAAGAAAGCATAAGGATTTCACATCTTTGGGCCTATGTTTGGGCCTTCATTTCCGTTTGCATTCAATTTATGTTTCTGAGACCCAAGGCCCAACTTTGCATTCTTGTTTTGGCCCAATATTTCGAAGGCCCAACATCCTTGCTGAAGTGATTTGAAACGATGCTCCTCGTGTGATCTGAAACGATTGGATCTTTTCAATGTTTACCAAGATGACTTTTACTCTTACCTTTTTCTTCATCTTCTTCCTCTTCATCTTCCTTATCTTCATTTCTGAACTTCTTACTTTCCTCCTCGTCTTCATTTCTAATTTTTTCAACAATTTCACTATTATTGGTTGATTAATTGAACTTTAATTTCGTTAGTAAAAATTGATTCTCACCTTATAATCTACTCTTTCATGATGAAATTCTCAAAAATTTGATAGTCTCTCCGTTTCAGATTGTTTGACTATTTTTCTTTTAATCTATTTTAAAAAAATAATCATTCACTTTTTATTTATTATTTTATTTTAATTTTTCTTATAGCATGTTTAATACCACAAGATTAACGATGTTTCATACATCTGACATACTCCTTCCATTTCTATTCGATGAACATCTTAAATAACGTATTGTTCCATATTCCTTAATCACTATAGAATTAATTATTCTTTTTCTCGTTTTACCCCAATAAATAATATGTCATTCTGACTGTGAACAATTTTCAATACTAGCTATTCTTATATTCTTATGTATTTTTTTTCTTATTTATTTTTATGTGTGTTAATATAAATAAAAGATAAAATAATAAAATTACTTAATTTATTAATAATTTCTTATCATCAGGTAAATTAAAAAAGACAATTAAAGTATCTTTTATTTAAAATAATAAATTTTATTAATCTTTATAAATACAACGTAAAATTAATATACGGTCGAACAAATAAATGAAGTGAGTGTATGTTATTGACTTGTCTTTGTGGATTATAAACAAAGATTTTGGTATTCTAATTCCCGTGGAAAGTAGATCACATTCACATTTACAAGTTGCACACAAAGCAAAGCATTAACACATGGCTAATTTGACAATAAATGTGAAATTTCTTCACTCTTTCTGATTTCCTTTTTTACTTTTTCCTCAATATTATATCATACCTCACTACTTTTCAAAACAACATTAACTACAAGCAACCGGAAATCAATGCTCAATTCAACTCCTTTGTAGTTTCATAATACTCTTTTTAGTTCACTAATAAATTATCACAAAATTATTTTGAAATATCTAATAATATTTTTTTTATTTTATAAAATAAATATCCCATCCGTCCAGTATTATTTATCATGATTTTTATTTTTAAAGTCAAACTATAAAAATTTTGACTAGTATTTTAAGATATATTTTTTCATCATATTAATATGCAAAAAATTGTAATTTATAGTATTTTTCATATAGTTTTAGAATATCTAACTTTTTTGTTTAAAATATCGAATAAATATGATCTAATTTACCTTTAAAAATTAGTTAAATTGACTTTAGATAAACGCAACATGACAAACAATTCTGGACGGAGAGAGTAAATAACTTTACTTTTAGTTTCTAATTAATTTTTATCATTAATTATACTGATTTTCAAGGCATTGTATTCATTATATTTTCAAAAGGGTGTTATAATAAAATTACCCTTCTATGTATAATTTCTTAAGAAATGTGCAAAGTCAATAATGAACAAATGGACCGAGCAAATAGTACATGTTACTCACTCCGTATCTTTTGAGTTGTCATGTATGTTGGGATGTAACTATTAACCATATGTTAAGAATTTATTAGAGAATAAATATGTGGTCAATTTTAATAGATCATTTATTAGTTTATGGTGTCTATTTACTTATATAGTAGGTTATTTGGTGTGTAGAGTTTTAACTTATATACAGAGGATTAAATCATCGGTTCTTATAAGTATAAAGTTTTTTGTTCACAATCTAAGATGGAAATTGAACATATCATCGGGTATGATTGTAGCACAAGATTATATGTAATTGTCCTGATTATGGGAACAGTATAGTTCCAACTTCTTCTGCTAGTACATTTTGTATGTATTGAACGGGACCGAGTAGAGATAATTGTTTTAGACTGACTGACAAAAACATATTCTCTAAACTATTTAATGTACTTATATTCTTAATCATGATATAACTATTTCGATCTATATATATTAATTATCATTTTGATTTATTAAAAAGTGAGATTCTGAAATGGGTCAATATGCCTAGTAAGTTGGATGATAATAATATATATTGGTGAAATAATAAGTTAGTTTATGGATCCATGTCTGTTATAGAGATTGATTGATATGTCTTTTTGAGAAACTTATAAGTTTCCATCGTGTCAAATCTTGCAAGTGAATTTATGAATCTGACACATGAAATAAGTTAAGTAATGCTCTAAAGGAAATTAATCATTAAGTTAAATTCGTCAGTAACTTAATTTATTGATTAGTATCTGATATCTTAACATGGGAAATTACACAAGTGTTTAATGGGGAATTACGAAATAGAGGAGTGCAATTACGAATTTCTAGTGGAATGATTTGTAATTTATTATGGTAAGAACAATTCAAATTAATTATTTGAAATTATTTCCATAAAAGAAGCCTCGTTAATTAATTATGTGGTCCCTATAGTGCTCATATTTAACTAGAATTCAGAATTCATTTCTAGGAAAAAGGAGGAATAGTACGAATTTTTCTATTATCCTAGAAAAACTAGGTTTTCTAGTCCTTTTTGGATTAGGAGGAAATCTCTATAAATAGGGATTCTCCTAATATATAAAAGAGATGATGATTAGTTATCTATTTGATACTTACCCACCCAAGTATTGAGAGAGTTCAGATATGACTTGGGATCAATAGTTATCTTGTAGCTTCACTTGAAGATCTGTCTAACTTGAGGATTTCGGTTGAAGGTAGTTGCTGACGCTTCAAGAGGTATTTATCGAATTAAATTTCAGCAAGTTTATGTGTTCTAGCATGATTATGTGGTCTAGCATAAACGATATTGATTATCATTATTCATGTAAGTAGTAAAGATCCTGATATGCTTCCGTTATGCATATAGTTTTCCAACAATGTATACTAGTAAAAACTATTCCCTCTTTACTTATTACTTATCCATTTTTTTCTTTTTTGGTTGTCCCAAATTATGTGTTCATTTTGACAAATTAAGAAAGGACAAAGATTATGTTTACCTATTATACTCTCAATTAATTACTATGAAAAAAAGTAAAACTTTTTAAAAATCTCAAGTTTTTAATTCACCTACTTCATAATTAATATGTGTAAAATGGTAAATTCATTATGTCAATTGTTATTTTCTTAATAAGTGTGTCAATTCAAAAGTAAACATGTAATTAGAGATCGAGGGGATATTTTCCAAATACTTTATCTATTCATTTTTATTTCACTACTCTAAAAATAATTTTTAATTTTACTTATTTCTTTTAACATATCAGAAAAAATAATTATTTTTATTTGTTTTATTCTTAATATTAATACGTATTATCAACTCATTTATCAAAATTCAATACTAAACATTAATTAATAGAGACAATGTGACAAAATAGTCATATAAATTAAATATTAATTTTTTAGTAATTGTTTCTAAGTTCAAATATTACAACAAAAAATGAACGCAAGAAGTAATTGTGAATTTAAACGATCAACATAAAATTGTCTTTTTCGCAACTTTTCATTTTATCATTGATTATTTCTAGAATCAAGACGCAAGTAAAAAGATAAAGGTTAAAGAATTGCTACGGAATATATTCATCAAACTACACCTGTAATTAATTTTTTTCTTAAAATTTATGCAGAAAAACATAGGGGAGTAATTTATGAAGCACTATGAGCAACATAGAAACAAAAAAATTATATAAGAAAATCAACATAGAAACCAAAACTTTTATCATAATATTTTGTTATAAAAATAAAAGAGTATTCGGATAAATAACGTTATAAAAAGTTTGACTTGCACGTTAGTTTTCAATAGTAAGTTTGAATATGTATCCCATCTATAACTAGCTCTTTTCTATTCTCTCTTTGAAAAGTATAGATTGACCCCATTTTCGTGCTAATTTATGAATGTTAGGTTGTTGTGCTTTTGCAACTGACGCAATACATATTCAAAATTTGAGATTAAGATCGGGTTGGATTGATTTAAAAAAATAGCTTTTAAATTAAAAATATAAGATTAAATTGAAATAATTTTTAATTTAAAAAATAAAAAATAAAAGGAGATCTATTTTTGATTTCTAACTTATTTTAAGTTATTTTACCTTATCAAATACTTGTAACTTATTTCGAGTCATTTTTAACTTATTAAAAATGTTTGTTAAATCTGTTCAAAAATTAAACACGACTTAAAATAAATTTTAACCAATTTTTAAGTCAATTCCGACTCTTACTCTATAGTCAATATTTTACTTCTCACTCGATCATACACTAACCTTTTCTTTTAAACAACTACGCTAGCTGTCCACATTCAATGTTTGCATCCACATTTGACTTTCTCACTCACCAGAATGTTTAGTTTTCTTTCCACTCATTTCTTTTTCCATTTTCGAATAAAATAAGGAATAATTTACTATAAAGTCAGATACTGTATGAAAGACTGCAAAGATTAGCTAAGTCAATAGAAAATATATTTCCATTGATATGTAAACTCTTGATTCAGTAGGCTACAATTATACTATATTACGATATATAACTTTCTTTTAATAAAATAGTTATACATTACATTATTTTAGAATGTTTAATAATACTTTTCCATTTTATAAAATTAATGAACAATTTTAGACTTTATTTCTAATGTATCTTTATTATTAATTATAGTCATTTTTATCACGTTCTGTCCAACAATAGTTATTGGCTATTGATTTGACTCACACCCTTAAGAAATCATAAATAGAAATATAATTTTACTATATCACCCTTTAAATATAATAAATATAATGTCTTAAAAAAAAGTACTCCCTCCGTTTCAAGATAGCGTCAAATGTACCGACGCATCAAAAAATACGGTGAAGCAAACAATAAGAGCTTTGTTCTTAAGGATGGTCTAGTTTGACTTGAAACGGAGTTTAAGAAAAGATTGAAGATTTTTTTATCTTGTGGTTCTAAATAAAAGTTATGTCAAATGTACCAAAATGTCCATTAATCTTGTAATCTTAAACATGTCATGTGGAAAGTTCAAGATAAATTGTTGCTAAAAAAGAAAAGAGATCGTTCTTTTTTAAACACATTAAAAAGGAAATAAGGATATTCTTTTCTAAACTGAGGGAGCAATAGAAAATTAACTATACTTAATAATAAAGGTAATTAGAAATCAAGTGCAAAATTATTCATTGATTTCATAAAGTTTGTTGGACATTCCAAAATAGTATAGTGAACAAATATTGTTAGACGGAGGAAATACATTTTTCAAGACATTATATTTATTAAAATCAAAGGGAGTACATTACTCCCTCATGCCGTAATTATTTGTCAATTTTTTAATTGATATACCTATTAAGAAAAATAATAATCGACATAGTCAATTTGATTATCCTTTTTTTATTTGTCAAAATTGACAAGTAAAAAAAAGGAAATTAGACAAGTAACAAGGGACAAAGAGAGTAATATTTGACATTCTCTATCCTAATTTATATGACACATTTCGTTTTTGAGAGTCAAATAATTTATAATTCACTGAAAAAATTCTCATGAAATCTTCAGAAATTTTAAAATGATTTACAAATTTGTAAAGTACATAAAAAGTACTATGAATCACAATAATTAACAATACAAAATATTAAAAAGATAATATGAAAAAAATCAGAGAAAAGAGTTTGAAATATATCCAAACTTTGATCAAAATTGTTGTGACAATATCGAACTTTGGAAAGGACCTTTTACCCCCTACACCATTTAATAGTGTATTTTGAAAGTATATATGTGCCCACTTGAATATCATAAATATTACATCATTATAAATAGTAATGTATCCACGTGGGCTCATATATACCTTTAAAATACACTATTAAACAGTGCAGAGGAATAAAAAGTCCTCTATAAAGTTTGGTACTATAACAACAATTTCGATCAAAATTGGAGTATTTCTCAAACCTATTTTCCGAAAAATTACAATAAAATATAAATTTATTTGAATCTCAAAATTCAAAATGTATCACATAAACTGAACATAGAAAATATTATTTATGTTTATATGTATTTGTTTTTATTTATTTATATTTACTTTTTAAATTTTAAATAATGTATAAATTGACTAATTCTCCAAATTTAATGAATATCTCATATATTATATATATATATATATATATATATATATATTGCACAAGATCCTATATAGTCTATCAAATACAACTCCCACAAACTTTTACCACTCAAAATATTACGCATTGCAATATTCTCACAAGTCACGTGACAACCGTATAAATGTCCAAGTTTCAGTCTTCATCCGATGAGCAAGAATTTAATTAACTTGCATTAGATCTTTAAATCTCTCTCTCGTTAAATTCAAAATATATAAAAAAAATTATCCTTCTGTCCTATTTTCTATGTCACCTTTCTACTTTACACTTATATTAGGAAATAATGTAATTTTATTCTTTTACCCTTATTTAATTTTTGAAACTCAAGTTCTCAATCAATGAATATGAATTAATTTATTATGATTAATTAATTTAACCAATGAATATGAATGATTTGCTTAGCTTTTCTAAGTTGGTCAAATGTATATTTTCAAGATGATAAAACTTATCTGCGTTGAGTGTTTACGTCAAGTCAATACATGCATGTCATGTGTTTAAATTTATAGTTCATTTTATTTCATTAAATCACGTAATAATGAAAATTGCATTGGGTTGGTGTAAACACTCAGCGCGGGTAAGCCTTTACAAGGCTCTAATAACTCAAAAAGATAAAAAAAGGAACAATATGATAATTTATGCCTTGATTTTATGAAATGACAAGGATTATGACCCAACTATTTAGGATGGCATATAAAATGGGACAAATGATGTGTTATTTCTTTCAAAGGGAGTATTACTTTTTTCTATCTGGAAGTTAATTATACTCCCTCCGTCCCAATTTATAGTAACTCTAAATAACTGGACCACAATACTTGTCATTTTATAAAACTTATGTATAAATTATCATATTTTGTCTATTATACGCTTGATAGATTAGATAATTAATCTTGAAAATGTACTCATGATTTATGATAAAGTTGACTTAAGAAAACATTAAATAAGGATAGTGAGTAAAATTACATTATTTCTTAATACAAGTGCAAAGTAAAAAAATGACAAAATGGGAAAGAAAAAGTACCAGATAACTATCCTTGTAACATAAATCAATTTCAATTTTTTGGATTTTAAAATTAAATGTTTACCCTTCGTACATTATGAAAAAGTGATGTTTACACATTTCGAGTGATTATGGCTTACAATTCAAATCAGACGTAATGACACTTGATTATTCCTAACAAGGCAAGTTAGCCTCAACCTATATGAAAAGAAACAAATGCGGAAAACAGTAAAAAAAAAAACAAGAACAAGATAAAATAGAAAATTTATTCTTCTATTAAACCCTCAAAATCTGATTGTCACGTGTACAAGACATTAAGATATCGTTTGATAGAATGTATTAGCAAAATTAATGCAAGTATTAGTTTTATGTATTAGTAGTATTTTATTTGGTGCACTTTTTCAAACTATGTATAACTATTGCTTACATTAGTTGTACACTCTATTTGTGTATTGGGGAGTGTATTACTAATGCCATGGATAACACAAAGGAGTTTGATGCATGCGTTAGTATTTTAAAGACATAGTTTCCCCTCAAACCCCTTTTTATATTTTTTTGGCATAATGCCCAAGTATCCCCTCAACCTATGCCCGAAATCTAAGAGACACACTTATAATATACTAAGGTCCTATTACCCCCCTGAACTTATTTTATTAATAATTTTTTACCCCTTTTTAGCTTACATGACACTATCTTGTGGGCCTCACGATGGTTGAGTACTTTTTTTTTGAACTAGTGCCACGTAGGCTAAAAAGGGGTAGAAAATTACATATAAAATAAGTTCAGGGGGGTAATAGGACCTTAATATATTATAAGTGTGTCTCTGCGATTTCGGGCATAGGTTAAGGGGGTACTTGGGTATTTTTTCCTATTTTTTTCACCATAATTGTAGAGGATATTTTTTTAAATAAATACTTTTGTACAATGCATACTATTTTTAATACACCACCTAACAGTGCATGAGAAATAATCTATGTATAGCTTGTTAGGATCGGAAATAAGCAGGTGTAAATGCGGAAGCTAGCAAAGCAAACCTCGAAAGACCACGAGTAAGAAGACAACGAGAAATATACCAAAAGACACAGAGATTTAACGTGGTTCGGTCAATCGACCTACGTCCACAAAGGAGATGAGCAATCCACTATAAGTATGAGAGTACAAAATACAGAGAGAAACAACCTCAACCAATTTACTCGGAATACATGGGAGGTTCACACAAGTGATAACGTATCAAACTTGTGACCCACAAATTATCCCTCTAACCAAAACTCTCAAAGCCCTTCAGACTACATTGTGAATGCTGATTAAGTTAGAAGGAACATTCCACTATTTATAGAGTTCTAAACCTTTTCCTACCAGAAAAAGGAGTAGTCAATCCAAAACCTTTTCCGAAAAGGAAAACCTATTTATGGTAAGAAATCAGGGCAAATAAAACCCAACAAATCTCCCCCTTGGCCTGAATAAATTTGTCCACCTTCTTCACTTAATCTTCAACAACTTGCTTCTCCTCTCCATAATCTCCTTTGCAAATTTTATGTCTCAACACAGAAAACCTCTATGAAACAATTTCTCCAACAAAATCTTCATTATTGTCAAAACGGTTACTGCTAGAACTACACCGCCAAGATGAACACATCTTTCTAACCTGGTTCAATCATCGATTATCAAACCACTGAACCTGACTCCGTCATTGAATCTGGCTCTGATACCACTTGTTAGGATCGTAAATAAGCAGGTGTAAACGCGGAAGCTAGCAATGCAAACCTCGAAAGACCACGAGTAAGAAGACAACGAGAAATATACCATAAGACACAAAGATTTAATGTTGTTCGGTCAATCGACCTACGTCCACAAAGGAGATGAGCAATCCACCATAAATATGAGAGTACAAAATACAGAGGGAAACAACCTCAACCAATTCACCCAGAATACATGGGAGGTTCACACAAGTGATAACGTATCAAGCTTGTGACCCATAAATTCTCCCCCCTAACCAAAACTCTCAAAGCCCTTAAGACTACATTGTGAATGCTGATTAAGTTAGAAGGAACATTCCACTATTTATAGAGTTCTAAACCTTTTCCTACCAGAAAAAGGAGTAGTCAATCCAAAACCTTTTCCGAAAAGGAAAACCTATTTATGGTAAGAAATCAGGGCAAATAAAACCCAACATAGCTAATATAAGCATAACTAACACAAGAACTATTAATGCGAGCATTGGTAATACACTGTATTTAATATTATTTTTATACCTCTACCAAATGATCCCTATACATAAGTGTGAAATTAAGAAATCAATACAAATCTTAATGTTTGTTTCTCAAATAGAACAAAGTATAAGAAACGGAAAAGAGGGCCCGCGGATGACAAACAACTACCTCTTCAAGTCCTTGACAATCCTCGAGATCACAGAAGGAGAAAGAGATCCATATGTCAAGGCTCACAACCTGCACAAGTATAGAAATAAGGGATGAGTACAAACAACACGATATCTAACAAGAAACCTACTAAACAAAGCAACTAGCTAGAAAACAAATAACCCTTACTCTCCAACTGAATCCAACTTAGAAATTCTATAATAAATGACTCACAAGGTCCAATATTCAGAGTTTAACCTTCACAATTGAACAATAAACGAATCGAATAAGCCAACCTTAATGACAAGTAGTTCAGTTACACATAAAAAGTAAATCAATCACAATCCACAAGTAACTTAAGCATAAGCATCAAGTGCATCAACTCACAATGATTGATCTTTTACTAGAATCATTTCTCATTGGCACAATATATCACTAGCCGAAACCATTTTTAATTAGCTTTATATCACATCACTAGTCAGATAGGTTTCATAACACTCGCCAGCAAAGACCTTGGCATAATAGCACTTACCAACAAAGACACCAACACAATAATTCAACACACGTCTCATCAACGTCTCATCATGGTGTTTACAATAAATGCATACATGCATTATCACACCATATGGAAGAAAAAACAAATAATAAAATTCAAATCCATAATTGTACTTTCAAACATTTCATCAATCAATCAACAAAGATCACGATAAGGCAATTCACATCCATGTTCATCACATGACCTTTTTCATTTCAACCTCTTTTTATTTAGTTGGATGTAACAACTGGACAATTTACACCCTTCACCTCATCATCTTACTCACAACTACAATCAAACGAAGGAAGCATACAAATTCAACTAGGATACAAGGTTTAGGAAGCCATATAGTTGAGCTTTCCCCTTCAAAATCACTTTTAAAGACAAACAATCTAAAGTAATTAAGTATTCACCATCACTTTTCAGAAATAACAACACCCACAACAATTTCTTGAAAGACGAACCAATCAACACAATATCCAATTTCAAAAATTAAGATTTGAATCTGAAATTTAATACTTGAAAACATTACTCAAGGTTTAAAGAACTCATTAGAAAAAAAACATTTCAAAATAGGACATGAAATCAATTCACAAACTCCATTTAGTGAAGAACTTGTTTTCTCAAAAAAACTCATCATTCACCAATCAAAACCTCGTATTTTATGTTAAAACTTATCATTAATCAATGAAAAAAGAAGGTTTAGAGAAATAATCAAATTTGAAAACTTTTCAAATTTGATTATTTCCAAAAAACGATTTCTTTCTAATTCTAGATACTTCTAGTAGCGAGGTGTTACAAATTCTCATAAAATAGAAAAATAATAACAAATATGAAAAGAACTATACATATGTAACACAAAGAGAAATTAAGAGGAATAAGGTTATTACTTTAGTTTTTGGTGGTTTGTATAATGTCAAGTTGTGAATTCAAAGTCACAGTGAAATATGAATTGAAGGCTAAATGACAAAAAAACATAACTACTTAGATATTGAGATTAATATTTATGTATAGGTAAAAGTAGTAAATTACTATAGTCTTAATGATAATCGATTTAACCAACCTAATATTGAAAATCAATACCGAACCACTAACCCAATATTTTCTTATAAAATCATTCAAAATATGTTAACCTAATAACCAAATAACAATAGACCAAT
The DNA here is from genome assembly GCF_036512215.1 of Solanum lycopersicum. Classification (NCBI taxonomy): domain Eukaryota; kingdom Viridiplantae; phylum Streptophyta; class Magnoliopsida; order Solanales; family Solanaceae; genus Solanum; species Solanum lycopersicum. Next base: position 45,718,748 of record NC_090808.1, on the reverse strand, counting down.
AACACTTTTTTTTGTTCGATTTATTGATCAGTTCAATTTTTGCACACCTCTAGTGTTGAGTCTGTCCTTGGCTTCACCCCTATCATTTACTCCTTTTACACTTGTAGCTTTACTTGTTTGGATTCTATTGTAACACCTCGCTACTAGAAGTATCTAGAATTAGAAAGAAATCGTTTTTTGGAAATAATCAAATTTGAAAAGTTTGACAAAGTTAAGCTAAGTATGAGTTTTGGGTTTACTATGACCATAACTCCTAGCTCAGGATGATTTAGTTGTTCTACAAGATACCATATGAAAGATCTTTGAGTTATATTTCCAAAGCCACCAAGTTTTCTTAGTTTCGAGTTCGTATGAGAGAGATATGTTCATTTGAAGTTGGGTTGTTTAGATAAAGAAAATCAAGATCAGGTTTTAGAAAGGTATTATGGTCTTTTCACTATCCAATCAATTAAATTCTTTTTTGGTAAGTGATTCGGGTCTAAACTGAATTGGTTTAGTTTGCACATTGAAGATTACAGTAGGGGTTTTAGAGAAATAAGTCAAGAGGAGAAAGGAGAAGAAAAGGTCTAGATTCGTCGATTTCTTGAGAAATCGGCTGTGGATTTCACCAAGGATTTGATCCGGCGAGGTATGTTATTTCACATAGTTTTGGGTTTGTTCACCCACGCACCAAACATGTTTAATTCAAGGTACTTTCATCCGAAAAGATTGAGAATTTGATGTTCTTGAGTTGTGTTCTTGAAATGCTTTTGTTCTTGAATTTGGCATGAAATTGAGGAGTTTTTTAGAGTTTACTATCGATTATAAGAGTTTCCTTGAGTTACATTCTTGTGTATATATTTTGGGTACTTGAATCTAAAGAGAATTTGAGAAAAAAAATCAAAATTAATCAAATTAAGGTTATAAAACAAGAGAAAAATTCGTCAGTTTTGCCCGGAAGGGTGCACAAGCAACGTGCACCCGTTGCGCCAAAAAGGCTGGGGCGGCATGTCAGCAGTGTGCTAGAAGTGTCTCTTTGAACATTGGGGCTGGCCCGGTGCCAATAGTGCGCCAATGCCATCCCGCCAACCCTTTTTTCATCGTTTAGACTGTTTGAGTCCTTCTAAAATGTACTAACACTTCCTATCGAAACTAAGTACTCCAAACGACCTTTAAACACCCAGAAATCACCTATAAAAATGAATTATGACTTTGAATCCATAAGTTCTAATTGAAGAAAGAGCCAAGTCTAAAAAGTTCTTAGAGTTTTTTCAAGAAGCTTTTTACAAATACTTTTTAATCTTATTTTAAGACTTGAGCTTTGAGTTAAGTAAGAGTAACAAATGAAGTTCATTGCTTCAAAACGAGTATAAGGGGACTAAGTATTCACAAGTAAATGTTTTCACATCTAAACAATAGAGGAAATACTGATTTCAAAAAGAGTTTTTAAGCTAGTTGTAGAGTAATTATCTCAAACCACAGAAAGAGTTTTTGTTTTAAAACATATGAGTTGATTATTTTGAGAGTAGTATTGAGCACAGATGTGGGGACAATTTCAAAACAACTCAATGTCTCCATAAACCATGTAGCCAAGGTGGGCAGAAGAAGGTTATATTTTTAGATTATTCCTTAGTGCTTTTCAAAACAGACTAGTAGATCTATTTAGTTGAGGCATTCTATATCCCGATAAGTTATATGACAGCTCTGACAGCGTGAACGAGACGATGTATTATCACATAGCTCATAGCGATTGTTGTTGCTTAGAGAAACTCCCACAGAGGTATATTACTTTATTATATATGTATATTGAGTTGTTTCTTACTATTTTAATTGCTTCATATAAACCACATCTTTAATGTTGTTTAATTCTGCATTTGAGGTATCCATGTGTTTGAGAAAAGTTGAGGTAGGTGTTTCTTTCAGATTCAAGTTCAAGCATATGTTTTGTTTAGAATTTCCCTTGCATGCTCGTACATTCAATGTACTAAAGTCATTTGACCTACATAATTTTATGATATAGATACAGGTGACCAGGATCAGCACCCAACGCCTTGTTAATCCAGTCGAGCACTCAAAGTCAGTTGGTGAGTCTCCTTGCTTTCTGGAGGATCCCTATTTACATTGCTTTAGTATTTTCAATTGTAAGGATGATTGAAGGTCTTGTCCCGACACCCCTTACAATTTAGAGGCTTCATAGACAGTTAGTTAGTTCATTTGTCTTCATATTTTAAATTTGTTATGTTGAGATTGGTGTCTGTCTTATTGGCCAGTTGAATGTTTCCTTTACAACATTCTAATTTAATATATGAATTTATCTTTATTGAGTAAAGTCTTTCGCTGAGTAGTAATTAGCCAGGACATGTGTTTGCTTGGAGCCAACAATGGTTCTCGAGTGCCAGTTTCGTCCATGGTGTAGGCTCAGTGCGTGACACTTCTGTAGCACATTCCACATTTTTTATTTTAGTTTCCCTTCATCATGCTATGGCTGCATAATTCTGGTAGGTCTTCATATTCTACCTTCTGAGTAAACTTTTCTAAACCTCCTCCTATATTCCTAATCCTAACTATGAACTCCCTTATTTTGGGTTTGACTAAGTCTAGTTCTACCCTAATTTTAGTTGTTTGCTTTTTGTAGATGTGACTTTGTCCATGGTTAAAGGATAAACATTAGGGTCCACAATTCTACACAGGGCATTCCACTTAGAATTGTCAGGAGAAGTTCGAGGGGGTAACCCATACAAAGTTTTGGCCTATGGTTTTTTTGGTGCAGTGTCTGTGTTTGCAATAATCACGATTGCGGTAAAAAAAAAACGACCCATTGGCAGACCCCAAAATAAGGATTATTTTGATTTTTTAAAATCTTGAAATCTCCTTTACAAGCAAATTTTGATAACTAAAATATATGACGAGATGAATGTGATATCTTTATCACCTACTAGCATTTTTTGGTTGGTGTTTTGACAATAATAAAACTCATAGTGGGTAACACTTTTCCTCCCTATGCGGAGATATAAAAATAAATTGAACAAGAGCCATGAAAAGTTGGAGTAATAAATAGCGAAGAGAGGGTATTCACCTGGTAAATATTATCATTCTCCGATCTTAATATTGTAGATTTGAATCATTGAAAGAGCTAACAAAAGTCTCGATAAAGAGATATAAAAGATTAAAAAAAAAAAAAAAGAGAAGAAAATATAATACTAAATAAAAGAATACAGAAAGAAAAGGAGAATGAGCATTTGGTGGAGGAATTTAGTCACATGATGTTGTTTAATTTGAGATGATGTTCATAATGTAGATATTAAAATTAATTAATTAAATCGTGGAAAGTTAAGACGAAAATTAAAGAATTTTTAATTTGTACATGTTGGTGTCATATCCACTTGTGTCCTTCGTATTCCCTTCCATCCATCCTATCATGTGGCGCAGCAGACGCTCCCAACTGGATCTCCGAATTCCCTATAAAATCACCCCAATATCCCAAAATATCTTGTTAACACTCTTTCTCTCAACGCTCCTAAAAAATGGCATCTCATTTTTTTAACCTTCTCTTCACCTTTTTACTTGTTCTTCTCTTCCATATCTCCCCTTCCACATCTCTCACATGTTCTTCTCAAACTTTCTCATCCAACACTCGTTTCACCAATTGCACTGATCTACCTTCTCTCAAATCATTCCTTCATTGGACATTTGATCCGGCTAAATCCACTCTTTCTGTCGCTTTCCTCGCATCTCCAGCTTCACCTGATGGCTGGATTGCTTGGGGAATTAACCCCGTTGCACCAGCTATGATTGGAACACAATCACTAATTGCATTCAAAGATTCTAAAGGGGTTATGACTGTTAAGACCTACAATCTTACTTCTTATAAATCAATAACAGAGTCTAAACTTATGTACAATGTTGTCGATTCAAAAGCAGAGTCAGCTGATGGGATGATGAAAATCTTTGCTACTCTGGAGTTGCCGGCCAATACGAAGACAGTGAATCAGGTATGGCAGGTTGGATCAGCGGTAACTGATGGAAGGCCCGCGATACATAAGTTTGAACCTGATAATTTGAAATCTAAAGGGATTTTAGATTTGGCTACTTCGGCTGATAATAAAACAAATGCTACTTCTTCTTCTGCTAGTGCTGGACAAAGTGGAAATGAAACTGGAGGATCTTCAACAATTTTGAAAACTGAAACTAATTTTTTTGCCTTCTTGTTCTTCATTGGGGTTTTGCTTTTGCAGCTTTAATTTACATGTGGTTCAAGTTTCTTCTTCCATCTTCAGTTTCATGGATGTAATAACGACTATTTAATTAGTGCTAGTCCAAATTTATGTTTGATTATATATACATCTTGTAATAATAATGTTCTTCTTTATCTAATGTATGCAAACTAAAACTTCATTTTCTTTGTAGTATAATTTTAAAATTATGAAAGCATTTTTTTCATGTGTATCAAAAAAGGATTTTCTGACACTGGACATGAAGTTTAGAGGTACAAGTGCTGCTGATAGGCTTGTGTTGGACATAATTTGATTTCAGCTACCGACTCGCGGAGGGGAATAAAAATGGAAAAAAAATATATGAATGAACGTATAAAAAGTAATTGATAAATTAAAAGTTAAAAATTATAAAGAAGATATTACTTACTTTTTAATTTTTTTTTAAAATAATTTAAAAGCAAGTGCTTTTAAAAACACTTTTTATTCTTTCCAAAAAAAAAAAAAAGTTTAAAAAAGTCAAAAGTTCCTAAAAAGCAAGTTCATTCAAATGGCATGTCCAAGAGAAATCTTCCATATCATTCGCGCTTTTTATTTCAGTTGATTATTTCTCGAATTAACTTAAACGTTAACTAATGCTCATATGGATCAAGTATTCAACGTCACTTCTTTGTTACTCTAAGGGCTCATTTGATAGTTAGAGAAAACAAACTTTATGCATATATTAAAGTATGTATAAATTATATATTATTTGATAGGAATAAGAAATAAAATTTTTTATTTATATGATTAATACGATGTTGGTAGGTGGATATAAAAAGTTATTCATGTATATAATTAATAACAATTTTTGGTAGGTAGATACAAAAAGAAAGTTATTTATGTATAAAATTAATATAACATTTGATTAAAAATTTAGAAACTTATATAACTACTACATAAGTTACCGGGAAATTTGTGTATTATTTATATGAAGTAAAAGGTGAAATAACTAATATGTGAATAGCTAATACATGGATAAAAAATTACCCTTATCACTCCTACTTACTACTTTCTTCTTCTACCTAATTAAAGATATATTTTAATTCAAATAGAACATTAAAACAAGGTTAAAGAAGAAAATAGTATAATTATTTTAAAAAAAGCTGTTAAACTTAAAAATATATAATTTTATTATTTTTTAATAGTAAAAAATACACCCAAAGGAATAATTTATGCATAACTAGACTACACATGCTAAATTTTGCATAGTTAATATCTTCATTAGTAATATCCACATTACTTATATTTGTATATTTAATACCACATTATTAATACTTGTATAACTAATACCCACATTATTAATAAATATTTTTTCTTTCCAACTACCACCCCTAATTGCTTTGCTATGTGATTTTTTGTAGGCGTTATTTAAGTTGTTATTTTGTAGATTAGGTAAACATTATTCTTTTTAAAATTTCACTTATAAAATTACACTAAATATGTTGAATTGTTTTTTTTTTTTGGTAGATTACTAGTTCATTTTTCTTTCCTTTTTCGAATTGCAAACACGTGGAGAAGATGACCTATAAGTATGGAAAGGACAAAGGTTAATACAAAAGGCCTCAATTAAGCATTTTTATGAGTGTGTTATCTAGTTATGATCAGGGTTTGGTGGGAAAGAAAAATATTTTTGAATTTTTTCTTATTTGGTTGGATTAAATGTGTTAAAATATTTTTTTCAAATTAACAAAAAATAAAAAATAGAAAACTAAACTTATTTTCATAAAATGTTTTTAACTTCAATAATTTTACCACACCCTCACCCTCACCCTCACCCTCACCCCTACTCCAACCCCTACCATCCCTCCAAAAAATATTAAAAGTTGTTTTTAAAACATATTTGTAATTTTAATTTTTTACTTTTTTAACCCCCCAATGCCCACACCTACCCTCACCCCAGCAGCCCCCCACCCTCTTCAAAAATATGTATATTCTTAAAAAATATTTTTTATTTTCTATTTTTATTTTTTTAACCTTGACCCTTCCCCCTCCAGCCCTCCTCCCCTCCTCCCCCCTCCCTAAAGAGAAAACAAATTTCATTTTTTCATCCCTACACTCAATCCCTCCCTCTCCACCCTTACTGCTCCTACCAGCCCCTCAAAATTTATTATGTTTATTTTTAAAAAATATTTTCAACTTCAAAATTTTATTTTTTTCACCCCGCTCGTTCATTCCCCACAACAAAAAAAAAACAAACTTAAGTTTGTTTTTTCAAAAATATTTTTTGCTCTATTAAAAATAAAAGATAATTCTCAAATACATTTTTCATTTACATATCAAAGACAAAATCTTTTTAGTAAAAATATTTCTACTCACCCACCAAACGTAAAAAATAAAGTCATTATTTTTCTGAAAAACATTTTTCTTTCGTACCAAACACTCCCTAAGTGAAAAATGTTGATCATATTTCTATTAGTGATTTTGTATAATGCAATAGTATTAGTCGAGAACAAATCTTGTTTTGAGATGCACGATAGGTGTGGAGTGGTATTAATTACTAGATCCTACCTACTCAAACGTCTACTTTACTACTATATTTATGGTGCTTATAATATTAGTTGTTGATGAAGTAAATAATCCATTATGTTATGTATTTACATCTTCTTTTTCTTTAACTTAAATTAAATAAAGAAAGAGGCATATCAAACTTGATCTTTCCACCAAAAGAGGAGACAGAAAGTGATGATATAATTCTTCTTTTATGGAAAAAAGCAAGAAATGAAATATCACAAGACCCTATTATGTCTTACTCACTATTTTTGATTACACAAGAGAATGTTGTTCATCTTCAATTCTAAAATTAGTGAACTTTTTTTTCTATCAATCATAGAGGTAAATGGAAAAATAAAAGAAGACTCTGATAACTTTTTTTCTTTATTAATAATTGACTATGACGACTTGTTATAAATGTAAGTTGTAGAGACCGTTTGCTTTTCATTTATAGATACTATTGTATCATTTGGCATTAACGTTTTCTTCACGTACTATCCGGTAGTCAAGCAACGGTAATTTTGCACTTCTCTGCATGTGCTTAGAAGTATTCCACATTGTATAGTCTTTGTATATGACTTAAATACAACATTATATGACTGTAGTTTGAGATTAAACTCTTTATTGACTTAAAACATATATGCCATATTTATTGAAATTATACTCTTTATTGACTTAAAACAACAATAACATATCCAATAAAACCCCCCTAAATATGGACCAAGGAGGATAGAATGTATGCAGACATTATCACTACTCCGTGGAGATTAAAAGTCTGTTTTGAAGAGGCACTAGGCTCAAGTGCATTAAATCCAAGTAAAAGAACGAGAAAACAATCAAAAAAGTATAGCCGTTGATAAGACTGTTAGCATGATGAAAATCTAAATAAATGTATATTTTAATGTAATTAGATAGGGATATAAATTAGCACGATCATATAGATTTGTTGCAGAATAGAAAGAATAAATATTGTGATAGAATGACAGATTTGGATTGATAGCAAAGCAAATTTATAGGGATTGAATAGCACATTTGTAGAGATTGAATAACTGATCTTTAGAGATAGGAATGACGGATCTTTAGGGATGTGTAATCTTTATTCTCTCTATATAATGGATAACTCTCACTTTGAGAGGCATTCAGCAGAAAATTGACATGGTATCAGAGCCTTCTCTTGGTTGTTTTGGAACATCTTGATTTTTTGTTGACTGTTGTCGGCAATCAGTCCTACCACCTAGGACTTTGACTCTTTGTCATTCTAGTTGCTTTCGTGAGTCTTTGTAGTCATCATAGCTATTCAAAAACATGAATTCACATCACTTTGAAACCTTCAATATTCGTTTCACTAGAAAAAGTTATTCATCTTGGGAGTTTCAGTTTCAATTATTTGTCAATGGAAAAGAACTGTGGGGCCATATAGATGGAAGCGATCCTGCTTCTACTGATACAACAAAGCTAGGTGAATGGAAGATCAAAGATGCTCAGGTGATGACATGGATTCTAGGGTCAATTGACCCTCTTATTGTTCTTAATCTCCGGTCGTACAAGACAGCTAAGGCCATGTGGGATTACTTACAAAAGGTTTACAACGAAGATAATAGCTCAAGACGCATCCCTTTAGAGTATGAAATTGCTAATTACTCTCAAGAAGGTCTATTTGTTCAAGATTATTTTTTGGATTTCAAAACTTATGGGCTAAATTTACAGATATCGTCTATACCAAAATACCTATTGAATCTCTATTAGTGATTCAGGGAGTTCATGATCAAAGCAAGCAAGACCAATTTTTGATGAAATTACGCTCTGACTTTGAGAGTGTTTGCTCTAACTTGATGAATCATGACCCGTCTCCCTCTTTGGATGTTTTCTTTAGAGAATTACTTCGTGAAGAGCAACGTCTTGTCACACAAAATGCTTTCAAGAAAGAAAATGATGTCACTGTTTCGTTCTCAAGGTAAAGGAAAGGGCAGAGATATGACTAGAACTCAATGCTACAGTTGCAAGGAATATTGTCACATTGCTAGCAATTGTAGAAAGAAGTTCTGTCATTATTGTAAGTAACAAGGACAGATTACCAAAGAGTGTCCCACGTTCTATCAAAATCGTAGGGTCAACACTTTTCAAGTTGGATAAATAGTTCCACTGTTGATAACTTATCTTCAGGACAAGTTCTTACTCCTGAAATGGTACAACAAATGATCGTGTCAGCCTTTTCAGCATAGGGATTACAAGGTAATGATGTTACATCTAATTTTTGGATTGTTGATTCAGGTGATTCCAATCATATGACCAACTCAACGAGCATCCTGAAAAACATAGGTAAGTATCAAGGTCCATCACAAATACATATGTTATTGGTAGTAATTTACCCATTACCAAGGTTGGGGATATTACTCCAACTTTCAAGAATGTTTTTGTTTCACCAAAGCTCTCAACTATTCTTATTTCAGTTGGACAATTGGTAATAACAATTGTGATGTGAATTATTCTCATATTCGTTGTCTTGTGCAAGATCAGGTATCGGGGACGATAACCGCGAAGGTCCTAAAGTTGGAAGATTGTTTTCTATACAGTTTTCATTGCTCCTGTTCTATCTTTTACTTGTACTTCTACTGCTAGTAAGACTGAGGTTTGACATAAGCGTCTAGGACATCCAAATTCTATTATGTTGTCTCATTTATCAAATTTTGGTTTATTGAGAAATAATAATCAATTTTCAGTTTTTTCTATTGATTGTTCTACTTGTAAATTAGGCATAAGTAAAACTCTTCCTTTTCCTAATTTTGATAGTCATGCTACAAAGTATTTTGATGTCATTCATAGTGATGTTTGAGGAATTTCACCAATTATTTCTCATGTCCATTTCAAATACTCTGTGACATTCATAGATTATTATAGTCGGTTTACGTGGGTGTATTTACTATGATCCAAATCTGAGGTATTTTCCATGTTCAAGACATTTTTGGCTTACATTGAGAATCAATTTTCTACGGGCATCATTATTATTAAGATCTGATTATAGTGGAGAATATATGTCTTATGAATTCAAAAAGGTCTTACTTAACAAAGGAATTGTCTCACAAAGCTCTTACCATATACACCACAACAAAATAAAGTTGTTGAACATAAAAATTGTCATCTTTTATGTCACTCGTATATTGTTGATTGAGTCCTATGTACCATCTAAATATTGGGTGAAAACTTTGTCTACTGCTGTTTATTTGATTAATAGATTTTCATCTAAAGTGCTAAATATTGAGTCTCCATATTTTCGTCTTTATCACCAAAATCCTAACTATAGTGATTTTCATACATTTGGTTATGTTTGTTTTGTGCATTTGCCTCCCTTTCAACGCAATAAACTTTCTGTACAATCTACTAAATGTGCTTTTATGGGTTACAGTACTTCGCAAAAAGGATTTATTTTCTATGATCCATGTTCTCACAAATTTTGTATTTCTATAAATGTTGTTTTCTTTGAGAATCAATATTTCTTTCCCTAAGATTGTAGAGTAATCTTCTGCTTCTCCTCTTCCTCCTACTTTTGAGGATTTATCATCTTATTTTAAGAGGTTCAAACCTGGATTTGTCATCACAACAAGTAGACAATTACTACAAAGTCATGCATAAGGAACATATACATAAACACATGCATTAGAATACTTTCCTAGGACTTTCTTCAAGAGCCACTTGTGCAATGTATAGGTGAAGTCTCATACCCCCACCTACACTAAGAAACTACCCTTAGGTTATCCTATTTAGGGTCTTTACTTTACTTTCATTGTCCATTTTACTTTAAGGGAAACTAGCCTTAACCGACACTAAGACCGTGGGTGCTAAACATGGAATTTGGTGTTGTAGAGACTTACACCAATGGAAGGTGTTCTCACCTAGCCAAGGTAGAATATCAACATACATCCTAGCATACTAAGTGAATTCACTTTCTAATTCTATGTGGCAAGCACAATTTATGGAACTAAGAGATATACATGAACCTCTACATGCTCATTAGCATTGGAGCCTCATCTCATGAGAAACCATGAGTGAACCTTCCTCCAAGGGAAGCTAACACTCTATGAGAAACCAATGGTGAATCTTTCTCATGAGAAGCTAAAACCTCTCATTTTCAAGTTCACTTGGTGCTAAGATAAGTTCCCTTTTTATTAAAAGGCTTTATTACTTTACTTCATAAAACATAGGCTTAGGATATTGATTACTCATATGCTTATTGAATATCCAAGCACCTATCTAGTTTTAGGGTACACATGAGCACACCTTTCAAAGACCCTCTATTGACTAGATTTTCTTACATGTGTGTGTACTTGTATGTGAGCAAAACTTTCACATAACACATAAATGTCACACATGTTCATATATCAATGCATAAGTCTATAGGTGTACCTATATGAGCAATACCTTCATATCAACACTCCAAGACACTATGCACATTCATACTTCATCATATCACATACTTAACATCATATACCATATAAGTCATATTCATGGCATGTCCTTTTATTCATTTTCATGTTCATAGAAACCAAACCTAGGAACTATCCTATCAAGGTACACATGTTCAATGCATAGACAAGGTCCTTTACCCTTGCCCATACTAGTACACCTATCAAGTCATCCCAGTTAATGGAATACATAACATATTTCACATACATTTACATTACATACATAGTAGTAAACATTTAGTAAATATGAGATCAGCCTTTCATTAGACACTATGATCCTATACTACTTGTATGCATCCATGTAGAGTGAGGGTGTGTGTACATTGGTCAATATGATCACATAATGACTATCAATAATACATTGAGGCAGGCACCCTCTTAAGACCACATTACACTTTTAAATATAGACCACAAAATATAAAATATCATAGGAGACAAGCCAAGCTTCTTAAGACTCCTAACTTTTGCTATTCATGCATTAACCTAGGGGTACATAGTTAGGGGTCATCATTCCTTAATATCTCATTAATGGAAACACCTACACATAAACCTAACATAATCATTCTCATGCTCATAACAATAGTAACATAACCTAGATTCACAATTAGATAGAAGACTAGGCACAAGTTACACATAAGGTGATCATCATAACCATACATCCATATATTAATCAATTTGCCTTCTAGGACATGGTCAACACATATATAATTATAATAGAGTAAACACCGCCACCATAAGTGGACCATACCACACAATGCCATACAAGGCTTCATCAACTACAACAATATAACAAAGTAGAGAGGAAGAGTAAACTTACCAATTCATCAACCCTTTATCAATACACTCTTTTCATCAACAATACATGTATAGGGCAGTAGCTAAATGTACTTGAATCGTGAAAGAAACCATGTACAAATCGTTACAAGATCATGATACAACTAGTGCAAAACATCACCATTATTCTAGAGAATAGGTAGGTATAGATCATTAACCAATTTCCCTAGTCTTGATTATAAATTAAGATTCATCAATAATGTACATTTAAGATAAATTTACATAGGTTAATCCTATTCAAACTATCATGCATCGATCCACCTTAGGTTCATACTCAAAATTCATCAATAACATCAATATAAGGCAGTATCTACAAGCATCCTATCATAATCGAATTCCAATTTTATACATTATAATGACAACGTTACAGTGAACACATAGATACCTAAGATAGTCATATTCAGATCTTCATACATTGATCCAATTGGATCATTCATCCACAATTCATCATCAATATACTTAATTAACAATAGACATGAGCAATTCAACGTAATAGAATCACAGTTCAATCATTAACAAGACACGATCACAATGTCCATGCAAGGGCTAAATCGAGTTTGGGAAGGAACATGGGTTCGTCATTCAATTGGATTGAATTTCATGTTAAAACCAATACATTATCATCAATTCATCATGATTATGCCTTTGAAAATATTTTTAGGAAGAACCCATGGCTAGATTGAAGAAGAAGAAATTTGATCATGGAAATTTTTTTGAAAATCTTTGAGAAGAACTTTCCAAGTGAAAGGTTACTTAGAGATGAAGGATAACCATACCTTAATATAGAATAAAACCTCTGAAACTTGATTAATAAACCATAGGAGTCCATTCTCCAAGTTGTTCCCGAGCTTCACCTTCAATGGAGGTTCTAGAGAGAATATTTTTGGAAGGAAAAGTCTAATTTGGTGAACTGTATTGGGAGTGGGGTTGATCACGTTTTTGATCCCTTAAGTACACCCAAAAATAACTAAATAAACCTAGTAGGGTCAGGTTAGGACGTGGGGTGAATTTCGCATTCACCCCTTTAATGAAACAGTCGCTAGGCAGCAGTTGCAGGCCACCATCGACGGCCAGTAGGTCCATCGACGGGCTGTCTGTGGCTTCAATCGATGGGGTATTGGACTGTTCTTTGGCTGAGCCTTAGACAAGATAAGTGAACATCTACAAAACCCCCATTGATGGTACATTTGTCAACAAACGGGGCGTCGTTTGGTTCAATCGATTGACACTGCCAATGCAGTGTCTCGACAACCCTTGGGTCCTTATTGTGGACCCCTTTGTGGGGCCCTTGGAAAGTCATACCCTAGCATTTCTAACGTGAATATATACCTTAACATGTTTTAGAACTTCCATGCAAGTTTCACCCAAATCATACACGTAAAAACACATCCAAACATGCATGGCACACTCAAGACACACATGAATGTCTCAAAAGCTAACTTTCGAACGTCTTAGATGTTCTTAGACGTTTGAACTCCAAACCTCATGAAACTCAATAAACTGCCTATAAACATCATTATTACTCATTTAAGGATCTCATTAGCTCATTACACACACATAAGAACATAAAAACACATAAGGAACCTTAGGTGACTAGTCGTCGAACATCTTGGTCGTCCCTTGACGTTTGACTTTCAAATGACTTCAAATCACCCAAGCATACTTTAAAACACTTAATTAACATGTTAACAATCTTATAGTAACAAGTGAGGATCTATATACCCTAACTAATTTTGGGGGTCTTAAACAAATGGAGCTTCAAAACATTGAGGTCAGGCACGACGCGTATCGGACACGCTTGAATCATTTTTTTCACCCAATTTTTATCATTAGATGTGTTTAAGCACTTCTAAAGTGTATTAGCACTTCCTATTGATTATAACTACTCTAAATGACTTCAAAATATCTAAAAATCATCTAGAAACATGAATTACAACCTTGAATCCATAACTTCAAATTCAAGGAAGGTCAAGAGTCACGTCTAGGAAGTTCTTCGAGTCTTTCCAAGAAGTCTTTGCAAATGATTTTAGATTTTTTTTTAAGACTTAAAAGTTCAAGATGAATAAAGAGAAAAAGAATAAAGTTTGAAGTTCATTTCTTCAAAGAAGTATATTGGGACTAAGTATTCCCAAAGAGTTTAAAATGTTTTCACATTTAAATAAAAATGAATGAGATTTTCAAAGAGCCTTTAAACATGTTTTCATAAAAGAGTAATCGCTTTCAAAATGAAGCAAGAGAGGAAACTTTAATTTCCAAGTTGGCCTTTGAGCTAAATTTTGAACAATTATCTCAAACCACAGAAAGAAAATACGTTTTTAAACATAAAGAGCTAGTATATTTTGGAAGTAATACTGGGCACCGATATGGGTGAGAGTTTAGAAAACTCCGAGCCACCATCAACCATGTAGCCACAATGGGTATAAAAGGATCATACTTGTTAGATGATTTCTTTACTGCTTTTTAGCATAGACTAGTGGATCCACTTAGTAGTTCAGGTTCTATACTTATGGCAAGGTATAGGACGGCCCTGATAGTGTGAGGAAAAACATTGTATCATTACTATGACTATTAAGTGATAGTTGTCAGTTAGAGAAACTCCCACAAAAGTAATTGTATTTTTATATACACAGTTTATTGTATTTACATACATCTCAAAGTTATGTGGTATCTTTGCATACATATAGAGTTGACATCATGTTTTACCAACTTTTATTTGTATTGCATTTGTTTTAAACTGCTTTATATTGAAATGAGTTCTACTATTTGAGTTCAGTTGAGCCATGTAAATTCTTCAGATTCCTTTCAAGACTCTTGTGCTTAGCATTCCAAGTCGCATACTTGTATATTCAATGTACTGATGTCAATCAGCTTTGATCGTCTTATGATGCAGATGCAGGTAACTAGGATCAACATCTAGCGCATCATTGATCCAGTGAGCAGTTTAGAGTCTGTCATTGAGCCTCTTTTCATTTCGGACGACTCCTTACATTACTTTCAGTTATATTTTCATGAGTTTATTAAGATGTTGTGGAATTTGTCCCAACATCCATCACAGTTGTTTTAGAGGTTTTATAGATAGTTAGACAATTAGTTATGAGTCTATTAGTCTTGTATTTTAGATGTTTTGCTATGAGTCTTGAGTATCCATTTTGGCTAGTTTGAAATACTTTCTTTAAAGATATTCTAAGATTCTTCATAAGTTCTTTATTTGAGGTTATTTTCTGAAGTTTAAGTCTTCCGCTGAGTAAGTAAGTTAAGTCAATGGTTCGCTAGGGACCAACAATAGTCTTCGAGTATTAATCCCGTTCAGGGTGTAGTCTCGGGACGTGACATGACAGACTTATGATTTGATTTGATAGAATCATTACTCAGAGTAACGTTTTAATCATAAATCGTTACTCAGAGTAGCGTTTTAATCATAAAGTGTGACTCATAGTAACAACTTTGACATTAAATTTCGTATAAAGATTCTCAGGTGGCAGAATTGTTATTTCATTCGTCAGACTCGTTACTACGAGTAACTTTTTTCCTTTAAAACGAGCTCCGTAATAGCGAAATTAGCACAATGATTCGAAAGTGGTAGATTTGTAGAGACTTGTTACTGACGGTAATGTCTTAAGCCAAAAATGTTATTGCCAGTAACGTAGAGTTTCATTAACGTCGTTTCCCAATTACTTTTGATCCGTTTATTTTCTTAAAAATGAAATATAGCCTAATATGTTACTACCAACAACATTTATACTAGTTCTCTAAAATTTCAAAGTTTCATATTATTTTGATAGATTAAATGATAATTCTTATCACTATGTGCGTTTTACTAATACTAGTACTCTTGTTACAGTTTTTGTGGGGTGTAAGTATGTTGTTTTAGGTTGTTTAAAAGTGTAGGGATGGGATACACTAATCACCTGCTTCTGCCTACTCTTTTCTCGAGAGGAAGTTGTGTTTGTTATTTTTTATACGTGCTATGTATTGAAATTCCTATACATGTTTAGACTAGGTCCTTGAAAAATGTTAGAAATATTTTTATAAATAAAAATAAGTTATTGATTATTTATTTATGTAATCATAGGTGGTAAATGTTTACAAATCAAATTAAAATCGAGTACATATTCACACGATATGTTTATATGAAATCATCAGCAAGCTAAACAACACTCAATAATCATTTCTTGCTCTCACTCCCCTCATGTTCTCCCTCTTCCTTCACTGTCTTTAATTTCTCCTTTCTAAACTGTATTAATTAATTTTGTTGGTTTCTATATTCTCAGAGTTAGTTAATTTTGAGAAAATATTTCATACTATTAAAATATTTTTTTAGGATAGTGCTTAGCATGATTCAAGTATTATTCATCTACTATTTAAGATATTATTGTAGTAATATTTTATTTAATTTTTAGTAACATTATTCTGCCAATAAGTAATTTTATTATTATATTTTTACCATTTTCCCCAACATTATGTAAAACATTGTGAATTGGGACATTGAGCTTATGAAAAAACTTTGATATGACTTTTTGGAACTATTAATACTCTAGAATAAATTGCCAACTAGATTTGTGTTATGTATCTAGACTCTGGAGTCATCCTAAGAGAAATATAAATAGAGGTGTAAGGTGTTCTTCTGGATTTATAATTAAGTTAAAATTGAAATAACATTTAGTATTAATTTATCTAAGTTCTGCTAACTAATTTTGCTTCTCTTTGAAGACTTCATCTTCCTTAAATGGATATTTAAGTTAATTATCAATCTTTAGTTATAGGTCTTTATTTGTATTTTCTGCTACCACTTTAGTAGGTAAATCTCGTTTACTAAACACAAGGATCGCAACATAAGGATTTTGCTTCGGTAACTCAACTTAATTACACATAAAATATATGTTAAATTGATATAAATCATTTATTTAATATTAAATAATTTTTTAACATAAATTTGGCATTGTTTCAGACGTACTTCATTAAATTTATATGAAAATGATCCCAATTAAGAGACAAAGAATCATTACTTTTGGTGACTAACGGTACATTGGGGTAGCAAAGTTTGGACACAAATTGGGTTATAGGACCCATTTACAGTAATTTGGTCATCCTAACATCATCATGACATGCAGAATAAAATAACAATTCGTTTCCATAGAAAAGGCAGCAGTACCTTCATATACAGGAGCAGCTTGTACTGAGTTAGAGAGTTATCTGAATTCTTTTCTATGAAAAGATATTTTATTTATATAGTAGATAGAATATTTAAATATTTCTTTAGTTAATTTGTATATTTACTTTTTTATGTTTTGAATTCTTTAATAAAAAGTTTTGATTCTATAACTTCCTATAATGAGTTGAATCTTTGATCTTATAATCTGAGTGTTTTTGTTCATTTTGAAAAAATAGGTCACCCATGAAAGAATAAGCAAAGGTCAAATCCATCGGTGCCTCCTAAGTTAGCATGTATTATTATTTAGACATTTTAACTAACAAATATTAAAATAACATAGTGAAATTACTCACTCAAAATATTTAAATAAAATTTGTGTAACTTTAAAAAGTAAGAGAGATATATAAAGTTAAAATGCCATATAAAAAGGAGGAAACGAAAACGAAGAAGCATAAGACTGAATTATCTCTTTCTCTATCAATATCAATTATCAAGACTATGACTTCTCTTAAATGGTAGTATTTGGTATCACATTGATGTAAAATTTGCTTGAGTTCCTTTTCCAAACCCCTATTAAACCTTTATTTGACGTACTCTCTGGAGGCCAAATAATTGGAGATGCTTGATTATTTACTGGATTTTGGTAATTTAGCTAGTGTTTGATCATTAAATTTAATAAGACTTTTCAAATCTGATTATAATTTTTTAAAATTTTCCAAAGCAGCCTCAGATCACCTTTAGGAGAAATTTTACTCGCAAAATTTTTACCCTTTTTCACTAAAATATAGAGAAAATGGTCAAATGATTTTCCAATCTATAATCAGATTCCAATTCGGAAAATGCGAATAAACACAAATATATATATATATATGGTAAAAGTAATGGAAATAAAATGGAAAAATAATGACACCAAGAATTTTACGTGAAAACTCTTCTAAATAAGGAAAAAACCACGAGCCTAGAGGAGCAACTGATATCACTATAGCAAAAAATTTTACAATGTGTAGTCACAAATATAATGCTCAAAGTTACTATACACACTCATAGGGAACAACACTCTTTTAATTTCCACCTTACTAAAATATCGCTCACACTCTATTTTTCTTCACAAACTATTTTTCTTGTATAATCTAAAAAATACCTCACTTTGCTCTTAAAATGGATTGTTTCTCTCTAACTTGCGTGTTCTATAATAAGCAAAAAAGCTCTATTTATAGAAGAAATTTAGGACTAATGATGTCACCTATGACATCATGAAAATACTTAAGTTTCAAACTTTGCAACTTAAGTATGTCTTGGTAAGATTTAGTTGGTACATTTTTATACCAAATTAAGACTTTGAAAAAAAATATGGGGCTGGAACCCCACAAATCTCCCCCTCCAATCCCATTCACTTGAATGAGGTATCTTCATCTTCTTTAGAGAGAGCATATACCTATAATTTCTTTGCATAACTCAAACTTGTCTTTCGGTATCGTCTTGGTCAGCATATCTACAGGATTTTCATTTGTGTAGATCTTTTTTACGTGAAATTATTCATTTTCCACTTTCTCACGAATCCAATGATATCTGACGTCAATGTGTTTTGTTCTTGTATGGTACATGGAGTTCTTACTCAAGTCTATTGCACTCTGGATGTCACAATAGACAATATACTCCATTTGATTCAAATCAAGTTCTTGAAGAAATCGCTTGAGCCATATCATCTCCTTTCCGGCTTCGGTAGCCGCAATATACTCAACTTCAGTTGTAGATAGTGCAACACACTTCTGCAACTTCAACTGCTATGATATAGTTCCCCCTGGAAAAAGTAAACAAAGATCTAGTAATAAATTTTCTAGTATCAAGGTCACGTGCCATATCAGAATCTATATAGCCTTTCAAGATTGGATTTGATGCTCCAAAACACAAGCATTCATCTGAGCTTCCTCTAAGATACCTAAGTATCCACTTCACAGCTTTCCAATGCTCTTTTTCCGGATTTTTGAGCAATCTGCTAACAACACCAATGCGTGAGCAATATCAGGTCTAGTACATACCATTGCATACATTAGACTTCCAACGACGGAGGAATATGAAACTTTGGTCATGCTCTCTTTTTCCTCCCTAGTTGTAGGACACTTCTTCTTGCTCAACTTGATATGACCAACAAGAGGTGTAGTAACATGCTTAGTATTATTCAAATTGAAGTGTTCCAGTACACGTTCAATGTACTTCTTTTGTGACAAATAAATCTTCCATTCATCTCTGGGACGAGTAATTCTCATGACCAGAATTTGTTAAGCATGACCCAAGTATTTCATAGAAAAAGACTTACACAATTCTTTCTTCAGCTCGTCAATCTTGGAAGTATTCTTGCGCACAATAAACATATCATCCACATATAACAAAAGGATGATAAAATCATTGTTTGAATTTTTTTGTACAAATACGCAATGATTTGAAGAAGTCTTCTTATAGCCTTGCTCCCCCATAAAAGATTCAAACTCTTGTACTATTGTCTAGGAGCTTGCTTTAGGCCATATAGACTCTTCCTGAGTTTGCAAAAATTTTTTTCTTTACATTCTACTTTGAAGCCCTCAGGTTATTCTATATAAATCTATTCTTCTAGGTCACCGTGAAGGAAAGTTGTCTTCACATCCATCTTCTCAATCTCTAAATTAAGACTAACAACCAAACTTAAAACTGTGCAAATCGAGGACATTTTCACAACAGGAAAAAATACTTCATTAAAGTCAATGCCCTTTCTTTGACCAAATACCTTAACAACCAATCTAATTTTGTACCTAGGCTTCAAGTTGTGTTCTTTAACTTTAACTTTGAACACCCGCTTGTTTTTCAAAGCTCTCATGCCCTTGGGTAATTTGATCAACTCATAAATGTGGTTCTCATGCAGAGACTTCATCTCATCTTGCATGACTTCAATCCATTGATCCTTGTGCTCATGTTCCATGAACTCCTCATAACATTCAGGTTCTCCCCAGTCACTGAGTAATACGTACTCATTGGGTGAATAACAAGAGGAAGGAAATTGCTATCTTGTGGACCTCATAAGCGAAATATTTGATTCGTCCACAACTTCGTGAGCAACAAGATCCTTAATAACAATATCATTGTTATTATCAACATTAACATGTTGATACGATACATGATTGTGGGCGTCACCATGATCATTAAGCGCAACAACATCATCTATATTATGTGAGGAACTACATTCTTGATGAACTATACCATCAAAACTTGATGATTCTACCATCTCCGCTTTGTCAATATCTTCAATTATTTGATTCTCCATGAAAATAATATCACGGCTTGTCACAAGTTTCTTTTCAATTGGATCATATAGTGTATAACCAAATTCGTCAAGGTCATATCCAATGAAGATGCATTGCCTTGTCTAGGCATCTAACTTTGACCTCTCATCTTTCTGCACATGTACAAAAACTTTGCAACCAAATACTCTCAAATGGTCATAGGAAACATCCTTTTCATGCCAACCACTATTTGGTACATCACTTTGAAAAGCAATAGATTAATAAAATGTGGAGCGGTCAATAAATCCTCACTCCAAAATGTTCGGCAACTTTGCTTTAAAAAGCAAACATCTAACTCTTTCCATCAAGGTCCTATTTATTCTCTTAGCCAAACCATTAAGCCGAGGAGTATTAGGAGGGGTCTTCTGGTGTCTAATACCTTGATGTTTGCAATATTTGTCAAATGGTCCACAATATTCACAACCATTATCAGTACGAATACATTTCAATTTCTTTCAAGTTAAGCTTGAAGCTGTTTGAAGACACCTAAAACTTATTCTTTAGTGTCACATCCCAAAATCACACCCTAGAAGTTAGAGCAATCTCATATTGCAACCGGCATAATTGACCTTTGGAAGGTCTCGTACAAGCCCATATCATTCATTGCATAAATATAGTGAAAAGTAGTGCGGAATTAAAACTTTTCACAAAACATATCATAGTCTTTACAAATATCTTTCATATAAAGTCATAGAAAACACTAGTCTCAATCTCATTAATACTTAAGACACGAGAATACTTTTGAGACACGGCCCATATACAATACTAATATTTCATACTTAGTCTATTACAATACTTCTAATATAAAACATAAAAGACATATATGTCCTCGAGTCAAATGAGGACATACTTTGCCTTTTCTTGAACGATGCTACGATCCAAGTCATCCTTCCCAAATGCTCCTCACCTACCAACAACTATAAAGATAGCTCAAAGCATGGAATTAGTACAACCACATGTACCAAGTATGACGTAATGCATACATCTTTTCATTTAAGAATCATATTATAATCATAAGAACAACATTTAACAACTTAGAAACACATAAGTTAATATTTATCCAATTATTCACATTTTCGAGTTCACTTTACAATAAGCTACTTTCACTATACAGTGAAGTAATTCACTGTTACAGTGAAGTGCTTCTCCTTCCCTCTTAACACTTCTTAATGTGTAGTCTTCTCACTAAAAGCTATCCTAAGACCCACTTAAGCAACATAAAGAGAGACCACCCATGCAACCTCCCTAAGCATACCTAAAATGACCCTTAAGAACACTTATAATAAAGTCACATACACATTTGCAAGACATCAAAGTATCAACACATAGATAATATGACATTTCCTCACTAAAGGCTATCAAAAGACTAACTTAAGTAGATCAAGAAGATAACGTCCATGATTGACCTCATCAAGACTACCTAAATAATCCTTAAGACTACATAAGTTTGGATCATGTCCACATAATCAACATCTTCCCTAACTAGAGTCATTCTTAAGACTCATCTAGGTAAGATACGAAGTGACCATTCCTATGCCCCCTTCACACCTTAACTAGACAACCCTTAACTACTCTAGATAAGTACTTATTCCGTTAACATACTTTCTTACTTAACATAAGTCATTATACTTGCCAAGGGTAGAACTAGGACACATCCCATGTATCCACATGGTTAAGGAATATGTTTGGCTTTTTATGCACTCTAGTCTCATTATCAAGTAAAGGTATATTGTACTCTAGTCTCATTCTCAAGTAGAGCCACTTCCCTCAACATAATCACTTGGTGCTAGCCTTGTTTCTCATAGAGTAATTGACATTAAAGGATCACATGAAGAGAATCCTTATCTAGTTCATAACCCAATCACATTCACCCTACCAAAGAGGTCCACTAGGGCTACCTTTAAATGGCGACTAAGACAACTCATTATGACTTTCTTAAGGATTAAATTATGCCGTTCAAGCAAATTAACCTTAACTCTACCATTCCTTTACATAAAGGATACCATTATGACTCTCGACTTCAAAACTCATAACATAACCTTTACCACGTACACGACCTTCTTAACATCCTCTAAGGTCTCACATATCTTTCATTCATACATGACAAGGGTGCACTAAGACTACCTAGTCAAGACATATAATAATATCATAACATTCATACATATATCAAGTAACGAACACAAGTGTACCAAACAAGACACAATATTCTTTTACCTTATCGCATATAGCACATCATTCTTTAAAACACTTAGGATGACCCTTATCATATTTATGTCACCCTATACATTACTACAAAATAATCAATATAACAATTATAGACTCATATTGTCAAGTAGGAACAATCATGCATCAACTCTAAGACTACACATATAAAAACATAGTCATAGTGTAACATGATCTCCTAATATACATCAAACTTTCACATTAATAACCTACACAAATAGCCACATTACTTCAATTAGTTTGCCGAAAAGTCCATGATCATCATTGTACATAAAATAACACCGACAAAGCCATGTCAATTGCAAGTAAAACACATAACACCGCCACCATAAGTGGGCCATACCAATCACAATATAATTGAAGTCTAATTAAGATCAAAATAAAGGAAATAGGTAATCTTACTATCACAACATCCTCAACAATTCAATTCGATGCTAAATCATCCAATTCAATACCATAAGGCCCTTATCAATGACCATGAACAATAATCCAATGCAATTACAACAGTAACCAATGAAACTAGGCCAATTCACTACATATTAGTCAATCTAATACAACCTAGATATCAATTGAATACAATTCTTACATCATAATAACCCATAGGATTCTACACTAGAATTCATAAACATTAAGTCAATATCAAGTAACCCATAACATAGTCAAAATCTAGGGTTCATCCAATTCATCGTTTCATAGTTAATTTAGGTTAAAATCATTAATACAATATCAATTAAATCATTATCCAATGTTTAGAAATCATTGATGCAAGAACTCATGGTAGAATCATGAAATTTGGAAAATTCAACTTGAAAATTTTAGAAAACTTCTTGAGAATTAGGCTCCTTAATGAAGAGAGTTTCAAGGATCAAAATAAACACCTTGATGAAGTTAATTCTTAACTTTGATGAAGAATATCCACTCAATTAAACAATCCAAGATCTTCCTTGACTTTGGACTTCAATGTAGTCTTAAGGAATTTCTAAGGGATTTTGGGGTTTTGATTTGGAAGAGTAAATTCTTCTAAGTTTTAAACACTTATATACACATTTAAAATACCAAAAGAACCTTAAGGAACATCCAATACTCTTATTTGGAAGTGGGTGAAATAACTTTCACCCCTCACTTAACAGTGGCCTGTGCAGAAATACAGACTCCATCGACGGTTGGGCAGTCGAGGGACCATTTGTCCACAAACGGACCGTCCTGTCCTTCTGTCATTTAGTTCAGAGACTCACCATGGGTATATTACCTCCCAATACCAAGTACCCACCAGCGGCACCCATTGATGGGGCGTCAATTGGCCCACGAGCAGGCGATTGCCTCCGTCGTTTGGGGCTGCCTTGGACAGTCGTGGCACCACTTTTTGGGTCCTTTCTCAAGGACCCTTGGATGGTCCTTGGGGATGTTTGCCGGATGTTTCCAACCCAAACATGATCGTATACGAGTTTAGAACCTTTCACATGAATTTCATCCAAAATGAACAAGTAAAACTCAATGAAACATGCTTATATACACAAGGTCATCTCAAGGCAAACCTTTTGAACGTGATGGACGTTCTTGGACGTTTGACCTCCACATTCTACAAAAATCAACACACTACCTATATATGATATAATAAATCATTTAAATACCTTAAAAGCTCATGAATCATACATAAACACATAAAACATGATATGAGGCACATAGCTGACTTAGTCGTCGAACGTCTTAGTTGTCACTTGACGTTTGACTTCCAATTCACCTATACTCCTTGACACTGCCGCAATACCACATATTAGACCTATTTATTACTTTAGACCACCATTACCAAAATGTTAGGCTCTAGTTCACCTAAGTCATTTTCGGGGTCTTACATCTAGTCTTCAAGACATAGACCCAAAGTTTTCTCGAGCAATCATCAACGAAAGTGACAAAATAGAGTGTAACGCCCAATGTCTTTGTCTTTATTGGACCAAATAAATCAAAGTACACAAACTCAAGCAACTCTGTTTTTTTCGAAAGAGGTAGGACTTAAAGAAAACTCTATTTTATTTACCATCCAAGCAGTGCTCACACTTTTGTAAATTAGCACTTTTGAAATTTGACAATAATTTCTTCTTGACTAGAACATCAAGTCCTTTATCGCTGATGTGGCTAAGTCTCTTGTGTCATAATGTTGAAAATCTATCGCTCTCAACCACATTCACCATATCAACACAAATATATGTCATAGTCCAATATAGACCACAACGTTTGTCACCACGAGCTACAACCAAGGAACCCTTAATGAGCTTCTATTTTCCATTAAAGTTGGTACTAATATATCCTTCATAATCCAAAACACCAAAACAAATCAGGTGCGGACGAACATCAGAAGCATGTTTCACATTGTTCAAAACTAGTTTAGTTCCAACACTAGTTTCCAAACAAATTGTTCCAATACCAATCACCCTAGAAACAGTCTCACTACTCATACTCAAGGTTCTAAAATCACTAGAAGTATAGGAAAAGAAAAAATTCTTCCTTGATGTCACATGAGATGCGACACAAGTGTCCAAAACCTATCTTGACTCTTCACAAGCAATATTTATCATATTCGCATCAAGGACGATAACAAGATCTTTGGTGGTGAGGTAGCTTGACAATTTTCATTGCATCTTCTTTAGTTTCCTCTTTCTTTTTGTTCTCCCTCTTTAACTTCCTGCAGAACTTTTATGTGTTCTCTTTCATGCCACAATGATAGCACTTAATATTCTTAAGTCTTCTTGAAGATTTTCTCCTATTTTGTTTTTTATACTGAGACCCACGAGTTTTGTTTGTCCCACCGGGGCCAGTTATCGATACATTTGACGAAAAAAGAACCTTGAGTTTTTCTTCTCATCTCTTCGCTCAACACTCTAGTATAGGTGGAATTCATAGAGATCAAACCTTCCGGAGCAAAATTTGACAATAAAGTTAAAAATGTTTCCCAAGAGTCTTGTAGTGAACCACGTAGAAGCAAGTCTTGAATTTCTTCATCAAATTTGATGCCAATAGAAGATAATTGGTTCATGATCCCCTAAAAATTATTCGGATGGTCTGTCATTGGACAACCATCATGATACTTAAAACTTAACATCTGCTTTACTAAGAACATTTTGTTGTTGCCAGTCTTCCATGCATACAAAATTCAAGATGCTCCCATAGGTTCGAGCATTTGTCTCTCCAGAAATATAGTTCAACACATTATCGTTGAACCATTGCCTAATGAGTCCACAAACCTGTCTATGCAACATATTCCGCTCTTCATCTGTTTTATTCAGAGGCTTCACAATGATAAATATTGGTTTATAAAAATTCTTGACATAAAGCAAATCTTCCATTTCCCCCTTCCAAATGACATAATTAACACCATTCAAAGTAACCATTCTACTTGTGTTGGCTTCCATTGTTTTCCCAAAAAAATATAATTATCGCAAATCAAAGTAAATCTTTGCTGATGTGGAATTTCACACTATGCTGCAACCACAGAGCATACTCAAATAAAACCTTGGCACTGATACCAGTTTGTTATGAAAACGCGGATAAACACAAATACATATATGATAAAAGTAATGAAAATAAAATGGAAAAATAATGACACCAATTTTATGTGGAACCCCTTCTAAATAAGGGAAAAACCACGGGCTAAGAGGTTTAACCAATATCACTATAGTAAGGAATTTTACACTGTGTAATCACGAATACAATACTCAAAGTTACTACTACACACTCAAAGGAACAACACTCTTTTGGTTTCTACCTTAATAAAATATCGCTCACACTCTATTTTTCTTCACAAACTATTTTTCTTGTATGGAAGACCTCACTTTGCTCTCAAAATGAGTTTTTTTTCTAACTTGGTGTGTTCAACAAATAAGCAAAAGATCTTTATTTATAGAAGAAATTTAAAACTAATGATGTCACCTATAACATCATGAAAATACTTAAGTTTTAAACTCTGCAACTTAAGTATTATCTTGGTTAGATATAGGTGGTACGTTGTTGTACCAAATTAAGACTTTTAAAAAATATGGGGTTGGAATCCCACATTTCCAACTACACACTTATATTTTACAGGGTCCCATTACCTCTGAGCTATTTTAAAGTGAAATTATTTTCTCCTTGAAATGACATTTATTAGGTATCAGTTTTGTGGTGAAATACACGCACTTGGCACGTGTATTTCACCATTTAATAATATATTTTTTAAAAATAATTTCTCCTCCTTCCTCTTTCTTTCTTCCCCAATAACTTTTTCAAATCTAACTATACTAAACATCATTTTTACCTCACTAAATTTCTATACCTCTAACATTCTATTAAAACGAAAATTCAATTCACTTTTTCATCTATTTCGAATCTCTAGAGTCTAGAAGATACCAGTCCTAGTTAATCAAATCATTCACCCAACTAATTCAACATGTTTTTACATTTTGTTCGACTTTCTTCTTTAGACAATTTCAGATACACATTTAGTGGGTCGTGAACATTTTGAGATCACTTTCATCCCTTTAAGATTCTGCCAACAACTTAAAATAATTGCGGATGGATGAGAAGACCAACTTGTAACACCAATTTGATAACCCCCCCTCTCTCTCTCTCTTCCCTATTCTTGCTTAGGATACATAATTATATGTTATAATTACTAGAAAATTTTGAGAATATGCTTACCTTGATTTGGAAAAAAGAATTCTTGATGGACTTGTTCAAAAATCAAATCTTGAACTCTAGAATTGTTTTTTTGATTTCCCTAAATATAGGAGGATGATATAATATAACAATCTTGTGGAAATTTAAGGATTTTTTTTCATGATTAAAAATACTCTAATAACCACCATCATTTGGTCAGTCGAACAAAAAGGTTTAACTTATATCTCTTTCACAATGAATCTTTAACTCAACTCAACTAATGCACCAAAATTGATAAATCTGAAGTTGCTTCTCAATGCAAGTATGACCAAAAAAATTACATGAACAAGTTGGTCTTAGTAGCCTTGTATGTGGTCTTTAGTTTTCTAGATGGTGGACTGACTTTCTTGAACACCAACGGGAACTTGATCTTGGAGTCATGGAACTGCTTTGTGCTCTCCCTTTTGCACAGCTTAGCTGGAATGGTTGCCGTCTTTATGATCTGGATGCAGCGAAGTCTGTGGAGAGAATCCATCTAAGTGTACATCTGCTCCACACACCACTCAATGTGGTGTCACGATACTCCTTGTACATGTTGTGGTATCCCGTTCTACTCTGGTAACGGAGCCAAATACCATAATTCTTAATTGTTGTTGGGTTCTTCTCGAAGATCTCATTAATAGCCAGCATCAGACTGTTGCCCTTCTTAAGCTTCCTAAAGAAACACCAGAGTTTAGACTTAGCACGAACTTCATTTGTAGCCCACAACTTCATACGATAAATCTTGGGATGTTCATCTGTTTCAGTGGGTAAAGCTCTCCCTAACAACCTGCTATTGATGGAAGTTGTACATCACCATTTTGGCAAGGTTCTCTTTCTCTCTGCACTGCGTTTGCTGCCGAAATTTTGAGGATTTATATTGTAAGATCATAAAAAATATTTATCAAGACTTAGTAGAATTGAAGAGAGATTTTGAGGACTATGAGGGGCTGAAAAGTGAGAAAAGAAACTAAGAATAATATTTTTATGAAATTTGGAGATTTTGATATACATATGATATACATGATATATGAGTGATATACATGGTCTACAAACCATTTTACGATCCATAAAATGACCCACGACTTGTGGATTGGGTCTTTTGAACTCAATCAAGAATTTTGAGACTCTTATTCAGTTCCACGAGCAGGAATTACAGCCCGTACTTGCCAGTGGAACCTAATTTTCAGACTGGAGTGTGTGTAGTAAAACAATTATAATGTTTTACTCCAAACTCATATTGAGGCAAAACTAGTGGAGTTGGAATAAACCTTTAATTTGATAGGTCGCGTGTCACGTATTCCCTTATATTCTTAGAGATAAAATTGTTTAAAGTTAATTTTGATTTCATGGAAAATATATTGTGCGTAAGAAATTAAATGTATAAAAATTGGATTAGTGATAGAGGTCCCACATAACCCTAAATCACTTTTGACGCACTACCTACACTTGATAATGAACCCTAACACCCATGAACAACTAAACATTATCATGTATGAGTCTATATACATACAAAGAATAGTTCAGTTCTTAGCTTATAAAATTTTTGGGTGTTACAATATCTCTGCCATGAAATCATTCATTCTCAAATGAAGTCAAACAAGAGAGGGAAAAATGGGATAACATAAATCAAACCTTTTTGAACTGGACTTAATATCAAAGACATAATTGTTGAATAGGAAGATACAAGGCGCAAACATAAACATAAAATCTAAAACACTCGAGCACATGGTATATATGTTAAATCTAAAATGAGAGGAGGATATTAATTCATGGGCATGATTCACATGATACATATGAGTTTCAAGAATTAATAGCAAGGTGTAAATATCTTACGTAACTAACATGGATTCATAAAGCATTAATGATATAGATTCGAACACGAGTAATATTCCATTTGAAGCTATTTCACATAAGGCATGGGTAGCTTGGGCATGCAACCAGAATAGGACTATTATGCATTATGCGATATTACTAAAACCTTTAATCTTCCTAAACTTCTCAAGTACACCCCTCTTTCGGATTACTACACTTTACTAGTTACGACCTATAGCTCCCACAAGGGTACACATGTCTACTCCTATCAAGGTCTGAGTCTAACTATATTCTTTTATTACATTCAAGCTTATCTCAGTGTCACAATGTGCTATATACATGGTGATCATACTAATCAAAACCATGAGATTCATGTTCTATGCCTTTGTAAGGCCTACCATACCAAGAATACCACCCCTTCTTACCACCTCGTTTAACAAACCTCGAGTTCTAATCGAGAAGCGCTTAATGTATTATGCATTCACCCACATTTAATTTTAGCAACACCATATCCAAGCCTAATTTAAAATCACTCCATGGACTCTATGTGAATACTTCTTCTAAGAGTTTCCCAACTTCTTATCATCTCTACTAACTGAAATATCATGTGTTACTACAAGGTGGCACACAAAATATTCTCATCCATCTACTACATATAACCAAGCCTAATCTCAATCTTCCTCCAGGGTTAAAATCTTATGTGACATAATCATTCTATAATCTTCAAAATAAGAGGTTTCTACCCTCTCATTTTTCTCAAAACATAGTTCTATCAACACTAGTATCAAAATTGATAGAGAATCACTAGAAGGTTCAGATAGAAGAGATAATAAGTACAAATAATTCAAGAAATTTGATATGAGAACATGTATATGCCGTAAGGTGATTTTACTAGACATTAAGGGTTTATTCTGAGTTCAAGGGATTGAGTATACTGTGAAACATAAGTGACTAGGAATGTTGTGTTGAATCATTTGCTTCATATTATATGAATTGAGCATAGTAATGAATTTTTCTAAAGTGCATGAACATAGGTCTTGGGCATAATGTTGTAATGCCAGACATAAGTAGAGTATTATAACAATGGTCAAATTCATTGATGACCCCCTAAAGTTTCTATAATGTTTCACTTAGACACGTTAACTGGGTGATATTCATTTTAGACACCTTATGTAGGATCTCGTCATGTCATTCTAACACCTTTTTTTCTTCAATAAGCAAAAATATATAATTTGGGTGTATTACACTTGCGAGTTACCAATAAAGTGTCCAATAAAATGAGGACATTTGTCATTTTTTTTGGGTCAACTAACAACTTTTATTAAATTCCAAACATGTATCAATTACAATCTTTCATTCAGTTTCCACCTCTATCCTCTATCTATGCTCATATGCACTATCTATATCAGTAAAACAACTTATCTATCCAGACTTTATCGACACTGTTGCATTTCTTTGGGGTGATTCCACTTGTCTTGCTCCTTATCTCTTCTTTGATCTTCTTCAGTAATGTTGCAGGTCTTGTTACTCTTTGTTCCACAAGTCCCCATTCCACGCCAACCATATATGATATATGAGTTCAACAAAAACTGCTTTGATTATTGTTCTACAATACCTCCCTTTAGATTTTCTTGTTACTCTCCTCCATATACCTTCAATATTTCTGTTGTTGATCCCTATCTTCAACCAATCCAGTACCCATCTCAAGCATTCCTTTGAAAATTCACACTCAAAAAACAAGCGATCAATACTTTTTGGGTTGCTTCCACACAATAAGCACTCTTTGTTCTATGCATGACAATCCAACATATAAAACTATGTTTTGGCACATTCATTTTGTTCCATATCTCCCTCCCCCATGGCTATTGATTAGTAATTCCTCTACTCTATTAGTATCCATTTTGGATCGTGTATCCTCCTTTATTTAGTATCCAATTTGAAAGAGTTGGTTTGGTTCATGTAAAATCAAACTAAATGGAAGATGAATTAACATGAATATTTGGTAGGAAGATAATTAGTATAAAATAAAAGTCAAGATAGTATCTTGGTAGGTGAACTTTAGGTAAACTATAGAATGGTTTCATATTCTTAACCTTGCCATTTTTGACATATAGTAATGTCATGGATGACATCGATAGAATGAATTAATTTCGATAAATAGGTAGCTCTTAATTCATTTTCAATAACATCCTCTCACTTGCCTTCTCACCTTCTAAGGCATTTGTATTCTCTCTTTTGTAGTATTTCACTTGTATTCTTTGTAGAGTGAAATAAATATTGGTCAATTTTTCTTTGGTGGACTTAGGATCATTTTGGTTCGAACCATGTTAAATATTGTTGTTCTTCCTTGTTCTTTAATTTCACGTTTCCTCTAACAATTGGTATCAAAACCAAGGTTTCTTCTGAGTATGCTCTGTGGTTGTAGCACAGTCGAACTTCCACATCAGAAAATGATTACTTTTGGTTTTCTGTAGTTCCACATACATTCTACTAGAAAAGAATAACAAGTAAAAAAGAGAGTTCCATGAAGTTTTAAAGCGATAGATTTAGTGGGCGCAACAACTTCAATTTTTGGAAAATCCAGATGATGGCGTTACTGCGGAGGGAAGGTTCAATCCATGCTATTCACAGAAAATACCCTGATAAGATATCGGATTTCGATAAGGAAAAGATCGAAGGAGATGCATTGAGTGTAATCCAATTGTCCCTCTCACCTAACGTATTATGTGAAGTGAGTACAAGTACCAAAGAGGCGGCCAAGGAGTTACGGGAAAATCTAGAAGGGCTTTACTAGGACCAGTCAATGAGAACAAGAATGTTGTTACAACGACGTCTTTATACATTTAAAATGGATTCATGTACTTTGTTGCAAGACCATCTAGATGCGTTCAATAAACTTGTGATGGACTTACAAATTGTTGGAATTAAAAAGGACGAGGAGACACTTGCATGTTCTTTGCTATTTTGATTGACTTCAAAATATCGTGATATTGAGAATTCAATGATGTATAGAAAATAACCTATCAAATTTGATCAAGTGTGGCAAGCACTTAACTCTTGTGATGTGCGAATGCATTTTGAAGAAGTCAAAAGTGACGAAGCTAGTGGACTCTTTGTAGTAAGAGGCCGTACTAGCCAGCAGGGAAGGAAAAAATTGAAGTACAAATCAAAGTCTTGTATGAACAAAAAGAATGCGGAGTGTTGGGGTTGTCACAAAATGGGCACTTTGAACGAGATTGCCCTTTGTCAAAGTCCAAAGAAAAGGCGAGTGCATCCATTGTTGAGCAAGTACATGATAATGATGATGATTACGTACAAACAACATCATGCAATAATGTATTTTATGACAATAAATGGGTCTTAGACTCTGGTTGTACTCTGCATATGACATTCCGGACAGATTGGTTCAGTAAGTATGAAACAAGTGGAGGAACCGTACTAATGAGAAATAATACAGCTTGTAAAATAGTTGGCATTGGTTCAGTTCGTGTTCGCTGCCATGATGGAATCGTGAGGAATATTACAGAAGTTCGTCATGTTTCTGATCTAAAGAAGAATTTGATCTCTCTGAGTACTTTGGATAAACAAGGTTATAAGTACATAAGTGAAGGAGGAACTATGAAAGTGATTAAAGGATCTTTAGTCATGTTGAAGGCCAAACTAGAGGATGGCCTTTAACACTTGCGGGAAGAACCATTATTGGCTTTGTAAATGCATCTACAATGCAGTTATCTAATGATGACAAGGCATTATGGCAAATGAGACTAGGCCATATGAGCGCATGAGGATTGGAGATTCTGAGCAATTTGTGACATCCCGCCATCCATTCAGGCCGAACGCCACCCAACGAGGCAGCCAGCAGGCGCAGCAGGCGCAGGGGAGCAGGCTGACCACGCAGGTCAGCAGCCAAGGGGGCCTGCCGCAGCTGAAGAGGCAGCAGTTACAGCAGTTTCAACTGTTACAACAGTTACAGCCGTTTCAGCTGTTACACTTGTTAGTGGGGCGGCTGTTACAGAAGTTACAAGTCTTTGAGAGGCTTGTGGAGATCATGGGGCAGACTAGGAGCATCTAGGAGTCCTTTTTGGAAGACTTAGAAGCTTGTCTTGTAGGCATAGTCTTAGGAACTTGTATAGTTTATTTACTAACTCTTAGGCAGCATTAGAGTAGTATAAATAGTAGATTACTTTACTTGTAAAGCATCCAATTATTTTCAAGTAATAGAAGT
This sequence comes from Solanum lycopersicum, assembly GCF_036512215.1. NCBI lineage: Eukaryota > Viridiplantae > Streptophyta > Magnoliopsida > Solanales > Solanaceae > Solanum > Solanum lycopersicum. Next base: position 45,685,335 of record NC_090808.1, on the reverse strand, counting down.
TCCTTCTTCCAAAGTTCTGTCTTACTTCTTATTTTCTTAGCGATCTGAGTTTTAGGCTTACTAGAGTTTGCAAGAACGTGCAAGAGTCGTGAGTAAACCGTCTAGTGCCGCACGGAACATTGTCCGAATCAAAAAGTCCATGACAGTTGGTATCAGAGCACTGGTTTATCGTAGGAAAATGACGAACGGAGGAAACGGTGGCGGCACCCCCAACGTTCAGGGAGGAAAGAAGAACAAAAAGGGAAAGAACAAGAAGGGCAACGAACCCAGTCTGCCCAACCCTCCACCAGGCGACCTGCCAGCAGGCAGTCTTCCACCAGGCGACCTGCCATCCGGCAGTGTCCCCTCGGGCGACCTGCCATCAGGAAGTGTTCCACCAGGAGGTTTACCATCAAGCGATCTGCCAACAAATGATCCTCCACCAGGCGACGGACAAACATCTTTCCAGGAGAATACAGATGTGGAAAGTGAAGACGACGTCAGCGACGACGTTATAGACGTCACTGTTGGACATGAATGGATTGCCAGCGTTGAGAGGGCAAGACTTGCTGTTGAGATTTTGGGGCAGCGCTTGAATGGTTTGTACAGCGATGTTAAAAACCTTGAAGAAAATTCCCTTGAAGAAGTTAACATCATCCGGAAGGAGTTGGATCTACGCAAGCGGACTGAATTGGAGTTGAAGGAGTCCATTACTTCCTTGGAGTTCAGGTTGTTGGATGCCACCACAATGATCCAGACCCTGAAGAACAAGGTTGTCGCCCTCGAAGAGGAGAGGGAGGTTGCAGCAACAGCATCACTTGGCCAGGAAAGGGAGACCAGGGTCGAGGTTCCCAAGCCACCAACATTCAAGGGTGTCCGAGACGCCCTAGAGGTAGGCAATTTCTTATGGCACTTGGAAAATTATTTCAGGTGTAATCGGGTCAGGAGCGATGCAAGCAAGATCAACACTGCCGTGTTGTATCTTTCCGACGTAGCCATGTTGTGGTGGAAACGCAAAGATGCCGAGATCAAGAGGGGCACACGCACCATCGACACATGGGAACAATTCCTTGAGGAATTCAAGAAAGCTTTCTTCCCCAACAATGCTGTGTATGAGATGAAGCGCAAACTTCGGGAGTTGAAGCAGACGGGAAGTATTAGGGCCTATGTGAAAGAGTTCACAATCTTGACCCTCCAGATTCCCCAACTCACGGAAGATGACATGCTGTTCACTTTCATGGACGGGCTGCAGAATTGGGCGAGGACCGAGTTAGAGCGGCGTCAAGTAAAAACCATCGATGAGGCCATCACTCAAGCCGAGACCTTGACAGACTTCAAACATGATCGTTTGGACAAGGCAAAGGGCAAGGAGGCAAAGGGCAGTCAAGCTAAAGGTGGGGGAGACCGTGGCCGAGGCAGAGAACCGTCGGCACAACCCAAGCAGCAAGACACACCCAAGTCCGATGGCAAACGGTTCGAACGCCGGAAGTTCTCGGAGAAGCGGACGCAGTCCAGTAGAGGAGACGGGTGCTATATATGTGGCGGACCACAAGGTTACGCTAGGTGCCCAGAGATGAAGAGCCTTGGTGCCATCGTCCGTGAGCGGAAGGAAAAGGAGGCACAAGACAAGGCGAAACCGGCAGACACCACTCAATTGGGCATGGTTGGAATCTGTGGTGCCATAGCAAAGCAGGCTGACAACCCGGGGGATTTCAGCACACAATATGTGGATATCTCCATCAATGGGAAAGCAGTTCGGGCCATGGTAGATTCCGGGGCTGAGGCTAACATCATGACCAAGGCGGCGGCGGAGAAATTGGGACTGAAAATTGTTCCAAGTAACAATCGCCTCAAGACGGTCAATGCCCCACCAACTCCCGTGTGTGGAATTGCTCATGGGGTCGGCATCACTTTAGGACGGTGGAAAGGTAAGACAAACTTTACCGTAGCTCCTTTGGATATATCCGATGTCATTCTTGGGCAGGAATTCTTTCAACGTTGCCACACGATGATCGATCCCTACCTTTAACAACTCATGGTGATGGAGGGGGAAGGGTCTTGTATGGTGCCTCTTATTAGGGTGCCGAAGAAAGACGGATATGCCCAACTGTCGGCCATGCAGATTGTGAAGGGTCTGAAGAAAGGAGCGCCAACCTTTTTAGCCACCATCGCAAGTTCGAGTGAAGACCATGGTGCTATGCAGCCACTGCCACCTATTATAGAATCTGTTTTGCAGGAAAACAGTGATGTGATGCCGGAGGAGCTGCCGAAGACACTACCTCCAAGGCGCGAGGTAGATCACATGATTGAGTTGGAGGCGGGAGCCAAGCCACCTGCGCTTGCACCTTATCGCATGGCTCCGCCCGAATTAGAAGAACTGAGGAAGCAATTGAAAGAGCTCCTCGAAGCAGGTCATATTCGTCCATCCAAGGCACCCTATGGAGCACCGGTGCTGTTTCAGAAGAAGAAAGACGAGTCGATGCGTTTATGCATTGACTACAGGGCACTCAACAAGATCACAATTCGGAACAAGTATCCAATCCCGCTGATCGCAGATTTGTTCGATCGTCTTGGAGAGGCCAAATACTTCACCAAGATGGACCTACGGAAAGGCTACTATCAAGTGCGCATTGCAGAAGGGGATGAGCCAAAGTCAGCATGTGTGACCAGGTATGGAGCATTCGAATGGTTGGTGATGCCCTTCGGCTTAACCAACGCACCTGCCACATTTTGCACGCTGATGAACGAGATTTTGCATCCCTACTTGGACCAGTTCGTAGTGGTGTACTTAGATGACATAGTCGTCTATAGTAGCACTTTGCAGGAGCATGTAGAGCACTTGAAGAAGGTCTTCAAAGTTTTGCGGGAAAATCAGCTCTATGTCAAGCGGGAGAAGTGCGAGTTCGCCCAACCAAAGATACATTTCTTGGGCCATGTGATCAGCCAAGGTGAGCTTCGTATGGACGAGGCAAAGGTAAAGGCGATCCAAGATTGGGAAGCGCCTACAAAAATGACCGAGCTACGTTCTTTTCTTGGACTTGCTAATTATTATCGCAGGTTCATCAGCGGGTACTCCGCTATTGCTGCACCACTGACCGAGCTGCTGAAGAAGAACAGGCCTTGGTTGTGGAGCGAGGAGTGCGAGGAAGCGTTCGAGGGTCTTAAGGCTGCGGTTACTAAAGAGCCAGTCTTGATGCTGCCTGATTTCACCAAGACCTTCGAAATCCATACGGATGCTTCTGATTTTGCCATTGGGGGAGTCTTGATGCAGGAGAAGCACCCCATAGCATTCGAAAGCCGGAAGCTGAATGAAGCGGAACGACGGTACACTGTGCAGGAGAAGGAGATGACAGCCATTGTGCATTGTCTACGCACATGGAGGCATTATCTACTAGGCTCCAAATTTGTAGTAAAAACTGACAATGTTGCCACTAGCTATTTTCAGTCGCAGAAGAAGATCACACCAAAGCAGGCTCGTTGGCAGGATTTCTTAGCTGAATTTGACTACAACTTGGAGTACAAACCAGGAAGGGGCAATGTGGTAGCCGATGCATTGAGCAGAAAGACTGAGTTAGCGGCCATCTCCTCAGTCCGTAGTGAATTCCAAGGCGCAATCAAAGACGGTATGCAACGCGATCCGGAAGCCAAGAAGATTATGGAGCTAGCTGCTCAAGGCCAAACCAAACGGTTTTGGGTAGAAGACGGATTCTTGCTTACCACTGGCCGGAGGATCTATGTACCAAAGTTCGGGTTCATCAGGCGGCGTATTATCAAAGAAAGCCACGACACTCCGTGGGCTGGGCATCCGGGACAGAAGAGAACGAGGGCGTTAGTGGAGGCCTTCTATTTCTGGCCACGTATGCGGGAAGAGATTGAGTAGTACGTGCAGACTTGTCTAGTGTGCCAGCAAGACAAGATAGAGCAAAGGCAACCAGGAGGGCTGTTGGAGCCGTTACCCATAGCTGATCGTCCATGGGAGAGCATATCTATGGATTTCATTACTTCTTTGCCGAAGTCAAATGGGTTTGGCACTATTATGGTCGTAGTGGACAGATTTTCCAAATATGCTACATTCATGCCTGCCACAGCCGGTTGTACTGCTAAGGAAGCTGCACAATTGTTCTTTAAGAATGTTGTGAAGTATTGGGGGCTGCCGAGGTTCATCATTAGTGATCGGGATCCTCGTTTCACAGGGAACTTTTGGAGTGAACTCTTTGAGATTCTTGGTTCAAAACTTCACTTTTCCACCAGTTTCCACCCCCAAACTGATGGCCAAACTGAACGTGTTAACGCCTTGTTGGAATGCTATCTCAGGCACTATGTTAGTGCACATCAGAAAGATTGGGCTAAGCTCCTAGACATGGCGCAATTTTCTTATAATTTGCAGAGGAGTGAATCTACAGGGCGTACACCGTTCGAGTTAGCAACGGGCCAGCAACCCCAAACTCCGCACTCATTGCCAACATTGTTCGAAGGGAAGAGTTTGGGCGCTTACAACCTTGCCAAGGGTTGGGAGGAGCAACTCGACCTTGCCAAATCTTATTTGAGCAAGGCGGCAAGGAGGATGAAGAAGTTCGCCGACCGCAAGCGTCGTCCCACCAACTATAAAGAAGGTGATATGGTTTTGGTAAAGTTTAATCCGAGGCAGTTTAAGGCGCTTAGAGGCATGCATCACAACCTGGTGCGGAAATACGAGGGTCCGTTCAAAATTGTTGCCAAGGTGGGTAGGATCTCATACAGGTTGGAGTTACCTCCACATTTCAAGATCCACCTGGTCTTTCATGCCAGCGTCCTTAAGCCTTATCATGAGGACAAGGACGATCCCAGCCGGAACAAATCACAACGGGCCCCTATCACCATTACTCCCTCGCATGATCGTGAGATTGAAGCTATCATAGATTACCAAGCCAAGCGGAAACGAGGACAGCAGGCCAGTGCCATGTTTCTCGTACATTGGAAGGGACAAACTCCGGAGGAAGCCACATGGGAGAAGTACGAAGACTTGTGGCAGTTCAAAGGCAAAATTCAGGAGTTCTTGCAGCAGTGCGTCGCGGTCGTCGCATCATGGGGTGGGGGAGATTGTGACGTCCCGCCATCCATTCAGGCCGAACGCCACCCAACGAGGCAGCCAGCAGGCGCAGCAGGCACAGGGGAGCAGGCTGACCACGCAGGTCAGCAGCCAAGGGGGCCTGCCGCAGCTGAAGAGGCAGCAGTTACAACAGTTTCAGCTGTTACAACAGTTACAGCCGTTTCAGCTGTTACACTTGTTAGTGGGGCGGCTGTTACAGAAGTTACAAGTCTTTGAGAGGCTTGTGGAGATCATGGGGCAGACTAGGAGCATCTAGGAGTCCTTTTTGGAAGACTTAGAAGCTTGTCTTGTAGGCATAGTCTTAGGAACTTGTATAGTTTATTTACTAACTCTTAGGCAGCATTAGAGTAGTATAAATAGTAGATTACTTTACTTGTAAAGCATCCAATTATTTTCAAGTAATAGAAGTTCCTTCTTCCAAAGTTCTGTCTTACTTCTTATTTTCTTAGCGATCTGAGTTTTAGGCTTACTAGAGTTTGCAAGAACGTGCAAGAGTCGTGAGTAAACCGTCTAGTGCCGCACGGAACATTGTCCGAATCAAAAAGTCCGTGACAAATTGCAACCTTTTGATTGGTGAGAGGATCAGCACACTTGAATTTTGTGATTACGGCATCTAGGGGAAGCAAAAAAAGGTCAGCGTCAGCACTGACAAGCACAAGACGGGAGGGGTTCTAGACTACATTCATTCAGATTTATGGGGTCCCTCTGAGCTTCCATCGAAGGGAGGAAAAAGGTATCTTATCACATTCATTAATGATTTTTGACGAAAGGTTTGGGTGCATTTCCTGAAGGCAAAAAGTGATGCTTTGGAAGCTTTGAAAGAGTGGAAGATTTTGGTAGAAAATCAAATGGAGAGAAAAATCAAGTACCTTTGCACAGACAATGGCTTGGAGTTTTGCAGTGAAGAGTTCATTGATTTCTGCCACGTTTATGGGATCGCAATACATAAGACGATCAGGCACACACCACAACAGAATGGAGTTGCCGAGGAGAATGAACAAAACTCTTCTTGAGAAGGCTCGTTGTATGCTCCTACAAGCCAAGATGTCCAAAGTATTTTGGGCTGAAGCAGTTCATACTACTTCTCATATTGTCAATCGATATCCAACATCAGTGATTGACTTTAATACTCTGAATGAGGTCTGGTCAGGTGAATCCTCTAACTATTGATACTTGCAAATATTTGAGTGTCCAACTTATTATCATGTTAATGAAGGAAAGCTTGAACCAAGGGCTAAAAAGGCCGTGGGAGAATTTAAAATGAGTAATGTTAACCATTCCATTATTCACAAAAACCCTTCGATGACTTATCGGCAGCCTTGTCGTACAAGTCGAAGACTTTGACAGGTGTCGGTAGGCACGCCTCTGATAAGGGCTCGATCCTGAGAATCAATCCCAATCAAATCTATGGAAAGGAGACCCTCTATCCTCTTAATCTTTAGAGTAGATATTATATATAGGATAATAAGTCCACTGCGGTGCCCTGCCGTCGTTTCAGTGACTCATAGGGCTTTCCTCAGCGCAGTCTTTTTCATTCTTGAGAATGGTCGCCAATTCTACCAGGACCGGAATGATTATCCCTGCCCGATAGGTCTACATCCATCCCTGAATGTCGTCGGGTATTGTTAACTTCCCCGCCATTCTTGTTATTCCGGGTTCCTCGGGGTAAATGCATTAAAAAAGAACAAATTTTAGCGGATGGTGCTGCTACGGTTGGTGGCGAACTTGCTTTGGGGAAAACGTATTAGTAGCTTATATGCAGGCCAACTTGATCCTCTTCCCCAGAGATCTCAGATGAGGGAACCCTGGGAGAGCCGCCGACTCCAACTACCATCCATGTACGATCCATACTAGATCTGACCAACTGCCCATCCTACCTCCTCTACGTTCTTGACAGCCCATCTTTGTCTCAGTAGAGTCTTTCAGTGGCACGTTTCGGTCCTCTTCCCCATTACTTAGAAAAAGTGAGCCACCGGTTTTCCGGATCTATGCTTATTTTCAACTCCCCGAAGCATTTCATCGATTACTACGCCCTTCCTCGTCTCTGGGTGCCTAGGTATCCACCGTAAGACTTTCCATAGTTCTGGAATTTATACACGAATCAAGATCTATAAAAGGAAGTTATACAATCATTCATAGCACAAGACTTTACTACTCAAGCTGCATTATATACCCACCACCAATATATCGCAGGATTCATCATGACAGGAGCTTTTGCTATATGTAATTATATAAAACAAAGACTTCTGCATCCCGTCCATATTTGGGCTATGACTGTACTATCAAGTCTTAAGACTAATGGTACATTCAACCAACAATGTCCGTTGAAGTATCTAAGACTCGGAAGCAGTTTCTATTTCTACATCTCTTTCTTCCTCACTTTCCACCCTTTCTTCTGTTTTTTAGGCTTCTTTCAGTTTCTTAGTAAGAATGGGTGAGGGTATTCTGCCTAAATAGTCCAATTTTGAACTTTTTTGTATTCCTTGGAATTTCTTTTTCCTGTTCCTGGTGGTGGGTCGCTTACCAATGTCAGTAATTGATGATTACACAATTCGAACAATTTCGAATTTACCTCAAATAAACAATGAATAAACCCTTAATTTGATTCAAAAAAATTACAAATTACGAAGGCTTAGTTGGTCACATTTTATTCATGAAATGGCTTGGATTGGTATTAGTCTGGATACAGCAAAATCATTCTATTAGATCGAATAAGTACATTCGATCCAAGAACGAAGTAATCTTTTACTTTAGTTAAAGAACCTTTTTCTGAGAAAGGAGAATAGGAATGAAATAAAAAAATAGAAATAGAAAGAAAAGAAGCTAATTGCAAAAGGAAAAAGGAGGGATGTCTTTTTTTGTTTTTAAAAGAACCGGACAGAAGACAGGCCCCACTGTGATACCTCGTGCAAGTTATAGTTAATGACCTGAAAGAAGTCACTAGCTTCTTGCTATCGAGCGTGCCTTAGCCTTAGTTTACAAAGGAAGCTTTGTCGTACTTAGAAAAGGATGGTTTAGCACCTGGTGCAACTGCTCCTGGTGCAACAGCAAGCACCAGTTTAACTTGGGGGGTGGTGATTTAGTGGCAGTGGGTGGCAAGCCATATTCGTAGTATATGTAGATGGAGTAAAAGGGTACAAACTTTGGTGTTTGTCTTTACTTAAATTTATAGTTAGTAGAGATGTTACCTTTGATGAATCCTCTATACTTGATCCACGTAAAGTTTCTGTGGAGTTATCAAGAAATGAGAACAACGAGCAGGTGGAGCTATCGGTGGAGCATACCAAGAAATGGGATAGAGACTCAAATTGATGAGTCAAAAGATGCAGATCTTGAAGAACTTGCTTCTAATGAACCATACACAATTGGGAAGGGAAGGGACAAAAGGTAGATACGGAAACCAGAACGTCTTATAGAGCAAGAAAATCTAATTTCATATGAATTCGTAGCTGCATAAGAACAGATTAAGGATCTCGAGCCCTTTTCGTATGTTGAAGTAACTTCTTGCAAATATGCTGCACAATAGCAGTTAGCCATGATGAAGAAATATAGTATGTTCACAAAAATGAGACATGGATCTTAGTTAAAAGGCCAAAGAAGATGAGGACAGTTGGATGCAAATGGGTCTACATAAAGAAAGAAGGCATTCCAGAAGTGTAATATGCTAGGTTTAAGGCGAGATTGGTTGCAAAGGGTTTCAGTCAAAAAAAGGGAATTGATTATAATGATATCTTATCTCCAGTCGTGAAACATAACTCAATTTGCGTGCTACTAGCATTGGTTGCACAATTTGATTTAGAGTTTCAAGAACTTGATGTAAAAACTGCTATCTTACATGGTGGTCTAAAAGAGACAATCTAGATGGATCAGCCTGAAGGTTTCTTAGCTGAAGGAAAAGAAGACCATGTATGCCAACTGAATAAGCCTTTGTATGGTTTGAAGCAATCCCCTAGACAGTGGTACAAGAGATTTGATACATTCATGACTACACATGGAATTTTGAGGAGTGCATTTTATAGTTGTGTGTATCACAAGAAGATGTCTGGTAATTCTATGATTTATCTATTGTTATATGTTGATATGCTTATTGCTGCTAACAACATCACAGATATAAATATTTTAAAGAAACTTTTAAACAAGAAATTTGATATGAAAGATTTGGGACTTCCAAAGAAAATTCTTGGAATAGAGATTACAAGAGAAAATGGTGCTATACATCTTTCTCAAAAGAGGTACATTGAAAAAGTTCTTGAGAGATTCAATATGCATATGAGCAAGCCTGTAAGTACACCATTAGCTCCTCATTTCAAGATTTCAGGGTTACAAAAGCCTTAGTCTATGAATGAGGTGGAGCATATGTCAAAGTTCCTTTTGCGAGCCCAGTTGGTTGCATAATGTATGCTATGGTGTGCACATGTCCAGATATTGCTCAATATCTAAGTGTGGTAAGTAGATACATGACAAATCCAGGAAAAAGGCACTGGGAATTTGTCAAGTGGATATTGAGATATCTCAAAGGAGCTCTTGATGTTGGTCTAACCTTTCAGAAAATTGAAGGTATTTCATTTCTTGGTTATGTAGATTCTGACTATGCAGGGGATCTTGATCGAAGGAGGTCCACAAGTGGATACATCTTTACTCTCGTTGGCAGTGTCGTTAGTTGGAAATCGACTTTACAGTCGATTGTCGCTTTGTCTACAACAGAGGAAGAATATATGGCAGCAACAGAGGCAATGAAAGAAGCTATCTGGTTGAAAGGTTTGGTGGTAGAATTGAATTCGGTTCAGCTTGAATCAATTCTTAGATGTGATAGTCAAAGTGAGGCCCATTTACTTATGTTTTCTCGTATGAATCTTTTGTCTCTGGCTATTGAGGATCCCATTTTTGTGCCAATGCAAGATATGCTTATTGGAATCATTAGTTTACCCCCATCTATATGAATGATCGGTCTCAACTTAGGAGGAAAAATTGGTAATAGACACAAAACCATCCATTCGGGCCTATTCATTTGGTTAAAAACCAAAGATTTTATGAGCGCATCAAACATATTGATGTCAGATTCCATTTTATTCGAGTTGTCGTAGAAGAGGGAGCTATCAAGTTTGAGAAGGTTATCACAGACGATAACGCTGCAGACATATTGACCAAAATAGTCCCGCTTGCCATGTTTGCACACTGCAAAGACTTGGCGGGAGTATGCATCAATTGATGCAATTGTAAGAGAACAACTGCTAGGCGGAGATGATATGTTCAACAGAGGTTTTATTCTTATTGTTTCTTACAATGGGATTGCCCAGTAAGCTTAGAACTTGTGGCTGGAGTTCTTTATATGCATGCTTGGAACACACACCAAGGTGGAGATTGAAAGAGTAGGTTCGGTTCTTGTGGAATCAAACTAAATGGAAGATTAATTGACATGAATATTTGGTAGGAAAATAATTAGTAAAAAATAAAAGTCAAGATAGCATCTTGGTAGGTGAAGTTTAGGCAAACCATAAAATGGTTTCATATTTTTAACCTTAACATTTTTTACATATAGTGATGTCATAGATGACATCAATACGATGAATTCATTCCTATAAATAGGTAACTCTTAATTCATTTTCAATAACATCCTCTCACTTGCCTTCTCACCTTCTAAGACATTAGCGTTCTCTATCTTGTAGTATTTCACTTGTATTCTTTGTAGAGTGAAATACATATTGGTGTAGTTATTCTTTGGTGGACGTAGGATCATTTTGATCTGAACCACGTTAAATATTGTTGTTCTTCCTTATTCTTTAATTTCACGTTTCCTTTAACAAAGTTATTCCTATTGTATCCAGGTGCAAACTTTTCTTTGATACCACATATTTTCCTCCAGTACCAGCAACTATCAGCCATTGGTCGATATTGTCATGAGTCACTTCCCTCCAAATAAATATGGTTCACCCATTTAACCCATAAATTTTCACCCTTCTTAGCTATATTCCACATATACTTTGCTATTGCTGCTTCATTCCTTTTCGTACACTCCATTATGCCCAATCCACCTTCATTTTTACTTCGACATACATCCTTCCAAGCTATGAGTGGTGATTTTAAAGTGTTCTCTTGACCACTCCATAGAAAACTTCTGCATATTGCTGTAATGTTCTTTAACACATTCTTAAACATGAGTATTGGTTAAAAAAAGATAAATACGGAATCGATGACACATGGCATTTTCCCCAAACAATTATATGATGATCTATGTGGTTGGTTAATGTTTTAATTCTATATTATGCTTCTTGTATTATACTCTCAGAATTGTTCACATCTTATAGTTGATTTATTTGAGCATTCTTATCTATCTATTTATTATTCTATTTGTTTATATGTATAATGTAGTGACGTTTGCGTGCAATAACATGTACACATGCTCAGAAGGAGAGGATTTTTAGAAAGGCAGGCCCTGCTCATGTGTCCTATAATGTTGTGTATATATAGCTCGTGCCTCGTAGAAGGAGGAACATGTGTATACAAATTTCATTATGCCAACATGGCACAAGTCTAGACCTAGTTATGCTTAGGTTAAGGTACAAGTTTATCTCTAGGTTGATTTCCCTAAATTTGTTAAATTAGAAGTGGTTAATGGGATTTTACAGACATCTACAGTGGAGAAAGTTAAAAGCACAATATGACAACTAACAAACAGATAACAACCATCGTAGCCAGTCCAAGATGTTCATATAAAGCAAGATCACAAACAGAGAATTATAAGGGTGATGTCACCATCCAAAGTATACCCTAGGAGTAACATGGCGTATAGAACCTGGGAGGCCCTACATAAGTCACTTAGCATACATCATTCCTCGTGAGCCACTTATTTCTCAGAAACAAGATATTAAAGTCATCTTCCTCCTATTTTCCAAGAAGTCGACAGTGTTACCCATTGAGATACTTTGAATAAACTTGAGTACATATAGGATAAACCGGTGATAATAGAATTAAAGACTTTAAAATATAGCATTTTATACATTAGAAGAGTTTGCAAAAGTGAAAGTCTAAATAAGTCTCAAAGTCATCTAATACTTCATAAGAAAAGTGATTGAGACATAACTCATACATCACATACAAAATCTGAAACAAAAAGATATAAAGAAATAAAAGAGTCTCAGTCCTCAGGACATAATGACTCACCAATCTTCAAATCCTATAAAGAATCCACTAGCCATGAGTATGGGAGGTAGAAGCGTCGGACCCTACATTAGTGAAACAATGTTGACACAAGTATGTATTAGTACATCAAATGTACTAAGTATTAGACAATATGCATAAATCTTGCCATGATAGCATAAATTATAAAACAGGTAGACATGATCATATAAAAACATTCAAAAGCTTTAAAGAAGATTTGACATGAAAATCATGGAAACATGGTCAAGTACATAAAGGACATAAGAAAATCTTTCAAGAAAACAGTCATTTTGTGAGATCTTAGATTTAACGACAATAAGACCATGAGATATATATCATGAAATATGGCATCTGCTTCATACCGAAACAAGGGAAAACTACTTGTCAAGGTAGAATCCGTATATGTCATCATTTGTTAAAGTGGATCCACTAGTTAGGTCATTTAAGACCTATCCCACGGAGGCTTGTAGTTTGGGAGTAGAGGTTGCTACTAGATAGAGACTACTCTATTTGAGCTTCTACCTCAAAGCGCTCTCGCTGCTAAGTCTAAATTCCGACAGAATAGATAAAAGAAAAATATCAATTGAACATAGGATAAGGCAATGATCAATACCAATACATATATTTCAAGATAAAAATATAGAATAACTCCTTAAACATAATTCAACATAGATGAGAAGATTTTCCACCAATGTATACATGAGAAATACTTTTCACAATTATGATCATCATAGTAAGTGATAAATCCTTTTACAATAGCATTAATACTTTCCTTTCAAAACATCCCCAAATCATGCATAATCATTTGATAAAATATCCATTTGTTTATAAACTCATAATTCATGGTTCATGGATGCATCTTAGGATTAGGTTGAAAATCATAAATTAGGCATGAGTAAATGCAATTTCTACTAAATATCATAAATTAGGCATGAGTAAATGCAGTTTCAACTAAATATCATAGATTAACATGAGATAATGCATTAGAATACTAAACCCATTTATTGATCCAAAAATCTAATTTGATCTATTGAAAATTGAATAGAGAAGTTGAAACCTTAGGGACCCATGAAGGAAATAAAGAATTTCATGGATGAATACACACATACAGTCAAATTCTCAAGAAGAACGGATAATCGAAAACATGAATGGAACCCTAGGTCGTCTTCTTCTTCCTTAGCCTTGAGAGAATTGAGAGGATGAATTTGGTCAAATTTAGAAAATTTAGGAGAATGAGTTGAAAATGGATAATATGGGGTCTTAAAACAATATCTATATAGGGCTTACTGAAGGTAAGACGACATAGTATCAGGTTAAAAGAATCAGGAGAAGATTGAAATCCATTTAAAAATAATTATCGAGCCTCACATACGATTTTGACCTACTATCCGTTGATCCTTCTATAAACCGTACTAGTCAACCAACGAAGATTCATAAAATATTATTTTGACTAACATTTAACAAAATTCATGTACGACTTGTAAGTCTTCCTACGGTGTCCGTGCATGTCAACCGTAGAACTCAATTTTACCCATTAAAATCTTATTATGTTTGAAACTGACCTACAAGACCTTCCTATGGGAGATTAAAATGGTTAACAAAACATAAAAAGGATGCTGGAGCTTAATTTTAGAAAATTATTTTTTCACTTCCTACTGTTGTCATCTACGTACGGTCAGTAGAGGGGACCCGTAAATTAGACTTCATTTCAAAATTTTATTTTTCCTCCTTTTACCAAGTTCCAAGGTATTATATATAAATATAAGTCACAAAATCCACAAAGTTCTCAAGGTATATCACAATCAGCAAATAAGGATAATGATAAAATGCAACAAACTACAAAAGAATGGATCACAAATTCTTCTTGCAAGCAGACAAAGAAAGATGTAACATATATGAGAGTAGTAATAAGAAAGAGGTCAAAATGACATAACACATAGAGGGTAAAAAAGATCCATCAAAACATACGAAGGTATAAAATATTAATACAAATACAAGATTTATTTAACGACATTCTAAATAGATGAGAGAAATACAAAATATTTCAGCAACAGTAGTGTGGAACCTAGAAAATCTGAGTTAATTAATTGTCGAGAAAAAGAACAAGAAGTTAGTAGTAATAACAATGTCAAAGTTACAATTAATAGAAAAAAGAACTCATTGTGATGATTCAAAGAGAAATCAAAGATAAACAAAAATAGTTAACCGTCATGGAAGCGTTTGAAAATAAATGGAACAACTTCCACTTCAAACTATTATAGTATCATCAGGAAGATATTCACATGTAAAAGAGCAAATTCAAAGAATACAACTCAAATGAGTTGTGTCACAAGATGATATAATAATACCTACTCTAAGAGGTGGTCAAAAGTCTCCTCCAATGAAAGTTTTGCATGTTGTTGTGTCTCACCAAAGGCAGGATATTGATACTGTAAAATCATAATTGTCAATCACTAATGGAAAGTCTGATAATAGTGAAAAATTAAAGTATAAGAATATAGAGAAGAAAATAAAGAAATAAAAATACATTACTGAAAGATTGTCATAATGTTTGTTTATCTCCAAAAGTTCTCAATCATTTCGTGACACTGGCCGTGGCTGAACCATCTTCAATGAGGGGAGCTAATGCACAGGGAAGAATCTTAGGTAAAAGAATATGTTCTTGCATAGGGGCTAAAAGCGAAATAGGCAAAGACTAAAGAAAGCTGGAGCTCTAAGCTACAAACTTTGATTTATGCAAAAAGGAGGAGGTGAAAAGACTTTCTTAAATGAAGATACAAAACACTTTTTTGGAACATTTGATCTATGAAACTTAGGATGCACGTCATAGGGTTCAAATGCTACACAATACCACAGATTCACTTTGATTGCTCTTATGGAACCATAACAAGAAATAATTAATTTTTAAAGATTTTAAAGAAGGTTGAAGATGAAAAATGTCAATTATAATGCTAATGGAGAGGTATGAGTTTTTGCCAATGATAATATTCAGGTTAGTGTGATCTTAGACACAGAGCAAAAATTATCTTTATTACTCACTTTGAAAAATGGGAATCAAATTTTATCCTATGTAGTTTATGCTAAATGCTCCACTAATATAGATTAAGCCAATGGGATTATCTTTATTCTATAATTTTATATTATCATGGATCGTAAGAGGGAGATTCAATGTGATACTAATAATAGATTAAGCCTATGGGATTATCTTTATTCTATTTGTCATAATTTTTCATTATCATGGATAGTAAGAGGGGACTTCGATGTAATACTAAGTGAAAAAGAGAAAATTGGGAGTCTATTCATATATCCTTAAGAATATGAGGATTTTGCATACGTTTACGCAGATGTGAATTATTATGATAGTCCATTTACTTAGTGGAGTCATAGAGTAGATGAAGAATGCATTTTCACGAGACTTGACAGGATTGTGTTTAATCAATTGTTACTGGACATGTATATGAGAGTATAGAATCCAATATTTGTCTAGGACTAGATCAAATTATGCCCATTTACTTCTTTCTTGTAGTTTCAGTAGTATTTATATTATCAAATTGTTCAAGTACTTAAAATTTTGGACTGATAAAGAGGACTTTATTGATGTGGTTCAACAAAATTGGATTGTAGAAGAGAGTAGAGATGTTTTATACAACTAAAGATCAAGCAGAAAAGAGTTAAGCAGGATTCATCAAAATGGAGATAGAGAAATTTGGTGACGTCATTAAACAACTAGTTATAAGAGAAGAAATAATTAGGGTAAAAGAAAAATGATCCTTCACATAAAAACGGGAACACTCTACAAAAAGAAATCTTATGTTGAACAGTTGCTTTGCCTTCACTATGAACAAGAGTACTAGAGATAGATGGCTAGTGCCTAGTGGTCTGAAGAGGAAAATAAGAACACTAAAGTTTTTTACAGTTTAGCAAAGGGTAGAAGAAAGAGACTTGTAACGTGAAGAATTCTTAAATCTGATGGGTAATGGGTAGAAGGAGATTATAAATTTGCAATTGAAGGTATTTAAAATCAATTTAATGACGGTGTTACTTTTGATGATTTGACATTATTATAGAATATTAATCCATAAATTTCTCAAGAAGATAATGATAGACTTTGTGCAATGTATGAAAAAGAGAAAATCAAAAAGGTAATGTTGAGAGGTATTGTGGACCTCTTTACCGATTGCTTCTATAAAAAATGTTGAGGCATATTGTAGGTACTAATGTTATTAAGGTTATGCATGCTTTTTTTTATGTTTCGACTTTATAAAATCTATTACTCATACAAACTTGATCCTATTACAGAATAAGATCATTCAATCATTTTTTGATCTTAGACCAATCAGTTTGAGTAATTTTCTTAACAAATTTATATTTAAACTGATTAGGTTAGAAGTGTTACTATCTTCTTCAATATTCTAGATTTGTAAAAGGTAAGAATATTATTGAAAATGTGTTGTTGGCCCAAGAAATTATTTCTGATATTAGTAAAAGAGATAAACCTGCTAATGATGTGATTAAATTAGAAAGAGTTGATTTGAAGATTTTTTATACAAGTCTTAAAAAAGGTATATTTTAATTTGAGATGGATGGACATTGTGTGGAGATTAGTGGAAAACAATTGATACTCTATGTTGGTGAATGACCACACATAAAAAAAATTTCACTCTACTAGAAAAGTAAATCAAGCGGATCCTTTATTTTCTACTTTATTCATTTTGACTTTTGAAGTGAGATCCAATTTTCTTACTCATTTGTTTGATACCTATGAGTGCAAACATTATGAATTACCTAAGTGGGGTGATCAAGTTAATTATATGGCTTATACGGATGATACTATCATTTTTGCTGATTGTGATAAAATATCTCTTCAACTAATAATAGAAACTCTCACACTTTACTAAGTTCAATCTGCGCAACTAATAAATTAAAAAAAAAAGTTAGGTGGTTAAGAAGTAAATAATACTACTAGTTTTCTAAGAGGAAACTCCCCCATGATGTGTTTAGAGTGTCCTACTCGGCATGCTAAAAGAAGAAGACACATTTTCTTGAGCTCATCAAAAGAGATCCAGAACACATTAAAAGTTTGAAAAGGAAATAAATTACTATCATCTGGAGGTAAAGCAATTCTAATTAGCCATGTTCTCAAAAGTATACCCATATATCTTCTATCGACTATAAACCCTCCAAAATATGTTATCATTGTATTCACAAAAGATTGAATGCTCATTCGATTTCTTATTGATTCCCAACCAACATTAAAAATAAATAACTCTCTCCAGTTCTTTTTTCATATCCGCTTATCCTCCTGGTTTTGTAAAATTTCTATGAAATTACAATGAGTAATTTCTGAAAAAGAAACCTTAACAAGTGACTTCTGAAAAAGAAATCTTAATTATACCACAACAATATTATATATATATATATATATATATATATATATATATATAAATATTGTTGTATAAACTATTTATGCAGAAACAATTTATTCAAGTGATGTCGATGTATCAGCGAAAAAATGATCAAGTAAAGAGCAGACATGGTAAAAGACTCTAAGAGGACTGCAAATCCTTCTTTCCCCAGTTCAAATCTGGGTGTCACCTGATCAACAAAAAAGTAATTGAAAACATTTTGCATTTACAACATATAATCTCATGAAGAACATCAACTCTTCAAATATTTGTACATTTCTACTTTTCCACAAACCAGAAGTAGTCAACACAACTTTCTGTTAAAGTCTATCAAGGTCAATATTGTACTCGAAGGAAATATAATCAGAGATCGATAATCAATCCTTTTCCATGAACTGATCTTTTCTGTTTCTAGAACTTAATTGTTTTTGGGTTACTTGCCTCACTCAACAGTACAATGTCTAAAGCAAGCAAGGATCCAAAAGTACTAATTGGTAACCATTCTAAATGTTTTTGCATCAAATTCATAAAACTTGAACTCAGTAGACGAAATTAGAAAGTTACCTACATAATAGGTTAAATATTTGAGAGCTTATAATAACAGATGAAACTGATAATCTTAGTTGTTGGTCAAGCAAAAGAATGTCCATTGTGATTTCTTCTCAAAAAAAATATCAAAATGTACGCATGTCATGTATTAGTAAATCACTTCAAAGCCTACATTTTAACTATTCCACAAAAAACTAGAGATATAGTGAATCAGGTTAGGAGTAGCATCAATATATCAAAAGTTATTGACAGCCAAAAGAAAATAAACCTGTAGAAATCAAAGAATTTCATAAAAAAAAATAGTGAACTGGGCCAGGATTAGCAACAATGTATAAAGAGAACACATTATGAGAAGTATTAGAGTTCATTTCTTGCTTCTCAATATGAGATATCAACATATTGATAGAGTAAGCAGTTTCAGATAGGATAAATTACACCTTAAACTCACGATTATAACAAAAATTTAATCAAAACGTCATACTTAGCCTCAATTTTTCAATACCATTGAATCATGGTATGTAGTTCAAATAAGGTTCATTCTAACACCAAGTAAACAAATGTGACAACATTCAGTATCTTAATTCAACTAAATGAATGTTCATTTTTTGACTCAAGACATATGTCTTTTATACATGAAGCATAATGTAGAGAATAACATGACATAAGAAGTACCGAGGATTAACGTCCATGCTAAGCTATGAACTTGATAGTAGATAGTTTTAGAAAAAGAGTTAAACATACTTGTTGGCGATCTTCCTTTAACTGAAAAATTTTCGTCAAAGACATTATCGCTTCAATCCTCTTTTTCTTGTTGTTACTACTACTTTTATCCGATAGAATCTCCCGAGGCTAGAATCCACAAAGAAAACATTAATAAAGAAGAAATTTGAGGATTAAAAAACAAACACTTAGCGCAAGAGAAGTGATGTATAAGTTTCATAGCCTAAGATTATAATCCTTTTTTTTACAATCAAAAAATTAGACTTTGCACATTTACAACACAAATAGATCTCAAATATCAAACCAGCACTATGAACTGAATAAACGACATTATCGATCAAGTTCTTTCTGAACATCCATAAATTTTGACGTACAAATCGAGTCAAAAGGCGGGTAAAGTCGAAGATGTCACATGGCCTGTACACATGCTTCCTAGTTCAAATCTAACACCCTATACATGTTCCCAGGAAAGGGTTTAGAGTTGAGCCCCAATTTAAGTGTCCATATTGAAGAAACATTCACTAAATATGACTCAATTCTCATCTTGCTTTATCAAACATGCCTGGAATGAAATAACATATAGTTACAAATTTAGAATTTTCACCAATGAGTGATAGCATAGATATGTAGTGGTTATGATATGAATGTGGAATCTTAAAGATAAGCGTTAAGAGGTCATGGTTACTACTATCTATTTAAGTACAAATAAATGAGTTGTAGAAAATTATATTAAAAATGATAAACTTACTACTATCCAAGCTAACGTACAGCCTGAACAATTTAATACAAAGTAGACAAAAAGCTTACATGTCGATCATCATAAAAATATTTACTATAGTGAAAAAGTACAACAAGCAAAAATGGAATAATATATCACTAATTGACTTATATGTGTGGCTGAGTTATGTTTCTAGCTTTCATCCATTTTGATAAAGCTTGTCATTTTTTTAATATGGTACTTACAGAAATCAAGCTATTCAAATAAGAGTTTTTTTGTGGTTTGTTCTGTATAAACTAAACTTCAAGTTTAAAATGTCAAATATTAAAATGTAATTTAAACTGTCATGCACAGGATTACAACATCTAGAATAAGATTGTTCGATTTGCCTGAACATCCATAAACACCCTGATAATAGATCGGTCAATCTAACTATATATAATGATATTACTTGCTATGCCTTTCATCTAGGAAAGGGAATGCATTCATATCTTTCATTCTTGGTAAAAGAGGGAGAATTAAAAAATTTCAGTTGTATTTGCTTTTCTTCTGCTCAAGAGGTGCTTAAGCGGCTCTTCCGAAGAATTTTGATTTCGACAACAGGGTTTATCACAACAAAAATGTCACCTTCTAACTAACCAGATAGCTTTCTTCGTACAGCTGCATTTGGTGGGACACCTTTTTTCTGCTTACTATGTTGCTTGACTCTTTGTGTCAGATACTTCAAAAGTAGTGCATTTGAAAAATTTGAGACAAATGCAACAACAATTTAGGAGAGTCCGAGCCACATATCCCGCTATAACTCTATTGATAACACTTAAAAGTGGTTTATCAAAAATAAGAGAACTTTTAATGGACCAGTCGACTTTTTATCCTAAATACTAAAGTTTTCTATAATTACATTGTGCTTTAGAACGTTTACCTTGTTCTTCTCTGCTCTGCTTGTGCATTTGACACAAATTGAGACAAAAGGAACTCATGAAAAATAATATTTTTGTTACTGTAATACGGTGAATAAAATTTTTTTGCTTTCATTACCCGTTGAAGAATCCCGAAGGTTTCTAGTGGTCCCGAGAACATGTTGTTTTTCCCCATCAGCTTGTCCACCTAGTGCTTGCATCTTGACATATGCTAGAAAAATAAGAAAACATTAAAATTTGTTGTCAAATGGATTAATTTTAGAAGATTGATATGAAAGGGAAGCAATTCAAAGGAAGAAAGAAAACACATGCGCTACTCTACATTCACATGATGGAAGCGTACATTTGTTCTTTTCCTAAAATCACTTTCGAGTTGTCATTGCTCCACATATAGGCTCTATTTGTTATTTTCCTAAGCCATTCACAATACAACTTTCACGTCAAATTTAAAATTCAAAATAAAAATTTAACTTTAAAAATAGGGAGCTCAAACTTGCACAAATAGAAAAAAAAAGTGACAAATTCTAAAAGAACGATAACCCACAAAAAAGCTCCTGATGCATTACAATACAACATCACACGATCTAGTACATATACATTTTCGAAACATATATCATTATATAACAGAAAATTAGGAACATGAAAGTGTAAAATTCTACCATAAATTACTGAAAAAGCAAAAATACACGATAAAAAAACTGTAAATAAAAGGGATAATGCCCAAGTACCCCTTCAACCTATGCCCAAAATCTCAGAGACACACTTATACTATACTAAGGTCCTATTACCCCCCTTAACTTATTTTATTAATAATTTTTTACCCTTTTTTTAGCTTACGTGGCACTATCTTGTGGGCCCAACGATGGTTGACTTTTTTTTCGAACTAATGCCACGTAGGCTAAAAAGGGGTAGAAAATTACATATAAAATAAGTTCAGGGGGGTAATAGGACCTTAGTATAGTATAAGTGTGTCTCTGGAATTTCGGGCATAGGTTGAGGGGGTACTTGGGTATTTTCCCTTAATAAAATAACATAACCAACTGATTGTGACTATTAAAAATGTGAACTTGGAAAGATTTAAATAGAAAATTGATTAAAATAAAAATGGAAAAAATCAATTTTCGAACAACCATGAGTAAATCAAACCAAATTAGTAACATGAAAGAATAAAATCCTACAACAATGCATTAAAAATTAAAATATCAAATAAATACCAAAACGAACTGGAAACAAATTAGGAATTGAAGGATAAAAATATATATTTTAAAATCATCATATATAATACATGGGCCAAAAAGAACTCACTCATTTCAAGATGAAAAGAGAAAGGGATAGAGATGATTATACTTTGCAACTAGAGAGACAATTTATTTTTATCAAAGGCAGAAGTGATTTCAATTCCTTATACGTGGATATAAAGCAACTATTGTCAATAAAAAATGTGTCAGACAGAGCAAAAGTAGTACAATTTAATTTGCTTTTGGTACAATTTTCATATGCAGTGTTAGTCCTCTCAAATTGTCCCTTCTAGATAAGGCTAGATAAGTGTGTGTGTATATATATATATATATATATATATACACACATATTTAGTCTTAGTTAAGTAAAATCATCAACCCTTAATGATATCAATTTGGTGTATGATAGATACTGAATTAGTATTAGTTAAGCAAAAATTAAAAGCCTTCATGAAGAGGGGGATATGAGCTATAATTATGTTTGAAAGAATGTATATTTTTTTGAATTACTTTGAATTTTTATGGGGGAAATAGTCTGATAGACACTTGTACTTGTATGTGATTGTATTATGGACTATTCTACTTGATCATTTGTCAATTGGACCCTTTAACTCAGTGAAAGTAAGCATTTTAAACCCCTTTCGCTATGTGAGAACTTCAAACACTTGACAAAAATGACATATCATCGTCCACATCACATTTTAATTAAAACTTCACTTATTATGATTTTTTTAAAGACTCTGTTGTTTTTTTCTTTTTCACTTCATCCCTTCATCTCTGTCCATTTTTTACATTAGAGATACCACCACAACCTTCCATTCTCACTAGTATCATTACATTCCTAAATAACTAACAATTATCATTCCAATTTATATTTTTTTCAAATTTCTTTCATTCACAACTTTTAATCGTATTGCTTTTACCATCATTCACATCTACAACTTGAACCACCATAAATCTCTTTTCCCATTGATCTTAGCAAATATCCATTAAAATACATCAATATACTATAATATTATTTGTACACAAATTTACTTAACAAACTTCACCTACTTTCACAAAAACATTCAACAATCAATTCTCACCTTTTAAGATTGTTTAATCTTATCACTTTATGGGTTATAAATTACCCCGAAAATAAAAGAAAAATATAGATCTATAACAAAAATGCAATTTCATTTCTATTCCCGAAAAATAAGAAAATGAGAAAAAAAGAGAGAGTGAAACAAGAAATTGAAAAGAACCGGAAAAGGGAGAAAGAAGAGAAATGGAGGTTTGAGAGTAGAAAAAGAAAATGGGGATGGGGATGAGGGTAAGGTAGGAAATTAAAGAAGAAAAAACTTTTTAAAAAGAAGAATTTAATTTTATTATTTTTTATCTTTTTATCTATTTTTAAAAAGAAATATATATATTTTTTGTCTAAAATTTGATGTTTCACACTCCCTCTCTGTGTTACATCATTTATTTGTGTCAACTCAATAATTAAGTTGCCACATAAGCTTATCAAATGTCAGAAGGGCTTAAAACATAGAGTTTCATTGAGTTTAAATGTTCAGTTAGCAAATAGTCTAATAGAAGAATTCAGAATAGAAACGCATACAAGCAGAAGGCTCCATTAGACCATTTCGTCATTTTTGTATAAACATGTAATTATTTTAAATTTTATGACACAATTTACGTAATTTTCCCTTTTTTTTTTTAAAAAAAAAGAAGCATATTTCTTTGTCAGGGAATCGTCTTAAAATTTTTTAGATAAAAATAACCCAACTTGATGAGAAAGAATCATTAAGTTGGTGACAAATGAGTGATGAAATGATGAGGTACCTAAATGTAGACTCAAAAATGATTTTATAGACACACTTCACATTAAAAATGTCCAAATGTATTCTTGTATTCAAAATTGATCAAGTTTTTTAACATTAAATTTTTTTTAATACTTTTCCCGCCATTAAAAAAAACCTTATTTTTGTCCTGGATTCTGGCAGAGCTTAAATTTACGTGTAAATTTAAATTATAATCCAACATTGAATGATAAAATTTTAAAAAGTTCTAGAAACAATTAAATAGGTAGAGTTCATTAGTTTCACTCTCAAGTTTTGTCAATGACCATAGAAACGACCATAGGCACGACTATGAGTGGACGAACAATTTAATTGAAAGAAAAATTACATATTTTCAAATGATATAAAAAATGATAGAGTTCGCTAATTTCACTTTAAAATTTTGTTAATGAACGAAGCGAAGACTAATCATGACTATGAAAGGAGCAGTAAATTAATAGAAATTTAAATTACCTAATTTCAAATGATACAAAGATAAATTTAAGCATTTTCGATATAATATTCAACTATCAATACAATTACACCTTACATTTTATTATTATTTTGTAAGTAATTATACCCAGTTTGCTATCACTTGGTACAAATTGACATTTTCCATCCTTAACACATGGAACATTAATCATATTTTAACTCGTAGCTTCTTTAATCTTCTTACACTATAAGAGTCTTTATTTTATTTAATTATTTAATATAATAATAAAGAGGTGAAGTTAAGCTTCATGAACACTTTTCATATCAAAAATCATTATTGGGAAGTATACTTTGTCCGAATAGGTTTATCTTTTCATGATATTATTTTAAAAATCATAACATGTTGCTTTATGAAAATTCATTTGATTAATTTTCATAGTTTATTTGTAGATTTAATTCAATATTTAAATATAAATTTAGATGTTCAAATTTTTTTCCAAAAATAGTATAAGATATAATTATTTTTATATCAATATGAAAAAATATACATCTTAAAATATTTCAAAAATTCATACATTTTGACTCTCGAAAAGAAAAACGTAATAAATAAAAATAAAGAATGTTGACATAAAATCAAACTCATAACAATATAACTATAGAAAGAAGAAGAATAAATCTGTCAAGGAGAAAACTTTTCTTCTTACTCAAGTGTATCTTACGATGATGAGTGATATCTCTGATTATAGGTTGAGAAATCAATTCACATGTCACTATATTGAATGTCAAATTAATAGATACGTTGTTATCCACAAAAAGTTCATATCACCTAGGTAAAACACATACATAATAAGTATAAGTTCATGAAAAAACTCAGTGGACAATCCACTAAGTTCAATGGATTTATAACACTTCCCCTTAGATGTCCATAGATGATGTGCCTAGTTAAAACCTTAATAGAAAAAACTCTATGGGAAAAATCCTAGTGAATAAAAAAGAATACACATATTTTTTAATACGCATTATTTATTGTCTCGTTAGAAATCTTGCTAGAAAAATTCAATGGAACAAAACATTGGTCAAGAAAAAAATGCAATGCATACCATACTCATTCTGATTAAAACATCATATAATTTATTGTGATGATGTCAGCTGATCTTGGGCATATTTATATGTCCAATTAGAACAAATTACCCATCTTTAACGTTAATTTAGGACATTATCTAATCTAACTAGCATGTTTTGTCTAAAGATT
The DNA here is from genome assembly GCF_036512215.1 of Solanum lycopersicum. Classification (NCBI taxonomy): domain Eukaryota; kingdom Viridiplantae; phylum Streptophyta; class Magnoliopsida; order Solanales; family Solanaceae; genus Solanum; species Solanum lycopersicum. The sequence continues at coordinate 45,660,055 of NC_090808.1, read as the reverse complement.
GCAATGATTGCACACTAATATACATGATAGTGATTTTTCAGGTTACTAAGGAAAATGATCAAGTTTTGAAAGGAAACGGATTTGAAGGCAACAAAATGCAGCCCAGTGCGACATTGGCATGACCCCCCAGCAACCCTGACGAAGCAAGGGCGCGACGCACCATACCACTTTTTCTAAGGCTGGTTTCAAGCTCACTGGTAGTGCGGCGGGCGCTAGCCTGCCAGACGTGATTCTGATGCGGCGCGCCAGCCCTGTACGGAGTTTTTTAAGAAAGTTGAAGTTAAAAGGACTCCTAGTTGAAATAGAATTCGACTCTATTCCTAATTACTATAAATAGATCCTTAGGCCTCATTGTTAGGGTTCAACTTCTCAACTGATATGCAAGAGCAAGAATTCAAGTTTGTAATAGGTTTTGATCTTCTAACTTTTTTATTTTTCAGAAATCACATTAACAATCGTCTTTTGTGGTTTTTGAATAGTATTAGAGTCTAATCGCCCTAGTTCTACTGTTGCAGGTATGAATCCAATGTTTAATATTATTGGTTTTGAATTAACTCTTGGTTGTCAATACAAGTTACTTTTGTATTCTTGCTTTACTATTTCATGCTTGATCACCATAAGACAAAATCAATGTCTAATCTTACAATCGAGAGAGGTAAAATTAGATAGTCAGAGGATATAGAGAGCTCGATCGACCCATTAGATTAAGGTGATTTGTGTTCAGGAGTGATACACAGACGAACAACTTGCTTTGTTATAAAATAGGATGAAATATAAATGCTCGCTAATTATTTATCCCCGCTCAACGATGTAGTGAGGTATCGAATTGGGATAGGCGACGAGAGGTGTGTGGCCCGACTCATACAACTAACCATATAAACCAGTAACTTGATAACTAGAATTAGTTCGAAGTCAATATTATGATGCATGAGATTCAAAATATGATGTAGACTTGAAATTGCCTTTTTCTTGCTTGAAACACCATCTTTAAATCATTCACTCTTAGTTACTTTTATTCCTTGTTAGTGTAGTCATAGTAATAATAAATCATCAACTCTTGAAACAGTTAATTTTACTTTCAATTGTAGAATTAAGTCTTGAATACAAATTGATAGTAAGTCTCTTGGGAATGATAACTCATTTCTAAAAAGAATCTATATTATTTCTGTGAGCACGTATACTTGTATGTACATTGGGGAGCAAAAAGTTATTGGTGCCGCTGCTAGGGATTTAGAAATTGATTTATCAATTTTACAAAGTCTACTATTATATATTCAGGTATTAATTACTTGATATTAGCTTGTTTGTTGCAGGCATTTGACTTTCAGTTCTGGCTCATAAAAGAGATATGGTTGATCCTTACAATGAACCTGAAAGAGTTTTACATCAGCATAGAAAAATGAATCAAGGGCGAGGAGATTTGGGGCTAGGACGTTTGGGTAATTGTGGTAATGATCATCAAGAAAATCCAAAAGATGTGAATAACCCAAGGGTTTCGAAAAATCCGGAGAATGTTGATAACCAAGGAATACCCCCTCATGTCCCTGTCATTCTAACAAGATCAATGCGAGATGTGGCAGTCTCAGTTAACGCCAATTTGGCATCTATTATTCGGAAACTTCCACCGGCGTGAGATTTGAATTTAAGCGGAATGTGGCACAAATTTTCCATACTAATGGGAAATTTACTGGTCTCCCCTATGAAGATCCTATATCCCATCTTAGGACCTTCAAAGAGATCACTGATATCTACATCCTACTTGGAGTCTCACCGGACTATATTAGACTTTCATTGTTTCCATACTCATTGTTGGGAGCCGCAAGGCGATGGTTAGACTCTAAACCTCCAAACTCCATTACTCCTTCGATTTGTCTAACAAAGAAGTTCTTGAGTTGATTCTACCCATCCAACAAAACCGCCATGTTGAGAGGTGAAATAACAAACTTTGCTCAAAAGCACGGGAAAGACATGTACCAAGCGTGGGCACACTTCAAGCAAATGTTAAATGCTTGCCCACACCATATACAAACTAATGAGGTACTAGCTCACGCTTTCTTTGAGAGTTTAGAATAAAATGTGTGTGATCTTCTTAATAGTGCAGAAGGTGGACGAGCTCTATCCATAACAAGTGAAGCACCCTTCGATTTACTTGATAAAAACTGTCGGAAGGGAACTAAGGTTATGATGGTGACATTTCTAGAACCACAACTCAAAGGCAGCAGGGATCTTAGATGTAGACCAAGCTATTGCATTAAGTGCCAAAATAAAATGCAATACAAAATAGCATGACCTTACAGTTTAAAGAGTTGACCCTAAATCAAGCACCGATAAATGTGGTACAACAGCAGCAAATTAGTGTGGGGTATGTGGTAGTGGAACCCATGACACTGAGAAATGTGAGGTAAATCCTGATTTTGTGAATTATGTGAGTAATGTGCAAAGGTCCCAACGCCAATAAAATTATGGTAATAGATACAACCTTAGTTAAAGAAATCATCCTAACTTCACTTGGGGTGGGAACCAAAACAAAAATCAGGAATACCTTGCAAATTAATACAGGTAGGTAGGGAAACAATACCAAAATTCCAAACAAAGTGTAAATCAAAATGTATACAAAGGGTTGATGACCAATAAAAAGCTATTCCAAAAGCTCATGTCTAAAATGGGGACCAAGTTAAGTGCCAGAATAGATAAGCAGGATGAGAACATCATAAACATTCAAATGTCCCAAATGAGTTTAGAGAAACAAGTTACGCAAGTGGCTAATTCTTTGAACTTGCATCCCCAAGGTGGACTGTCTGGTGATATTGAGCCCAACCCAAAGCAACTGCATGGGGTGAGTATAAAGTGGGCTGCAGTTAGAGGAACTAGCTCTAAAGAAGAGAGACAATGAGGTAAATTCCAAGGAAAATAAAGTGAAAGAGGTGGTAAAAAAAAGCTCCAATGTTGAGATACCCATTCCTCAAAAGAGTTTACCACCTTTGTTTCCACACGAGTTATAAAAAAAAATTAATGCTTTGGTAAGTTTCTCTCTCTCTCCTTAAACAGGCATTTTGCAGGTTATCCTAAAGTATGCTAAGTATGTGAAGGATATTCTGGCTAGAAACTGTAGCACTTATTGAAGAGTGCAGCTCTAGATTCCAAAATAGATTGCCCCAAAAGTTAAAAGATTTGGGTAGTTTTACTGTGCATATTACTATTGGTCAAAGTGTTCATGCTGGGGGACTGTGTGATTTGGGGAGAGTATAAATTTGATGCCTTTATGTTTGTATCTATGTTTGGGTTGGGTAGTCCAAAATGAACCCCTGTTATCCTCCAACTTGTAGTTGGATCCATTGCTAGTCTTGAGGGGGTGGTAGAGTATGTGTTAGTACAAGTATGGTCATTGATTTTTTCTGTAGATTTCATGGCCTTAGACATTAAACCCGATCCTTAAGTTCCATTCATTCTGGGACATCCTTTCTTGTCCAGGGGTAGGGTACTGATTAATGTAGTAGCTGGTCAATTAACCACGAGGGCACATGATAAGGTAAAGGTATTTGATGTGTACCGCGCTCTTAGATTCCCTCTATTTTTGAAGAATTGTCTACTATTATAGTGGTTGATCGGATAGTAAAGTCACTATTAGTAGGTCATAAGAGAGAGGAACACACAGAGGCCAAAGAAATAGAAACATGTCTAAATCTAGCAAGTGTTGAGCCTCAAAAGGGAAGAGTGAAACCATTAGAGTGTGAGTTAGGGATACCACTAAAACCATCCATTAAGGAGGCCCCAAAGCTGGAATTAAAAATAATGTCGAGCCATCTCAGGTACGCATTTTTGGGTACTAATGAAACTTTTCCTATTATACTTTCTGTAGAGCTATCTGAAATACAGGTTGATGCGTCATTGAGGATCCTAAATCAGAGAAAGAAGGCGATTGGTTGGCAAATAAATGATATTTATGGGATTAGTTCGGCGTTGTATATGCATAGAATCTACAAGAAAGAAGTTTACAAACCTAGTACACAACATTAATGTCGACAAAATTCGTTGATGAAAGAAATGGTGAGAAAAGAGGTAATAAAGTTGTTAGATGTTGGAATTATGTACCCAAAATATGATAGTAAATAGGCAAGTCCGGTGCAATATGTTCCCAAGAAGGGTGGTATGATTGTGATAAGGACCAAAAAGAATGAGTTGATTTCCTACTAGAACAGTGATAGGGTTGAAATTTGTACAGATTGCTAGAAGTTAACCGATGCTACCCGGAAAGATCACTACCATGTTCCCTTCATTGATCGAATTCTTGACCGACTAGCCACACAAGAGTACTATTTTTTCTTAAATGGATATTTCGTTTACAACCACATCTTGATTGCACCTGAGGATCAGCAAAAGACCACTTTCAATTGTCCTTATGGCATATATGCTTTCAAATGCATGTCATTTGGACTTTGCAATGCAGCAGGAACTTTTGAAAGGTGTATGATGTCTATATTTCATGACATGGTGGAGGACTTTGTAGAGGTGTTCATGGACGATTTCTCAGTCTTCAGGAAGTCTTTTGAGGTATGTCTCGGGAATATGGATAATGTACTTGCTAGATGTGAAGACACTAACTTAGTTCTAAACTGGGAGAAATGTCATTTTTTGGTTAGATTGGGGATAGTTTTGGGACACAAAGCGTCTAAATCTGGGTTATGGTTGATAAGGCCAAGGTAGAAGTCATAAAGAAATTGCCCCCATTCTATTTCAATAAAAGGGGTGCGTAGTTTTCTTAACCATGCAGGTTTTTACCAGCGATTCATCAAGGATTTCTCCAAGATTGCAAGACGTATGTGCAGTCTTTTGGAGAAGGAGGTGAAGTTTGACTTTGATGCCACGTGCCTGAATTACCACTTGAACTCATGTGTGATGCAAGTGATGTAGCAGTAGGTGCAGTGCTGTGGCAGATAAAGAATAAAGTGTTCCACTCAATTTATTATGAAATCAAGACCCCTGACTTTACACAAGATAATTACACAATGACTGGAGATGCTGGCGCTAGTGTTCGCCTTCGACAAGTTCAGATAGTATTCAGTAGGCACTAAAGTAATTGTTTCACTGACCATGCAGCTATTATGTACCTGTTCAATAACAGGGATGTTAAACCAAGGCTGATTCATTGGATATTGCTTATAGAGTTTGACCTTGAGATCAAAGATAGAAAAGGTACTGAAAATCATATAGTTGATCACTTATCTAGGTTGGAGGACTTCTCAGATGTGAATGTGGGTGAGCGAATTCGAAGAGTTTCTAGATGAGCAATTGATGGTGCTGGACTTCTCTCAAGTGTCGTGGTGTGCAGATATCGTGAATTTGATGGTGAGTGGAGAGTATCCTATGGATGTGACTACTCAACAAAAGAAAAAGCTAAATCATGATGCCAAGTTTTACATCTGGATGAACCATTCTTATTTAAGCAAGGTGTTGATCGGGTAGTGAGAAGGTGCATTCTGGATTCTAAGGTTAACAAAGTATTAGAGAGTTGTCATGCTATCCTATATGGAGGTCACCATGGAAGAGAGTGCATTGCTCATAAGGTACTACAATCTAGTTTCTTTTGGCCCTCGCTATTTAAAGATTTTATTACATTTGTAAAGGGTTGTGACAAATGCCAAAGGTTGGGTACTACTCTCAAGACGACACGAGATGCCACTAAATAACATTTTGGAGGTGGAAATATTTTATGTGTGGGGTATTGACTTTATGGGTCCCTTACTACCATCTAATGGAAACCAATACATCCTTCTGGCTTTGGATTATGTGAGTAAATGGGTTGAGGTTGTTGAAATCCCCTCTAATGACTCAAGGGTGGTGCTCAAGTTACTTAAGAAGCACATATTCACTCGCTTTGGAACTCCAAGGCAAATTATAAGTCATGGAGGTAAGCATTTCATTTACAATCTTGTGAAGAACCTTCTTGCTAAGTACAGTATTCATCATAAGGTTGCTACAGCGTACCACCCCCAAACTAGTGGACAAGTGGAGATGTCCAAAAGAGAAGTAAAGCAAATCTTGCTGAAGACGGTGAATGCGTAGAGGAAAGATTGGTCTGAGAAATTAGATGATGCATTATGGGAGTATAGGACTACTTACAAGGCACCCATAGGGACTTCTCCCAATCTCAAAGAATTTGGGAAAGCCAGTCATCTTCCAGTGAAATTAGAACACCAATATTATTGGGCATTTCAGAAGTTGAACTTGGACCCTGAGTTAGCCGGTAAAAAGAGAGTGAAATAAATTGCATGAGATTGAAGAGTTTTGACGTCACGCATATGAGAATTCCAAGTTATATAAAGAAAAGACAAAGAGGTGGCATGATAATGACATAGTAGCTCGTACCTTCAATCCGGGAGAGAAGGTACTACTCTTTAACTCTAGACTTAGGTTATTCCTCGGAACTAAGGTCCAAACGGAGTGGTCCCTTTGAAATTGTAAGAATGACCCAACATAGGGCTGTGGAGTTAAAAAGAGAAACTGGTCTTATGTTCTTGGTGAATGGGTAAAGAGTGAAACATTATTTTGGTGTTGATTTTGATCGTGATAAGGAGGGTCTGGAGCTAATGATGAATGATCCAAGTTGTGTCGTGTTGCGATTTTTAAACCGCTACATGGGAGGCGACCCGTGATTTCTATGTAATAGGTAGTAGTCTCGCTTGAATTTGTAATTTTAGCTTAGTTTTAAATTCTTAGGTGCTTAGTTTTAAAATGTTTTTTTAGTTTAGTTGTTAGTTACATAGGACTTAGATAGTAAAACGAAAAAATGCAAAAAATATGAGTCGTACCATGCCAAAGGAAAAAGTTCAAAGGCTTATTTTGGGCACACTGGCAGCACACCACGCCCGAAATGCACCACAACAAAGGAAATATGCCAATGGTGGGCACAGGAGAGGCGCGTTGCGCCAAGATTTTGGGCGCAAGAGAGGCGCATCATCCAGGTCTCTTTGACTAGGGCCTGGTTTGGGAGTGCTGGAAGCGTGGCATGCAGCATGCCAAGCGCAATTCCAGAACGGCGCGCCCGATCTAGGTATGCAAAAATTCAGAATATTTTTTCGTGTGACCCAAAAAATATGCCACACATTTAACCTCCCACCTACCCATATTATCCCCAGTTCCCCATATATCTTCTCTCTCCATTCATTCAAACCCATCCACCTTCTCTCTGCTTTCCGCAACTCTTATCTTCATCATTCCCAAAATCCCCAAACCCCACATTTCTCCATTATTCCCTAACAAAAACCTTCTCCCTTTAACTTTTTTATTCCACCACCATGCCCCACTCCCCCAGTCCACCAAATTTCACAAACCCATAAACCCCACCCTTCTCACTGCCTACCCGAGCCCCTCTTCCATTCTTCCCTTAAAAAAATTTCTTCTTTTTATTCCCTCATTTTATTAGTTCTTCCATTCTTTGGGTAGTTTTATGGCTTCTAAAGGAGAAGATGTCGTCGGTGGTTCGAGTACCAAGAGGAGCTGGAAGAGAGTGGGTATCAAAAATTCTAGTGGGGAACCCAACAATTTGCCACCTCAAAAGTTCGGTAAGGGAGAGGTAATGCCATACGTAGATGATTGGTGTTATTCTCAACTTGAAGCCAGGTATTTTTGGAGATGAGAATGTCAATGAGGGGAGGTTGCGCCAAGAATTTCCGCACATTCATGCTCGAGTTCAAACTTTGGGCCTACAATATGTCTTCATAGACCAAAGTGATTGTAATTTAAGTCTAGTCATTGAATTTTATTATAATTGGAATGTGTGCCCTGTTGAGATTAATAAAGTGTTTGTTCGTGAAAATGGGTGTGATGTACTGTTGACGGGTTAAATGATTTTTGGGTACCCATAATTGTGACAATGCTGATTTTCTGTCTATGGTTAAGCGACCCCTGTATCGTGATATTAGGCATACTATGTGTGGGGATTCTTTTGTTGCTAGGTGGGACAGGCTTAAAGACACAGGTCGTCATTTGACTCTCCACTATGGGCACCTTAACATGGAGGCTAGAGTTTCGCTTAAGATTATGTGTAGCACTTTACTCCGGGGAAATCACATGATTGATGTTACTAGAGATAGGGTAGTGTTAATATATCATTTAAGAGGGGCTTATAGGTCAATGTGGGGACTATTTTGCGGCATAATATGCTGAAGTTTTGGACTAATAAGCGACGATGTTTCTATTATGGGAGCATCATTACTAGGTACCTAAGGCATTATTGATCGAGGAGGAGGTTCATGATGTCTGTCCACCCCCGTGCACCCCATCTGGAGTGACACTTGGTCTACATCACGTGCACTAAAAAGTAAGATCCTTCCCACGGGCTCGTTTTGACTGCTATATATAGGCAAGCTCGTGAGTTGGATGGGGCCCATTTTTGGCATGGCTGAATTACAACTGCGGATCAGTGGTCGCCCTGTGACTGAGGAGAAGATGGACACACTAGTTGAGCGGTACCCATTGAAGAACAATGACATGTACATGTGTCGGATGGGCCCAATATTCCAGGAACCGATTGATGATGATGATGGAATGACTGATGAAGAGGATGGCTCGAATAAGGATGAGTTTGAGGCCACTAGCACTAGAGATAATGCTTCAGATACGTCTTAGAGGCCGACAGGGAGTTCTCTTTTACCTTTGAAATTTGTCTTGATTTTGAACATTGAGGACAATTTAGTGCTTAAGTGTGGGGGAAAGTTTAACTTCATTGTACATAATTTATTGCTTCATCGAGTCTTTTTTATTTTTAGAAGGGTTTCTTGCATTTTGTTTTCGGTTCTTTTCCCTAGGATATTCCATTTGAATCGTAGGTCAAGTGTTATTGCATTATTGAGTCATGGAGTGTCTAGGAATGACGTTTCTCGATGATGGATGGATGACGACCATCTTAAGGGAAAATTTATTAGGAGTATAAGTATGAAACCTATTTCTTTGGCACTATGAAACCTTTACTTAATAGTTGTTTAGACGTTGTGGGTGGCACCACTTTGTGTGCAATAATAAGATAGTAACCATAAAAACAAGCATAATCTCTTTTTGTTTGACTTTAATTGAAAAATAAAGAAGTTGAGCTTAATTGAGTGGACACTCCATAATACATTGTATGTGAGCATGCTACAAGTTTGGGCTCTTATGTATGAAGTGATTCTATGTGTGAGGATATTTGTTTTGTTTTTCATTGAATAACATCTAGAACTTTCCCAAAGTGTGCTATTGAGTAACTTTTGTGAATTGTGGAATATGATTGAGTCGTTTCTTTGAATCGCCAAGTTTGAATCTCTCTTGTATGCCTCCAAATAAAATGCCTCTAGCTTAGCCCCCATTGAGCTGTGTAGCCTTAATTTGTTCTGACCCACTTATTTGAGCCAAATCCCTTTTATTGATACCATTAGTATGATCCGAAAACCCTTAATGCACTATGTTGGGTTGAAGAAAGTCACAAGTTTGGTTGAAATGAGAGGGTGGTAGTGTTTTGTGAAGAAGAAAATAAAATAAAATAAAAGGTACACAAACAAGACCCCGTATGCCACACAAGTTTTAATAAATAATAAATATAATAAAAATGTACATACAAAAAAGGGGTTTGTGCAAAAAGAAGGGGCTTAAGTGAAAGTGAAGGCAAGAAAGTGATGTCAAGTGGAAAGCATGTAGTAGGGAAACAAAAGTTGTGAATGTCAGTAAGGAAAACAGAACATGTGCATTATGGAGAATAAGACACTAAAATCTACCCAAATGTATCCTCCTTATCTAAAGCCGACATTACAACCGAATGAAAGTCCTTTTGATTCTATGTGAATATTTTGTGAAAATTAAAATACACGAAGGGCAAGCTTATGACATGTTAGAAGGTATGGAACTTCATTTGTGAGGGTGAGAGTTCATGTTATGAAAAATGGTCTTAATACTATAATGAATTGATTGTTTGTGTCAAAACAAAAGGCTATACGTATATTAGTGAGGGCATTCACGAAAAATGTTTGGTGCTTAAACTTGTGTTTTGTCACTTTGATGACGTATTAGCCTTAAATGATTTAAGAGAAGTCATGCATCAAGGTTGTGATTTGTTTGATTGGTAGACTATAAAGAAAAGTCAAAGTTATTGCATGAAGTGTTCCACAAGTTCATGATTAGATATGCTTGGTCGATTGTAAAGCGGGGTGAAGGGTCTAAAGGGTTAAGAGCGTAATTTGATAAGATAGAGTTGTTCGAGGACTAAGAAATATTAAGTTTGGGGTGGTGATCTTGAGCATATTTATATTCTCAATTACTACAAATTACATATCTTTAACGTTAGTTTAGGACATTATTTAATCTAACTAGCATGCTTTGTCTCAAGATTGTGATGATTGCACACTAATATATATGATTAGTGATTTTTTCAGGTTACTAAGGAAAATGATCCAAGTATTGGAAGGAAACAGAGTTAAAGGCGACAAAATGCAGCCAGGTGCGACACTGGCGCGGTGCCTCGCAACCCTAGCGCAGCAAGGGCGTGCGCGCCAGGCCACTTTGTCTGAGGCTGGTTTAAGGTGTACTGGCAGCACGGCGTGACAGCCTGCCAGGCGCGATTCTAGCGCAACGCCTCAGCCCTGTGCGGATTTTTTGAAGAAATTTAAAGTTAAAAAGGACTCCTGTTTGAAATAGAATTCGACTCTATTTTCCTAATTATTATAAATAGACCCTTGAGGCCTCATTGTTAGGGTTCGACTTCTTAACTAGTGTGCAAGAGCAAGAATTCAAGTTTGTAATAGGTTTTGATCTTCTAACTCTTTTATTTTTCAAAAATCACATCAACAATCATCTTTTGTGGTTTTTGAATAGTATGAGTGGCTAATATTCTTGTTGCAGCTACCAGTCGAATGATGGATATTACTGGTTTTCTAATTAATTCTTAGTTGTCAACACAACTTACTTCTATATTCTTGTTTTACTATTTTATGCTTGATCACCATAAGATAAACTCAGTGTCTAATATTAAAATCGAGAGAGGAGAGATTAGATAGACCAGATGATGTAAAGAGCTCGACTACTCATTAGATTAAGGTGATCTGTGTTCAGGAGTGAGTCCCAGACGAACAACTTACTTGCTTATGAAATAAGAAGAAATATAAATGCTCGCTAATTACCTTACGTATCTCCGCTCAAAGATGTAATGAGTTATCTAATTGGGGTAGGCGACGAGAGGTGTGTAGCCCGACTCATACAATTAACCCTATAAACTAGTAACTTGATAACCAAAATTAGTTCGAAGTCAACATCATGATGCGTGAGATTCACCATATGTTATAGCATTGGAATTGCCTTTTTCTTGCTTGAAACACCATCTTTAAATTGTTCACTTTCATTCCTTGTTAACGTAGTCATAGTAATAATAAATCATCAAATCTTGAAATAGTTACTTTTACTTTCAATTGTAGAATTAAGTCTTGAATACAAATTGATAATAAGTCCCTTCGTAATGATAACTCTTTTCTAAAAATAATCTATATTACTTGTGTGACCACGTATACTTGCATGTATATTGGGAACATCATCCAATCTTATTCATCAGCTTCTCAAATGTTGATATTGATAGTCTCGTTATGATCATATCAAATTCAAAGAAATGTTACATCCTTCAAATCATACTGATATATTATTTTCTGATTTTATGGATATGATGAGACTTTGAGCTTAGCCAAATACATACTTGATAATCAATTATTCGCGACCTTCTTGTTGCAAGTAAATTGTTAATCCAACTTATCATAGCAACAATCATATTGTAGACACTTTCTTTTGCAATTGAGTGTCTTGTAGGATAACCTTATATATGTCCTTGATGTCATTTCAACGCCTTCTCATTGAAGAGGAGCAGAATCTTATTAATAAACTTGCTGCAAAATATTTGATCACATATAGCAATATTCATTAGTGTTCAACTGACTCATATATGGAGTTTCATCACTAAGGAACTTTTCATCCTTCTCTTGAGATCAAAGTGGATCTATATTTATATCAAACGATCTCATAATAATTGGGCACTTAGTGAATGTAATTTACTCATATAAAACATTTTATATATGTTGATTGATGGACAAATATTTTATTTATGAAATTCTGAATATGTAAGTCAAGAGAAAATTTTGTCGTACAAAAATCTTTTTATTTTAGGTTCCATTTTGAAACATTCAACAGTTTTTTACAACTTTTTAAGAGTGCTAATAATGTTTAAGTCATCAACATACAAGAGTGTTATATCAAATTCAATACAAGAATAAATAGGGTCATTTTGTTATATCCTTTCTTCCTTGATTATTTCAATCAATATAAGAATTCTTGAAACTTTATTTTAAAAGTTTGTTTCAAACTATTACATGTTTCAGGCACCTTGAATGCTCCAAGGATTTTCATATAACTTTCATTGTCTAATTAGACATGACAATTATTCATTACATGCACTCAAGTTTTTCATATATCGTCATATCAAAATAAACTTCATTGCATCAGCCAGAGGAGAATACATCTTAAATAATATCAGAACTTTTGGGGAAAAAATTTTATGCTCCAATACACAAGTTATACTTAATATCTTACTATTATTGTAACACCTCGCTACTAGAAAGACTTATATTTAGAAACAAATCATTTTTGAATAATCAAATTTGAAAATTTTAACAAAGTTAAGATAAGTATGAACTTTGGTCAACTTCAAACTACCATAACTCCTAGATCACGATGAGTTAGGTGTGCTATAAGATACCCACTACAATAAATATGATATATAGCTTCGAAATTATTAGCTACGGCATTATATTTGTCACTAATTATTCGCATTAAGTGACAAAATTTTATTTTTGTGCTTAAATATATGAGACATATACTTTTAGTGACGAAACATAAGAATTCGTAGCAAAGTTTTGTCCACTAAAGTTCCCCACCAAAAAATTATTTGGCGCCTTTTGTTAAGTGGTGTTAGTCACGAATTTAATGTTATTGGTGACACATTATTTCGTCACTAATAGTGTATGTAATTCATGACAAATTACGATATTATATTCGTCACTAATTATTCAACTTTAGTGATAAAATTTACTTTCCGTGCTTAAATATATGTGACACATACTTTTAGTGACGAAACATAAAAATCCGAGCAATGTTTTGCCCACTAAAGTTTCCCACAAAAAAATCAATTGGTGTCATTTGTTAATTAGTGTTAGTCACGAATCTAAAGTTATCAGTGACACATTATTTCGTCACTAATAATGTATCTAATTCATGAAAAATATTTTTAGTCATATAATTTATAAAATTTTGGACACAAAACATTTCATTTAAAAAATATATTGTTACAATATCGACGAATTAGGTTTGTAGTTAAATATTATAAACTTTAGCTATGAAAATTTATATTTAATTATGATAGTTATTTCGTCACTAATAATATAAATAATTCGTGACAAATATTTTATTGTCTCTAATCAATCTATGATTTAGTGACAACAAAAAATTGTCACAAATAAAAGAAATGATCTAACGAGCATTTCACATATATTATGATGAAGTACTATAGTTATTGGTATCGATGTTCAACTTGAACTGATTATTCATTTTTTTAATAAATCAAAAGTTTTATTTAAAATAAATTAATTATTGTACTAAATAATATTTAAAATTTATAAAAATAAATAAGTAAAATGACAAAATCAAACTGAATATATTTAAAGATATTTTTTAAAAAATAAACGGTTTAATTAAAATATAATCTACATTTGAATGAATCGTGGGTGGTAAATTCCATGCATTTGTGTGTGAGTATAAATAATCATATAATATATTGTTTCTACAAAAGTTAAATTTGAAAGAAGTGAATGAAGTATAAAATAAGCAAAAATGAACCGTAAGAGAGAGTTGGTTTGATGAAAAGCATTCTTCACTTCCAACCTTAATGTTGTGAGTCGATTCCCCAAGGCAGCATAATGTGTGAGATCCTGAATAGGGTTGAAAAAAATTGAGATAGGAGTCATGTATATACATAATATAATATATAAATCATTTTCTAATGATAAATTTTATCATATATACATTAAAGAACAAAATTATTTTTTGTATATGAAATATAATAATTAGTGACGAAATTAGATTTTGTTCAACTACGAAATACATATAAATTTAGAGACAATTGATTTCGTCACTGATTGAAGTAAACTAATTAGCGACGATATAATTTTATCGGTATTAATAACCTTTTAGTGACAAAGCATACTATTAACTACAAAAAATATACTTTTTACGATAAATAAATTTGTCACAAATGTTTAAGAAATTGGAAAGATTTCTCTTTTTATAGTTAATATAATGTTTTTCAGTGACTAAAACACTAAATCATCTTTGTATAATTTTAAAGACATATTTTGCGACGACAGAGTGACGAATTATTTTTCGACACACGAGATTCTTAGTGACGAAATATGAATTTTTTAATGACGAAATTATTTGTCCTTGATAATCGAATTTGTTGTAGTGACTGTAGGTGAAATCTTTGAATTTCTTTCTAATGCCACCAAGTTTGATCAATTTTGAGTTCAGATGAGGGAGATATGTCTCATTGAAGTTGGGCTATTTGAAATAAGAAAAGTTAACCAGATTTTTAGGGATAGTTTGGTCTTTTCATTAACAATTAGTTAAATTCATTGTAGTAAATTATTTGGGGTTTAAACTGAGTAAGTTCAGTTAATGCAATTAAGCATTACATTGGGGCTTTGAGAGAAGATAAAAGAGGAGAAAAGTCAAGGTGTTCTTGGAGATTTCTCGCGGAATCGAAGTTGTTTCGTCATGGGTTGATTCCTAAAGAGGTATGTGAGACTTTCATAGCGTTGGGTTTGTTTATCAACACGTCAATCATGTTTGTTTGAGCAAAATTCGTTCGAAAAAGTTGAAAGTATGATGTTATTGAATTATATTCTTGAGATTGACTCTCGTTCTTGAGATTTGATGGGGTTGTTAAGTTCTTGATTGAATCATATTAATTTTAGAATTGTGTTTAATTAGATTCTTATGTACATATATTGAGTATCTGAATCTAAAGAGGAATTGAGAAAAAGAATCAAATTTAGCAAATTGGAGTTAGAAAATGAAGAAGGAAAAATTTAGACAAATCTAGGTACCGGGTTTACATCACGGACCTGTTCCTCAGGATTGGAAAAACTTTCTCCGCGTCGCAGAGAGATCATAGACCCTTCTACCTCAAAACTTATTTCATTAATAAATATTAAAATGCATCTCTGCTCTCAGACTTGCTTTGTGACAGTGATTTCTTGATCGTTTATCATATTTAACTATCTAAAACACTCTGAAATATCATGAGATCTTTCATATCACAATTCACAAATCACAATCCTTGAATCCATAAATTCAAATTCAAGGAAGGTTAATATTCAAGTCAAGAGAAATTCATAGAGTCTTTCAAAAGTCTTTCACAAATGTTTTAACTTTGTTTTAAAACTTGTGTTGTGAGTTGAGTAATGAGTAAATAATGAAGTTCATTTCTTCAAAAAGTATATTGGGATTATGTATTCACAAAGAATAAAATATTTTCACATTTAAACAAGAAAGGAAACTGAGATTTTCAAAAGAGTCTTTGAGCTAGTTTTCAGTAAAGAGTAAATGCTTTCACAATTAAGTAAGAGAAGAAACACTAATTTCCAAGAGAGCTTTAGGCTAGTTTTGAGTAATTATCTCAAACTACAGAGTTATGTTTTCAAACATATGAGCTAGTATATTTTGGGAGTATTATTGAGCACCGATATGGGGGAGAGTTGAGACAACTCTCAACCCCCATAAACCATGTAACCACATGGGTTGAAAAGGATCATATTTTTTAGATGATTCTTTAGTGCATTTTAGCATAGATTAGTGGATCCTCTTAGTATTAAGTCTATACACCCTCGGGAAGGTATAATACAACCCTGACAGCATGAGACAAAACATTGTATCATCACATAGCTCTTAAGTGATGGTTGTCGGTTATAGAAACTCTGATAGATGTATTTTATATATTTATATACACAAAGTTACTTGTATTTTTATATACATCCAGAGTTTATATTGTATCTTTTCATACACACAGAGTTAATATTGTATTTCTAAATACACAGAGTTATCGTTGCTTCTAGTTGAGTTTCAAAGTTTATTGGTGAACCTCCTTGCTTCTGTAGGATCCCCTTTTATTGATATTCAGTATTATAGTTCATTAGGATGTCGTGGGTCTTGTCCCAACATCCATCTCAATTAGTAGAGGCTTCATAGACAATTAGTTAGTTCATTTGTCACTATCTTGTTATCAGCTTACGTTGAATCTTGAGTTGCCACTTTGGCTAAGTTGAATGTCATTTAATACGTTTTAAGTTATCTATTGAGTAGTTCAACTTACTTTTTAAAGTACTTTATCATGATTAAGTCTTCCGCGAAGAGTTAAGTCAAATCAAGGGTTCGCTTTGGGCCAACAATGGTTCTCGAGTGCCAGTATCGTCCAGAGTGTAGGCTCGGGGGATGATAATTATACCATCGTATACTAATTTATTAGTACCCCATTGAAACTATACCTTGATCTATGGAGTACCGGTTTAAAACGTCACTTTTTAAGTGAACAAAATATTCTTGAACTGTGCATTTCATTTGATCAATCATTTATTTGTCCATATTATATGAAAAATGTGAATTCAAGATCCTCATCTCCATTTATATCATTGAGAGCTACTCAAAGATATCATCTACGTTGATTTGATATTTATTCCAATAATACATCACTTATCGAAATCTTTTCATTTTTCATCATTTCAGATACATGAATTTTTGTCAATATTTTATGAAGTTTTATATCGTCGTGTTTCTTTAAAGATCATTTTCATGACCATATTGATCATTAGCTTTTATATTTGGAATCGATCGGTCTATCACGCTTCAAAGGTATATGTCCTTCAAGGACTTTTTACTTGAGCATTTACAACTGAATTATAACATCGGGTCAGTAAACTCATTTGAAAATTCCAACTTTATGTAAATGAATTATCCCTTGAACTTCAAGTCCACATTTTTTAACGAGGATCTGGATAATTCATGATTCGTCTCTTGAATAATTTTCAGCTATCAATCATCACTTCCCTTAACGTTAGAAAATTTAATATTTTTCCCAACCTTATTTGGGGATCCATCTTTGCACATACTGGATCAATTAAAATCATAGCCGCATATTCAGTACTTTAGATGAAATTATCTAGTTCCCGACCTTGAATCAATTTTTATAGAGATTGATGTGTAAAAGTTGGTACATGTTAAATAAATTCATCTCATATCAAATTTCATTTGAGAAATTTTTTCTCCTGACCATTAGTTTAGATTGGACACATACATTTTTTGCTAAACCAACTAACATTAGGTTGAGAAAGTACTTGTGCATTATCCCTTTTGATTATTGACAAAGAAATATGAAACATGTCAGTCAAACTGGTCCAAAGGAACAATGCCTTAAGTAGCTAAATACAGAGCAAATTCATAAAAATGCAAGATTGAATACAAGGCAAAATTTAAGGAATGGATAAAGGTGTTGAATCTATCCCATTGTTTTAGTCAACTTTAACTATTCAATTGGTACAAGCAATTGTTAAAAAGGAATAGTAATTGGAGTTGAAAAGAAAAGATTTGGTAGTTGGCAAATTGGTAAGATTTGCAACCATTTTTTACTTTGCTATGTTTACATATGTCATTAGTGACATAGGTATGGTTTTATCCTTCTATAAATAGAGCATTCTTGCTCATTTGTAGAATACACCAAGTTAGAGAGAAAAACCATTTTGAGAGCAAAGTGAGGTATTCCATAGATTATATAACAAAATAGTCTGTGAAGAAAAATAGAGTGTGAGCGATATTTTAGTAAGACGGAAACCAAAAAAGTGTTGTTCCTTTTGAGTGTGTAGTAGTCACATTGAGTGTTGTATTCGTGATTACACAGTGTAAAATTCCTTACTATAGTAATATCAGTTGCTCCTCTTGGCCCGTGGTTTTTCCCTTATTCAGAAGGGTTTCCACGTAAAAGTCTTGGTGTCGTTATTTTCCCATTTTATTTCCATTACATTTACCATATATACTTTTGTGCTTGTCCGTGTTTTCCCAACAAACTGGTATCAAAGCCAAGGTTTTATCTGAGTATGCTCTGTGGTTGCAGCACAGTCTGAACTTCCACATCAGAAAAGATTTACTTTGATTTGCGATAACTATATTTTTTGGGGAAAACAATGGAAGCTAACACAAGTAGAATGGTTACTTTGAATGGTGTTAATTATGCCATTTGGAAGGGGAAAATGGAAGATCTGCTTTATGTTAAGAATTTTTATAAACCAGTATTTACCACTGTAAAGCCTGATAATATGACAGATGAAGAGTGAAATATGTTGCATAGACAGGTTTGTGGATTTATTAGGCAATGGGTCGACGATAATGTGTTGAACCATATCTCTGGAGAAACACATGCTCGAACCCTTTGGGAGCATCTTGAAAGTTTGTATGCTCGAAAGACTGGCAACAACAAAATGTTCTTAATAAAGCAGATGTCGAGTTTGAAGTATCATGATGGTTCTCCGATGACAGACCATCTGAATAATTTTCAGGGGATTATAAACCAATTATCTGCTATGGGCATCAAATTTGATGAAGAAATTCAAGGCTTGCTTCTTCTTGGTTCCCTACCAGATTCTTGGGAAACATTTAGAACGTCATTGTCAAATTCTGCTCTGGATGGTGTAATCTCTATGGATTCCGCCAAGAGTAGTGTCTTGAACGAAGAGATGAGAAGAAAAACTCAAGGTTCCTCTTCGTCGGATGTCCTGATAACTTGCCCTAGGGGGAGAAATAAAACTCCTGGTTCTCAGCATAGAGAACAAAATAGGAGCAAATCCAATGGCAGACTTAAGGATATTGAGTGCTATCATTGTGGCATGAAAGGGCACACAAAGAAGTTCTGCAGGAACTTGAAGAGGGAGAACAAAAACAAAGAGGAAACTAAAGAAGATGGCAATGAAAACTGCCTACCCACCGTCACCACCGAAGATCTTGTTACCGTTCTTGATGCAAACATGATAAATATTGCTTGTGATGAGTCAAGCTGGGTTGTGGACACTGGTGCCGCATCTCATGTGACATCAAGGAAGGATTTTTTCTCTTCCTACACTCCTGGTGATTTTGGAACCTTGAGTATGGGTAATGAGACTGTTTCTAGGGTGGTTGGTATTAGTACAATTTGTTTGGAAACTAGTGTTGGAACTAAACTAGTTTTGAACAATGTGAAACATGCTCCTGATGTTCGTCTGCACCTAATTTCTGTTGGTGTTTTAGATGATGAAGGATATGTTAGTACCAACGGTGATGGAAAATGGAATCTCATTAAGGGTTCCTTGGTTGTGGCTCGTG
Organism: Solanum lycopersicum; assembly: GCF_036512215.1. Taxonomy (NCBI): domain Eukaryota; kingdom Viridiplantae; phylum Streptophyta; class Magnoliopsida; order Solanales; family Solanaceae; genus Solanum; species Solanum lycopersicum. The sequence continues at coordinate 45,640,594 of NC_090808.1, read as the reverse complement.
GTAACAAACGTTGTGGTCTATACTGGACTACGGCCTCTGCTTGTGTTGATATGGTGAATGCTGTTGAGAGCGATAGCTCTTCAACATTATGGCACAAGAGGCTTAGCCACATTAGCGAGAAAGGACTTAATGTTCTAGCCAAGAAGAAATTATTGTCAAATTTCCAAAGTGCTAAATTAGAAAAATGTGAGCATTGCTTGGCTGGTAAATAAAATAGAGTTTCCTTTAAGTCCTACCCTCCTTTGAGAAAGACAGAGTTGCTTGAGTTAGTGCACTCTGATTTATGTGGTCCAATGAAGACAAAGACATTAGGTGGTGCACTTTACTTTGTCACTTTCATTGATGATTGCTCGAGAAAACTTTGGGTCTATGTCTTGAAGACTAAAGACCAAGTGTTAGGTGTCTTTAAGCAGTTTCAGGCTTCAGTTGAAAGGGAAACTGGAAAGAAATTGAAATGTATTAGTACTGATAATGGTGGTGAATATTGTGGACCATTTGACGAATACTGCAAGCATCAAGGTATTAGACACCAGAAGACTCCTCCCAAGACTCCTCAGCTTAATGGTTTGGCTGAGAGGATGAACAGGACCTTGATGGAAAGAGTTAGATGTTTGCTTTCTGAAGCAAAGTTGCCAAACTCATTTTGGGGTGAGGCTTTATTGACCGCTGCACATGTTATTAATCTATCTCCTGTTGTTTCTTTGCAAAGTGATGTACCAAATAGTGTTTGGTATGGAAAGGATGTTTCCTATGACCATTTAAGAGTATTTGGTTGCAAAGTTTTTGTACATGTGCCGAAAGATGAGAGGTCAAAATTAGATGCCAAGACAAGGCAATGCATCTTCATTGGATATGGCCTAGATGAATTTGGTTACAGGCTATATGATCCAATTGAAAAGAAACTTGTGAGAAGCCGTGATATTATTTTCATGGAGAATCAAACAATTGAAGATATTGACAAAGCGGAGAAGGTAGAATCTTCAAATTTTGATGGTATAGTCCATCATGATGAAGTTCCTCACACAAGTGTGCATGATGTTGTTGGGTTTGATAATTATGGTGACGCCCAGAATCATGTATCAAATCAACATGTTGATGTTGATAATAACAATGATATTGTTATTGATGATCCTGTTGCTCATGAAGTTGTGGACTAAGGTCCACAAGACAACGGTTTCCTTCCTCCCGTTATTAACCAAATGAGTATGTGTTACTCACTAAGGGGGGAGAACCTGAATGTTATGAGGAGGCCATGGAAGATGAGCACAACAATCAATGGATTGAAGCCATGCAAGACGAGATAAAGTCTTTGCATGAGTACCACACTTATGAGTTGGTAAAATCGCCCAAGGGCATGAGAGCTTTGAAGAACAAGTGGGTTTTCAAAGTTAAAGTTGAAGAACACAACTTGAAGCCCAGTACAAAGCTAGATTGGTTGTTAAGGGATTCGATCAAAGGAAAGGTATTGACTTTGACGAAATATTTTCTCCTGTTGTGAAAATGTCCTCGATTCGCGCAGTTCTAGGTTTGGCTGCTAGTCTTAATTTAGAGATTGAGCAGATGGATGTGAAGACGACTTTCCTTCACGGTGACCTAGAAGAAGATATTTATATGGAACAACCTGAGGGCTTCAAAGTAGATGGTAAAAAAAAATTGTATGCAAACTCAAAAAGAGTCTCTATGGCCTCAAACAAGCTCCCAGACAGTGGTACAAAAAGTTTGAATCTGTTATGGGGGAGCAAGGCTATAAGAAGACTTCTTCAGATCATTGCGTATTTGTACAAAAATTTTCTGACAAAGATTTTATCATCCTTTTGTTGTATGTGGATGATATGTTGATTGTGGGCAAAAATACTTCCAAGATTGACGAGCTAAAGAAAGAGTTGTGTAAGTCTTTTTCTATGAAAGACTTGGGTCATGCCAAGCAAATTTTGGGCATGAGAATTACTCGTCTTAGAGATAAAAGAAAGATTTATTTGTCCTAGAAGAAGTACATTGAACGCGTATTGGAGCGCTTCAATATGAAGAATTCTAAGCCTGTTAGTATACCTCTTGCTGGTCATATAAAGTTGAGCAAGAAGATGTGTCCTACAGCTAGGGAGGAAAAAGAGAACATGGCCAAAGTTCCATATTCTTCCGTCGTCGGAAGTCTAATGTATGCAATGGTGTGCACTAGACCTGATATTGCTCACGCAGTTGGTGTTGTCAGTAGATTTCTCGAAAATACGGGAAAAGAGCATTGGAAAGCTGTGAAATGGATACTCAGGTATCTTAGAGGAAGCTCAGATGAATGCTTGTGTTTTGGAACATCAAATCCAATCTTGAAAGGCTATACAGATTCTGATATGGCAGGTGACCTTGATAACAGAAAATCCACTACTGGATATTTGTTTACTTTTTCAGGGGGAGCTATATCATGGCAGTCAAAGTTGCAGAAGTGTGTTGCACTATCTACAACTGAAGCTGAGTATATTGCGGCTACTGAAGCCAGCAAGGAGATGATATGGCTAAAGCGATTTCTTAAAGAGCTTGGTTTGAATCAGATGGAGTATAATGTCTATTGTGGCAGTCAGAGTGCAATAGACTTGAGCAAGAACTCCATGTACCATGCAAGAACAAAACACATTGATGTCAGATATCATTGGATTCGTGAGAAAGTGGAGAATGAATCATTTCACGTCAAAAAGATTCACACAAGTGAAAATCATGCAGATATGGTGACCAAGATGATACCAAAAGACAAGTTCGAGTTATGCAAAGAACTTGTGGGTATGAGCTCTCTCTAAAGAAGTTGAAGATACCTTCTTCCAGTAAATGGGACTGGAAGGGGAGATTTGTTGAATCCATCCCATTGTTTTAGTCAACTTTAGTTATTCAATTGGTACAAGCAATTGTTAAAAAGGAATAGTAATTGGAGTTGAAAAGAAAAGATTTGGTAGTTGGCAAATTGGTAAGATTTGCAACCATTTTTGACTTTGCTATGTTTACATATGTCATTAGTGACATAGGTATGGTTTTATCCTTCTATAAATAGAGCATTCTTGCTCATTTGTAGAATACACCAAGTTAGAGAGAGAAACCATTTTGAGAGCAAAGTGAGGTATTCCATAGACTATATAACAAAATAGTCTGTGAAGAAAAATAGAGTATGAGCGATATTTTGGTAAGACGGAAACCAAAAGAGTGTTGTTCCTTTTGAGTGTGTAGTAGTCACATTGAGTGTTGTCTTCGTGACTACACAGTGTAAAATTCCTTACTATAGTAATATCAGTTGCTCCTCTTGGCCCGTGGTTTTTTCCCTTATTCAGAAGGGTTTCCATGTAAAATTTTTGGTGTCGTTATTTTCCCATTTTATTTCCATTACATTTACCATATATACTTTTGTGCTTGTCCGTGTTTTCCCAACAAAAGGTTGATTTTGATACAATTAAAGGCACCAAACAAACATTGAATTGAAGAGTTGTAGTTCGACTATAACACCAATAAAGTAAGGTGAATGCTTTGAATAAGGAGTCTCCTTGAAATAGAACTCTAAGTCAAGAGAATTCGAGTTGATGAGGAGTTTGAAGTGAAGAATAACTTTTTAAAAAGTTGTGATTAAATAGAAGCAAAGTCATTCACAATATTTATGCACTCAGTAAACAAAAAGGCAATTGACAGATTGACTTTGTAATGCTACATGAATGTGAAGAAACACATTGAAGAACCAAGTTCTATAACACATTTTATGTATAGAAAATTTTTCTTTGAGTTGTTGCATTAATGTATCCTTAGTTTCAGTGAGTGAGTTATATATTGAATTAGAATTATGGTCTACAAGTTGAGGCAATTCGAAGACTTGGGTACACATAGCTTGTAATTTTTTGTTGAAAGGATCATTGTTAAGTAAAATTGGACATAAATCTTATAGAGATATAAATCGTGAGTTTTACACCTTTTGTAAGCCCAATATTTTACGTAAAAATAGTGGTGTTTAACTTCTCTTATTGTTATGTTGAAACATGTTAGATAGCCTTTTTCCCTAAGGCGGAGATTCTAATTGATTAACAATGATCTAGGTCATATAGAATAACAATATACATATATATGTTGTCTTTCCTTTCTCTGGCTTCATTCCATGTTTGGTTTGAGTAAGAATTTTCCTTAAATTTGGAGGAGTTGTAACTTTTCTTTTCGTTTGCTTCTTTCCATGTCTGTGTAAGAATCTTCCTTGAATCTGGACAACCTTCCTTGTGTGATTGATGTCTTTTACTAACTGTCAATCATTAAAACTAATGCAATATGCTTCCTCCCTTTTTTAACAAAAAATAATATCTAATTTGACTTAGAAAGGAGTTTAAAAAAATAAAGAAGATTTTTAAATTATGGTTTTAAATTAAAATTATGTCAAATGTATCAAAATGTTCATTAATTTTGTGACCTTAAAGATGTTATGTGGAAAATTAAAGTTAAAGTGTTACAAAAAAATATTCTTTTGAAACAAACTAAAAAAAAAGTGTTAATAATAATTAAAGATTTGCGACATTAATTAAATACATCTTTTAGTAAAGAAAAGAGGTTTCGTTCGCAAATAGGATTTTGAGTACATGTACATGTAACATAGAATTTAAACCACTTTTAAAAGTTATCCGTGTAATTGTAACGCGTTAACTTCATATATAAAAGTAACGGACGCGTCACAAAATTGTCCAACACATTAGTGCAATGAAATGAAATGGGAAAAAACGAACGCACTAATACCAGAATCCATAAAAAAAAAAAAAGAGAGAGAGAGAGATTGAAAGAGGAATAACAATAGCAGCATAAAGGTGGAGAATGATGAAAAAGTTGAAAGCATTAGGAGACAATTGAAAAGCTTTAGGACCACCATTATTACTCTTGCTAACTTTTATTAAAAGGAGTAAGAGAGAAGTATTTAAGATATTTTTAAACACTGCGTAAATTATTAATAGATTTTAAAATGTCTTTTTTACTTAATTAATTGATTTTAAATGCATTTTTTATAGGTAATTTTAATATTTTTATCAATTGTTTATTAAAAGTTTTATGATCTAATCAGAGTTTGAGACTATTTGTTATATATGTCATGTGGTAGATTATGAGTGTGTTTAAGTTTAATTAGTCAAGTAAACGACTATTTTTTAAAAATATCAATAGTTTAAAAACAAAACTAATAGTATATACCAAATTCAAAAATGTTTTTAAATATTTTCTCTACTAATTACCCTTTTAACATAGCCGACGAAAAAGTGAAGGATTCTCGCGGGTATAGTCTAATCAATCAAAAAGGGAAAATTCAACATCTTTTATTCGTTTTTCCAAGTAGCAATAACTCTTGTCATCAAATATTAATTTGTTATTGTTTTTTTTTTTTCTTTTTCTTTTTTTTTTGGGGGGGGGGACAAGTTGTCCTTTACTTTTGGGATAGCTAGAAGGAAAAAATTTATTCAAAATCAATCAATTCTATTTCACGTTATTTTGGCTTAAACAATGTGTTTAGGAGCTTCTATCTCTTTTAACTTACAATCTTTGAAATAAAACAGGAAAAAAATGAACCAATATACTTTTAATTTTGGGGGATAAAGTTTTATATATATATATATATATATATATACATATATATATATATCGCTAGTTTAAGGATATTTCTTTTATCAAAAAATATAACAAAGAATGAAATTGACTTATTTTGAATAATTTAAAAATATATCACTCTTTTTCTATGGATAAAACGTTGTCAAGTAAACTGTAAGTTGTAAGTTAACGGTAACAAGAAGAAATGAGTTAGGCAAATACTTTTTTGATGAAGATTATTAAATTAAATATACTTTTTACAGAATTCGTAAAACTTAAAAGATAGATATCATGGTTTCTTATTACGACTTCCTCTTCCATGTTCACTGATCCACTCACCTTAATAATTCAAAAAATATTTAGTGCTAGCAATTAAGTTGCTTGGGTTGTGCTTTGCAAAGAAGATTAAAATATTTTGTAAAATGAGAAAGAATAGAAGTTTCCCACATGGCAGGTTAGTGCTTGCTCAGTCAACTATGTTGGCACCAAAGATGATTTGCTAATTTTATAGCACATTCATTCACGTGCCGAAGTGGATGTTACAATGTCAACTCCTCCGACTTTTCAATTATATTTTTATATTTCGTATTAGATTAAAAATACACAGTTTTAAAAGGACTCAACATATATTTATTAATACTTTTGAAGAGTCCGAGCAACATAACTGATAACACAGAGGACAAGTTGAAGGAAAGAAAAAGGAGGGCAGCATAAGCATATGTTTCAAGTAATCCCCCATCAAACACACAATTATCATTTCCAGGGCCAACATAGTTGTCACATGAAAAATAAGGGCATATAAGAAAGGCACCAAATTGACCTAAAAACATCCACAAAGTGTGTTCTGCAATTGAAGTGATCAAGTCATATATTTATAAACATGTTATCTTTAGAAGCCATTGTACAATGAGGATAACAGAAGAGGTAGGGATAATAATAAAAGAATCACTTCGAGCAAATTCTAGTATATATATAGAGTGAGACCGATTTAGACAGTGATAACTGTAGCTTCCCCTGTCCTCATCGAGAAGATCAACCATCATATGGTTTGGTTGTTTTGTTAGATTTCCTCTTTAACACAACAATCCAGGTAACCACTTCCAATAATAGGGCGATTACTCCTAACACAACTAGTATGCCAATATATGCAGACCTCCACTTTGTCGCTGGATCTAATATGTCGAGACCTTTGAATACATTAACCAAGCTGAGGATAAGCATTGTATAGCCAACTCCGTGATGGTAGATATTCCAGTAAAATCTGTACTTATGATCCTTCTTCGGCCTCAACAACAAGGCAAAAACCTACCGACAAACCAAAGATTAGCATATACACAGAGAAACCAACTTATGTTCAAAGAATTTACCTAAGGTGCATATAACAAGTTTCTGTAGCATAAATGATATAATGAATAGCTAGACGTAATAACGATTCAGGCCTCAGGAACACAGAAGCTTTACCTGCAATGTTGCAAGACAGAAAAGTGCAATCCCAATATTGCGATGGACGTCATAGGTGATACCCTTTGATTCACTTCCAAGCTTAAGACCAGTTGCCCATCCAGCAACTCCAATAACATAAGCAGAACATTGGCAGGAAATATGAAGATAAAACCATGCCGGATCAGCAGATTTGAATGTCCTCATGTACCTCGCAATGATGATCCCGACAGGAAACAGAAATCCCCAACTAATAGCATTAAGGATTCCATGGATCTGCAGTAAAAATTACATATTTTTTTAAGCACTTCCAGGTAATGGATCCACCATCAACTAGTGATATACTACCAATTCAATAATTAAAAAAAAAATTCAAGAAATATCAATTGAATATCCAGTAAAAGCGACTAGTATTGTTTCAAGATTCCCCCACCTAATTTTTTTGCTGAACCCTTAAATCTTATTCTTCTTCTTGAACATGAAAAAGGCAAATATGAACAAAAGCTAGCGACAAAAGGAAAAAATAAATCAATAGATGATATATGGATAAAAGCCCAGCATAAACTAAACTATTCACATAAAAAAAAAATCTGCGTTTACTAAAAAAATTGGCCATGTTAGGTCCATCCTTAAACAATATTTAACGGTGAGATTGGCTAATATTAGAGTCAAATAAGGATCTGAAAAACTCACATTTTTTCTAGTGACCCTAGAATCGCCAGAAGCGCTGCTTTTGCTTTCTCCACTCAACAAATCAAACGTTCCTTTCGAGTTCAGATTAGCTGGCTGAAAACCATGTTTTGCAGGAAAACCATCGGTAACAGAGGGTCCCACCTGCCATACATGATTCAACGTAGTTTTCCCCTTTTCCGGTAGCACAAGCGTTGCAAACAACCGCATCATTCCGCCGGAGAATTCCGCTGCAGTCTCTTTAACATCAAACCACAATTTAGACGACTCCATAATTGAAGAATAACTCGAAATATCATACGTTTTCACCACCATTTCGCCTTTGGAATTTTTGAACGCAAACAATGTTTGCGCCCCAACCATACCGGGAGCGTTGGGATTAATAGCCCACGCAATCCATCCGTCAGGTTTATCCGGAGGTGCAACAAATGCGACAGAAAGAGTGGAATTAGCAGCATCGTATGTCCAATGAAGGAATGATTTGAGTACTGGAAGATCGCTACAACGAGCATAAACCTTGTTGTTGGTGAATTGCTGTGATGAACATATTTGGGATAGTGATGGGGAGAATAAAGAAGCAAAGACAAGAATAACGGCAACGAAAACGGCCGGCGAAGACATCGTGGCCGGAGATTAAGATTTGTCCGTCGGACTTTCGTAACGACAAGAATCCGGCGATTGTGGAAAATATATTTATTCACAGGAAGGCGTGTATGAGAACCTCCAAAATTTGGAAGGTTATAAATATTTTTCCAACAATATGCTTTTAATTTCTTTTTTACAAATTCAATTCACATGGCAAACTCATGTTGATATACATCCATGCTTATTAGGCGTGTAATCATCAAATTATTATCCGAAAAAACTAAAAGTATTTTAAACTATTTGAAATAATTTATATTTACCTTTAAACTTTAGTTCGGTTTAAAACTATCATTCTAGTCATAATATTGGGTCAAAAGTACTCTTCTTATTAATGAAAGTTGTTAAATGCCACGTGGATGTCATATAGATGCCACATTGGATAACAATAGGATTCCACTGCCACGTAGACAAAACAGAAAGGATCAAAAATACCCTTAAACTATTCAAAATAGCTCATATTTACCCTTAAATTATATGTCAGTTCAAAACTACCATTCTCGTCAAACTATTGGGTTAAAAGTATCCTTCTTATCAACAAAAGTTATTGAATGTCTTGTGAATGTCACATTGCATGCCAATAAGGTTCCACTGCCACATAGACTAAATCTCTAAATCCCAATTACTTCCCCACTCATTTCATTATTTCAGAAATGATATAGTCACATATTCTCCCTCATTTCGCCGCTAGGGTTTCATACTTTTATTCGTGATTGGGTTTCAAAGTGGATATTCATGCTTATAGGTTAGTTAATATTTTTTTCTCATTTTATTATGTTTACAATTTCAAAGCATATAGTTAAGATTTCACAATTTCCCCCCTAATTTCGCAGCTAAGGGTTCGTAACTTTCTTCAGGGCTGAGTTTCAAAATGAATATTCATGGTTGTAGGTTATTAAATATTTTTTCTTATTTTATTACGTTTACGATTTTAAAGTATGATAGTTAGAATTTCACAATTTTTCCGTCATTTCGCAGCCAAGGTTTCATAAATTTCTTCGGAGCTGAGTTTCAAAGTGGATTTTTGTGGTTGTAAACACAATAAAATAAGAAAAAGTTTACTAACCTATAGCCACGAATATCAACTTTGAAATCCAGCGACGAAGAAAACCGGTGAAACCTTAGCCGCGAAATGAGGGTGAATGGGTGAAATCGTTACTGGAAAATAATGAAATGAGGGGGAAATGAGTAATTAAGTTTTAGGGATTTAGTCAATGTGGCACATGTGGAATTTAACAACTTCTGCCAATAAGGTCACTTTGACCTAATAGTTTGACGGCAAGGGTAGTTTTGAGTCGAAATATAGTTTAAGGGTAAATATGAGCTATTTCGCTTAGTTTAATGGTACTTTTGACCTTTTTCCTTATAGTTTATGTGACAGTGGAAATCTATTGCGTGTCATGTGGCATTCATGTGGCATCCACATGGCATTTAACAATTTTCATTTATTAGAAGGGCACTTTTGACCCTATAGTTTGACGGGAAGGATAATTTTGAGCCAAAATATAGTTTAAGGGTATATATAAGCTATTTCAGATGGTTTAAGGGTATTTTTGACCCTTTTCCAAATTATTATTATTATTATTATTATTATTATTATTATTATTATATTTGATTGTTATATTTGAAAACTTTTGAAGCTCGAGTTATATTTTTTTTTGATAAATATTTAGTATTAAATGCATTTTTCACAATAATATGAAATGTAATTTAAATGAGTTTATTTTATAAAAACAATAATTTTTGTTATTGTACAATTTTTTTCAACTAAAGTAAAAAAATCTGGAAAAAAAATTCCCATTGTCAAAAGGGGTCCTACGTTTATTATTTTATTCTCAATTTTAGCATAAAATTAATTATATATAAATTGTTTATTTTATTTCCAATTTTAGAGTTGAATTACATGTAAATCTATCTAATTATTTGATTTCCAATTTTGGCATAGAATTACTTATTAAACATTGTGATTATTTGATTTCTAATTTTGGCATATAAATAGTAATATATATAAATATGTATGATAATCTGATTTTCAATTTTAGCAAACAAATTTCTAGGGATGTTCATGGTTATGGTTAAAAAATCAAACCGTATTGCAATTTAAATCAAACTAATAAAAAAAATTGGTTGGATTTGGTTAGGTTTGGTTTTAAATTTTGAAAATCGATATTATTTGGTTTGATTTTGGTCATATTAAAAAATTCACACAACTAACCAAATTGAATCGATAAATTAGAGATATAAATTTTATAATTATGATATAAATTTTATAATTATTTATATGTTATTAATTAATAAAACATAATTTGTTAAATTTTAATTAATTTAAGTCTTTTAACTTTACAATTTTCTCAAGCACAACACTTTAACACAACTATAACAATCTCAAGTCCAAATCAATCAAAATCAATTTTAGTCTTTACCTACCCTTCTTCACATAAAGTAATCACACTTTCTTTTAATTGAAACACTATTTTCGTGTAATAATAACTTTAGTATTGCTTAATTGTTTAATTGAACCGACAATAATTTTTTTGTGAATTGTTCATATACTAGGTGTCAGAGGCGGACCCATAGGTAAGCCAGGGGTTCACTCGAACCCCCTCGGTAAAAAGTTACACCGTATATGTAAGTTAAAATTTCTGTATTTATGTGAATATATGTATTTTGTACCCCTTCATTGACAAGGAAAATAAGATAGCCTAGTAGTGGTAAGTTCCTTTGAAACTATGTGTGACTTCCATGGTTTAAATCCCCCTGGCTAGAATTTTACTTTTTTTAGTTTTTTTTTTTTTTAAGTTCCAATTCCGTTTTTACAGTTTTTCTTTTAAAAATTAAAACATGCTAAAAGTGTGGTTTTAAATCCAAAAGAAATCAAGGGTCACATTTCTTGGGGAAAAAATTGTTGGCTTATTTACACGTTTATATTTTTATTTTTTGAATCCCTGAATGAAAATCCTGGGTCTGCCACTGCTAGGTGTGTGTTTATCGACGCAAGTCCTAAAAAAATTACTACTGCTTTCAAAACTAATAAGCCAGAAAAAACTGAACCAAATGGACGGTAATTCTTTAGTTTGGTTTGATTTGGTTTTAGAAATTTAAAAAATCAACTAGATTGGTTTGGTTTTGATTTAAATCAATAATCGATCCAAATCGAAACACGAACACCCCTAGAAATTACCAACAACAAAACAAAAAGGAATAGTGTTTGTACCATCCAAAAGCTCGGGTTGAATCAAGGATAACACTCAGTACCTTAGTCAAGACACGATACTTGAAACTACAAGTGATTCCATGCTAATTTTTGGTATATCATATTTATGCATATCATATGAAAACTAAGCAGAAGTTGTAGACTAAATCATAATTGAGATAGATTTCAAGAATAAGTTTATTACAATTGAATACAAATATCTAAAAACCTTGAAACTCAATAGAACAATTTATCAGGACAAGACCTCCAACTAGTCATAAAACAAGTTTAAAATAGGGACAAAAACAACTAAGTATATCCCCATATGAGGAGGATTCACTAATTATTGTATTATGAATGGTCACTCTCGGTTTACGAGCCTGAAAATCAGAGGTGTATCCAGAGTTTTGGATGGATGAGTGCACTAATACGAAAGATGCATCTAAGACATAAATTTAATTGATTTGACCTTAACGTTCTTAACATTAAACCGTAAATTTTAATAATTATAGATTCATCACATATAATACTACTAGTTTTAAATTTTAATGTATGCATTTGATTTAATTACGTAAAAATTTTGTGGTGCTATTTATTTTTTTGGAATTTCCAATAGAACACACATGAATTCTGAAAGACTAAAGCAAAAAAAAAAAATTGATTGAACGCCAAAAATTGTAATCGATAATCACTTGAAATAGTGTTACAAAAACAAATAAGATAGATATAAGATTTAAATTTTTATATTTGCTTAGAAAGGTGCATTCAATCATCCATGGGTTCACACCTCTTTATGTAAATACTTTTAAAAAATATATAACACTACTATATATAATCTAGAGAGGAGAGCATGGATTCACGTGAACCCATGAAAGCCCTCTAGATACGCCTCTGTGGGAATGATCACTTGTATCTACATCACATGAAAAATGTAGCGCAAAAGAAGTATGTGATCAGTATGAGAAAGGTACTGAGTAAGTAGGAGTGAAACTAAATAGTTAAATTTATATCTATATCATAAATTGTGAGAAAGACTATAATGAATATTTCAATTGTACATAATATCAACTGAGGGTGAATGTAACAAAAGATCAAATAGATATTTCTTAAAGAAAATGTATATCTCAAACTATACTTTCAAATTGTATCTAGAAAAAGCATATGTGAAAATCATGTTATCTTTCATCATATCTATGAGGGAAGACGCGACCATATCGGTTCAAATTATAAGAATATAATGTCTAAGTGAGAAGTTTTTTATACCCGACATACTCCATGTGAGCTCGTGATGCATCAACTTATAATCTCAGTCGGGTAGGATTTTTCTATAACTTGTCAAGGTATAGAACCTATCTACCTAATGTGGTTCCACTAATCTGAGCCTCTCGCGTCAAATGGTCAATCAACAAAGTGATGAAACATAATCTTACAATGACACATAATTTTAGAATCTGGTCTATCAAGAACCCTTATTCACCCGATATTAAATATTACTCTCAAAATATATTATTTATATAGGTCACAACATATCTAGAAGCTTATAATAAGTATTACTAAAAAAAATATTAGTGAGACTATGCTTAAATCTATGAGATGAAGCTCAAATCTTTCTTTCTAAAATTAAATACAAAAATTTTCTAAAATATATCTTTCAAATCATGAAGAAAGATATTCTAAAAAATGCATAATTGGTAGATATCCAAAATAATTTTTATAATTACATAAAGCTCTACAATCAATATAAGCTTTAATAATCATAGATAAAATAATGTTAAGAACTAATAAGGATGACAATGAAAAACCTTGCTAAGCATAAAAACGTAATACAATAGTTTTAAAAATCATGAATAAGTAATTGAAGAAACCATACAATTGAATCATAAAAATTGTGAATTTGAAAGAAAAGTGAATTTTGTAAAACTAACTACATACAATTGAATCATAAAAATTGTGAATTTGAAAGAAAAGTGAGTTTTGTAAAACTAACTATAAAATTGAATTAATGTAATCTGAAAGCTTAGAATATAAGGATGAAAGGAATTCATCATTAAATCCCTACATACTTTAATTGCTCCAAATACTCAAAAAAAATGATCTTGGAAGAAGAAGAACCGCAAAACCTTTATTGAATCTTGAAAATAAAATTTTTGAGAAATTTTCTTGTAAATCTATGAATTTGATGAGTAAGAGATATTAATTGGTGTTAAGTGAAGAAATTATAAAGTTTTACTATCAAATCGTACCTTAAATTGATCCCTTTAGGAAGTTAGTTTATTGAGAACTTCTCTCTTCAACGGTTAATTTTTTTAACTAGAGAGGTGAAGTACAACATTGAAGTCTCTTATTAGCGCTTTGACATGCAACACCATGCAAATAACATGTGCAAAACCGGTACGTAAAAAAGTAGTCGTTGCCTCAGTTCGTGCAACCTACACACAACAAGACACTATCTAGTAAAATAGGCATAGCTTCATCCACATCCATCAAATGGAAATGGTTTAAAGTCTCGGAAACTAGACATAAATACCTTTAATTTGAGAGGTCATGAGTCACCTAACACTTCATATTCTGAGAAATATGGTTGTTTGAAGTTTAACACTTGAATGAACTGTTGGAAAAGACTTAGTTGATAGAAAAGTTGTGAACCGACTAAGTGCTAAAATTTTCTTATGATCCTAAACCATATGTGATGCACTTCCTACACTTAGTAATGGACTTTAAACACGTATACAATTAGAAATCATTAGATTAAGGCTTTACACATACGAAAAATGATTCGTATTTTTATTTAGAAGTTATGGGGCATTACATATATATATCTTCCTTGAGATCATTTATCCTTGAATGGAGATCAAATCTAGAAAAGATATATGATTATAGTAAACCAATATTTGTTCGGGATATTTGTACTACATACACTAGCCATAAAATAAATTGCACTAATAAGAAATATAGAAGCACATGCTAAGAGCTTAAGAATTGTTAAAGAATGACAAAAGTCTCACATCGGTGGTTAATGAGATGGGTGGACTCCTTATGAGGCTTGGGCAATCCTCCTCCCTTTGAGCTAGCTTTTGGGGTGTGAGTTAGGCCTAAGACCTAATTTCACATAGTATCAGAGCAGGGCCCGTCTCATCCGATGTTGGGGCCCCCTAAAATCAAAATTGCCCACGCACCAGATGCTAAGAGATGCTAAGCACTGGGCGTGAGGTGGGGTGTTAAAGAACGACAAAAGTCCCACATCGGTGGTTAATGAGATGGGTGGACTCCTTATGAGTCTTGGGCAATCATCCTCCCTTTGAGCTAGCTTTTGGGGTGTGAGTTAGGCCTAAGACCTAATTTCACAAAAATTAACATAGATATGAAAAAAAACCAAGGAAACGAACTTGTCTTTTATTGCCTTTGTACAACTTGAAAATGGAACTCTTACAATATTTGAAGGGAAGGAATAATTGGAACCGACATGAATTCATAAAGTAAGAACGATGTAGATTTGAACATCGGTTACACACCATCTAAAGATACTTTACATAAAACACAGATACCGAAAGTATGAGGTAAGTGTTATTCTTATAGTAACCTGTATTTATAAGGTTAACCAATGAACAAAAACAGAAATAAGATGAAGCAGAAAATACATAAAATACAAAAATTAATCCGAGTCCACAGAAACTACTGTGTGTCCTTAAGAAATTTAATCCCCTCACTGTACCCAAGGCTATGAATTAATTTCTCCCAAGATAAAACGGATTAAACCTGTTAAAGAAATAGCGGTACCTCAAACTTTTTTAACTTCAACGAACTTAAGAACAGCAACAAGTCACACAGACTCAGTCGATCGACACTTTGATTTTATTTGAGAGAAAAATAAATGCAGAGAAGGAAAAATTTTCAGTATATGAAAAAATAGAAAATTGACTTCCTTTTATAGCCATTTTCAGCAAGGAAAGTGTTTGTTCAATGAAATCTGTTCAGACCCATTTTATCCAGAAAGTTGTGTCTTCTGAAAAAAATAACAAATTTTCAGAAAATTGCGTCTGTTAGGAAAATAATGACTTTTCAGAAAGTAAGGACTTTTCGGAATGTTACCGTTACCAGCAAATTTATAAGAGATAATTTTAACAATATTTATTTCATTTAACAAAAACTGATTAAATAAATTTTATCCAAAAAATTTATCAATCAATCACATCATTTGCCAAATCCAAATCCAAATCCGAAGCTGAAGCCGAGCGAGCAACGACGACGACGGAGTGAGGGGCATCTTCTTCTTAGCTCTTTAAGAAGTAATGGAAGTGTTTCCTTCTATAAGGACAAAAATTTTCCTTTCTTTTGCCGATATGGGAGAAATGACTTTTCATTTGCACTTTGCAAATGACTTTTCATTTTCCCTCCAAAGTAGTTCCCTCACTTTTCATATTCTCTCTTTTCTTTTTCCATTCACACTTGATAAAACCCAACAATTCCCCACATGAATGGGGAAGGCTATTGTTAAAACATATGCATGAATAAACTTGTGTATCTTGTAGGTAAAGGTTAATCGTATCCGGATAAGTAGGTTTCCCTTTAAACTTTTCATAGTGAACATATATCGGATATACTCGGTCAACCGGTAGATTTGATATCTTTGAACCGTTGAGCTTTGGTGTATACCTAGACAACATATGTCACACAATCAACCCTTGAACTGTTCTTAGCTCTTATTGTTTTGTTCGTTTCAGCCATGAACACATCTTGGATAGTAAGTGCTTAAAGAACTGGCCTTACCGGATTCTCCTTAAAGTGGCTTACACTTCACACTTACATAGGTGATTTCTAATGTGTTATCCCATAGATCCACCATTTGATTTTCCCTGTATCAAACTTAGAAACCATTAAAAAGTCCTTATGCCTTTATCCTGGTTACTAAATATTGTCTCATCATGAGAATGGACCATAAAATAATAATAATTTTTCTTTTCCTTTGACAATGTTGAACCGTCATCAATGACTTTGTTTTATATCCTTGAACCTAGATCTTGGGATCTCCAGTCTTCTAGGTAGAGTTACCGCCACGCTTACTTGTTCTCGGTCATAGTCTCATTCCCGTTGATGATTTCTCAACTCCCTCTCTATTTAGGCCTTTTGTAAGTGAATCCGACACATTATCTTTTGACTTCACATAGTCAATTGTGATAATTCCACTAGAGAGTAGTTGTTTCACAGAGTTATGTCTTCGTCTTATGTGATGAGACTTTCCGTTATACATAATGCTTCCAGCCCTTCCTATTGCAGATTGACTATCACAATGTATGTATATAAGGGCCATTGGTTTGGGCCCGAATGGAATATCTTCTAAGAAATTCCGGAGCCATTCAGCTTCTTCACCTGCCTTGTCTAAAGCAATGAATTCAGACTTCATTGTAGAGCGAGCTATACATGTTTGTTTGGATGATTTCCAAAATATTGCTCCTCCACCAATAGTAAAAACGTATCCACTTGTGGATTTTGTTTCAGTTGACCCAGTAATCTAATTTGCATCACTATATCCTTCAAGAACGACTGGATATTTGTTGTAATGTAAAGCATAGTTTTAAGTATCATCTAAGTATCCCAAAACTCTCTTCATTACCAACCAATGAGTATGATTAGGATTACTTGTGTATCGACTCAGTTTACTGATAGCGCAAGCTATGTCTGGTCGTGTACAATTCATGACATACATTAGGTTTCCAATACGCTAGCATAGTCCCATTGAGACTGACTTTCACCTTTATTCTTTGCAAGATGAAGGTTTACATCAATTGGAGTCTTTGCCCTTTTAAAATTCAAAAATTTGAATTTTTCAAGTATCTTTTGAATATAATGAGTTTGAGACAATGCTAGACCGTTAGGAGTTTTAAGAATTTTAATTCCTAATACCACATCAGCAACTCCTAAATCTTTCATATCAAACTTACTAGCACGCATACGCTTTGTAGCTTTTATATTAGCAATGTCTTTTCTTATTATAAGCATATCATCTACATGTAGGCATAAAAAATTTGGAGTATCTTTAATGTAAACACATTTATCACATTCATTGATCTTAAATCCATTTGACAACATGGTTTGATCAAACTTTGCATGCCATTGTTTTGGTGCTTGTTTTAGTCCATAAAGTGACTTAATAAGTTTGCACACTTTCTTTTCTTTACCAGGAACTACAAAACCCTTAGGTTGTTCTATGTAAATTTCCTCTTCAAGCTCTCCATTTAAGAAGACTGTTTTCACATCCATTTGATGAATTTCAAGACCGTATACTGCAGCTAGTGCAATTAACATCCAAATTGATGTAATCGTAGTCACTGGTGAGTATGTGTCAAAATAATCAAGACCTTCTTTTTGTCTAAAACCTTTGACAACAAGTCTTGCTTTATATTTGTCAATAGTTCCATCGTCTTTCATCTTCCTTTTAAAGATCTATTTTGAACCCAAGGGTTTGTTCCCTAGAGGAAGATCAACCAACTCCCAAGTATGATTGCTTAAGATTGATTCAATTTCACTATTAACAACCTCCTTCCAAGAGGTTGAGTTGCTAGACAACATTGCTTCCTTGAATGTTTGAGGCTCACTTTTAAGAAAAAATGTTACAAAATCTGATCCAAATGAAGTAGATGTCTTTTGATGTTTACTGCGTCTTGGACTTTCTTCATTTTGTTCATTCTCTTTTGGTTCTTCTATGGGTTGTTTAGATCCCCCACTAGATGACTCAAGTCTAGTTTTATACGGATAGATATTTTCAAAAAATTCAGCACTATCTGATTCCCATTACCGTATTATCATGAATATTCGGATGTTCAAACTTATGAATCAAAAATCGACATGCCTTACTGTTTGTGGCATATCCAATGAATACACAATCCATAGTCTTAGGTCCTATTTTTACCCTCAAGGTACAGGAACTTGGACTTTGGATAGACACCCCCACACTTTGAAATATTTCAAATTGGGTTTTCTATCTTTCCATTTATCATATGGAATTACATTTTTCTTTGAGTGAGGCACTCTGTTAAGTATCTGATTTGCTGTAAGGATAGCTTTCCCCCACAAGTTCTGTTGTAAACCTGAACTTATAAGTAATGCATTCATCATTTCTTTTAAAGTTCGGTTTTTCCTTTCTGCAATTCCATTAGACTGAGGAGTGTAGGGAGCAGTAGTTTGATGGATTATTCCATTTTCTAAAAATATTTCTGCAAATGGACTTCTGATCATTTTGATCTGTTTATCTAACTGATTTTCAACTTCAATTTTATGTTGCCTAAATGCATCTATTGTTTCATCCTTACTATTTAGCAAATAGACATAACAATATCTAGTGCAATCGTCAATAAAAGTTATGAAATACTTTTTCCCACCATATTATGGTGTTAACTTCGTGTCACAAATATCAGTGTGAATCAATTCTAAAGGATTTGAATTCCTTTCAACAAATTTATAATAATGCTTAGCATACTTAGATTCAACACAAATTTGACATTTTGATTTATTGCACTCAAATTTTGGCAAAATATTTAAGTTAATCAGTTTTCTCAAGGTTTTGTTATTAACGTGTCCCAAATGTTCATGCCATAAACATTTAGACTCAAGCAAGTAAGAAGAAGCAAAATCTTTATTCATATCAACTGCAATTACATTGAGTTTGAAAATGTCATCACTAAGGTAGCCTTTTCCTACATACATATCATTTTTGCTTACTACTACTTTATCAGAAACAAATACACTTTTAAATCCATTCTTGGTCAGAATTGGAATTGAAACTAAATTCTTTCTCAATTCTGGAACATATAAGACCCTATTCAAAGTCACCACCTTGCCTGATGTCATCTTTAATAGGACTTTGTCAGTTCCTTCCACCTTTGCAGCAACGGAGTTTTCCATAAACAATTTTTCATCTATAAGTGCTGGAGTATATGATGAAAATAATTCTTTGTTGGCACAAACAAGGAATTAGGCACCAGAATCTATCCACCACTCTCTTGGATTTCCAACCAAGTTATATTCTGAAAGCATTGCACAGAGATCGTCCATTTCTCCTTTGAATTCAGCCAAGTTTGTTTGATCCTTCTTTTTCTTGTACTTCTTAGGACCCCGACATTCATTAGCCCTATGACCATGTTTACCACAATTACAGCAGTTTCCATTGAATTTCTTCTTAGGAGGATTGCTTTTTGGACCAGATGCTTTCTTTCTTTTCTTTAATTTTGTGGGATCTTCTTCAACAAAATTTACTCCAGATATTGCTGAATTACCACGTCACCTCTTTTCTGCAGCCTTATTATCCTCTTCAATTCTCAACCTTACTATGAGATCTGCAACAGTCATCTCCTTGCGTTTGTGTTTCAATAGTTTTTAAAGTCCTTCGACAATGGAGGCAACTTTTCAATAATTGCAGCCACTTGAAAAACATCATTCACAATCAATCCTACATTAAAGGTTATGTGAGTATTAAGGAAAATCTTAATATTTCTAACATAGGCATTAAATAAATTTATACCATCAGCAAGGAGATCATGGATTATGACCTGCAATTCTTGAACTTGGGTGACGACAGTCTTACTGTCTATCATCTTATAGTCCAGAAATTTGCCACAATGAATTTCTTCAGTCCAGCATCTTCTGTTTTGTACTTCTTTTCTAGAGCGTCCCAGAGTTCTTTTGAGGTTTTGGCATTGCTTTACACATTGTACAGATTATCTTGCACACCACCCAAAATATAATTTTTACACAAAAAATCTAAGTGTGTCCATGCTTCTGTTACCAAGAATCGTTCATCAGCCGGAGTTTCATCTGACATAACAGGAACTTTCTCATTAATGAACTTCTGCAGACTCAACGTAGTGAGATAGAAGAACATCTTTTGCTGCCATCTCTTAAAGTCGACTCCAGAAAACTTTGCAGGTTTCTCAGCCGGTGCTAACACTGCATTTGAATGATTATGTGCAACCGTTGTTGTTGTAGCACTTACAGTTCCAGCATTTATTTGACTTGAATTAGTCTTTTTTTTTCTGTCACAAATGGATGATTAATTAAGTATTTGAAATACTACCGGTAAATAACAAATCTTTACACAAAATGTTTCTGATTTAACAATAAAGTTTTTATGTTCTTTTAATCGTTAATCGAATGAATTTTAAAAATTCAAGCAGAGTAGAAAATCATAAAGGTTTTAATGTCCAGAAACCTCAAATACAGAAACTGTTAAATTTCTTAAGATTGTTATTATTATAGTAACCTGTATTTATAAGGTTAACCAATGAACAGAAACAGAAATAAGATGAAGCAGAAAATACATAAAATACAAGAATTAATCCGAGTCCACAGAAACTACTGTGTGTCCTTAATAAATTTAATCCCATCACTGTACCCAAGGTTATGGATTATTTCTCCCAAGATAAAACGGATTGAACCTGTAAAAGAAATAGCGGTACCTCAAACTTCATTAACTTCAACGAACTTAAGAACAACAATAAGTCACAGAGACCCAGTCAATCGACACTTTGATTTTATTTGAGAGAAAAATAAATGCAGAGAAGGAAAAAATTTCAGTAAATGAAAAAATCGAAAATTGATTTCCTTATATAGCCATTTTCAGCAAGGAACGTGTTTGTTCTGTGAAATCTGTTCAGACTCATTTATCTAGAAAGTTGTGTCTTTTGGAAAAAATAACAACTTTTTAGAAAATTGTGTCTGTTAGGAAAATAACGAATTTTTGGCAAGTAGCGACTTTTCGAAAAGAGTAACAACTTTTTGGAATATTACTGTTAACTGCAAATTTATAAGAGATAATTTTAACAAAATTTATTTCATTTAACAAAAACTGATTAAATAAATTTTGTCCAAAAACTTTATCAATCAATCACATTATTTGCCAAATCCAAATCCAAATCGATATCCGAAGCCAAAGCCGAAGTCGAAGCCAAAGCTGAAGCCGAGGCCGAGCAAGCGACGACGGCGACAGCGCGAGGGGGCATATTCTTCTTAGCTCTTTATGAAGTAATGGAAGTGTTTCCTTCTATAAGGACAACAATTTCCCTTTCTTTGCCGATATGGGAGAAATGACTTTTCATTTGCACTTTGCAAATGACTTTTCATTTTCCCTCCATAGTAGTTCCCTCACTTTTCATATTCTCTCTTTTCTTTTCCCATTCACACTTGCTAAAACCCAACAGTAAGATTAGTGATACTATGCTTCTCCTCTTAAATAATACCCTTCATACATATAACTATCACAAGGGTACATGTGACTACTTTTACTCAAGTTTGAGTCTAACAATATGCTCCCACCATACTCAATCTTAACTTAAGAGTACTAATACTATATTTCTATAAGAAATTTCACTTTAAGAATGCTTATTGTTTTTATCACCTCAATAAACCTTGAGTTCAAATCAAGAAGCTACTAGCGCATAATGCATTCTCCCCTATGTTATCAACCTACTATTCAAGCCTATTATTATAGGCACTTTATGGACTTCAAGGTTGTCAAGGCCCAAGGGTACCCCTAGAAGTAACATGGTGTACTTGATCCTGAAGGGGTCTCATACAAGCCCTTAGAATAATCATAACATAAGATAATAGAAAAGTACGGAAAATTTTAAACTTCTTTAAAACCATACAAACTCAAACAATTTTCATAAGCAAGAGAAAGTATTTACTACTCTTTTGTCTCAAACCATCTATTGAACTCTTGGGACGTAGCTCATACAAAGTCAAAGACATAAGGATATGACATAAGAAAAATAATGGGTTAGTCCTCTAAGATAGGAGGACTCACTGAATCTTCAACTCTTCTTACACTTCAGGAATCTAGCCTCCAAAGCAACTCAATTTCCTAAACCCTACATTTGATTAGAAAGTAGGCAAAGTATGCGTTAGTATAAATGTACCAAATATGAAAGCTAGCATAACATCATAGAAGCATCTCAAAATGGTTGGTCAACATAAGACATAAGCATAAGAGATAATAACATATTCATAAACATAATCTCCAACATAAGAATTATGTAATCATAAGTCAACATAAGACATAGTAAATGAGCATAAGAGATACATCATGTTCATGGTATAGTCTCTACTTAGACTTTCATGGTTACATACTTCAACCTTAAGTCTTTCATATTATAGGAGAACTACTTTACAAGCCACCTCCAAGTATACTTGTGCAAGGCAAGGTTAGAATCCCATAATATCATCCAAGCTAAGTACCTCTCATTGGTCAATCTTAGGCATAGTCCACATTCATAGTCAAGACTTAGGTTTTCATGTCATAAGAGCACTACACTCCTAAAAAATCTCAAGTCACACTTGTGCAATGCATGTATGACATCTCATACTACCACACACACTAAGCATGTACTTGGAGTGCCCCTATTCATGCTTACTATTCATAAGTGTCATTCTAGACGTACTTCATATTGACAAGGATCTATCATATGAAGTCAATATATCTTGGAAGAAAACTATAGCAACAACCCAAGCTAAGTCTATACTATACAAGAGAACACATCATAAGTAGATTCAATCATACTGGTACAATGTATAAATAACATCTCATACTACTATCCACACTAAGTACCACTTTAGGCTATCATACATACTACTATTTGGGACTAGTCTCTCTTGACTATTTGCCTTTATTCATTTAAGGTACTTCTTTGTTAAGTAATAGGCAAGTCACAACCATGAATGAACTCTATTTTTAATTCAACGCTAACCAAGGAATAACACCCTAATAGGCTAAACCATGTTATCATCTTACTGACATATAACTATATTAGGCTAAGCTAACTACCTTGGAATACACACTAACATGCAAGTCCAAGCTACTCTAGGAAAGGTACAAGAGTCTTATCCTAGGTACCATGAAATAGTCTTAGACCAGCTAAGTCATGCTACCTTTACAAGTATACTATGATACAAATAAAAGCTATTCTTAGGAGAGTATGATTTTCAATCCTTAACTACCCCCAGGAGAGTATAAGTCCTCAATCCCAAGCTACCATGACTAACCTAAATCAAGCTACCCTTGAAATGCATTTTACAATGTAAAGTTAAGCTACCTTAGGAGAGTATGAATCCTCAATCATAAGATATCCTTGAAATGCATCTTATAAGGCAGGTCAATCTACCCTTACATAATAATCTAATCCTAGTTTTACTATAATCCTAATCGTAATCTAATCCTAGTAGAAAAATAATCCTAATAGATATAGGTAGTCTAATCCTAGTGCATCTCTAATTATATATCAATGCTATAAACTCGTCTGTCAATTTTGTTAGACCTGTTCCTTTGACATTTTTCAATTGTCAACTTTCTTCTTTATCAACACTTGTTGTAGACATGTCAGTCAGCTTTGTTGGACATGTTCCAATCGCCAACTTTCTTCTTCTTCAACACTCCACCTCAAGCTAGTGAGTAGAGGAACAATTAATCCTAACTTGCTTCGAATACCTAGAAAGAAAAACTTTGAATACATATCAAAATCTTGTTTTATCAATGCTTCAGTATGAATATGATGTCTACTCGTTGCTTATGATAGTTTATTTGCAAATTGATACGAGTATTTCCACCTGTAAAAACACTTGAGAGCAGTATGATTATTCCTACCACAAATTTGACATGATTCGATATTATTTCTCTCTTTATATTTACTTTGAGATTATTCAGAGAACCTGGTCTACATGGACTGTTCTTAGAACTTGTTCCCTGTCCAGCATGCTTGAACCTTGTTTTTTTGGAGTTAATGTTGTTGTTTCCTCTTCCCCTGCCTTTTTGAGTAGATAATACCATGTAGTGGTTTTATTGTGACACCTCTTTTCTATCTTCCCTTATATAAAAACTTGTGAGAGCATAAATAAATTGATTAAGGGTAGAATATGGTGTCTTACCTAACATGACAAAGGTCTTGTATTTGAGGCCTAAAACTCTAGTAAAATTAATTGTTTTTGTTGCTTGAATATAAGATTTTTCCAAGCACTCCCACATCTCTTTGGCAGTTGAGCAGCCAACAAGTAGGTACATGCTTTCTTTAGATCTAAATCCTTAGCAACATATCTTTTTCCTTCCAATCATCAATAATGTCACTATCTTTTGCATCTTTCTCAACCGCTACAACTTTCCCAGCAGTATGTCCAGTGGAACAACTACTTTTACTTAGTTCATAGAGGAGATACATTAGTATCATCACATGAATCAATTGGAATATTTGTGTCCTCCCTATGAGGTAGTTTGCTATATTGAGTTTAATGGAGCAAGCAATGATGAGTTGGTGAAGTGAGAAGGTCGACATAGTTTTGGTAGAAGTGGTCATTGCAACATGTGGTTTCTTTTTTTAGATCATAATCAGAGAGTGGAAGAGTTTTTATTCTCTAATACCATGTAGAAATCTCACGTTTAGGACTATAGAAATCAAGGATTGTATTGATGAAAAATAATGTTAAGTACATACTCCTTATATAGGGAGATAATTTAGAGTCCTAAGTTAGCTATACTTAGAGTTCTGCTACAATACATATTACTACTATAATAATAAAAAAATTGTAACTAATCTAATCCTAGTTGTACTATAATCCTAATTGTGATCTAATTCTAGTCAAAATATAATCCTAGTAGATATAAGTAGTCTAATACTAGTGCAACTATAATTATACGATAGTGTTGTAAACTCGTCAGTAAACTTTGTTGGAATTGTTCCTCTAACATGTTTCAACAGTTTTATTCTTCATCAACACTTGTTGTAGATACGTTAGTCAACTTTGTTGAACCTGTTTCTTTGACATGTTCCAATCGTCAGCATCCTTCTTATTCAACATGACCTACTGATAAGTCCATGATTTGTACTCATTTAGAGCTTTATTCGGATAGATTTATTGTTCTCAAATGTTTATTTTATGCTATTAATTGATGTAAAACCCTTGATTTCTAGGTATTTGGATTCTGAATCAAAGCATAGACACTAATGAACAAAAATAAACAAGGCAGCCGAAAGAATAAAGAAAATAAGATATATTGATCGCCTAATCCATTAATCGAGTTGTCGAGTGGATATTATCTCGCTTTAAGTTCCAATGAACCAAACCCTGAAGTACAAAATCAAGTTGGCGAGATAAAAGAGAAGTCGGCGTGTTGCCGAACAATGCCACTATGTAGTGATTGGATCGCCCAATGTTACAAAACTTGAGGATGCTGAAGGCTAAAGCAAAAGGCAATGGAACTGACCAAAGAGCAAATCAGTGATGCAAACACATTTTGGTAACGAGAATTATCTTTTTACAGTGTCTAGCTAAAATCTCAATTCTTGAGGTGTGATTATGTGAATATAGGTTGTTTTATCTTATGGGTATTGTTAGATTTTAGTGTAAATATTGTTTAAAAGTGATTTCAATCAGTAATTGTGGTTTAATTTAAAGGGATTTAATTGCAAATGCAACTCTACCTTTGTGTTTTTGGCTTGCTCAAGAGAGAAATTTTAAAATGAAGATTACTGAAATTGTAGGTTTTGTGGTTTTCATGAGTTCAGCTCGAGAGAGTAAATTTTAAACTCTTTTCCACACATCAGCTCGATAGAGTGAATACACTAAAGTGTATGTTGTTTTTAATTGTTGTTTGTTGGTGTTCAAGGGAAACCAACTTAATTTGGGTTAAATTGTTTGAGAGAATGTTTATCCCTACTAAAGTCTAGTATACAACTATTTACTAACAGTTACAATAACCCACATGTCTACATTAGCCTATAATACAATCACATCCCAACAACATGTCTCATTACTTGTTAATTAGTATTATTTACTACTTTTGTAGTTGATAATTACAATAAGAAAAGCACTTTGTTATTTGACATTCTTGTCACCTCCTATATATGAACTATGCTTTTATTCATAAAAATTTATATGATTGATGTAAACATATTTTTACTTTGCTATTGAATCTTAAGCACGTAGCACTCTCTGTGGGAACAGTGCCAACTTAATTGGTTTGGTTATATACTGATAAATGATCATTGACTCTTAGAATTGGATCAAAGTAGCGTTATTCAATCAAAATAGCACTGCTGCCGGAAAGTGGTGTTGGTTAAGATTATTTAGTACAATTTAGTTTTGTTCTTGTTAGTTATATTTGTACTTACTTATTTTTAGTTTCGGTTTGTCTATTGATGTTTTGAGCAGATAATTGAAGCACATCTAGTAGCAATAGTGACCCAATGGACCACCCTCGTTTGAGTTGATGATTCTTAGGGATAACATCCTAAAGTTTACAAAATTGAAGGATGAGTCTTTATATGAGTTGTGACGAATATTTATGACCTTATTTCAATATTATCGAACTCATGGAACTCGAGATAAGATGCTTCTGAAACATTTCTACTGGGTCTTGGCCCCTAAAAACGAACAGTGCATGACCAAATCTCTCCTAGTAGTCTCATCTATCTTCTTTATGCAAAAGCATCCCACCTCCTTGATCACATGGCCAAACCAACAAGGAGAAAGAAAAAAAAGAATTGGACAAATTTCTGACTAAGGTGAATGTCTTGTCCAAGAAAGTCATGGAATTGGAGGAAATGTCCAAAAAATAAGGGTACATCCCCATCGTGAGCATCGAAGGATGATGAATCAAGAGGGTGGGAAAATAAAAGAGGCCCTCTTACTCATTCTACACAAAGTCGAATAACAAGATAGAGAGTTGGAGGAGTTAACAGAAATTATCTCGATTTGTAACCACATGACAACCTCTCATTCCATGTTCTGCAACTACTAGATTCCCAAATGGACCAATTGTTATTTTGTCTCTACCTAGAGCTGGAACAGAGGTTTTCTTATTAAAGAGAGGCAAACCTTACAAATGGAACTTAAGTAAGTACTTGTGTCGTGTCACAACATTAACTAAGGCGTTTCTTGGGAGGCAACCCAAGATTTTCTTTGCTTCCTTTTTAAGTTTGAAGTAATGGTGTGCTTATTATGCAGGTCGAACTGTGGAATGTCAAATGCAGGTTGGCGAGCCAAAAGTTCAGTCATTGCACTGCCGAAGCAAAGAGGTCGGCATGCCCGACTTGAATCACGTATTTGGCTCAAGACATTTTTATAGTGGAGTCTGTAAAAGTTGGCGAGCCCAGGAGTTGATTGACAAATCATTGACCAGGTTGATGATCACGACTTTGTTCGTCGTTTGGACCCCCAATATAACTAGAGGTCCTATATAACTCGTGAGGGTCGACAAGCAATACTAATTTCCTCGAATGGGCGAGACCTAGACGGTTTTTAAAGGCCAAAGGCTTAACTCTCAAAATCTTTCACTTTTCGTCACTTTTTAAACTTCCAATACTCACACCCGCACATGATTTTCCATATTTTGATGCTTTTATCACATTTTAGTTGTTGTATTTGTGTTCGCATTTATATTACTTTGTTGCCTAGCATTTCAAACTTTTATTCATTGTAAAATGTTGGTTTTTAGAACCCTGAATTTACAGTTAGAGATTTGAACTAATTTTTAATAGATTTTATCTTAGTTATGTGTGTTGGGTTTGTCTGTCGTAATTATACTTGTGTGTGCTTGTTTTAAACTCAGTACCTTGCCCGTAATGCCTATATTGTTGAATTCCCAAGATTTTCATGCTTTAAAATTGATTTAAATTGTGGTTTTATGCTTGGATGTTGTTGGACCTAGTAGAGTGAAGTCTAAATAACCTGCAATTTGGACAAATGATGTATTTTGCCTAATAATGGAGCTCATGACATCATTCTTAAGGGAAAAAGTCATCAAAGGGTCCAATTTGGATTTGGGAGAAGGTTGAGTTTCTCAGAGGTATGGGTGTAATGATTTTTAGCTTAATTGTAACAATACATGTTTTGATTTTTTTTTCGTGGTCTATGGGGTTGAATTTTGTAAGTTGGGTTGAAAGTAGGCACGTTAGGTTGTTGAGCAAACTCGGTCGAGCTCGCCAAACCACTCGGTGGTTCAATGAAGTGCCCCTTATCGCCTTTCAATTAATGTTTTATCATGAATTAAGTTTTTTTCACTTTCGGTGAGAAGCTTGAGTTCGCTGACTGCACTCAAGGAATCACCAAAGGTTCTCTTTGATTGCCCTTTGCCTGTGCCTTTAACCCTTAATCGCATTGTAACTTTCGGTGATCTAGTATTTTTTTCACCGAATGTTGTCGGCGATTTTCCATGATGTCCTCATTGTCGCCGATGCCAAATTTTTCTAGGATTTTCTTAGCCAATCATTTAGGCGAGCCCGATCTATCTTACCAAAGAGATTCGGCGACTCATTCAACAACTCTTCTTTTATGTGCCCTTGCTTGTAATATTCTTAACTTCAGTCGATGTTTTGCAGAAATGGATAGACCTAAAGTTGTTGGTATATACATGACACCCCCAAAAGAAGGCAAAAGGAATAAAAATAAATGAGGATGCGGCTAGAGAAAGGCCACCAAACTTCCCATAGATGGTGGAAAAGAAAAAGGCAAAAAGACGGCATCTGAGTCAAAACAGCACAACTCTGACAGTGAAGGTATCTACGCTACGCTACTCATTTCCCACTTCTGAGAGTGAGGGTGAGAACCATAAGTAGTAGGTTGCAACTTATCAGCATGAGGATGATGATTCACTAACATCACAGAGGGTAGATCTCTGATCCAAAAGGATGAATGATCCATCTAGGATCAGGACTCCTCAGGCCACCACTACTTCTCCTCCCGCTCCAGCACAAGTTGTGGTCCTAGTACCACCAGTAAAGGGTCCTCCTCCCAAATCTATGAAAATATTAAAGACTGAGGGGTTGAGGACCATTATCAAGGAAAATTGTGTGTCCACTGATGGAGTTATTGATAGGTATTTGGATATAATGAGTTGCTTAAAATTGCACAACTTCCAACTCTTCACCAAGACCAATAGCCCTTACATTCCTAATTAGGTCCGCGAGTTCTACACTGCTTATGGATCTTTAGTACCATAGATAAAGAAGTAGACAACTACATTCAATCGGTTGACTACGTAGTTGTCCAAGGAAAAAAGGTCAAGTGTGATAGTAAGGCTATTAATATTTTCTTATATGTTCTGATAATATTGATGATGAGTGTCAGGATCTGATAAGGAAAAAGACATTAAATAATATGAAAAAGTGGTTGGCCCCGTTAATATAGGAAGGTACTCTTAAGTGGTTGTAGATTGGAGTTCTGAACATAGCTGCAAGGTTTTGGTTTGGCTTCATCAGCAGCACTATCATGCCATTCCAGAACGAGTCGATTCTCGGCCTAGCCAAGGAAGCCTATGCGGGTTTAATTATCGATGAGACAAGCATAAATGTCTCAATAACTATGGCACATGATATGTTCATGAGGGTCAAGCAGCGCCATACTTCCTTCTCATGTCCGGTATTGATCACCGAGTTGCACAGAATGGCTCGAGATCCTAGATATGCGAAGAAGGATGTGAAAGTGATGCCTATATATTCTAGTGATGTTTAGAGAATCGATGCATAGTATTTGAAAGATGAGGTGTATAAGAATAATGCATCCTCAGTGGAATCTTTCTCGATAGTGGACGCAGACATATTAGTTGCGGAGGCACCTTTGCCTAATCCAACCACTAGGCCTTCAGGTACTCCCAGTGCTCTTCCTTGTTGCATCCCTAATTCCTTTGATGTTATATTTCCTCCTAGATTTACTATTGTTGCTGCCTCCCGGTCTCTGCTTACTCAAGCTCTATTGCTACGGATGGGCCAGCTAGCCTATTATGTTGATCACTATGGTGCCACACTCGAGGCCTCCAATCTAGGTATGATTTATAGATCCCTTGATGATGTGGTGACGCCATAGAGCGCTAATACTGATGCCTTTGCGACTAGGATAGTGGTGTATGAGTGTGGACAAGGGGCCAACGAGGAGGTGAATACTCCAAACGCCGCTATTGCTGCAATCAAAAGTGATGTGGACCAGTTGAATTCTATCGACATGACCATGATTTTCAGGATGGTGTAGATCCTAGATATGTTTGTCGAGCCGGAGATACCTTTGCCTTCCATCGGAGATGATGATAGAGTTGAAGAGGCGGTTGATCCCGAGTTTGAGGCGGAGACAGATGAGGAGATATTTGATGTTGCTGAAGAGGCTTTCTGTGAGGGCCTTACAGAGATTAAAAAGGCTATCGTAGACGCATTTGTGCATATATATTTGGTGAACACACCTTTTGCAGCCCAAGATCATAGCACTACACTGGACACTAACTCCCAGACCAACAAAGCGAATTTTAAGATTGAATCCCTTTTCACCACCCTTTCAGTTTTATCTTTATTTAACTTTTGTATAGTTTATTATTTGCATTTGAGGACATTTGTGGTGGGGTAAGTCCCACCTTTTCTGATGAATTTTATGTGTATTTATTTGGTTTGAGCTATATATTGTTTTAGCACTTTTTGTGGATGTTTGATTTTGTGGCTCCTTACTTTAATTGTAAATGATTTTTGGATCCTTCAAAAAAAATTGTGCCATCTTTTGTT
Source organism: Solanum lycopersicum (assembly GCF_036512215.1). Classification (NCBI taxonomy): domain Eukaryota; kingdom Viridiplantae; phylum Streptophyta; class Magnoliopsida; order Solanales; family Solanaceae; genus Solanum; species Solanum lycopersicum. The sequence continues at coordinate 45,609,538 of NC_090808.1, read as the reverse complement.
TGTATTTGAATGTGTTGTTCTCTTGCAAATTTGAGTGTCAGTCTTGATCAATACCGATGACTTGAATAGTGCATGATCGAACAAAAATGAATGTGTGCTACAGTGAGGCCAAATGAAGTTAAATAGCCAATATGTGAACTTTTTACATCTCGTTGTGACTAGCCAATCATCGAATTGAGTATCTTATGATGAACACTTCACACTAGCAAAAGTGTGAAGTCTTGTTGACATTGGTGTCAATGCCTTGTGTGATGAGCTTATCATGAACCATGTATGATAACACCTAACATTTGCCCCGTTGATCCGGTTGACTAAGTGATGCAATCCCTTGAAGTGATCTTAGGCAACTTTGAAGAGTGTAAACCAATTTGAAATTATACCTCTTTTATGTCCAACCTTGTGAGAGTGTGATCCTTGTTTGAACACTCTTTGAGCCTTATCCTTTTCTTGGAAAAAAAACTTGATGAAATTGTGACCTTTCTTGATCCATTACCCATAATCCTCTTAATTTATTGTTTGTTTGAACAACCAACTTAGTTTGTGTGGTGAAAGAGAAGGTAAATCAAGAAATGGAAAGAAGTCTCCCTAACCATTGATTATGAGAAAAAGGAACACCACTATACAATAAATAAAAAAGAAAAACAAATGAAAAAGTTGTGAAATAATAAAGGAATGGGTTGTCTAACAGTCATGGAAGATGAATAATGTGATGACTTATGAGCATAAATAAGAATTATAAGAGAAGAAAAGAAAGTTTTGTTCACATCACATTTTATGAGGATAGAAGTCACTGAGCCTAAATAATCATACCTTTACATTCAGCCCCGTTACAAGCCATGAAAAGACCTTTTTGATCTTGAGGGAGCTGAAACAAGTGTTGATTGGAAAATAAGAGCAAACCTATGGGTGGAGACATGTGTGTGTTCATATTTGTGAGTGTGAGTATTGATTGTGATTCCAGAGCTATAAATTATTAAACCATTGTGTGTGATTATGGAATTATCTTTTGTGTGAGGCATTTGAACATTTTTGTTTAGCTTGAACTTGCATTTAAAGCTAGTATTGTAAACTTGAGAATCTTTTGATAATGGTAAGTCACAACCTAAATCTTTTAGTGAACAATTAAGCCTTGCATGAGTAACATGAGTCTTTTTGTGTACTTTTATGACAGATTCTTGTGTACCACTGTTTGAGACATCCCTTTTTGAACTGCTAAAATTGAGTTTTTTTGAGGGCAAACAGAATTCTAAGTTGGGGGTGTTTATGATTCCATAATTTGGATTCATTTAGGGCTTTATTTGGATATATTTAGTGTCCTCAAATGCTTATTTAGTACCAATAACTAATGTAGAACTCCTAATTTCTAGGTATTTGGATTGAGAAACAAAGCATGGACACTAATGAGTAAATAGAAACAAGACTATTGAAAGAACAAAGAAATGAATGCCTGTTTTTCGCCTAATCCGTTGGGCGAGTGGCCGAGTGTCTATTATCTCGCTTAAAGTTCCAATGTTCCAAGATTTGAAGGAGAAAATCAAGTTGGCGAGAGAAAGGAGCAGTCGGCGTGTCATCGAACGTTTTCGTGATACGGTGATTGGATCGCCTTAAGTTACAGAACTTGATGATGTTGAAGGTTAAAGCAAAAAGGCAATGGAACTAACCAAAGGGCGGATCACCGAGTTGTTCGGCGATCCCAACTTACTATACTGCATGGTCCTCCGCGACATATTTTTGGCGACTACAAATACATTTTTGTATATTTAGTCTTGTATGAGTTTCAGAATAGTACTAAGTTTTAGAAGTTGGAACCCTCAATATCGTGAATATAAGTTTTCCTTCGCTTGAAGAATTGAAGTTTTTCATTTTAATAAATTGGAAGTGAGTCTTTGAGATTTTTCATTTTGGATCTTTATAAAGACGAAATTAATCTTACCCAGTTGATGGAAATAGAATTTGATAACGATTTTTATCTTTTTATGATGGATAGCTAAAACCTCAATTCTTGGGGTGTGATTACATAATTATGAGTTAATTTAGTTTGTGGATGTTGTTAATTATTAGTGTAAAGGTTGTCTAAAAGTTATTTCAATAAGTAATTGTGGTTTAATTTAAAGGATTGCAGTTGCAAATGTAACTCTACTTTCATATTTTTGGCTTGCTCCAGAGAGATTTTAAAACGAAGATTATGAAATTAATGATATGTGGGTATTGGGATGTCATGGGTTCATCTCGAGAGATTAAATTCTAAGCCCTTTTCCACACAATCAGCTCAGGAGAGTGAATGGAATAAAGCATATGTTGTTCTTAATTGCTGGTTGTTGGTGTTCGAGAGAAATCAACTTGAATCGGGTTAAATTGTTCGAGAGAATGTTTATCCCACTAATGTCTAGCTTATTCACTAATTTACAACTATTTACTAACATTTGCAATCACCCACATGTCTACATTAGCCCATAATCCAATCACATCTCAAGAACTAGTCTCATTACTTGTTAATTAGTGTTATTTGCTACTTTTGTAGTTGATAATTACAACCAACCCCCCCCCTTTGTTATTTGACATTTGTGTCACCTCCTAATTTGAATTATTCTTTTATTTGTAAAAGTCTATTCCTATGATTGACGTGAACATATTTGTACTTTGCTATTGAATCTTAAGCATGTACCACTCCATGTGGGAACGATCCCAATCTAATCGGTTGGGTTTTATATTGACTAACGATTGTTACTCTTAGAACTGGATTAAGTGTCTTTGATAACATTGTTTAGTCACCTACCTTAACCCCTAATTAATTACTAATTTAAACCCTAAACACCTAAGTTAAAACTAAAACACAAAAAACTTTGCTAACCTACGGATGACCCAGCCAAGGACTGTGGGTGGGTTGATGGGTCGTACTGCATGCTTCATGGATCCTTACTGAAACTAGGGAGATCAGGGAAGGCCAATCCTCAACCCGTGACCCCCACCTACCGGGCTTGGATCCATCCACGGCTTATGGGTGCCCATACGTGGACCAAGCTGTTTTTAACAACTTTTGGGTTATTCGAAGGGTCCTCCCTAAGTACCCTTGGGTGGTCCTTAAGGGTTTTACCATGACTCCCTAACCCTTAAACTCCTATTTTAAGTGCGGGAATCGATTTACCAGTTTTAACCCTCATATAAAACACAAAAACTCTCATTAAGGCTCTAAAACTCACGACTTCAACGTACTAGCTTCTGGGCCATTACAATTGTAAGATCCAGTACCTTTTCTCTAAACTTGCATAATAGATGTGGCGTAGTGTGGCATGATTATATGAGGTGTAGATGAATTTATATTGTATATTGGAGATTAATATTGCAAATAGGTGGCAATGCCAAGGAAATAAGCTAAAGTTTTAGGTCAAAGGGACACCACAAACAAAGTCCATGATTTTGAAACGGCTCGGGTAGTATTTCGCACGTTTGAAATGTTTAAATTGTCCGATACCTTGTGGATAATACAATGAGTGTACAACATTCTAAGAAAGTTTTTATGAGGTACTGTAACAGTACAATGGTCGTATGTTAAGTTTTGTAGTCAAGGAAATTAGCGAAACTAAGGTCGGCAACAATTATTGAAGTTTCTCTAGTAATAATTTCTTAACTTTGGGTCAAATGTAATGTGTTTTATACAGATATATAAGGAGTTAGAAGTCCTACCACCCATTAAATCAAAGTCCTAAGAGTCTAGTTTGCAACAAACAGATACCCGTGTCAAACCGACATCGGAGTAAATAGTTATGAGGGTTTTACTACGGATGGTTGCGAGAAAATCCGGGTTACGGTTCGGATCTGGTTAAAAATATAGTATGTCAGCTTAACTCAACGTTTTAATCCATGAAAACATTTCATTTCTCTTCCAGACCAGAAAGAAAGCTTAAGAGAGGGTTCATAGTGTGTTATGGCATGATGAAGGTTACTTTTTGACGATTTCTACTATAAAAGTTTCCCCACGCCTAGAAATGTGATCTTTGCACATGAGAATCATTTTCCCCTTGTATTAATTGGTTTTGGAGCTAGGTTTTGAATGTATAAGTTTGTATTTATTGGTATTTCTTCATGTTTTACACCAGTTTAACTAGGTAATCATCTCAGAAGTGTATTATCATTGTTTATATGAAGTTTTACAGACATTTCGTCAAGTTAAGTCCATTTGGCAAATTTACCAATTTAATATCAATTATGAACTGTTATACGTGTGTATCAGTTGTGTATATATAGTTTTTGCGAAGCTTAGAACGTAAGGAACAACTTTCATGAAGAAACTACAACCATTCGAGCGTTCATTGGAAATGTATGTTAAGGCTAAGCTACGTCCCTCATTTTAGCACCACTCCTCGAAAATTCCTAAAACTCCTAATGTGCTATTTTTCTATTCTCTTTCTAGAAAGACCTATAGTGATGGGATCTCAACTGGAATATTTTCACAATTCTGTTATTTTTATATTCCATTGGTTTGAATAAATTGAGTATTCAACATCTACATGTCCTTTTATCGGTATCCTTGATTATATGTCCACGTGTATGAATTCTTATTCTTTTTCTTGGGTGATGTGACTTAAAATATCACGGGAAATCCTTATAACTTGTAACCAACCCTCTTTCCTTACTAAAGTTATTATGACTTTTTTTTAAAAAAAGTAACTCACGATCTTCAAAACTCTCTAATATAACTTAAAAGACTAAATGGTTAAAACAATTGGTTTTTGGAGTACCTCTTTTATAAACTAGCTAGGAATCAAGTTAGGAACAAAGTAAATCACCTTAAACTTGTTAGGAGTATTTGCAAGGTTAGGTTATCTTTCTAAATTTGAGTTAACTTTTCAAATTTTTTTGGAAGAACATGCAAGGTTCCACGAGATTGTTATATAACGTATGAGGGTTATTACGAGGTTATATGAAAAAGACTACAAACCGGCGAAGATTGGCAACATGACAACATAATGTTAGGAATATCTAGAAGGTTAGGTGATCGTTCTAAAATTCGAGTTAACTTTTCAAAAATTTTTGGAAGAATATACGAGGTTCCACGAGATTGTTATATAATATATGAGAGTTATTACAAGTTATTGGAAAAAGACTACAAACGGGCCAAGATTGGCAACATGACTACAGTAACTTATAGATGTTACAAATCCATGTGATTTCATGCGATGCATTCTACTCGCGGGATATAATCATGAGGTATGAGGATTGTTTCCCAATTATACATATGAGACACGATGTCATAAGTTGGCAAATATGATGTCGGTTCGATACAAGAAGGCACTCAACCTTAAGTCTTTCATATTACAAGAGAACTACTTCACAAGTCACCTCAAAGTATACGTATGCAAGGAAATAATAGCATTCCATAATATCATCCAAGCTAAGTACCTCTCTTTGGTCATTCTTGGGCATAGTTCACATTAATAGTCAAGACTTAAGTTTTCATGTTATAAGAGAAATGTACTCATAAGTAACCTCAAGACACACTTGTGCAATGCATGTATGACATCCCATACTACCACACACACTAAGCATCTCATTGGAGTCACTTTATTCATGTTTACTATTCATAATTATCATTAGAGACCTACTTCATATTGACAAAGAACTATCATCTTAAGTTAATTGAATCTTGGAAAGCAACTAGAGTAGCAACCCAAGCTAAGTCTATACTATACAAGAGAGCACTTCATAAGTAGTTTCAAGTCATACTTGTGTAATGTATGAATATCATCCCACACTACTATCCACACTAAATACCACTTTTAGACTATCATACATACTTTCCCTCTTGACTGTTTGCCTCTATTCATTTAAGGTACTTTTTTTAGTATTAGGCAAGTTCAAACTCATGAATGGACTCTATTTTTCAATTCAAGGCTACCAATAAATAACCCCCTAATAGGATAGATCATGCTATCATCTAACACAACTATATTAGGCTAAGCTAACTACCTTGGAAGACACATTGACATGAAAGTCCAAGCTACTCTAGGAAAGCTACAAATGTCCTATACTAGCTACCATGAAATAGTCCTAGACCAACTAAGTCATGCTACCTTTACAAGTATACGATGACATAAATGCAAGCTATTCTTTGGAGAGTGTGATTATCAATGCAAGCTATTCTTTGGAGAGTGTGATTATCAATACTAAGCTATCCTTAGGAGAGTATGAGTCCTTAATACCAAGCTACTATGACTAACCTAACTCAAGCTACCCTTGAAATGCATCTTACAATGAAAAGTCAATCTACCCTTAGGAAACTATGTATCTCAATCCTTGAAATGCATCTTATAATGCAAGTCAAACTATCCTTACAAGAACACTAAGAGGCTAATGTAAGAAATCCTTAGGAGAGTATATTCTCAATCTTAATCTACCTTTAGGAGAGTATAAGTCCTCAATCCTAAAGCTACCATGAAATGGTCTCGGCCAATCCAAGTCATGCTACCATTAAGGTATTCCAACAATGCTAGTTCAAGCTACCAATAAGAGAGTATAAATTCTCAATCCTAAGCTACCATGACTACTCCTAACTCATGCTACCATGAAATGCATTATACAGTATCAAGTCAGGTCATCCCTTAGGAGAGTGTAGTTCCTCCATCCTAAGCTATCAATCTCGGTATTATCCTACCAAGCCAAGCTATACATGAACATATTTCACGACTTAAGCTATTCTAGACTCACAAGCTTTGATTCATTTTAGGTTACTAAGTCAACCTAGAATCATTAGATGTGAGAGAACTTTGGATCTCCTGGCATATTCATGCCTAAGTGTGTAATATAGAAACAATAAACAACCAAATTACATAACATTGACTTTACCCCCAAATACCTAACACTAATGACTACAAGCCCTATTCTCAAGCTTTACTTGTTACTATCATCTTTCTTCCTAGATTTTAAGTTATTTTAATAACACTCTTCATACGTTGGTGATTCTAGTCATATTTGATCATAAAAGTTCGATTTCATATTTTACAAGTCATGATCCTTCATCTTCAATAAAATCTAGTTCAATTCATAATTATATGATTCTAACTTTGATCAATTACTATACATGACATTGATTTAGGAAGATCACCTTCGAACCTTCAACTCACCGCTAAACCCCACAATATCACATTCATCAATTTAGACTAGGGTTTTCCATATAAATAATATGAATTCATCATAACATCACTAAACAAATCAAAATAAATCATAATTGGTTGTTATCCACTAGATTGGAGTCATACTCAAAACTTACCCACAATGTAACAAGAACCCTAGCTAGAATTAGGTTTTGACTTCAAAATTTAGGGAAAACTTAAGGGGCTCTATGGGAGAAGAACCCATAGATGAATAATATAAACATACCTTTATTCAAAGCTCTAAAGAAACCTTGATTCAATGGTGAATTTTGACCTCGATTATTCTTCTTCTTCTTCTCCTCCTCCTCCTTTCTTGGCTTTTAGAGAGAGGATTTCTTGATATAAAGTGGGTTCTTAGATGAATGAATTAATTGCTTAGTTTTAGGGGAATATTAAGATTATATATGTTATTAAATAAATAACTAACTAATCTAACGTAACCCCTAACTAATTACTAACTTAATCCCCAAACACTTAACTTAAAACTAGAACACCAAAAACTATGTTGACCTATGGATCACCCACGGACTGTGGGTGGGTTGAAGGGATGTGGTGCATGCTTTTTGAATACTTAATGTAACTAGGGAGATCGGGGGAGGCCAAGCCTCGACCTACGATCCCAAATTACGGGGCGTGGGTTCTCCCACAGCTCGTGGGTGCCGATCCATGGACCAAGCTATTTTGACAAGATTTTTAGGTTGTTCTAAGGGTCCTCCCCAAAGACCCCTTGGTTGGTTTTTGGGGGGATGTACCTTGAATCTCTAGCCCTTAAACCCATATTCTAGCTCTGGGAATCATTTTACGAGTTTTAATCCTCATATGAAACTCAAAAACTCCCACATAAGGCTATAAAACTCACTAGTTCAACTTACTAGTTTTCGGGGCGTTACAAAGGTAACCCATTTCTCAAACAATATTTAGAGTTTATAACATATTTTCAAGATAAATTTTCCAAAGATTACTACCAAAAGTCACATCAAGACCTTTCATCTACCTATTCGTATAATAGATCCTTGATATTCTTGAAATTTATAACCTTAGGTAGAATAATCATACACTGATCTTCCCAATAAGGTGAGGGTCTTCTAACTAAACATAAAAAACTGATAATTAATAACCTAGTTACTAGACTAGTTGTCCATTCTCATCTAGAACTAACATTCAACTCTACCAACACCACTATCGTAACATAGGTAAGATCACTTAAAGAATAAAAGTATGAGAAACTAGAATATAAGAGATACTATTAAATCATAGCTTATATATATCACAACATTAATTGTCATTCTATGAGTCTACACCCTAGGCGTGGTCAATACTTAAAATTATTTCTGGCCTAAGAGTACCCTTGGCCTAACATGATAGAACATTGAACATTAACTGAATCTAAAGTTTAAGTACCAAATGCTGAAATAATCTTTTATAAATAAAGAGCACTGAAACATCTTAGCAAAAGTTTAAAGTATAACTAAGACTATTAATGTGTATTACTCACATCAATGACTAATGAAGCCTCTAAAATAATTAAGCTAGATAAGTCTATCGGGACAAGATTAAGGCATGTCTGAAAGCTAATACAGAAAAAGTAAATAAAATATGTTAAATGATAATTGAAATCCCATAACTATGAGGGGTACTCAGAACAAGCTAAAATTGGAGGAACTTATTGAGATGTTTGTTCGTGAAACTGAATAAATTTGAATCATAAAATGATGTAGCACAATCATTACTGAATTTCTATCAATCCTTTTCAAATGGACAGTCTTGGAGAAGATGCATTGGAAGAACAAGTGATCAGTTGTTTCATCCTCTACCTTACACGAGGCACAATTCTTATTATGTATCATGCCCCAAGTAGCTAACGGATTTTTATTATATAAGAATCAGTAATGATGTAGCACAATCATTACTGAATTTTTATTAGTCCCTTGCCAATGGAAAATGCTTTCCACACAATTTTGGATAAGATGCATTGGGAGAACAAGTGATCAGTTGTTTCATCCTCTACCTCACAGAAGATACAATTCTTATTATGTATCATACTCCAAGTAGCTAGCCATTTCTTAGTATATAATCTTCCTAACATCGCTATTTGTACTATAAATTACCATTTTGGACCACCATTGTTATTACATGTGAGTTTTCATCACTCCACTTTCTGAAAGTCTCCTCTTAGCTTGTGGTACATTTGTTTGATTATAGAATAAATGCTCCTGTCTAATGTCGTCAGTGTAGGAGAGTCCAACCCTTTCTATGGTGTATTTTGCCTTAAATATCTATCTTACTACCCATGATGCTTGTCTTGAGGCACTATCCCGTGTATTTCCCCCTTTGTAGTAGATGTAAACCGTTGGATGAGATGTTTTCCAATAGCTGCTTGATTCCATGTTTCTAAGGGCATAACACAATAATTGGTGGACTATTTTAAAAATAAGTAACAAGTAAAAGTAAACGGGAGAAAAAATAATCATAAATTTCAATTTATATTATTTTACTAATAAAGAATAAACTTTATCGATTATTATGAATTATTTGAAGGTTAAACTACATCAATTCCACTAGTTTAGATCCTAATTACCAGGAATCTCAATAGATTTTTATATTCCATTCTATACTATTTTCAGCTGTTAGATGCATGTGTCGAGATATGTCAGATACGTGTAACAGTCGGGTGTATAAGATCGAGATACATGATTTAAATACTTTTGAATTAAATGTTGTAAATTAATGTCGGCAACAATGATTGTTATAGTCAAGAAAGTAGTATATCCAATGTCGAGTCTAGGTATAACAATGATAATGATTCTGGTTACTCCGATCTCTCTCTTCTTTTTCTTGTTGTTTTTATATAGAATTTGCAAGTTTTGACTGTGAAATTGTTTAGTTTAATTACAATTGATGCTTGAATAAGAGTAATCCTTATCTGTTTGTTGAGAGGAAGAACAACAATAATTTTTTATAAATATTCTGAAAAAATTATGTGGTTAAAGGATGAAGGAAAAAAGAAAAAACATTGGATAACGGGGGGGGGGGGGGGGGGAGATATTGTTGGGGAAGGAGATTGAGGGGGGAGATATTGTTGAAGTCTAGGTATAAAAGTGAGAATGATTCTAGTTACTATGATCTTGCTTTTCTTGTTTTGTTTTAAATTTATAGAATTGGCAAGTTTTGGCTATGAAATTGTTAGTTAAATTACAATGATGCTTGAGTAAAAGTAATCCCCATGCCTTTGTTGAGAGGATGAACAAAAATCGTTTTTGATCGATATTCTGAAGAAATTATGTGGTGAAAGGATGAAGGAAGAGAGAAACACGGTGGATAACGTGAGGGTGGGCGAGAGATATTGTTGCGGGAGGAGATTGAGGGAGGTTGAATTGTTAAATTATCTTTAATTAAGGAATTGTATTTTAAGATAATTATTCAATACCATATTTAAGAATATGTGTATCTGCTTTAACTTTTTAAAATATATGGTATAATTATTAAAAGATAGTATTGTGAGTAATATTTTTAAGGGAAACTTACATAAATATAATGTAAATAAAAAATATTTACCGCTTATAGCAATAACATTTTTTTAACTTGACAACTTATAATATACTTTTAATTCATATTACAGAGAACAATTATTATTCACATATAATACAAGTTTTAATAATGGATAATACATTTATCATGTTATAAACAATTTGTATTATAGTGAATGTCTAATTATGTGGAGTCCTTGTAGGATATGGTTAGGAATCCTACTTGGGGACCAAGTAAGGTTTTCGCTATAAATAAAGGATTTTCTTTCATTGTAAATAAGATTTGAAGATCTATGAATCCTAAATATACTTCAAGAGAAATAAGAAGTCTTTTCTCTTCTCCCTACTTTCTTCTTTTTCTAAATTTATATAGTTTCATAATACGTTATCAGCACGATTGTTCTATTCTTAAAGAATTGTGATAGAAGACGACAAAAGTGCAAAAGAGATATTGCATAAGTTATGCAATAAGATTATATAAAGAGATATTTAAAGAGACTTGTCCACTTTATATATGTTTAATTTTAACCGACTAGTAAGAGAATTTCTTAATTTATTTTAATAATTAAATAAGCACAATTTAGTGAAAGATATATTTTCAATCTTTATATGAGGTACGTGATCTATTAAACTATATCTATTAACTGCTAATGTTGATTATAAGAAATCATTAGTCTCAATTTTGTGTGTAATTATAATATATAATCATATTAATGATCATCAAAAGTGATAAAATTGTAATTATTTTCAAAAGCTTGCGGTTGAGCCTCATTGTGGGTAAGATAATGATTTAAGTTATATCGCACAAAAAGAATAAGACGATGGATTTACGTTCAATCACACAAGAGGGTAAGATATCAGAAGTCTTGATGCTTTGTGATGAAAGATGTTGGATTCAAGTCCCTCATTAATTTATGGCATAAGACGTTGGGTTTGAGTCTCAATGCACCATATTTATGATATTATGATGACTAAGAGAAATAATGAGTTTTTTATAAAATTAGTCATGAAATGTATCTTGTTAAAGCAGATCCATTCCCCAAAGTGAATGTAGCAGTGCATAAATGTCTAAAAGAAGACAATTGATTAAATGATGCACATGAATATGGTATGAGGTACTAAGTTATCAAAATTTGATGTACTTAGATGATTGTGTTTCATTAATGAAGAATGAGAGTCTTTGATAAATGGTAAAAATACAGATCCATTGTTTAGAGTTAATGGGGTGATTAGCCACCATGTTAGACGTGAATTTTCTTGTAATGATTGTTAGCAAGGCAAGTTAATTGTGAGATCATCATAAACGAATGTTGAGATTGAATTCTCTGCGTTCTAGAAACGTATACAAATATTTATGGACCTAGTCATCCACCTAGTGGATTGTTTAGACATTTAATGGTCCTAATAAATGTTTCTTCTATATGGTTTCATGTGTGCCTATTATTATCTCGAAACTTGATATTTGCAAAAATGCTGGCACAAATAATATGTTACATGCACAATTTTCTTCAGATTAGTTCATTGAATGATGGGATCATGACTCACCTAAAGGGTGATATAATTGAGAATAAATAAATTTGAAAATTACTCTTGGATTAATAAAATTAAAATTCATTCATATAATAGTAAATCAGAAATTTACTAAAGCAAAAGGCACATGACGTAATAAACTTGGAGTTTACGAGTACTAATAATTTTATTAGTTGACATGAATAATTTGGTCATCCCAAAGATGTGCATACTGAGTAATGAACATACATTGAAAAACTAAAACTAGAAGATTCTTCAAGAATTCTTTACGCTACTTGTTCTCGTGATAAAGTTGATTGGATCAACTAAAGTTGGGACTAAATCCTAAATTCTGAAAAGTATAAAAGGTGAATGTGGGCCCGTTTACCTATCATGTGATATGATAAAAAGATGCATCAATAAGATAACCACATGTGCGTATGTTGTCAACTTGCACTTTGATATTCGCAAAATTGTTTGTGCAAGATAATTGAGCTAAAAGCACAACTTTCAGAATATGAAATCAAGATAATTCATCTTGATAATATTGATAAATATATAATATGATGTGACATTAAATGTCTCATATAGTAAATCATTGCTTATGAAAATAAAGTTTCATATGTTGATCTGAAATATAATATTTACATACAAACATAATTGTATGAATCAAACCAATAAGTTATGATCAATTTTTCTATTAATTGGTTTATGATCAGGGACCAAATAGTTTTCATATGATAATTTTGATGTGCAATATATGATTAATGAATATACTATGATGCACAAAGATAGATTATCCAAAAGATTGAGATATATGCTAGGTTGTCTAACATAAGGGGGAGATAGAAGCAATACAAAAGTTGTAAATACTCCTATTGAATGTCCAATAGAGGCTATGACATGCATGAAGCATGATAGACTAATCAATTCTAAATAAAATAATCCTTGAAAAAGGGGGAGGATCAAAGAATCAAAATGATCATAAGAAGGATACAATGTGCTCTTGAAGAGCCTACGACATAACACTTTAAGAAAACCTCATGAGAGGGGTAGCTACTTAAAAATAATAAAGTGATGAGATCTCAATAAGTTTAGTCGTATTGTGAATCGATACAAAATGGTATATCGTTGACGATATCTTTGATACAATAGCGCGCAATATTGTAAAAGATTATGAGAATATGAATTCTACATCTATTAAAGCATACTTGTGTAGAAATAATTATCAAGTGAAAAGTGTAATGATGCATCTTGGTAAGCGTAAAACTTTTTTGACTTGTAATCTAGGCACTAAAAGATGTCATACATCTAATATTGAATGTTGTAACTTAACAAAATTGATATGAAAATATCCATGGGTTCAAAATCTAAAGCATATACAAGTTTTTTGGAAAACTTGTTTATCATCCTCATAAGGATTAAATAGATTCAAAATGCATAGAGCATATACAAGTATTATTATGCAAGTTGATGACTAGAATTGGAATTCTTGAAGAGTTTTCAAAAGGCAATAAATTATTTGCGTAAAGAAGTTAAAGTAAGGAACTTGCAAAATCTTTAATCCCGAGGGAAGATTCATAAAAGCAGATAGAAGAAAGCATATTTCGTCAAGGTTTTTCTACACTCATGAGCTCACAAGAATGATGATATCAATATGCAACATGTTTGTTCAAGTAATACTACAATTGATTTATCTACCAAGTCTCTACCAACTACAACTTTCAAGAAGATGATGCTCAAGATTGAAAAACGAAAATCCAAGTCTTTTGATGTTTTCATGAGGGAGAGTTAATACGTGATGTACTCTTTTTTCCTCACAAGATTTTGTCTCATTGGATTTTCCTTGTAAGGTTTTTAATGAGGCATCCATAATGCGTATTATTAGATATGTGTACTCTTTTTTCCTTCACTAGATTTTTTTCCACTGGGTTTTATCTAGTAAGGTTTTAACGAGGCACATAATCTATCGACATTCAAGGGAAGTGTTATAAACAATTCGTATTATAGTGAATGTATAATTATGTGGAATCCTTGTAGGATATGGTTAGGAATCCTACTTGGGGACCAATTAAGGTTTTCCCTATAAATAAAAGATTTTCTTTCATTGTAAATAAGATTTGTGAAAGATATATGAATCTTGAATATACTTCAAGAGAAATAAGAAGTCTTTTCTCTTCTCCCTACTTACTTCTTCTTCTAAATTTATATAGTTTCATAACATATCACACATTTTAATACACTTATAATACAATGTTTTAACTTTTTACCAAACAAACATAATATATATATATATATATATATATATATATATACTTAATTCACTTTTAATACATATTGCAGATTTAATATAGTATTACTATAAATGATAATAAATAAAAAAATATTGTTAAAATTGGTTATTATTTATTAAAAGAAACTATTCACATAATTTTTTCTGTTTTTAAACTAAGCGTAAAATACGTATATATGGTCGGTAAGTAGTTCTAATTATGTAGTTTATTTAGCTTATTCTAGGAAAAAAGAGAGGTTCCTTTTAGAAAAAAGGAAAATGAAAAGAAAAAGAAGGTCTTGGGCATATGCGTTAACGATAAAATTCTGATTCGGCATCACAATAGGGAGTTTACACGCAACTGGAACCACATTCCGCCGAAATATTCTTCAACAGAGACGCCGTTGTCCTGGCGGTTAATTAAAGTGTGATTAGGGTTCCTAAACAATGGAATCTTTACAACGCAGAGTTGAATCATGGATCAGAGGCCAAAAATCGAAGATGTTGAAAATCACTTGGCCACAGCAATGGAAGATGGTTGTCCGGTGGCCTTGGGCCGATGCAAGAGAGCAGAGGAAACTGATGGAGGATGAATTCAAGCGGAGGAAGAAGCAACTTGAGGATCTCTGTCACGCTGTTAAAGCTGAATCTGTCGCTGACTTGCACGATATCCTTTGTTGCATGGTGCTTTCTGAATGTGTATATAAGGTAAATTTGATTTCCTTTACTCGAATGTTCACATTTGGCCTTCGAATTCTCATAACTAACCTGTTCTAAAATAGTTACACTTCACTCTGAAATGCCGAGATGATAGCAGCTGTAACAATATCATACATAAATTATCCTTTCAAGAGAAAACACAAATAACAATAATATCGTATGCAATCACTGTGTTCTGTAATCACGGAGAAAAGAGTTCTTTTGGTAATATTAAGACACATTGTTAAAAAAAGTAGAACATTCACAGTATGAAAGCTCACAACACATTAATATTGGAAGTATTTGAAGAACTTCCTCTTTGCTTACCTTCTAATAGATTGATATTCACATCAGAATGTGTCTTGTAAGAAATTGGACAATGAAGACAGGTAAGTCTAAATGAATATTTGTAGTCATCGCTTAGAGGACATAAACTTCAAGAGAAGAAGTGATGCAGATGCAGTTATCTGTGAGAACTCTTAAACATCTCTTACCATTTCTTCAGAATTGTGGGTTCGTAGCACAATGGAAGCGTCCAATTATAGAACGACGTGCTTTTTGGCTCCAGCTAGTGTTTCCCCGACTTAACAGGTGTCTCAAAGGCACAAAGCATATAAAAGCTCCAATTGTGTGTAGTGCTTTAAGTGTGAAGTACAATTAAAGAGTAATTTTAGCAAAGGAAGTGTTGATGAAGAAAAATAAAAAAGTATACGTATGTAATGCAAAAAGAATTGTAAACACAAACAATGCGATATGAACCAAGGAAGTGATAACATTCCAACTAAGTAGAATATATGAAGTAAAAACCATGCTAATAAAGTCCAGAACTATTGCAAATTTATGATTAGGATACATCTATGCAATTTAAGTTTTTAATTTAGATTAAGGATTAGCTTTTTTGTACTAAATTCTTATTGTCTTTTTTCTGATAAAGTAATAATCTTATTAAATTCGGACAAACTCTGTGTACAAGCGATATAATACAACTATGAAATTTTAAGTTATAATTCAGATTAAAGCTCTATTTCTTATACTTAATATCTGTTTTTACTTTTTGACAACAACATAGACCTTACCCTTACCCTTGTACGGTGGAGGCTATTTCTGATATACAAACTCCATATACAATCAATAATTCAATATACGAAAAAACATAGAACATGCACAAATTTGCAGTTCTCTTGGAGACTCCCAATTTATACAAACAAGCACTTCGCGCATGTAACAAAAATTAACCAACAGAAGGTGAGGGTATTCCCGAATATACAAAGTTATTTCTACCCTTCAAAGTTCTCATGTTCCTTTTCTTCCAAAGAACCCACATAAGAGGTAATGGAGCTGCATTGATTCCCTGTATCTTCTTGTCTCCAGTTGTGTAGCAAGCCCTTCAAATTGAATCCAGCATTGTCCACTCTTTGCTAGATCAGTTCCAACAGAGTCTCCCATAATTGGGTGTAACTTGCAGTGCACTAGTAAACGGCCCTTGTCTTCTCCCGATCATCCGGCGCATGAAGCTCCATTATTTTTCACTTTTCCATTTTATTTACCGACATTTCATAAATAGTGTGTCTGTAGCAATTAATATGTGCACTTTATTAGCATTACTCTATTGAAGATAAAGCCTGTGTACCTTAGTGCTTCACAATTTCACCGTAGAGAGTAGAAGTATCTAGCCCTACACTTCTACTCCAAAAAGATAAGTATCTAACCTACAATACACCTAGTTTTAGGACTTAGGTTTTCATTAGGAAACTTGTAAGAAAAATAAAAGCTTCATACTTATCATTAAGTATGGAAAGACATGTGGATGCATACTTGAATCACATCAGCTGCTGAACATGTTCAAGGAGCTCCTTATTTTTCATGCTATCTGAGTTCTGATAAATTTGTAATATGTTCTTTCTCATGCAAGATTTTCAAACATAAAAGGGTTTACGTTTCTTGGTTGGTGACAAGAGAGGCTTGTCTAACCCAAGAGAATTTGAGAAGAAGGGGTTTTCATTTATGCTCTAAATGCTGTCTATGTGGCTCAGAATCAGAATCCAATAGCCATTTATTTCTTCATCGTCCTGTCACTAGCCTTTTGTGGAAGCTGTTCCTTAAAATTGTGGGTCTCAAATGGTGTATTTCCTCTTAACACTTGTGACTTATTAAGGAGCTGGAATTATACTGGGGGGCATAGTCAGACATGGTGTAAATTGGTTCCTGGTTGCATATGGTGGACAATACGGAGGGAGAGAAACTCTAGAATGTTTTTGAAAACAGAGACAGCTCCTTACAGAATCCTGAAGTGAAGTGCTTTCTTCTGTTTTACTTTTGGTGTATAGAAGGTTTTGTAGAGGAGGCTGAATCATTTAGTAGATCGGATAGGCGCTCTGTAATTGTTAGATTACATTAACTGGTTATGCTCCCCTCTTTCCCTGTAAATATGGTTGTCACTACCCTAGTGCTTATTTTAATATATTGCTTTCTGAAAAAAGAAACAGTAGTTAGAGGCCACAATGGGGCAAACTGAAAAGTATTTATCTTGATCAGTTTCATTCAAATGAAAAATATTGAAGTAGTCGTAGACCATTTTTGTTGCTTAAAAATGTAACATCCTCTCATGACAGAGACCTGATGCTGAAATGGTGCGGGCAGTGAACAAATTTAAGGCAGACTTTGGAGGAGAAGTTGTTTCCTTAGAGCGCGTTCAACCTTCTTCAGATCATGTTCCACACAGGTTCTTTTAGATCATAGTAATCACATTATTGTTTTCATTTTTATTTTCTGTTTGTTTCGCCTGTCTTAGTGATACTTTGAGTTGGAATCGACTGGTTAGCGCCGTTATTATATGATTAGTTGGATAAGATGGTTCGTTTATTTGTAAATTGTTGATAAGTTGAAGGGTTGAGTATTCAGTAGCTTCATTAGATGTGAGAACTGGTAGTGGTAGTCATGCAAGCAAATCTGTGTTGCAAAAGTTACTGCACACGGTTCTGTGTTTTAGTTGGATAGTTGTGCCTGTTTCCGGAGTCCGGATAACATGGAGAGTTTTATGATAAGAATGCCAGGAAGATGATTGATGTGCATCGTAGGTGTTATGTTTCATCCAATCTATAAAACTCATTGCTCAAAGTTTGATGAAAACATGTTCATCCGTGAGTGCTTAACATAATATATTTTGAACTTCTTTTCAGCGATAGCAAAATCTGGTAGGTAATGGATGTTTCAATCTTATTTCAGATTCCTTGTAGACAGATGAAATCGAATAATTCAATTTATCTCCGTGGCCCCCACTTTTCTCACTCTGGTTTGACATTATACTTGCTTGCAATCTTCCCTTTCCACTTTGTGTGGCCCTACTACCCCAGTGGGTTGTTGAGTAGGTAAGGGAGGGGGAAGGATGATTGTTCCTGGTGTGTTAGTGATGTAGCTGGTAACCTGAAATGAGCTGTTTCCCATTACGAGAATTGATTTTTCAAAATTCAATTCAAGATCAATTACCATCTCTTTGCATTTTCAAAAAAGATAAATCAATTACCATCTTTTTGCAGTTATCTTTTGTTGCTTTTTCTGACCATATATTTTGTTTAATGCCTTGCCAAGCAAAAAAAAAAAAAAAAGAAACAAAAAGATTTGTTTTTGATATGTGAGGTTTGCTGACATGGAAGCTATACTATATCTCTTGCATCTCAGTGTTTTTCTTCTCCTATTTTGCCTTCTCTTTTATAGGTATCTTTTGGCGGAAGCAGGAGATACATTATTTGCTTCCTTTATTGGGACCAAACAATATAAGTAAGTTTGCATGTTTGTTCTAGCTCAGATGCATCTGTATATCTCCTGTTGTGACATAAGTTCTTTACACTTTCATTTTCTTTTATGCCTTTTTTTCCAATTATGAAGGGATGTCATGGCTGATGTGAATATATTTCAAGGCGCCTTATTCCATGAAGATGCTGTTGAAGATATTCATGGACTTGAACCTATTGAGTCCGGTCAGGTGGACACTCAAAGGAGCAACAGAGAGAGTCACTATAAAATTTCGAAATCTAAGACTAGGCCATCGAATCTGACTCAAAAACCTGCTGCTCATAGGGTAGTTGAGCTCCCATTTGCATGTCTTTTCGCATGCCTCTCACACATACACATACACATTGTTTCTTTGAGTTTCCAGTTTTCTTTCTCCGCTCCTTAAATTTTGGCAGCTACTGTCCTTAGGGTTTCATGGCACGTGCTAAAGGCATACCTGCATTGGAGCTGTACAGGCTTGCCCAGAAAAAGAAACGCAGACTAGTATTATGTGGGCATTCACTTGGTGGAGCAGTAAGTTAGATTTTTCTGAATCCGCAACATTTGCTCTTGTCATAGGATGTGTCTGTCGTTTTGTTTGGAGAAGTTGATTTAGGTGTTATTTTTACAGGTAGCAGTCTTGGCAACCCTTGCAATTCTGAGGGTTTTTGCTGCTTCATCAAAAGATAATGAAAAAGTTCAGGTGAAGTGTATCACATTTTCCCAACCACCAGTGGGAAATGCCGCATTGAGAGAGTGAGTTTGATATTAATCTTTCTTGTTTTTCTCTTTTTTTTTTTTTCAAAACGTAGTTTCTGGCTTCTTACTTGATTCTCTCCAGCTATGTGAATGAGAAAGGTTGGCAGCAGTATTTCAAAACCTACTGTATTCCTGAAGATCTGGTGCCGCGCATCTTATCTCCTGCTTATTTTCATCATTATAATGCACGGCCTCTGCCAATACCTTCTGATGGTGGAGCTTCTGTATCCATGTCAAAATCTAGTGAATTGTCGCTACTGAAGCAGAAAATTGAAAAACCAAAAGATGATGAAAGAGAGCAACTGGTGTTGGGTGTAGGTCCAGTGCAGAATTCCTTTTGGAGGCTTTCGAGACTTGTGCCTTTAGAAGGTGTTAGGAAGCAGTTGTATAGATATAGAGGAAAGAAAGTTGAACCTCTTGAGACGCCTACTGATTCTGATTCAATAGCATCAGTCAATGATATAGCTGATACCCCTCAGTCTCTTGAAATTCAAGAAGGTTCTGATGGCATTTCTCTCCGACTATTGCCTACAGATCAAGATATTCTTGGTGAAGGCAATCTGGGAAAATCTGTAGCTGAAAGTAATGTCAACAATGGGGACAAGAGGGGTTGGCGTCGCATGCCTTACTTACCGTTGTATGTACCATTCGGTCAGGTTGATTTCCCATCTATTTTCCTTTTTTAGTGATTTATTTTGTACTGATTATCACATGCATGAACTATCATTCTTTTTCTGCAGTTTTCTTCTCTATATTCCTTATATATGACTTATAATCTTATACTGTTCTTTGTTGTTTTGTTTTCCTTATTCTTCAACTGTCTTCTTGTAATCTGTTACTCTTTTTGTTCCATTTTATATGTATCCTTTCATTTTTAGCTGATTCCAAAAAGAATAAAAACATTTTTATTATCAGAATTCTTTACTTTGAACTTCCTTTTTACCCTTAATGTCATACTTTAAAAGTCATGGAAATATCATGGCATGTCTAATGCAACAAGTTATTTGGGTACTTTTGATATGCACACAAATCTTTGTTTCTTTCTTAAACTTATGTACTCAATCAAAGTGTCAAACACTGATTTATAGAATAAAAATGAGGGAGTATACATCTTGCCACAGTTCTATGCATGTGGAAGTCTTAAACTTATATTTGTTATTGATTTTTTTAGTTGCTTTTCACTATTTTGTCTTTTGGATTGGGTGAATATTCCATGTTCTAAGCTTGGGCAATGTGGTAGGGTTGCATTCCATCTTGGAGTAGTGACACCAAGCGTCTCCATGATATATACTATGTACATTAGCATAGGGAGGTAAAAAGGCTTAACGATCTAAGTCTATAAAAACGGACATTATCATGTGCAGGCAGTATTCCTAGAAGTCATCCCTTTGTCCTTTAAAATGATGAAAGATGTGAGGTGGGGAGGTAAGACAATGCCTTGCAGAGAAGTGTGTCTTCCAAAGAATGACACGAAGTGATCGCAATGATGCTAACCTTAGTCAATTCAATTTTAATACGATTATTATCATACTATAGTGTATTTTAATTTTCGTGAACGGTGTGATTCACTTCAGAGAAGCGTACTCTTCTTCACCTGCTTTTCACTTCAAGTCCTACAGCCTTGTTGCTTTTTTGCTCTTCTATCTTTTAAGATCAGCATGCGCACCTCATAAATATAACGAGAAATAAAACAGAGGGTGCAAGTAACACACATAGAGGATATATTGAGAGAAGGTGGTCATATGATTTATTTGGCCATAACCTACGTAAACCTCTAATGCTCCACTTTGTAGGTTTGAGACTCCGTGGTGATTGAAGGTGATAAAAGTGGTTTAAATAGATCTAAAATCACGTGGAACAAAGTTGTCTCAAAAGATCTATAATTTCTCTAAAATTAGTGCTGAATTAACTAAGAATAGAACACAGTACAATAGAAGCAAATTATCCATTTAAGTCTTTACCAACTAGTTAGGATTAAGCTAAGTTGGTGTTACCTTTACGTTTGATCTGGAAAAGGATAAGTGTGATATCTGGAAAACTTCTAGTTGTAGAGAACTGTTAATTTACTTTTAATACAATTCACTCACCAGTATGGAATGAAATAGGCCTGAGTATAGCAGAGGGCATAGGGCGGATTTTGTCATAGTCCCCAGTCGGGGTTGAGACATAGTTCTTGCTATCTTGCAATATCAGCATGGGCTGGTCTCATATTATGTCTATCATATTGGTTATTTTGACTTATTTACCTTGAAGATAAGTATTATTTGGCAATATCAGCATGGGCTGGTCTCATACTATGTCTATCATATTGGTTATTTTGACTTATTTACCTTGAAGATAAGCATTATTTGGTGTATGCTAAATATGTGAATTCAACAGCTTTATCTCCTGGAGAATTCATCTGTGGAGTTCCTATCTGGTGCAGAATACTCAAAATTGACATCGGTATGAGTTCTATCTACCTTCCTTTGAGTTTTAAACTTTTGATAAGTTCTTGGGGTTACATTCAGTAGGAATGCCATCATCTCTCATCCTCCTCTTCTTGTAAAGGAAGAAAAGGTAAAAAGTCTCTCAAACTAGTGGAAAGATGAGTGAAGTAAGTCAAACATTAGAGGCAGTGTATTGTCTATTAACACTTATCTCCCCCCACATGCATGATGCAAAAGACCCTGCTTAAAGTTTTTGCCTGGGCAGTTTTTATGTATGAAAAGATATGTTTGATGACTTTTAGAGGGTGTTTTGATTGTCATAAAAGCTGGTCAAACCTACTTTTAAGTCAATTTTTGACTTCTGGAAGTGTTTGACAAATATAAAAGGAAGATACTCAAAATAAGTTAACAAGTGTTTGACACGGTAAAAATGACTTAAAATAAGTTTAAAATGACTTAAAATATGTCAAAAACCAAAAGTAGGTCTCCAGCTACTTTTTATTTGACTTAATAGTCATTTTAGTTTGACTTTTTATTTTTGACTTAAAAACTACTTGTTTTAGCCAATCCAAACGGGTTGTTTCTCATTTTGGTTGCTTCTTATGGCAAAGACATTTCCAGGTCAGATCTGTACTTGCTGAAGTAAAGGAAAGGTTTCAATCACATTCGATGAAGTCATACAGGTTTCGTTTTCAGAGGTAACATGTTATAATTTATAAGTTTGCTTTATCCACCTCTATGCTTATTTGTGAAAGGTGAGAATAATGTGGTCATGTTCTTCACCCTAAGGTTGTCTAGTGATTCATGGAGTAGAAGGAGAACAGTGAGGTCATATGATCAAATTCAAGTATCTGTGGAAAAACACTTGGTGATTTCTTCCATCCGCTTAAGCTTTGGTGGGCAGAGTTATGATACCTGTGTTGGTGGGAGGTAGTCGGTACCAGCTTGAATATTCTGCATGTGAATTTGCATCGTCCTTAAGGGTGCTCTTAAAGTTCCC
The DNA here is from genome assembly GCF_036512215.1 of Solanum lycopersicum. Lineage (NCBI taxonomy): Eukaryota > Viridiplantae > Streptophyta > Magnoliopsida > Solanales > Solanaceae > Solanum > Solanum lycopersicum. Next base: position 45,586,421 of record NC_090808.1, on the reverse strand, counting down.
TTGTGTGATTTAGAGGGAGGGAACCTTTTGTTCACTATTATTCATACAAGTTCAGGGTGGGAGGGAGGGAGGAAGAGAACCTTTTGTTCACTATTCGTCATTCAAGTTCACTTTGCCCCATGATAGTTTTCCAGCTCATGTATATTTAATTATTTATATTGCAATACTTTTCCTGAATGTTTAAACTCATTATGCACCACATGACCACTTCTGCTGGTCCTTGTATTGATCAGTTTATGTCACCTCAAATCAACAAAAGGAAAGGTTATTTCTATCAAAATAATGGAATTTTGCTAGAATATGTTTAAGAAAGCCTAATCAATTGAAGCGTGTAAGATAACCCTTATATCTTCTCCAACTGTGTTCCTTAGTTTTGGGGGGATGATTGTACATGTTGTAATTTATCATATTGCAGTAGTGCAAATTGTTGGCAGGTATATGGTACACTCTTGTTTAAGAGTGTGTTTTAGGATGTGGACTCAACTCTCTTGGGATACTCATTCATCCCTTGTTTTCCAAAACCTGAAAAAATAATAATGTTGTAGATGCATCTTTTTTATTTTCATTATTATTTTTTATTTGTGTATATCTTGTATTTATACCTATTTTTTTTTCTAATCAACTTGGTGCGACATGATTTTGGATGGTTACCCTGTTTCAATTTTTAATTTACAGAATCTATGAACTTTGCATGAGCGATGACACAATACCTTTCCTGGGGATTGAACAAGTGCAGCAATTTCCACAGTTACAGAAATGGTTAGGCATTTCTGTTGGTGGAACTGTTGATCTTGGGCACATTGTGGAGTCCCCTGTCATCCATACTGCCACTTCCCTTGTTCCACTTGGATGGAGCGGTATTCCAAGTGGGAAGAATACAGATCCTTTTAAAGTCGACATATCTGGTTTTGGGTTACATCTGTGTACACTTGTTGAAGCTCGAGTAAATGGGCGCTGGTACGCCCTAAATCCTGCTATAAGTGCATGATCATTGACATTGTTGTAAATTTTGTTCTAACCATTTCCTTATACTTCCTTACATTTATGAGCTTCTATCTGATAGTTGATTTTTGTAAGACAACTTTTATTTTGTGAAGTAGCTATTTACTTTTCAATGGATGTTGACACACTATAGCTGAATCCTCTAGGTTAAACATATGTTTTTCTGTATATGTATTTTAATAAGAGCTATTTGCAATGTGTTTTAAGTGGCTTGTTTTCCTTACCTTTTGGATCAATCCTTATCTGACCATACGTGTTATGTGCTGTGGAAACACAACAACATACCCCGTATAGTCCCATCCAAGTGGGGTCTGGAGGGTAAAAGTGAGCACACACCTTACCCCTACCTACCTTAGAGGTAGAGAGGTTGTTTCCGATAGACATATAGTAATAGAAGTATAAAAATAACAGATAGTAATGGTACAATACTACAAAGAAATAATATGATAGTCAAAATACAAGAAACAACAAATAATAACGAGAAAGAAAGGACAAGAAACTACAAGAGTATTACTACGGCAATTAGTATAGACGAACAAGACAATACACTTACTTACTAACCTTCTACCTTATTCGTATCCTCTACATTCTTTATCTAAGGCCATGTCCTCGATAAGCTAAAATTGCATCATGTCCTGTCTAATCATCTCTTTCCAATACTTCTTTGGTTTTATCTCTACCTTTCTTGAAACTGTTCATAGCCAATCTCTCACATCTCCGCACTGTATATGTACGTCTCCTCATTATATTCCCGAACCTCCTGCATTTTGTCCTGCGCCAATGCCACTCCTTGTCTCGGATATCGTCGTTTTTAATTCTATATCTCCAAGTATTTGCCCACATGCATCGCTACATCTTCATCTCCATCACTATCATCTTTTAAATGTGAGACTTCTTGAAGAGGCCGGGGAGGATTGATACACTTCGTTGTCCATCCATTGACCAACACTCTACTCCATACAACTTAGTTGGTCTAACCACTCTTATATAACATGCCTTTTATGTTGTTGGTGCCATTTCCTCATCACAAAAGACTTCGGATGCGAGCCTCTATTTCATCCACCCTGCACCAATACTGGAGTGACATTCTCATCAATCTCCCCATTTCCTTGGATAATAGACCCATGATACTTAAAAATCAGTGTTTTGGACGGCGAGAGGCGACAAGGGCCTGCCTCGCCACGCGGCGAGGCAAGCGGCGAGGCGCTTGCCTTTTTGAATAAAGGCGCCAAAAAATATTTAATTGCATATTTATCCAAAATCTTAATAGCAATAACACATATTAACAAATATTCAATTCAAAAACCAATAGTAGAAACTAAAAAGTCTAAAACTTTAAAGACCAAATAATTCAAAATACAATAAACTAAAACGTTAAAAGTCTATTCTTCTTCAAAACTATCCAATTCTTGAAGATCAAAATCCTCTACATCATTATATTGCTCTTCATTTTCTTCTTTCACGTATTCTTCATCAATTAGTGTTAGATTCCTACTTGAAGATGAACTTGTAGATGTACTTCTTTGCCCTTGTCAAGTGCTCTTGATCTTGAAGAAAGTCCCCTAAGATAATAGATATTCTCATCTGCTCCAATTGCCGTAGCAACACTACCCCAAGTAAGATCATCATCCTCATATACTAGTTCATCATCTTGATCTTCGGGGCATCCAACTAACTATTCATTTGAATCATCAATGTTATCCAAGCGAATTGGATCAATAAGATCACAAGTATCATAACGACATTTCAATGTTCTATTGTAATTAATGTACACTAGATCACTGAGACGCGATAGTGTTAGCCTATTCCTCTTTTTGGAATGAATTTGTGCATAAGTTATTGATATTAGCTAATAGATATTGATAATAATATAATATGGAAATTAGGATATAAATTTTTTACTTGCGTGTTCAAACACACTCCAATTTCGCTCACATCCGGATGAGCTACAACTGAGGCTTAATACTTTCATGGCAAACTTTTGCAAGTTTGGTGTTTCACTACCAAATAGTGACTACCATTTGACTATAATAAAATAAATTTAAAGGTTAGTGACTATAAATAAGTCAAATAATTTAAGTAAGAATGTAAGATCAACCCACTTACCCGGTGACCTTGTGTCTCTAGCTCTTTTAGCCGGACCATAACCAAATAGTCCATCCGCCATTTTGTACCTAGGAAGCTCAGCGACTAGTGAATCTTGTATTGTTGTATCATGGACCAACTTCTCAACACATGCATAATACTCGATCCACAAAGTTTGTGCTATAGTTCCCTCTTCTTGAGCTTTATAATATAATCCTGGGTTCAAAACATGGCCTGCAACATGCAAAGGCCGATGGAGTTGTTCTGACCACCTTGCATCAATAATCTGAAACACTTTCTCATATTGCTTCTTAACTCCACGAAAACCATGTGCAATAGCTTCTTTGGCTCTATCCATTGCTTCATAAATATAACTCATTGATGGTTTTTTCTCCCTATCCACCAAACAAAGCACTTTCGTCAAAGGGCCACAAATTGTAAGTGCTCGAACAACATCATTCCAAAAGTGGATAGAAATAATATGATTGACAACTTCTTTCCTCGAAGTTGCCTTTGCAAATTTACTTGAATTCCATTCGGTTGAGAGGACTAAAGTTCTCAAGTTTTTTCTTTGTATGTACATAGCTCTCAAAGTTAAGAATGCCGTTGCAAATCTTGTCTTGGTTGGTTTCACCAAATTTCTTTATTTGGTGAATTTTCTCATCAAGTTTAACAACAATGACCTTTGACTAATGTAAGAATGGATTTTGATGGCCTTCTTAAAAACTGTTACAGAAAGATTAGATTATATTAATTAGTAGCTAATGAATTATTGATTATAAAAAAAGTTAAAGGATAGGTTGATATGAGAGTGATATTATCGGAAGCATATGACTTAACCTTGAATATGTCACCAAATATCAAGTTGATACAATGAGCGACACATGGATTCCAATAAATGTGTGGGTACATTCTCACTAGCATTATCGGTGACAACTTGTACAATATTTTCTGGCCCAATTCTTTCAATAGTGTTTGCAAATAACATGTACATTTTGGTGGAATCGGTAGATTCATTGCTAGCATCAACATAACCAACAAATACACTACCGATTGGAGAATTCACCAAAATATTGATGATCATTTTACCATTTCGTGCCGTCCATTTGTGCATCATAATGGAACATCCAAACTTTGTCCATTGCACTTTATGCTCATCAACAATTTTTTCTACTTTCTCCACCTCTTTTTTTAGGCGAGTGACTCTAATTTCATGGAATGTAGGAGGCTTCATTCCGGGGACATGTTGTCCTACCGCCTCAATAAATTTATCAAATGATTTGTGATTGACGTAATTAAAAGGGAGCCCCGCATCATACATCCAAATTGCAAAAGCACTTACTGCACGCTCTCTTAGTATTTTCTTTGTTTCATCAAATTCCTCCTCCTTTTTCAAAGCCTCCTTTTTGTGTTGATTTTTGTGAAAAATAGAGATTCAAAGGGCCTTTTGCACATTCCATGCGGTGGATGATGCACCTCCACTAGAACTAGAAGATATCTTTTAGTTTTGGAGGGAGGCATCATTTCCTCATAATCATCCATTTGATCAAGATCATCAATATCAATATGTTCTTCCGACTGCCTCGCTTGAAATTTGGGATTATTAGCGATCTTGTTTTGCATATAAATCCTTACTTCTTCTTTAATCTCCGACGGACAAGCGGTACATTGTTTAACATTTTTGAAACCACCCACTAAATGTTGTTTGTGTCGAGTTATTCCACCATTAAAAGTACTCCCACAAAAGTTACAATTAACCAAATCTTTCGTCGCTCCTTGAGCCATAATTCCATCCATTGTCCCTCTTTTTGCTAGCATCCACCATTGGTTATTGAATTCAATCAATTCACTGTTTAGGAATAAATAATTAGGAAACTGGAAAGAATTTTTATTTTAAATTATAGGCAGTTAATAGTCAATGCGCAGTAAGGCTGAGGCAGTAAGCACCGAAAGCAGTGAATACTGAATAGGAGAAAAACAAAGCAGTCATCAGTCATGACTCATCACTGATGAGTCTGATGACTGATGAAGGAAAAATACAGAACTGAAACAAAAAATTGAAGAAGAAGAACAGAAAAAAAGAGGTATACGATATACCTCAGGTCTTCAGCAGACAGCAGCATGCAACAACAAGCCAGCAACTCGCAGCAGCAGAGAGTCGCGAGGGAGAAGAGAGCGAGGGAGAAGAGAGTCGCGATAGGAGAAGAGAGTCGCGAGGGAGAAGGGAGCGAGGGGAGTTGCGAGGGAGCAGCAACACATTTTAAAAGTATAAAAAAGCCCTAATTTTGACTAATATTGTTAAGTCAAATATTTTTAAAATTTAAATAAAAAGGCGGCGCTTTTGCTGTCGCCATTACGTCGCCATACGTAGCCTTTCTGATCTCGCCTCGCCTCAGTGATGAAAGGCGAGGAGTCCTCGCCTCGCCTCTCGCCAAAGGCGATGAGGCACTCGCCTTTCATATCACTGTTAAAAACTACATCTCTTTTGGATTAACAGTGCACCAAGCCTCACTTCCACGTCAGTCTCATGTATTACGTCACTGTACTTGCACTTCAAAGTATTCAGTTTTGGTCTTGCTCAATCTAAATCCTTTAGGGGTTGTTCGGTAGAATGTAATACATGTATTAACTCTATGTATTAATAATACATTGTTTGGTTCACTTTTCATGCTATGTATAATTTAATGCTTGCATTAGTTATACACTCTATTGTGTGTTAAGGTAATACCATGAGTTTCTAGGTTAATGCAAGGGGTTCCGATGCATGCATTAGCATGGTTAAAGACCACATTGCCCCTCAAATATTTTTTTTACATATTTTCCACCATTATTGTGAAGTGTGTTTTTGTAAATAAATATTTTTATACAATGCATGTTTTTTAGTACACTAAACCAAATAATGCATAAAACTTATTCTAGGTATAGTTAATGCAAGCTTTAGTAATACAAACATTATTAATGCAAGCATTACTGATACACTTTATTTAACATTATTCTTATACATCCTACCATTCAACCCATTGGACTCCTAGGTTATTCTCCAAACCTCCAACTTACAGTCAACTCCGCCGCGAGTCTCATCAATCAAACTATGAGGGGTGTTTGGATTGACTATTTAAAGGTAGCTTACAAGTTAAAAGGCATAAGTTGGAAATATCCAACTTTTGGCCTTTGACTTATTTTTATACTTTCGTGGCCTAAAAGTAAGTGCTTAAAAACACTTATTATCTTTCCCAAACACCACAAGAAGTAAAAGAGCTTAAAACCCAAAAAAAGCACTTAAAATAAGCCAATCAAAACACCCTCTATGTCATCTGCAAATAATATACACCATGGTACCTTACTTTGAATTTGTTGATTCAATGCATCCATCACCGAGGCAAATAAAGGTGGGCTTAGGATTGATCCCCGGTGCAACCTTATCAAAACTAGGAAGTGCTCCAAGTCTCCTCCCATTGTCCTTACCGGTATCCTTCCTTCACCCAATTGTACGCCACATGTACACCTCTAGCCTCCAAGCACCTCTATGTAATTTCTCTCCGTGGGCCTTTATCATAAGCCTTTACTAGGTCGATGGACATCATGTGTAAGTCCTTCTTCCTCTCCCTATATTGCTCTGCCATTCTCCTTTTGAGATGAATGACTTCTGTAGTGGAGCGCCCCGACATGAACCCTAATTGGTTCTTGGAAATAGCCACGCCCTTCCTCACCCTTGTCTTCACCACCCCCTCCCACACCTTCATAGTGTGGTTTAGCAGCTTGATACCCTTATAGTTGTCACAATTTCGAATGTGACCCTTGTTCTTGTACAACATAATCGTTGTACGCTCCATCTGCATACTTCAGACATCTTCGCCGTCTTGAAAACAACATTAAACAACTTAGTCAGCCACTCCAGACCTACCCCACCTATGCTGTTCCAAAATTCCACCTGTCTGGCCTTTCAATCTACCCCTACGCATTCTTGAACAACACCCTTAACCTCCTCAACCTTTATAGGCCTACAATACCGACAACCTCAATACCTCTCTGCATGCTTCAATCCTCCAGCACAATGCCTCTGTCTCCCTCTTCACTCAAGATATGGAGTATGTCTGCCATCTCCATTTAATCTAATGACTGCCGCCTCCACCAATACTTGTCGTCCTCATCTATAATGCACTTCACTTAGTCCAGACACGTGCCCTTCCCTATCTCGCCCTGGCTAGCCTGTATAACTTCTTATCCCTACCCTTGTCTTCTATGGAAACCTTTTGAGTATAAGCAATGCTTAAAGGTTGAGCTGATGGGCGGAGTGTACCTATTGTGACTTGGCGTTTGTATTTTTAAGAATTAAAAAAGACATAATAAGAGAGCTAAGAGGTTAGCTACATTATTCTGTAAAGCCTGGGGTGAAGTTCTAGATGACTTGTACCAAAAGTTTGGACATGAACCAAAACATGTCTTAGTGCATTTATTCTTTGTCGCTCCTGTCCCATAATTGCTATTAAAATTTGTTCTCTGCGGTTGGACTTTATGCTGGAGTCGCTATCATGTTTCTGCATATTCAGCTTCTCAAGTAAGGGAAGGATAGATTAGTGAGGTTCCAAAATGTAGTCAACTTATATTCTTTTTGAGTTCTCTGTTCGATCATGCTCCTGAATCAGTTCCTCCCGGCCTCTCCCAACGACATGTTTAATGGATATTATAGATTGTGGTCACCAGAAAAGTATAGTAACTTAGGGTAATATTGAGAATTGCTTACCTAATGAATGTCTTAAACACTGTGGAGCTGCATTATATGTCTCCTCTGATAGATTGTATTTATTGTTAAAAAATTAAATTTAGGTGTTCAACCTCCGTGGAGTCTTTTCCATCATCCCCTGTTCACTCACCAGATCATGGGGAACAATCAGAAGTTCAAAATATGCGAGTACTAGTTGGAGGTCCACTGAAACGACCCCCTAAGCACCATATGGTGGAGGATATACCTATGTTCTCTTCAATTGATTCATCCTACATTGATACGAAATTGAAGCAAAATGTGTTCAAGGTAGAAGGGAGGAATCTCGTACTCCCAGATGGTTTAGATGATTTTGTCATATACTGTACGACTGATTTTTCTACTGTCTGGAAAGAGGTTAATCTGAGAACCCGTAGGGTTAAGTTGATTGGCCTTGAGGTATGATTTGTTTTAAATTTAGATTTAAACCTTGATGAAGTTTTAGATTTCTTTGTAACTAATACTTGTATATTTGTAGGGCTCTGGTAAAACCTCTCTTTTAAAAGCAATTCTGGATCGAGGCCGAAGGGCCCACACTGAGAGTATTGAAAATCTAAATGCAGATGATGATGTTCAAGAGGGAATTGCTGGTGGCTTGTGTTACTCTGATTCAACTGGAGTTAATCTGCAGGTTCCTTTAACTTGTGTGCTCCATCTCTCTTCTTTGGGTGGTTCTTTGAGTATGGAAGACTAAAATACCTTTCACAATAATGTGTTGCTAATTTTTTTGTTTGTTTTGAGGATGGTAACATATATATATGGAAACAAGGAACTACACCAAAGGGGTATTCTAGTAATAAGTATAAGTAGTAGTCAAAAGAGCAAAAACCCATCACCTATTTACTCATAAGTAATCTCAAACACAAGAAAGTCGTCAGCTTCTAAAGGATAAGAAAATCACTATACAATCTTTTTTTAAAATTTGAAAAGTACAACTCTTATATTCAAAACACCTCTGATTCCTTTCAGTAAATAGTTAACCATATGCAAACTGGGACACTCTCCCATCTCTCCCTTGTGACCTGACTGATTGCCATCTCTATTACAACAAGCTAAGGCTTCATGAATATTCCTTGCGTTGACCACCTGATACCCCCTAGGTTGTTAAAAAAATTGTTATTGTTTCTCAGTCACTTTACAATGTAAAAAAGAGATGATTTATTGTCTCAGCCTCATGTCACGGACTTGAAGTATTTTCTAAGACTCCGTGCGGCACTTGACAACTTACTCACGAATCTTTCACGATTTTGTAAGCTCAAGTAAGCCTTTAAGACTCAGAACACTAAGAGAATGCAAAGAAAGACTTGGAAAGAAAAGAAAGAGAGCTTTGAAGAAGGTTTTTGTATTGCTTTGGAAGATTGCTTTACAACTTGTTTGGTTGGTTTACAAATGAGAGCCCCCCTATTTATGCTACTACCTAGGGGCTAAAGTGTAAATAAAAGTTACTTACAAGTTCCTAAGTTATTTACACTTTGGTCCCTATTGTAGAAAAGTCTACACTTTCTAGAATATGCTAAACCTTTTCAAGTAGTATCTAAATTATTCTAGAGAATTCTAAGGAACTCTCTAGTCTTCTTGATTAACCTTGAAGGTTCTAGAGATCTCCGCAAACCTCTTCACAACTCTAGATCCTTCCCCCTCTATCCGGATGCAAAATTTAACTATGATGTGACGGGACGTGACATTCAGCTCCACAAAAGAAACATCTAGAACACAAGTGAAAACCCCTTTTCATAAGATAATCTCGAGTTAAAGCAATCTGTTTAGCCAGTAACCACATGAAGCATGCTACCTTCAATGGAATCTTTACTTTCCATATTATCTTGGGAAAATGCAAAAGTACCCCCTCAACCTATGCCCGAAATCTGAGAGACACACTTATACTAAAAGACAAACTTATACTATACTAAGGTCCTGTTATCCCCTAACTTATTTTATAAATATTTTTTTTACCCTTTTTCGATATACGTGACACTAGATTAAAAAAAATGTCAACACGCGCTGGGCCAGAAAAATAGTGCCATGTATGCCGAAAAGGGGTATAAAATTACTTATAAAATATGTTCAGGGGGGTAATAGGATTTTAGAATAGTATAAGTGTGTCTCTGGGATTTGGGGCATAGGTTGGGGGTACTTATGCCTTTTCCCTATTATCTTCGAAGGCCAACTACCAAGTTGTGTATTGGATCTATGCAAACACTTACTGATTCAACAGAAAATCTATCCTTCCTGTCACTTGTCCAGACTTAGTTGTCCTCCCTTGTATCTAAGTGTTGGAACTGTTCCAGGATGCTATTGAGTTCTGTCAACTCACACTTCCCAATCACCACTCACACTTCCCAATCATTTAGGGGTCTTCTGAACCTGAAGTTCCATCCTATGTTAATCTCTACTGTTGCCCTTCTCTGTAGGTTCAAATTTTATAAAACAGTAAATCTGGACTTCAAAGTTTGATTGCCAACCCAACTATCCTCCTAAAATAAGGTCTTCCCTCCATGACCTACCTTGATTTTGGAATTGCTAATGATCTTGGACCACAGATTCCTAATAGTTCTCCATACAGCAGTTCCATAAGGATGTAGTACAGTCATGCTAGTCCAAAAATCTGCACCAACTTTGACAAGTAAAAAGAACAATATCTTTTTAGCATAAGGGACTTTAAGTCTTCCAATTAGACCATCTGAACCAACACTGACTGCATACATGATACACCCACCTGACCTCCAACAGTGCCTATGTCTGCTTTTCTAATTGTCCAGAAAATGCTGAGACTTGTAAGCCCTGACAGACTTCCAGTACGAAGAAACACTATTGAAACTAAAACAGGAACTTGCTGGGAATTGCAAAGGCTGGATATTGTTGGAGCTGGCAGGAACTTGGATGGATCTGGTTGGATTTAACCACACGACCCCCAGAAACAAGAGATCTGCGAAGATGGAGATCGAAAATTGTCTCATGCGCTTGCCATACGGACTGATGCATCGCCGTAGATCCTGTTGTTGTCGGCACGTGAGAGCGTGTGCGAAGTCGATAAGTGACGGGTTTTCTTGGGTTGGGTCGTCGGGGTTCTGTGAGCAAAGGAATGTTGTTGGTTGAGGTGCAATAACCCCAGTTACTGGCAATAAAATTAGTCTTTGGAAGGACGTACAGTTACAAAAAAAATTCTGGTCGGTGGTAAATGCACCACGATTAAATGTTCACACTAGCTTTGATACCATGTGAAAAAGCACAAGAAAATATTATTATTTAAGGTGATTGGGTCCTTGGGATACAAAAAACTGCATCCCAAAGGATGGAACTGGAGAGGTAGATGAAGATGTAAGAGTGATGGTGACTGAATCTCAGATAATGGAACTGGTAACACCTCAGAAATATCCAAGTGATCACTTAGGTACGTGAATATGGCTGGTTTTCAAAGACGGTAACATCAGCCGACATAAGAGACACCTGTCCAGGTCAATTGGGTTTATGCAATCAAACTTGGTCCAGATGGTCAAATTGATAGGCTTAAAGTCACCTTGTTGCCAAAAGTTATACTCAGATCTTTTATCCAAACACAGCCTTTACCACCATTTACTGCTGAACGGTATCTTGAACCCCACGATAGGATAAACTCAATTTCATCCCCAGCTGTCCACCATCTTCTATCCTCATCTCCTCCAATCCACCTTAAATAAATTGACCACCCGTTGACCCAAAAATAAATTTTCTATCACCTCAACTACAAGGGCACCTCTGTTCCCCTTCGTTAAATTGGATTTCCAGAAAATGGAGAATTACTCAACCGCCTATAGTCATCAGCTTATTCCACTGAAAGGTGAAACAATTTTGTTTTCAACTAAAAGAAATTCCAACTATGAAGAAAGATATTGAAAACCATTAACTACAGATCAAGGTTCGATTATACTTGAACGTATCCAAAGAAACCGCAGTTTATCGATATTCAAGACCTTTATCAAAAACCCATGCGTAATGTTTGAACCTTTTGACATAAAATCCAGATGTAGACATGTATAACCTGAAGCAAAAAAATTAGTTCAGTATGAGCTTCAGGATTAAACTCAGAAGAAACCCACCTTTTTCAAATTTGCTCCTCCACTAAACAATCATACCGAATGGGGTTTACAAATAAAGTATTATATTCCCACGCCGTCGCACACTCTTCAATTTTCAATAATTTCCAAACCAGAGATTAAATTTTTACTTGAAAATTGTAATCCAAAAGAAAAAAGTAGTTTTTTTTTCCTTCTTTGGGACAGGTCAGTAACTGGGAAATAGAGTAATTTTGGAGATGCTTACAGAAGGAGGAATGTGCTGAATAAATTTGGGGTTCTTGATTTGTTATTTCTTAAAAATCTGTGTAGTTGGACGCCGTCTTTAGTTAGTGGTGGAAGGAGGTAGTGACCGGCGGTGAGTCAGCAGTTATTTTCATGAAGGTGTTGGACTGGAGGGGTGAGGAGAGCTGGTAAGGAAAGGGATGGGGTTGAAATTTTTTCATGACAGCCTCAGTTGCTAATCACTATGTTTAAAATCTTATTAGGACCAACTAACACTCAATCTGTGAATAAGGGCATATTTGAGCAGTTGAGCTCATTCGGCAACTGCAGGGTACATTTGACCCCAACTGATGGGGGAGAATGTTTGATGATTTTGCATAATTGAGGGGGAAATTGTAATTCTATGCACCTTCTCCAGGAAAGAAAAGTAGACCTTTGAAAGTTTTGGCATAACTTTGATTTTTTTTTAGGAGAAACTTTTCTCTGGTAATCTATTTTTATACGCTCACCGCTCGTGTAATATGAGTTTTGATTTTGCAATTTTTTCGTCAATCAATTTATGTATGCTTGGTATTCCTGTATTGAGTTATGATTTTGCAAGTTATATCTTGGGTGCCATTTGAGTGGGAAAATATACCTAGTTAAACAAAAACACATCATACATCTTCCAGTATCCAGATGCAAGCATTATATTGCAGCAAGTGTTTGGAGAGCGTGGGTAATCAGGAGCTATGAAAGGGGAAAGAATTTTGTCTGAGCAATCTTAGATATTTTGGCCAAGTTTCCTTGGAAACGTTCCTAAATAGGAAATTCATAAAAATACAAAATTTCTCACGTACATTGTCTTTCTACTTGGATGGTCATGTATTCATTGGTAGCTGCTTTATTTGTCATTGCTTGGATTTATTTGGTTTTATTTATTTTAAGTGCTCAAAGTCTTGGCCTTATGTTTTGTTTTGTAGAATCTGAACATGGAGGCAACACATTTCAGGGATGATCTGTGGAAAGGAATTCGTGATCTTTGTAAGAAAACCGATTTGATTATACTTGTCCATAACCTATCTCATAAAATTCCTCGCTACAACGACTCAAATGCCTTGCAACCACAACCTGCCATGTGCCTTCTCCTTAATGAGGCAAAATCTCTTGGAATACCTTGGATACTTGCAATTACAAACAAGTTTTCTGTCAGTGCTCACCAGCAAAAGGTAGCTATTAATGCGGTTGTGAAGGCATATCAAGCATCTCCTAGCACAACTGAGGTTGTCAATTCATGTCCTTATGTTACATCTAGTGCTGCTGGTGCTTCTCAATCTTGGTATACAGAAGGGAAAGATCCAGAGTGGATGTTTGGTGCCCAAAAGCTAATTTTTGCTCCACTTGAACTAGTCCGGAGGCCTTTCCAGAAGAAAACAGCTGTTCTCCCCATTGATGGGGTATCTGCTTTGTGTGAGCTTGTCCACCGTGTACTTAGGAGCCAGGAAGAAGCTGCTTTACTGGTAAGGAGTTGAAAGTGAATTTCTTAATCCTCCTCCCCACCCCTAAACCCCCCCCCCCCAACACCCAGTTGTTCATGACACAGATGCGTGGTTTTGTTTTCTCTAGGAGTTCGCCAGAGATAGGCTTTTTGTGGAATTGGCTCGGGAGAGAGCAGTGGAAATTCAAGATGCTCAGACAAAGGTCAATCCTCTGAATGCTGCGGCTGTTGGTGCTTCACTTGGTGCTGGTTTGGGCCTTGTGTTAGCTGTTGTCATGGGTGCAGCTTCTGCTTTGAGGAAGCCATAAAATCTTCTGGACTATATAGGGTGTATAGAAGGTTTAGTTGCCTTAATCTGTCGTGGATATGTAGCCATTCTTTTAATCTTATAACTACTCAATATTTAATGATGGTTGATTTTCAGTAGATTCTTTGTTTATATTTGTTAGGCTGTTGGAGCAAATCTAGTAGTATAGACGTGGGCTCATAAAACTGTTAGCCAAGACACAGATCTATGTAAAATTCATTGGAATTGCTGAAAATGTTAAACTATGATAAGGCGATGTGTTCAATGGTTTGAACCTGTAAAATCTTCGAGTTCGCCTCTGCATTTCTGTGATTCACCCGCCAGGTGAATTTAAAATCCTTATTTTAAACCTATAGATGTACTCTTTCTAGCTTATCTACTCATGTTCCTATCAGATCAAGTTGTATACCAAAGTACCAATTTAATAGAAAAACTTTTTACACAGTAAGTTTTAACGACCCGGCTAAACTAGGATTCATTATCACAAACCTGATATAATAAATACCATTTTTATTTATAGCCAAATTTTGGCGATAGAAGGATTTTATAAGAAATGCTAATACAAGGTCCTTGCTCACAACTTGGTCACAAATCTGTTCTAGCACAACTTTTTTTTTAACATGATCAAAACTTTAAAGTGGTCACATTGTGCAATACCTCTCGAATAGAATTTGATGAGTTAATTATTTCTCAAAAATACAATTATAACCTATTGGGGGTTATTGTGTACTGCTCCCCTTAGTTGCAAGACTGCAAGTGATACAACAATTAACTAAATGCAAACAAGACACACCCTTGAGCAACTGCCCAGCTTAAATTGAGGGCAGAGAAGAATAGAAAGGTAAAGAGAGAGAAAAGATCAACATAATGAGTTATGGAACAAAACTAGCTGGAACAGCACGACGTTTTTTGCTTTGACATGTCGGTCCCATTGGCAAGGCTAACGCGATTGAAAGATAATTCTGCCTTGTATGAATCAGAGTTGAGTACTTTTCTGCTCACATTTTTGTATATCTCACGGATGACAATTTCAAAGGCTGTTTTCACATTAGTAGAGTCGAGAGCCGATGTTTCAATGAAGAATAATCCTTCCTCTTCTGCAAGGTTTTTTCCATCCTCTACACTCACATCTCTGATATTCTCCAAGTCACACTTGTTCCCAACAAGCATTCTCGCAACTGTGGTATCACAGTGGGCTGCATTACCATTCAAGATGTGTCAGATAAAAATCCAAAAAAGGGGCAAGGCAAAAAAATTAATATGGGTATGATTCCAAGTTGAAAGAAACAAACTTTGATCTGAGCATCCGGTATGATAGCAGGAAGAACAATTGAGGATTTATTCAAATATTTGAGTTACCATGTTGAATACTGCAGTGTATGTGCAGAGCTGTAGTGCGCGGGAAGATCCACAAAGATTCAAATTTTGAGGGGATAAGGCAAATTGTCTTCTAACAAGATGATATATAATGTGAAGCCTATGAACAATTGAATAAAATAACATAGATCATATAGCATCATGCTATCTATGGGAAATCTCAATCTGCGATTCTTTTGAAAATTAGCTCATAAGATGTTAGAGCTTCAGATTTTAGTCACTTCAACAACTCAATTTAAATAAGATGGGGACGGTTGTATGAAAATCAGACAAGCAGAATCTTTTTGGTAGCACAACTTCAAGTGGAAAGCAATGCTCCTTAAAGCCTCCGCAATGCCAAAATTCAAACTTATAGTTTGCATTTCTTCGCGACACAGAAGCACAGGAAAGGCTGGAATAGGAATCTCTTCACCCTAAATATTGATACAACTAATTCTCTAAAAACTGTATATTTCAAATCCGTAAATAGCCTTACCAGTTTCATTACATTTTCGCAATCATACCTAGCACAAATTTGTCTTGATACAATGAATTCAAAAGTATTTTTACCACCACCAACCTAAAAAAAAGGACAGCTGTCTCCAAAACAGTAAACACATAATATGAACAAATGCCTCAAACTTACAACATGATGAGCTTCGAGAAGGTTAGGAAATAACACATGATCCTACAAATAAAATCAGTTCTCAGGAGTGAAATCATCAGCATAATAGATACTCTTTTCCATATAATCCATGGCATAATTACCAATTGATACTCTTACACCAGCTTATGAAATAGTACACAAACTGCTATTTCCGCAGAATCAGACAATAACCCTTTATATTTTCTATGTCTAAACAATTGGGTAAGCAATTTAGTTGATAAAAAAATGCATATCCCCTATGGGATTGCTGGACACTTTTCCCCCATAATTTTGAGAAGTAGATAGAACCCGCGTGTAATTGGTCTAAAAATGAACAAATCCATTACCCAAAAGACGGGGAAAATTGCAATGCTATTCGCGTTCATAAATCAACAAAGCAATGAATCCAGATCAAACAATAAATAAAAATACAAAGAAAGCAAAAGGGGCTTACTGTTGAGTTCATCAAGCCATCGTTTGATATTTTCGAAAGTAGTGCTTCTACTGATATCATAAACAATAAGAGCTCCAACAGCGCCTCTATAATAAGCAGAAGTGACAGCCCGAAAACGTTCTTGACCAGCAGTATCCCAAACCTGGGCCTTAATTTCCTTACCATCAACTTCAACAACTTGTGTTTGAAACTCAACTCCAATGGTGGCCTTAGAGTTATGGTCAAATTCATCACGGGCAAAACGGGACAGCAAGTTGGATTTGCCAACGGCAGAGTCCCCAATCACCACAATCTTGAAAAGATACTCTTGTTCTTCCTCCATTTTTCTTCTCCTCTTTGTCGGTCGGAACTACTTAAGCTACTCTACTCTCCCACTACTGTGACAAAGATGTTGAAATAAATAAAGGGGCGGAAGGTTATGGTACTATATATAAAAGAGAGGAAGTAATGACATTATTGATGGACTTAAAATAGTGTTTTTGACAGACTCATTTTAGACGTACCTCATTTTACTTGATATAATAAGTTGTCTTAAATAGTCGAGAGATTGAAAATATTCAAAATATGGTGATAATAAATAGTTGAGAGATTGAAAATATCCTAAATATGGTGATAATTTGGAAGTATATCAACTCATGTTAGAGACGTTTAGTCTCTAGCAAAAGAATGTTCTTTAAGGCCATCACTTATTTTGTGGATGAAATTGATAATTCAAGCTAAATTTAAGAGTATTTTCGATACTTCTCTCATACTTCATCAGTTTTTATTTAGATGTTGTACTTACTAAAAATATATATTTCTTTTCAATACCTGTCATTTTACAAAATTAATGCATCAATAACAATATTCTTCTTATTTTATACTTCTTGAAAGTATGAATTTTGATCAACATAAATAATTATTTATATATTCACTGGTTGATAAAATTATCAAAATAAATTAATTTATGTTCATTTATTATAAGTTTAATTTCAAGAAAACACTAAATAAATTTACAATGATAACCTTAACTAGTTTCATAAAAAACATAAAATTTAAAATGATGCTATCTATATATATATATATACATATATATATATATATATATACACACACACACGGAATTTAATGTCAAAAGAAGACAGGAAGAAAAATGTTGGGCTTTGAAACGCGTAGACTTTGGGCAGATGAGTGAAGTTAGCAGCAATACACTGCGCAATTGACGACAATAATGGGGAAACCCTTGTCTCATCACTCTTCGTAAGTCACGGTCAGCCAAATTAGGGGGTGTTCACGGAATTTAATAATTTTTAGATTATTAAATTAAATCAAATGAAATATAATATTTTTTTGGTTCTATGTCACATTTTTACTTTGCATTTACGTTAAAACTCAAGTTTTGAATCAATTAATATGAATTAATTTAACCAATGAACATAAATAATTTATTTAATTTTTCTAAGTTGATCAAATATATATTTTCAAGACTAATAACTCACAAGAGTAAAAAAAAAGAACAATATGGTAAGTTATGCATTAATTTTATGAAATGACAAGTAATATGGACCAATTATTTATAGAAAGGAATGATATATAAAATGGGATGGAGGGAGTATATATTTATCTATTGGTGCTATCACTTATCCGGATTGGTTCAGTTTGAATTGATTCTTGGGTTACTTATTAAGTGTGAGTGGCACCACACTTAGCCTACTAGGTGAGCGAACCAACAAATCTAAACCCCAACATTTAGCAATAGTTCAACGATAATTAACAAAAATAATGCGGAAGACCCAAACTTATTAATGTAACCAAGTAAATAAGCTTCTAAAGTTTAACACTTATTATCCCCAAAATCTGGAAGTCATCACATCAAGAACATCTATCATCAAATTACCAAGTCTAAGAGTATTTAAGAAACCAAAATAAGTAAAAAGATGGTCCATGTCCGAAATTCAAAGACATCAAAACGTGAAGGAGAGAATCCAGCATGAGCTAGGAATAATAGCTCACCCCGAACTCTGATGTGCTGAAGACTGGCTAGAGCTGAGGGCGAGTCGAAGTCGATGGCACACTTGCTCCACTCCACAAAATAACAAAGAAGAAAATACAAGTAGGGGTCAGTACAAGGAACACGTACTGAGTAGGTATCATCGGCCAACTCAAAATAGAAAACAATATATATTGAATAATAATATAAAATCAACTACAATACTTAACAGGTGGCAAACAACAAACACATGAACCATTGACAACAACACCATAATAGGTACACCATAAATCACAACATCAAGCACACCTATGAGGACTCATGCCTCCACACCATACTCATTTGGGAAATAGGTTCTTTGAATTTGAGTATATTAAGATAATTCAAGATTCCTTTCCTTTAATGTTATCGTGTCGGAAAGTGACACTCCGGTCTCATAAAATCGTGTCAGAACGTGACACTCCGATCCGATTATCTCATTATTTATTTCATCAAGCCTTCTTTATTCGAGGCGTCATTTTAATAGAGAGGGTTCAAGATTAGAAATTCAACAGTCTCATAATTTTAGGCCAACCACAAACCACACAATCAAAGCATACAACCACACAATCAAGTACATAGGAGACTTTACAATATCACTCAATACATATCGATCTCTATTTAGAGTTTATCTATCACATAGAAATAAACCATAACCTACCTCCATCGAAGAACTGAAAATCAAGCAAGCTACCTCTCCAATGCCTTTGCCTTCCTCAGTGTCTATGAACCTTTTCAATCTGAAGTCTAAGTCGCTTGCTTGCTTCTTTCTTTCAATCTCTCTCTTTTGTTCTCCTCTTCTGCTCTTTTTATTTTTCTTCTACAGATTCTTTTTACCCTAATTATCATATAATCAATTATATTAAAAAAATGATAAAAGTAACCCACTATTTATTTCACTATTATCTTCTTTAACCACCAACTAAATAAGTTATTAAAATTACCCCACTAATTTCATAATTATAATTATGAATAGTCCAAAACACCCATTTAAAATTTAGCGGAAGTCCGACCAAGTGTGGAGTTACGCAGCTTGTGACGGTCCGTCGTATCTATGACGGTCCGTCCTGCAGGTTCGTCACGAAGTTCAGAGAAGTAATCCAGTACGCAGATTCCAAGAGTTGAAGTGTTTTGGAATGAAAACGCTCGACGGATTGTTGTGCCTATGACGGTTCGTCATACTTGCCGTCGAGGGTAGTGAAGAGAGCAGCAGAAGAAATTGCACAAGTATGGGACGACGGAGTCCATGACGGTCCGTCGTGATCATGACGATCCGTCGCGTGGTCCGTCGACCTAGTAAGTATTTATCAAAAATAATTCTACTGCTCAAACCGACTAATTGGGTTGTTACAGTAGATACCAATTTACCCATCGTTCGTCCTCGAACGATCACAGAAATAAAAGGGGAGGGCGAGAAAGAGTACCTGAATTTGTAAAAAGATGTGGATATCTTTCCTTCATCTCGACCTCACTCTCCCATGTGGACTCTTCAACTGGCCGATCCTTCCACTGAACCTTGATAGATGCAATCTCCTTTGATCTCAACTTGCGGACCTCCCTATCTTGAATAGCAATAGGCTCTTCCTCATAAGACAGATTCTCATCAAGAAGAATTGAATCCCAACGAATAATATAATTCCCATCACCATGGTATTTTTTCAGCATAGACACATGAAATACCGGGTGCACTCCTGACAACCCTGGAGGCAATGCCAATTCATAGGCCACATCCCCCACGCGCTTCAGAACTTCAAATGGACCAATATACCTCGGACTAAGCTTACCTCGCTTACCAAACCGCATCACACCTTTCATGGGTGAAACCTTCAGCAAGACTTGTTCACCCTCCATAAAATCCAAGTCCCTAACCTTTCGATCTGCATATTCTTTCTGCCTACTCTGAGCTGCTAGAAGCTTCTCCTGAATGAATTTTACTTTATCTAACGATTCCCTCAAAAGATCGGTACCCCAAGGTCTCACCTCAAATGCATCAAACCAACCAATGGGAGACCTACATCTCCTCCCATATAGCGCCTCAAATGGGGCCAAATCAATACTTGAGTGATAGCTATTATTGTATGAAAACTCTGCTAAGGGTAAGAATTTATCCCAATGACCACCAAATTCTATCACACATGCACGAAGCATATCCTCCAACACCTGAATTGTTCGCTCAGACTGACCATCGGTCTGAGGGTGAAATGCAGTACTAAAATCCAACCTAGTACCTAATTCAGCATGTAATGTTCTCCAAAACTTAGAAGTAAATTGCGTACCACTATCTGATATGATGGAAAGTGGAACTCCATGCAATCGAACAATTTCTGAGATATAGAGTTTGGCTAACTTCTCTGCATTGTAAGTCATCTTGACCGGAATGAAGTGAGCAGACTTAGTTAACCTGTCAACAATTACCCAAATAGAATCAAACTTACCCAATGTCTTTGGAAGACCAACCACGAAATCCATTGCAATTCTTTCCCACTTCCATTAAGGAATGGGCATTCTCAGAAGTTTCCCTCTGGGCCTCTGGTGTTCATACTTTACTTGCTGACAATTCGGGCATTGGGCAACAAAATCAACAATGTCACGCTTCATTCTACTCCACCAAAAATGTTGCTTTAGGTCACGATACATCTTGGTTGCACCAGGATGTATAGAATACCTTGAACTATGAGCCTCTGTAAGAATAGTGTGAATCAAATCATCAACACGAGGCACACATACCCTTCCCTTAATTCTCAAAACGCCTTCCTCATTAATTATTGCCTCTTTAGCCTCTCCTCGCAATACCATATCTCGAATTCGGCTCAGCTTCTCATCAGCAAACTGCTTTCCCTTAATCTTGTCAAGAAAAGAAGATCTTGCCTCTACACAGGCCAAAAATCCTCCTTTCTCTAGTACTTCTAGCCATATAAAGTCATTAGCCAAAGTCAGAATCTCTCTAGCCAATGGGCGTCTAGAAACCTGTAAGTGGGTAAACTACCTATGCTCCATGCTTTTCTACTTAAAGCATCTGCCACAATATTAGCTCTTCCTGGGTGATACAAAATATTAATATCATAGTCCTTCAATAGTTCCATCCACCTCCGCTACCTCAAATTCAAATCTTTTTGAGTAAAGACATACTGTAAATTACGATGATCTGTATAAACTTCACACTTGACCCCATATAGATAATGTCTCCATTGCTTTAATGCAAATACAACTGTAGCCAACTCCAAATCATGGGTTGGATAGTTACGTTCATGCACTTTTAATTGCCTCGAAGCATAAACAATTACATTCCTTTCCTGCATTAGCACTGCACCAAACCAGAATAAGATGCATCACAATAAACAATAAAATTCTTACCTTCCACTAGCAAGGTAAGAATTGGTGCAGTAGTCAACAAGGTCTTGAGTTTCTGAAGCTTTCTGAAGCCTTCGTTCGACCATACAAATGGAACATTCTGTTTAGTCAAATTTGTCAGCTGGGAAGCAAAAGAAGAAAATCCCTTAAAAAATCGACGGTAGTAGCTAGCTAAACCAACAAAGCTCCTTACCTCTGAAACATTAGTAGGTCTTACCCAACTCTTCACTGCTTCAATCTTAGAAGGATCCACCATCACTCCATCCTTAGAAACCACGTGCCCCAAGAAGGACACTGAATCTAGCCAAAACTCAAACTTGGAGAATTTGGCATAAAGCCTTTTCTCCCTCAACAACTCCAATACAATTCTCAAATGCTCCTCATGTTCTTTCCTGCTCTTTGAGTATATCAGTATATCATCAATAAATACAATAACAAAGAGATCCAGATATGGCTTAAAAATCCCGTTCATCAGGCTCATGAAAGCAGCAGGGGCATTCGTAAGCCCAAAAGACATTACTAAGAATTCATAATGCCCATACCTGGTTCAAAAAGCAGTCTTTGGCACATCTGTTGTCCATATTTTCAATTGGTGATAACCGGACCTCAAATCAATTTTAGAGAAGACACAAGCACCTTGTAACTGATCGAACAAATCATCAATGCGAGGAATGAGATACTTGTTCTTAATAGTTACCTTATTCAGCTGCCTGTAGTCTATGCACATTCGAAAACTTCCATCTTTCTTCTTCACAAATAAAATAGGAGCACCCCAAGGGGATGCACTCGGTCTAATAAAACCTTTACCTAACAATTCCTGAAGTTGGGCCTTCAACTCCCTTAACTCAGCTCGAGCCATTCTATAAGGGGGAATGGAAATGGGGCGAGTACCCGGCTCCAGATCAATACAAAAATCAATATCCCTATCCGGTGGCATACCAGGAAGCTCTGCAGGAAACACATCCAGAAACTCACGGACTATCGAAACAGACTCGATCGAATGTACTTTGGAAGTATCATCCCTGAGATGTGCTAAGAAAGCTAATCAACCCTTACTCACCATTCTCCTAGCACGAAGAAAAGAGATAATACGAACTGGAGTGGAAATATAGTCACCCTCCCACACTAGCGGATCTGTCCTAGGCTTGGCTAATGTCACAGTTTTAGCATTACAATCTAAGATTGAAAAATTTGGAGAAAGCCAAGTCATACCCAGAATTACATCAAAATCAACCATCTCTAGAATAATCAAATCTACATAAGTATTGCTCCCCACAAAAGTCACAAGGCAAGACCTATACACCTTCTCAACTATCACAGACTCATCCACAGGAGTAGAGACACGAATAGGCATGTCAAGCAAATCACAATATAAATCAAGACCAGTAGGAAATGAGGAAGATACATATGAAAATGTGGATCCAGGATTAAATAATACAAAAGCCATGCAATCATAGACCAAAAGAGTACCTGTGATAACAGCTTCAGATGTCTCTACTTCAGACCTCCCGGGGAAAGCATAACTATTGGCCCTATCACCTGTCTGTCCATTTCCCCTACCATGTTGCGCTGCAGTAGTTCCAACTTTCCCGCCACCCCGACTGATTGGTGACCACCATTACCTTGGCCACCACGTCCTCCAGAATGGCGGCCTCTACCATGACCACTTCTACCTCTAACTATTGGGAGTCTGTAACTCTGTTTTGGACAATATAACCTAATATGTCCAGTCTTTCCACATCCATAACAATTTCTGGAGTCAAGCATAGGTCTCTGTGAGAATGACGAAGTCTAGGGATAACCTCCAAACGCAGAAAAAGGCTGACTGGTCTGCGATGGACCCCCAGCTAAAGCCTGCAGTGAAGACTGAATAGGACAGGCTGGGTAACCTCCTGAACTCTGCCCTCTGGAGTAAGAACCACTAAACTCACCTCCCTTACGGAACTTCTTAAATGTCGACGCCAGAGTGAAGTCGTCTGGCTTCACCCCCTCTACCTCCATCACAAAATCAACCACTTCCTGAAAGGATTTTGCTGCGGCAGCTACTTGTAAGGCTGGGATCTGCAATTCTGACCTCAATCCTTTCACAAAGCGGCGAATCCACTCTTGTGGACTGAAGCAAAGCTGAGTGGCATACCTGGATAGTGCATGAAATTTGGCCTCATAAGCAGTAAAAGACATCCTTCCTTGCTCTAGGCTCAGGAACTCATCTCTCCTTCTATACCTCAAAGTCCGGGGTATATATTTCTCCATAAATAAGCTAGAAAATGGTGCCCAAGTCATGGGTGGTGCCTGTGCTGGTTCACATTCAACATACGACCGCCACCACATTTTGGCATCCCTGTGAAACTGATAGGTCACAAACTCAACACCGAATCGTTCTACTATGTCCATCTTATGTAGCAGCTCATGACAATCAACCAGAAAATCATAGGCATCTTCAGATTCAGCACCCTTGAAGACTGGAGGTTTCAACTTTAAGAACTTCATGAAAAGTTCATGTTGATCACCTGTCATCATAGACCCTGTAGTCAATCGAGGAAGTGTGCCTACTTCCAATGATGCATCCATGCGGGGAGCCACAGCAGCTGTATGTTGTACTCCCGGAACCTGAGGTGCTGGTGCAGAAAACACTGAAGGTATCTGACCCTGCTCAGATAACCCGCTAAGATAAGTAAGAACCTGATTAATCATCTCTGGGGTAGGCTGGGGTGGTAATTCCTCATCTTGAATCTGCTCATTTTCCCCTTCGTCACCCTCTCTTACTACCTCATCAGTCGGTGGAGGAGTCACTGCTCTCTTCCTCGCTGGAGCAGGTGTTTGTCCTCTACCTCTAGTGGGCGTCCTCCTGCGACCTATACCACGACCCCTTACCACTGCTCCTCCTCGAGTTACAACCCCAATGGTTGGCTCAGACGCACCCTGTCTTGCCGGTGTTGGTGTTGGCACAGTTGTTGCTCTAGGTCTAACCATCTGCGAAATAGAGTGAGGAGGTCAGATACCAATTTGTATCACGTAGATACCAATTGGATCCAAGTAATAGCACGAGAGAAAGAAAGAATGGAGTTTTCCTAAAGTCCTATAGCCTCTCGAAGAAAATTAAAGGCGTCCCCATACCGTTCCTCAAGACTCTACTAGACTTGTTCTTGTGTGATGAGACCAACGAACCTAACGCTCTGATATCAAGTTTTTCACGACCCAAAACGAGTCGTGAGTGGCACCCACACTTAGCCTACTAGGTGAGCGAACCAACAAATCTAAACCCAACATTTAGCAATAGTTCAACGATAATTAACAAAAATAATGCGGAAGACCCAAACTTATTAATGTAACCAAGTAAATAAGCTTCTAAAGTTTAACACTTATTATCCCCAAAATCTGGAAGTCATCACATCAAGAACATCTATCCTCAAATTACCAAGTCTAAGATTATTTAAGAAACCAAAATAAGTAAAAAGATGGTCCATGTCCGAAATTCAAAGACATCAAAACGTGAAGGAGAGAATCCAGCATGAGCTAGGAATAATAGCTCACCCCGAACTCTGATGTGCTGAAGACTGGCTAGAGCTGAGGGCGAGTCGAAGTCGATGGCACACTTGCTCCACTCCACAAAATAACAAAGAAGAAAATACAAGTAGGGGTCAGTACAAGGAACACGTACTGAGTAGGTATCATCAGCCAACTCAAAATAGAAAATAATATATATTGAATAATAATATAAAATCAACTACAATACTTAACAGGTGGCAAACAACAAACACATGAACCATTGACAACAACACCATAATAGGTACACCATCAATCACAACATCAAGCACACCTATGAGGACTCATGCCTCCACACCATACTCATTTGGGAAATAGGTTCTTTGAATTTGAATATATTAAGATAATTCAAGATTCCTTTCCTTTAATGTTATCGTGTCGGAACGTGATACTCTGGTCCCATAAAATCGTGTCGGAACGTGACACTCCGATCCGATTATCTCATTATTTATTTCATCAAGCCTTCTTTATTCGAGGCGTCATTTTAATAGAGAGGGTTCAAGATTAGAAATTCAACTGTGTCATAATTTTAGGCCAACCACAAACCACACAATCAAAACATACAACCACACAATCAAGTACATAGGAGACTTTACAATATCACTCAATACATATCGATCACTATTTAGAGTTTATCTATCACATAGAAATAAACCATAACCTACCTCCACCGAAGAACCGAAATCAAGCAAGCTACCTCTCCAATGCCTTTGCCTTCCTCAGTGCCTGTGAACCTTTTCAATCTGAAGTCTAAGTCGCTTGCTTTCTTCTTTCGTTCAAGCTCTCTCTTTCGTTCTCCTCTTCTGCTCTTTTTATTTTTCTTCTACATATTCTTTTTACCTAATTATCATATAATCAATTATATAAAAAAAATGATAAAAGTAACCCACTATTTATTTCACTATTATCTTCTTTAACCATCAACTAAATAAGTTATTAAAATTACCCCACTAATTTCATAATTATAATTATGAATAGTCCAAAACACCCATTTAAAATTTAGCGGAAGTCCAACCAAGTGTGGGTTTACGCAACTTGTGACGGTCCGTCGTATCTATGACGGTCCGTCCTGCAGGTTCGTCACGAAGTTCAGAGAAGTAATCCAGTACGCAGATTCCAAGAGTTGAAGTGTTTTGGAACAAAGACGCTCGACGGACCGTTGTGCCTATGACGGTTCGTCATACTTGCCGTCGAGGGTAGTGAAGAGAGCAGCAGAAGAAATTTCACAAGTATGGGACGCCGGAGTCCATGACGGTCCGTCGTGATCATGACGATCTGTCGCGTGGTCCGTCGACCCAGTAAGTATTTATCAAAAATAATTCTACTGCTCAAACTGGCTAATTGGGTTGTTACAAAAATAAAATTAAAAGATGAAGTAGGGAAATGATAAATAACAACTTTCACATATAACAAACATAAAAATCATATTTATATGTTATAATTATAGTTTGCATAATTGCGCTGCATAATTTTTTTTTATGTTTCCTATGGAACTTTCATTTGTATAATTCGCTACATACATCCAATTTTACAAAGTTTAATTTTGTGTAAATTCATTCATACATTATAATTTGTATAACAAAATTTGTATTTCTATAGTTATAAGTGCATATGACGAAAATATATGTATTTGAATATACACTTTTTTCTCGTATTATACAAGCACAAATGCATTTTATATATTTGTATATCGAAAATGATTAATTGTACACTGAATCAGATGACAAAAAATAAAATGTTTATTGCGAATTAAAAATAAAACAAACTCTAGCTATTACATTTAATCTAAATTAAAAATTTGTTGTTTCATAAAATTTTCTCAATAAATGTTTGTGATTTAATATATAAGTTTGGAATACTTTTTGTTCTGAGTACATACATGTTTCGAATACTTTTTGTTTTAGATTTTCTTACTTTCATAAATAAATTTTAATTAAAACATATACAAGATATTCAAAAATATTCATAAAATAGGATATATTATGTTTTGTTTTGGAATTTTTTGCTTTTATAAATAAATTTTGATGAAAATATATGTAAGATATTTAAAATTAGTCAACAAAAAAAATACTATATTATGTATATATTATAATAGAAATATGTATATAATTTTCAGTTCACTTACATTTAATAAACAATGTCAATATTTCTGGAAGAATAGATAAAAAAAATATATATCATTCATATTAGTTGGTATATTCTTGACTTATTGGTTTAGACTAGTTCTAACTAAAGTGTAAGAATTATTAATTACTTTTTACTTGTGGTCCAAGTTTACTTGTAACTCAAGTAATATTATAAATGATATTTAATAAGGAATAAATCTCGTCCGTATATAGGTTACTTGATGGATGTATCAGATTAAGTCATAACATTTACAAATTGGTCCTCCCTCCATCTATTAGGATTATCTCATATTTTCTACAATAATCTCATCATTGACGATCGTGTTAACATAAAGTTAGGGCAAGGTGAAACCAATTTACGATTAACGCTTCCGCTTCTCTGTGTGATGATGTCTTCCGCATCAAGTATATGCCCCTATAATCTCTATGTAAGATTATTATATTCAAGATCCTGATATGTATTAAAGTACTTAATCTTATATGTGGTAATTATTTGAACTGATAATCTTAATGGATATGTTAACTAGTTGCAATAATTTTAGGTATTTTATCATTTTACATATATATGTAGTATTCTATTTTTACCGTTTTGACTAGCAAAGTATCATAGAAAATAGGGAAGAAAAAAAGTAAAAAAATATGTATGATAATTCGTTTAAAATAAAGATTTGAAGGAACGAAATTACTGAAGTTCATTAATGGAACATTGACTTTAGCGTAACAAATTATGAGATTAATTAGGTGTAAAGATATGACATTACTTAAAAAAAAAATTATCATCGACTCATATAGTTGTTAATAGGAGTAATTGTTTACGCCTATGAACGTCTACACCTACAAAATTTTATCACTGTATAAGATTTTTTGTGATATTTATTAGATTTAATTTTGTGTTTCAAAATTAATCTCTTTGAAAGTTTTTTTGTTTTTCAATCAAATTATGTTCAGACTTAAAGTTAAATACTTTTGTAGTAACCTAATTTTGTGCTTGACTATTTAAGGCCTTTGAATTCTTATGTTAATAAAGTGTTGTTAGCCATGTTCAATATGCACAAATTCAGAAAAATCTTAATCTTTCCATAATGTTATACTTATGTTTTGTTTCTTAAATTGTGCAATAATTTATAGTTATCGTTAAATTAAGCAATAAATAATATGGGTACTTAGTGCAATATAGTTTGTTAGTCATCAAAGTAGTCAAATTAGAGAAATTAACATTTGTACATATAATATTTGTAATCACTTGACATATGTGGATTATTACAATTCATTGTTTATTGGCATATTCAGTATTTCAAGAGAGATTAAGTCTGATTTTTCAACCCGATACATGTATTATGTTTTTATAGTTTGTTAGTCACCAAAGTGGCCAAACTAAAATGTAAAAATTTATTCACATGCACAAAATTTTATAATGTTATGTGTGCTTTGTATTTATATAGTCTGTTAGTCACCAAAGTGGCCAAACTAGAAAAATTAACGTCTACACATATCATGTTTATGATCACTTGATGCATGTATTATATTTCTATAGTCTTTTAGTCACCAAAGTGACCAATCTAATATGTATAAAATTATTCAAATGCACAAAATTTTATGATATTATGTGTGCTTTGTATTTATATAGTTTGTTAGTCATCAAAGTGGTCAAACTAGAGAAATTAGCGTCTATGTATATCATGTTTATGATACTTGATGCATGTATTATGTTTCTATAGTTTGTTAATCACCAAAGTGACCAAACTAAAATGTTTAAAATTGTTCACATATACAATTTTTAATGCATTTGTATTCATATAACTTCTTAGTCACCAAAGTGGTCAAACTAGTATGGTTAAGAAAAATAGGCACTCATAAAATTGTCATTATCTATTAAGCTTAATTAAAGGAAAAACGCATAGATTGCCCCTTGAACTTGTAACGAAAAGTCAGTTACACATTTAAACTATCATGATGACCTATTACACATGTTTCAAAGTGAATTTTGTTACCCCTAAAACTGATGTGGCAAAATAAAATAAAATAAAAATAAATTATGCGCGTCAGATAAATATTTAAGTAAAAACAAAGTTTTGAAAATTCTGAATTCTCCTTATACCCCCACCCCTACATCTCTTTTTCATCATACCGAACCCCTCACGTCTCTTCTTCTTCATATCCCACCCTTCTCATCTTCTTCACGTCCAAACAAGCTTAAATGAATCACTAACAAGAAGCAATATAGTAACAAGTTAATTCAAAAACAACATTTTTTAACCTATAAACCTCCTAACAAGAAATCAAAATAGTACTAGTGACTTAGGATTTGTGTTTGTTCATGTCGGCGGAGGGTAACTAAAGTTTGGGGGTTCTCAGTCGTGGAACTATGATGAGACTTTTTAGAAAACTAGATGAAAGATCGATTGAAAAGGGGAAAAAATATTTTTCTATTATTCCTATCTTTTAAGAAACCTCCATGAAGAACATAAAAAAAGTAATTATGGTGTTCGTATCTGAAAAAGTAGCAAACGAATCTCGATTTCATGGTCAATCAATGGAAGAAACTAAAGGAGTCTTCTCGAGGTTCATTTGTAACGAAAGAAATTCTTTCACCATGCGAATCAACTTTAAATTTCAAAAATTTTTCTTGGTGGACATTGTACAAAATTTTTTCTTTGCAATTTTGCAATGAAGAAGATATAATTATTAGAGAATTTTACTAATTAAGTAGAAAATAATAAATTTAAAATATGACTAACAAAAGAAAAATTAATTAATAAATAAAATAAACAAAAAAAATATTAAAAAATATAATTTCTGACATAGCGCTGACGTATCGCTAATGTGGCAGCGGTTTAATACACCACCATATGTGAGAGTAATTTTATACCTCGTATGGTGATATTAAATTCACTTTTCAGTAGTAGAGGTGTGTAATAGGTCGTCATAATAGTTTAAGCGTGTAACTGACTTTTCAGTACAAGTTCAAGGGGAAACTTATGTCTTTTCCCTTAATTAAATGCCTATATTGAAAAAATTTAGATAAATTGACTTTCACTATTGCTAGAACTTAAAATAAGTTACCAAAGTTGAATCTATCATTCTAGGAATAGTGAAAAATTAGGAGGTAAATTAATATTTTCAATCAAACATATATTGTATGTGCAAAAATGTCATATATGTTCGATTAAATTATTTGATTGCCTATGAAGGTTTTTAAAAAAAATGACATTTAAATTATGATAGTATATAGTAGTATCTATCCAAAGGAGAATTACAATGTACTTTTATCATTTTACTAAATTCACATTATTTTTGATATATGAGCATGTATATCTATTTGCAGTTATTCCTCTTCATTCACATGCTTTGTTTGTTATTGTGTTCAATGGATTGAACTTCTCAAAATGACATGAAAAAATCTAGTTCCACATAGGTGTGATGAATCTTGACTTGGCTATGCTGAATGACAAACCTATTGTCATTACTTATAAAAGCAATGAAAATGAGAAGTTCTTTTTACAAATTATTGGAGCGCTCTAGCAGACTGATTCTTATGCTCATGCAGATAATTGTTGCTAACAACATTAAGAATACTATTCCACAAATAGAAAGTGTCAGGGAATATCTGAAGTTTGTGGAATAATATTTTTTAGTTTGCTGATAAGTCTCTCGCTAGTACACTAATGGCTGAACTCACGATCATGAAATTTGATGGATCACGTAGTACGAAAAACATATCATCGAGATGACTAACAATGCAACAAGACTTTCAACATTGGGGATGAGAGTGTATAACACCTTCTTGGTACAGTTTATTCTGAACTCATTGCTTCTTGAATATGAACCATTCAAAATTAAATATAACACTATTGAGGATAATTGAAATGTTAGTGAATTGTCCAATATGCTTATTCAAGAGGAGTCAAGACATAAGCAAAGAGGAGGCCATTCTATTAACCTTATGGATAAAGGAGTTGGTAAAGGACTTAAAGTGAAAGTCAACAAGTATAAGAAAAAGAAAGCATCTATTAAAGTTCCACAAGATGATCATAAGGAAGTCAAGGTTGATGTCTGCCGTTTCTGTAAAAATGAAGGACACTATCAGAAAAATTGCCTGAAACAAGCTTGGCTTGAAAATAAAGATACATTTAGTGCCTTTATGTGTTTCGAATTAAATTTTGTAGAATTCCCTAATAATACTTGGTGGCTTGATTTCGATGCAACTACTCATGTATCCACCATGTTGCAGGGATTCAATACGATCCAAACTACAATTCTAAATAAGAATTTTTTGTTCATGGGAAATCACATTGAAGGCATATGGACTTATCGATTGATCTTGGAGACTGGACATCACTTTTCTTAATCACATACTCTTTGTGTTCCTTCATTTTCTAGGAATTTGATTTTTCTTTCAAGACATGTTTTTGAATTTGATTTTAAGTTCGGACATGGATGTTTCATTATATATAAGAAT
This sequence comes from Solanum lycopersicum, assembly GCF_036512215.1. Lineage (NCBI taxonomy): Eukaryota > Viridiplantae > Streptophyta > Magnoliopsida > Solanales > Solanaceae > Solanum > Solanum lycopersicum. The sequence continues at coordinate 45,554,565 of NC_090808.1, read as the reverse complement.
ATTACTTTTTATGGTTATAGTGTTCTTATCGATGGTTTATATAGATTGAAATTCAATAATAATTTTTCTGAATCCTTGCTTACTCTTCATCAAAATGTTGTAATTAAACGTAATTCACAAAAATAAAATTCTGTTTATTTGTGGCTTAAAAGATTGGATCATGTATTCAAAGAACGATTAAAAAGATTAGTAAAGAATGAAATTCTTTCGAACTTAAATTTTGTTGATATTGGTATATGTTTGGATTGCGTTAAAGGAAAGAAAACCAACCATACAAAGAAAGGTGCCACAAGGAGCACTCAGCCACTTGAAAATATACACACTGATATTTGCTGATCCTTTGATGTTCCATTTTTAGGTGGTGGAAAATCTGTTATCACCTTTATCAATGATTTTTCACATTATGGATTTATTTATTTGTTGAAAGAAAAATCTCAAGCAACAACTGCTCTCAAAGTGTACGTTAATACGGTTGAAAAACAATAAGATAAAAAGTGAAAATCATTAGGTTAGATAGAGGTGTTGAATATTATGAAAATTATAACGAATCAGAACAATTTCTAGGTCCATTTGCAATGGGAGTGTTTAACGATAAAGTGTGAAAATTAATGAGGTAAGGGTAAATATTTATTGCCCACTAATGTACCTACTTTCGCACAAATCACTAATATTGTTCCTCTTCTTGAAGAACACTTTAACAACATTAAACAGCATTTGAGTGAAAATTTCAAGAAGGAACTAACTCACAAGTATCTGAAAGAAGTTAATCACTAATAGTGTCAATAAGAAAATCGGCCATTACAGATGATTATGTGATTTATTTGGAAGAGACAAATTTTAACATTCAAATTAATAAAGATTTCATTTTATTTTCAAAGGTCGTAGAAAAGAATGAGTCTAATAAATGGATTGATTCCAGTTATGAAGAGTTAAAATCTATGGAATACAACAAAATTTGGGATCTCATTCAATTACCGCAAATTTCTATAAGGATCGGGGATAAATCGGTCTTCAAGACCAAACATGATTCAAATGGTAATAGTGAATGACATAAAGCTAGACTTGTTGCCAAGGGATACACTAAAAAAGGAGACATTGATTATTGGAGGCCTTGAAGGTTTATATGAAACAAACAAAGAATTTTGAAATTAAAAGAAAAGATCACACGGTGTCTAAGCTAAATAAGTCACTATATGGACTAAACAAGCCTCACGACAATGGTATATAAAGTCTAATGACACCATAACATCATTTGGATTTAAGAAATTACTGTTGATCGGTTTATAAATAAAAAAAAAATCAGTGGGAGTAAGTTTATATTATTAGTCATGTATGTCGATGACATTTTACTTGTTGCTATTGATTTAGACATATTGTTTGAGACGAAAGACTCTGTCGATCTATAAACTTTGAAATGAAAGATATGGGTGAGATATCCTATGTGATAGGAATAAAAATATTTCGTGATAGATCACAAGGATTATTAGGATTGTCTCAAAAAGGCTATATTGAAAGAGTTTAAGAGAGATTTAACATGAATAACTGTTCCACAGGAATAATTCCTATTAAAAAGGGGATAAATTTAATCTCATACGATTTCCAAAAAAATGATGTAGAAGAAAAAGAAATGAACACAATTCCTTAATCTTCTATTATTGGAAGTTTGATATATGTTTGAATTTGTGCAGGATCAGATATTAGTTTTGCGATTTCATATTGAAAAAGTAATAAGAATGAGAGGTGTTAAGCTTTTTATCATCCTGGCGTCGATCTATTTTTCCGCAGGACCTTCCGTAAAGTATCGTCACCACAGTAGAGTTTAACCACCAAGTTTGGGATTGATTGGTGTGGTTCCTGTACGACTAGGACAGCATAATATCGAACCATGAACGATGAAATGAATGAGAGAAAAGCATATTGGCTAGTGATTGTGAGGCCCAAATTTTTAACTTGAGCGGACACTAAAGGCCTCTGCCCTTCCATCCATGGTGTGGCTCGTGAAGGGTGAGGCAGTAGCCTTTAACATTGGGAATAACCCGCAAACCCTAAATACTTTTTACGACCAAGCCCCCTTGCTCTCCAACATGCACCACAACCTTTTAAGTGGCTCGTGGTATATTGGATAAACAACTCCTCCAAACATTCTAACCTTGATTAAGACAGAGGAAACTCCACACCCAAGGATCTGGATGTTTTTATGGGTAAGACCATAAAAAAAATAATTCCTTTGATGGGGCATCACTCAGACGACGGTCCGTCGTTGGGCATTCTTTGGTGGTGACTGCAATCTGCCAGCTTCACTATTAAGACTTTGGGTACTTTGGGAAATTCACCCCAACTCTTATGAAATAGGAGGACAGTTATTTTATGTGTTAATGCATATTTTAAGAGTATTTAAGTCATTAAACTCTCATTTAGACCCTAGAAACTAGATTAAAACCCTTTCCCTCTCAAAGATTCTTCAAGAACATCCATGAGAGCCCAAGGTGAAGATAAAGCTTTATGATTGATCTTTAATGGATTTTTTTCTTCAATTCTCTTTAGATTCTTATAATAAGGTATGTGATTTATTTATCTAAGTCTTGCTATCATCTCAATGTCTATTTTAAAGATGATTTTTAAAGATTTGAAAAAGATGAAAAACGTCCAATTTCTACTCTAAGTCTTGGATTGTTGCATGACATGCTTACACACATGAAGAGATGATATTATTGATGATTAATTGATGTTTTTCAATGAAAGTCTCCATGAACCGTTGACCTTCTAAAATCTCTATATTTGACTATGCTATTGGTGATGTGATAATGTCTCTGTATTATTGAATTCATGTGCAGATTGTTATAGACTCTTGATAAATGTATACATTATGATGTATGGTTTATAAACTGTGTCAATTTGATTATATGAGTATTGTACTTGTGGGTCGTAAAATCCATCATACCTAATTGAAGATTAACCAGGAAATTTTGGTTGAAAACCTTTTGCTTGAATCTTGAATGTTCTTTATATCTTTTGAATTCAATTTGGGATTTTATTTTTTGATTTAGGAATAGGTGTAAAAATGACTTAAAATCAATTTATACTTAACCCTTAAAATACCCAAAACACCCTCACTTATTTGAACTTCTAAAATAAAAGTCAAACTTAACCTTCACAAGTGAAATCACATCGAACCCTCTCTAGCCTCTACATGATCCATAAAGAACACCATGAGTCATGGTGTGGCTTGTGAAGTGTGAGGCAGTAGCCTCCCAAAATAGGGTACCACCCTCATACCCCAACTAATTTTCATGACCAACCTATGCACATCAGAGACTACCTTTTTTTCTAGTCTTATACATGGCTAAACTACCCATGGACATGAGACTCAAAGCACCCACAACTAAATTAGATTTGACAGGATGGTAAAGGATATTCATATCACAGTCTTACAAAATATCTAACCATGTTCATTTCTGGAGGTTCAAGTCTTTTTGAGTAAACACATATTGGAGACTCTTGTTATCGGTATACATATCTACATGCACCCCATAAAGATAATGTCTCCAAAATTTCAAAGCAAACACTATGGCCACTATTTAAAGAACATGGGTCGAATAGTTCATTTCATGTACCTTGAGTTGCCTTGAGAAATAAGTTATCACCTTACCATGTGTCATAAGGAAACAACCAAAACCTAGTCGAGACGCGTTACAGTACACTGCTAACCGTTCGGTACCCTGTGATAAAGTCAATACTTGAGTAGAGGTCAGGTTATCTTTCAACTCTTGGAGGCCTATTTTCAGGCTTCCAACCAAACAAACTTAACATTCTTTTGGGTTAGGAACGTCAATGAAGAAGAAATTGAGGTGAAACCCTTCATAAATCTCCTATAATACCGGGCTAAACCCAAAATCTTTGAAAATCCATGGGATTTAGTGGTCTAGGCAAATTCTTAACCGCCTTTGTTTTCTTTGGATCGACTTCTATTACCACATTTGAAACAATATAAAAAAGAAAAGCAACCAATCTTAGCCAAACCTTACAGTTCCTAAGCATAGAAAAAATGTTGTGATCCTTGAGGAGTTGCAACACTATCCTCAAATGACTAATATGATCTTTCTCACTCATGGAGTATACCAAATTATCATCAATAAAGACAATCACAAAATATTCTAGATAGTTCCTAAACACCCGATTCATAAGGTCTATAAAGGTCATTGTGGCATTAATTAGATTAAAAGACATGACTACAAACTCATAGTTACAATATCTTGTCCGGAAAGCCGTTTTATGAATGTCAATTCCTCTCACTCTATGTTGGTCATGACCCAACCTTAAATCAATCTTCGAACAGTAACCCGCCTCTGTGAGTTGGTCAAAAAAATCATCAATTCTAGAGAGAGGATACTTATTCTTTACAATGTCCTTATTCAATTGTCGATAGTCAATACACATCCTAAGAAACCCATCTTTCTTTTCTACAAATAATATCGGGGAACCCCGTGGAGATATTTTTTGTCAAATATAACCCTTGTATAGAAAATCATTGAGTTTAGCTTTCAATTCTTTAAACTCGTCCAGATCCATATGGTAAGGAAAAGTTGATATAGGTTGAGTATCCGTTAGTAAATCAATACAAAAATCTATTTCCTCTTAAGGATGAATTCCGAGCGAGTCATTGGAGAAGACTTCAAAAAAATCTTTCACTAGAGGGACAGACTCAAAAGAAGGAGACTCGGACCAAAGGTCCTTGACCCTAACAATATGATAGAGACATCCATTAAAAATCATATTACAAGCTTTTATACACGAAATAATTTGACCTCTAGGGATTGAACTTCCCCCCTTCCACTCTAAGACGGGTTCATTAGGAAATTGAAACTTGACTACCTTATTTAAGATTCAATAGAGGCAAAACAAGAATGTAACCGATCCATCCCCAATATAACATCAAAATCAAACATATCAAATTCTATCAAATCAACTAATATGACTCTACTGGACAATGAGATGGGACAACTCCTATAGACTCTCTCAGAAACAATGGAGTCACCCACTAAATAGAAACTGAAAAGGTTTTCATGAAGAATAATAAATTTTGTAGCCACTAATGGAGTTACAAAACAAAAGGTGGCATCAAGATCTAACAATGCATAAACGTTAATTGAAATACTTGCAACATACATGTAATAACATTGGGAGAGCTCTCTTGATCACCTTGGGATTGGAGAGCATAAAAGTGGTTCCTCTTAGGAGAATCAGAGTTATGACCTCTTTCTTGTGCTTGATTACTCGTTATCTCTTAATCTTTGTCATGGGACAATGTTTCACCATGTGGACACTATTTTCACAAGAAAAGAAAATATCCTTTCCAACTAGGCACTTGATCACATGCCTGTTGCCACACTAGAAACAATTTGATTTATTACCTTGATAACCATGATTTGTTCCTCCTTGCGCCTTTGGGTTAAGTACACTATCGTTTTTGTCCCTTGCAACATTGGAAGGATCTTGGTTGGAAAGCCCCTTCTTAAATCTTGGGTTATCTTGGATTTTAAGCTTAACCTTAGAAGCACCTTCGTCATAGTGTCATGCCCTCTCAGCATCCCCATTTCTCTCCTATGCCTAGTTTCTTCAACTTGGTGAGAATGCACCATCAAAGATAAATTCCTATATTATCATGAAGCATTGCCTCACGACACTCTTCCACATGATCATTGGACACACCCGTTAAAAAATTACTCATTTTATCTCTAGTATTAGACGCCAAAGACAAAGCATACATAGACAACTTAATGAACATTAAAAGAGTATTCTTGGACTCTCATACCTTCTTGATGAAGGTTGACGAATTCTTAAACTTTTTCCTTTATTTTATCCCTTAGGAAGATTCTATCAAAAAATTCCTTCCTAAAATTTCCCAAATTATGGGACCACTCTCAAGACCCTATTTTCTTTCCATTGAGTGCACCATGTTTGAGACACATCTTTGAGGTGATACGTGGATTTCTCGACATTCTCATTCGAAGATACTTAAATAGTAAACAAGATATTATATACATCATCAAGAAAGTATTTATGATCCACATTCACCATAGACCCATAGAACATTGGACGATTCATTCTTGTAAAGTCCCACAAATGTGAAGCGATGGTACAAGTTCACACGAGTCCAAATGTCCCGATTAGCTTGCGGCATCATATCTTGATATTGTGTAGTTATGACTTGAGATTGAGTAGCCATGACTTGGGTCATGTTTGGAAAAGCATCCCTTATCTCTCCATCCATCAAGATTGGAGGATTGAACGAAACTTGGACACCTAGAGGAACATGCTCGTTAGAAGGTATTTGCTTACCTTGGAGAGGAACTCCTGCATTTGCAACCTCCATTAATACCTTTCTAATGGTTTCCCTATTTGTATTCATATACTATATCCAAAAGAAAAAATATTAAAAGGCATGTACATATAGACGCAAGACTCTTAGGTACAACTATAAGAATATCAAAAGAAGTGAATGTTCCTAACTATTAGATAGCCTCTCATTCATAAGTGTGGAGCCCTTCAAACCTATGAACAAGACACCAAAAGACGTAGATCATAAGATCCATCCTAATTATCATTCAATAACCTTATGCTCTTACACCAAGTTTGTCATGTCCCGAGATCACCCCTTGTCATAACACACAATACTCGACCTTGAAGAGGTCTTATCTAAGCGCTTGGCATATCATCATTTTATAAGATATTGAAACATACAAAAATATTTAGAACTTTAATAATCAATGTAAAACTATTTCATATATGAAAATAGAGCATCTAAACTTGTGTTATTAACAATATTGGTTCAAACATCAGAATATCAACATAGGGACCTGACACTTTACAAAAAAAGTAGTTATATAAGTAGTAGAATAGTAATCTAGTAAAAAATAGAAGAAAGAAAACATATTGGAATCATGTTGTCCTCAGATCTTGAGAACAAACCAATTGGTCTTTGAGAATGTTATCCAAGCCTTTTCTTCTTCTTCAGTAAGACCTACTAGCCAAAACCTACACTTGGTAGAAAATTAAGAGGAATATGGGTTAGTACATTCCTTTTGTACTACGTATGAAAGCTATGCAATGTAAACCATTATAACATGCATAAAGAGACCTTTAGTTCAAACCATGCTATTTCAAATTAAAATACAAATGCACATTATAATAAAACACAATCAATCCATATCATAATATAAAAAGACATTTAAAATTACAACATTATAATACAAACCCCCCTTTCATAACATAGATGCTTGATTTTAGTTAATCATTATATCATAAGACATTACATACCACCCCCTTTTTAAGACTACTAGTTCAATATACATATGAGGCCCCATACCCCCCACACTTATCAATCAAACTCCCAAGAGGACAGAAGCATAGACATGTAAATTCTTTATTCTTATTTTTAACAATCGAGAAACTTTGCAATAACCCACATATACCATGTGAGATACATCAAATCTAGGTTCAACCCCTCACACTGATGGGAGGGTGCCCTACTTGAAAATGTAGGGCATAACACTCATGATAGTATTTAATCCACTAGCTAAAACATATGTGTTCTTCATAATTAAGGGATATGAAGATTGCTACTAAGAACCCTATTTATACTTAATGATATTATAGTTTCCATCTCATGAGACTAGGCAACGAACCTTCCTTTCTTTCAGAATGAACCAATCTAATGCATATCCTCTCGCTACTAAGGTTTATTGCCCTTTTTAGGTAACCTTAAGCCTTTATTTAAGCAGTAGTTTGTCAAGTATATCTTAAGGACTTAATCCCTCATATATCATTAACTCAATGATTACAAGATAAGAAGTCCTTTCATCATAGAACAAACATCATGTGTGAATATTTCATTCATAACATAGTCATTTTAAGGTGCATGACAATTAACTTCAACTCAACATAACAACACGACCATTATTATCTCACAACCTTCATATTCATATCATAGCGTATCATTCGAAACACATCATACATACTTGAGAAAGCTTAAGGTTAAAGGGAAGAGGAAAAATAATTCTACTCCACAATACATAACCAAGTAATTATGTTCATCGCAATTGAGCCAGCAATTAAATACAATAATACTCATCACCTTGAAAGCCCTTACTTATAGAGATCAAGAATTTAGCCTACTTCCTTGTCATTCATTCATCATGTATCAATATCACATTACAATAACGAATTATACAAGAACATTCTTCATTCTCATCATTTAATCACTATCTACCACAACTAGGAATTAGAATTTATAAAGAATGAAGGTCCATGGGTCTTGGGTAATTTCATTCAAAAACAATAAAATTAATTAATTCATTCATAAAAAAAATATGGTCATAATTAATCAATTTAGATCAAAGAAAATAAGTTTAGAAAGAGATCCATGTGTTTGATTGAAAACCTAGAAATTATATATTTTTGATATCCATCATTGAAGACTCTCTTGGGAAAGGATCCCACGAGTGAAGATCCACCATACCTAATGGAATCTTCACCATGAAATGTTTTTGAAAACCTAGGAGCGTGATCCTTATCTAGATGGTTGAATTCATTTCTATGGTAAACCTTTGTAGAGAGATCGTTTAGAGAGAAATGAGAGCTTTCGATTTCAATTTGGGAGTTTATATTTTGATTCGCAAATAGGTGTAATAATCACTAAAATCAATATATACTTATCCCCTAAAGTAACCAAAACTCCTCTCACTTCGTTGGATTTTTAAAATAAATGTCCAAGTTGACCTTCACTAGTGAAATCCCATCCAGCCTTTACGAGCTCCTTCACGAGCCGTTAAGAACGCCTTCACGAGCCGTTCAGTACACCACGAGTTGTGGTGTGGCTCGTGAAGGGTGAGGCAGTAGCCTCAAAAAATGGTGCATCAAACTCACACATAAATATTCACCACAGACCATTAACTGTTTCATGGTGTCTTGTGTAGTATCCCCTCCAAAAATACCCACCTTCATTAAAACCAAGGCAACTCCACAACCACCTTCACTACTCATGGAGTGGACCACTACTCGTAATCCCCCTGGTGAAGTTTGGGGCGGTGTCGAAGATACTTGGAGTCCTTCTTATTTTGCAAAAGAAGCTCAATGATACCCTCCACTTGGACATGGTCTTGACCATGAGCCATGGTCATGCCCATCGAGTTTGAGGCAGTATCCTCTCTTTTGGATAGCCATGGCTTTAAGACTTGGCTTGCCCCTATATCTTGTCACTCCTCCCTTGGTATTAAGACTTTAATAACTTGGTTAGATATATATCTATACTTGCATAATCTATATTAGGTTTAGTCCTCAAATGTCACCTAAAAACCAACTACACGACTCAACCCTACACAAGTTCAAATCACTAGTTTTCCAGACATCATGGTCATTCTTAAACCTATAGGCACTAAAATATTCAAACTGAATTAGTTATAATAAATAAGGACTAAAACATAATGTAACACTTTTAGAGTTAATTAGCATCATGTAGGAGACTACCTTAAGTCATTAGATTTTTGAGGTGTAACACCTGTGGTGTTAATCTTGTGGGGGTCGGGAGCACAATTCGTGAGGAAACAATGTTTGAAGCATTGTATAATGAGGAGATGAAATTTCTATTAAACCAAGGCGATGACTATAGTTCAAACTATTGTAAACATGATAGAAATAATGGTTGGGGCAGAAATGAAGGGTGGGAAGATAGAGATCATTAATGGGGGACCATATTACAATTGGAAAGGTGGGGAGACAGATCGATATGTTACACCTTATGAGCGTATAACGCCCAATTATTCGGAAGGTGTATCCTAAAAAAAGTTGAAGGGTCAGACAAGATGCGAAAAGGCATGAAAAAAAATATCCACCCTTAGTCATACTGTTACCTCCTATTCAGCGTCAATCAAACAATTGGAAACCCAGATATGGCATATCCCGTCTCACCTAAATCCAAGATTAAAAGGGGATTTGCCTAGTGATACTATGGCTAATCCCAAAAGTCAGATCTAAAATTTAGTTATGTTGTGCCAGCATTAACTAAAGCACTTTTGGGAGGCAACCAAAAATTCTTTTTTTAAATTTTCTTTTGATTCTGAGTAAATAAATTGTGTGATGTTGGTACAGGTTGATGTGTGGTAAGTGTTTGAAAGAGTTTATGAAGAACAATAATAGGTCTGGTAGGTGAATCACTGATAAGGTTAGTGAACACTATTTCCTCCACTGTTAGTGTCACTAATCCTTCAACTAGGATCCTATAAACTTGAAAGTGTATAGAGCATTAGTGGTGTACAACCATTTAGGTTGCTGATCACAAAAAAGAACACTGTAGGGATTCTTGCATGAGTAGAAGACCCTCTTACATTCGGCGAAGAACCAGATACTCGGTGCATCGCCGAGTGAATGGGCAATTTTAATAAATATCACCGAACGCGCAGATTATGGATGATAACTGCAAGTAAAAGGTGTAAAATTCCATTTTCAGTTACTCTCGCGCACTTTTTACTCTACAAAAACTCACACCTGCACGCTAGATTTATATTTGTTGTTTTTTTAGAGTATCCGAGTAGTTTAATTGTGCTTGGATTTTGACTGCATTGACGCCTAAAATTTTGTCACATCTTATTCGGTATCAAAGGTTAGTAACTAAAACACCTTATTTATTTCATTGATATTATATTCATTCACATAATATAAATCATTGTTGAGTCTTTCTTAGTTGATTGATGTACATACATTCTCCATTTCAGTTCAACATCTATTAAATGCTAGAATCTTGTTTAGCTGTGCCTTGAGTTGAATTTATTTACTTTGGGAGAGTCAATATACTGTGAATACTTGCTGAATTAGTGTTATATAGGCTTAGATTATATTCCCAGAGGTTTTGGGGTTGAACTTGAAAGGATGGATTTTAAATAGGCATATCGAGCTATTTGACGTGCTGACTACAGTTCGCCGAACGGTTTGGCGTTTTGCCTAATGTCCCCTTACAACCTTTAAATTAATGTAAAATGTGTAGTTGATTGTGTAACTTTTGGTAGTCAAGCTTATGTCTCTGAATGCATTCTTTTACTTGCAAAAAAAACCTTTGTTTGCCTTTTTTGCGTACATACTTATACCATCAGTGCATTACATTCAACAAATAGCCAAGATCGATGAAAACTTCATGAACTATTTGGAGAACTTACTCTAAACTCTAAATTTACCTTATTAACCCTACTTAAATACACTCCAAATTTGTCTTCAGGTCTTTGCCGAAATGTCTAGAACTAATGTAGAAGGGATAGACATGTAATTACGACAGGTAAGAGCATGGGAGTTTCAAATAGACAAAAAGATAGCAAAGCTAGGCAAGGAGAAGAGAGAAAAAAAGAAGACAAGTTCCAGCAGACGGTTCCTATTGACCCCACTTTCCGTTCATTGAAATGTGGAGTATACACTACTATAAACTCCCTTGTGGCAGCGCAGAACTTGGACATGATGATTGCAGATAATATCACTGCAGAGGCTAAAGCAACTAAACACAAGAAGAACCAAAATTATAATATCGTGGGAATCATTGTCAAGTTCCAGGCGGATGCATTGGGCATTGATGCCCTAATAAATGGAGCAAGTGTCTAGATAGGATCCCCTCTTAACGTTAGTCTTTCTTCTTTCTTTTTCTGCGAGATATTTTTATTAATTGCATTTAAGGATGAACACATTTATTTATTGTGGGTGAGGATAACCTTAACTTGCTGACAATAAATGTTTGTGATAGTTTTGATTCTGTCTTATATATTGTTAGGTTGTTGTATTAAATTCTGTTTTATATTACTTGTGCGATTGTTTGATCTTATAGTTCCATTGTTTGATTTTAATTGAAAAATGTCCTTTAAAAAAATTGAAATAGTTTGCCACTGCTTGTGCTGAAAGTAGTTATTCTCGTAAAAATTTAAGTATGATTTCCGATCAATCCCGATAACTTGAATAGTGCTTTTAACTGAATAAACATAAATGTGCCGATACGATGAGAACAAATGAAATTGCATAGACAATATGTGAACTTTTTACATCTTTTTGTTATTAGCCAATTGACAAATTGATTCACTTATAATGACCGTTGCACAACAGCGAAGTGTAAAGTCTTGTATAACTTAAGTATCGATATACTATGTATAATATTACTATGAACCATGTATGAATAAACCTAGACTTTCCCCCTTTAGTCCAATCAATTAAGTTATGATTTCTCTTGTGACACACCCTGTGACTTTTGAAGAGTGTGAGTCAATTTGACCTATAGATCTCTTGTGACACACCCTGTGAGTCTGTAAACCTCTCTTGAACACCCTTGAACTTTACCTTTCCTAGGAAGAAACTTCTTAGAACATAGACATTTATTCATCTACTATCTATAATCCTCGTGACTTTTGGTTTAGTAAATAGCCAAGTTAAGATAAAAGCTTAAGTTGGGGTATGGTGTAAACGAAAAGGGAAGTCGGGAAGTGCAAGAAAAGTCTACTTTAACCCATGGTGTTTCAAATGAATGGAAACCGTCAGTGTAAAACATTAGAGAAAGAGAAAAATAAAGGGAAAAGAAAATAATGAAAAGAAGGTTGTAGAATAAAAGGACAAAAAAAAATTGGGTTTCCAAGCAATCCATGGATGTGAATAATAGGATGACTTAGAAGCACTAGAAGAAAAATTAATAAAAAAAGTATATAAAAAGAAGTGTAGGTGGCACAACAATTCATGAGGATCTTTAGTAAATAAGCCTAAATAACCATAACTTAACATTCATCCCCATTACAATCCTTGAAAAAACCTTTCTGATTTTGAGAAAGAAGAAAGATTCTTGACTAGAAAATAAGGGCAAGAATATGGGTGAAAACATGCATAGTGTTCCTCCTTTTGAGTGTGAGCCTTGCATCTAATTCCTAAACGTTAGATTTATTATACACCTGTGTGTGCAAATGGAATCATCATGGCATTCCAATGCTTATATTTGATCTTGAACTTGCACTTGAATAAACTAATGCGAGCTCGACAATCTTTGATAATGGTGTGTCACAACATGAACCATTGAGTGCACAATTAATCCTTAAATAATTAGTTATAGTCTTGTTGTATATGTTCATGATTAAGTCTTGTGTCTCACAGTTTTAGACACTGTATTTGAACTCTTGAACATAAGTTTAACTTGAGGACAATCAAATGCTTAAGTTGGGGTGTTGATAAATCCACCAATTAGACTAATTTAGGGCTACATTTTAATTGAAATAGTATTCTCTAATGCTTGTTTTATCTCAATATCTGATTAAAAAAAATCAAATTTCATGTATATGATTTTTTAAGGAAAGCATGGACACTATGGATAGAAATTAAAAAGAAGGGTGAAAAGAACAAATGAACTGAAGCATTGCCAAGTAAACTTTGCGCATTGCCGAAGTGACATAGTTCACCCTTTATTACAACGTGCTGAGAATTGAAGAAAGAGGATCAAATCATCGGAGAAAGGAGCAGTTATCGCACCACCAAAAATTTTTTCTAAAGCAGTACTATACTGCCCAAGGTCCAAGACTTAAAGAGGTTTAGGGAAAGAATAAAAGGGCGATGAACTAGAAGAGGTAAATGGATTTAGGAATTCACACTGTCTCACTTTGTTCGGGATGTATTAAATCCACCGGGAGAGTCCTCGAGTCATTAGGCAACCTTAATCAACCTCACCGAACGATTCATCGCAACACAAAATATGAAAACTATAAATACTAGCTTTAGCTGTTTATTAGAGAGTCTGAACATTAATCTAGTCTTTAGACATTAAACTTTAGTTTTTCATATTTTCTCTCAAGTTTGAAGAGGGTTTTTGGAAGATTTGAATATGGAAGGGTTTCATCCTCCCCAAATTGGAAGTAATTATTCTCAATTGTGTTTTCTTAAATCAATACTTATCTTCTTATACCCATTTGATTTCAATATCATTAAATATATGTTCTTTTATTTCATCATATGTGGCTAAAAACCCCATTCTTGTGGTGTGATTTCTCAAATATGAGTTAATATTATAGTTGGTTCTTGCTTGCTTATAACTTAGATAGAGTTTAATGGTGATTTTGTCTAGTCATTATCGTTTAATATGATTGATTTTTAGTTGTAAATACAAGTTCACCAATGTGTTTTCGGTTTTCGAGAGAGAAGTCGCGAAAACAAGACATCTAGATTGATGGCCTAAGGAGTGCATTGATATAAGGTTCAGCCTGAGAGGGTGTGCCATAATCCCATATCCTAACACTCAGCTAGAGTGAGAAAGTGGAGTAAGGCTTTGGCTGATCTTCATGCGGCAAATGGGTGTCCGAGAGGAACCCATTTGAAATGGCGTAAGTTTCTCGAGAGAGAAATTTTTTCCAATTACAGATTAGCGTAGTTACGATTTATCTAAAAATTTGCTATCGAAAGCATGCACCCAATAATCTATATTAACTTGTAATGCGGTGATATCCCAAGAATTCCCCCTCATACTTGATTTTTCATCAATTTTTCCTTTTTTACTACTTTTGAAAAACCTGCCATTTGATATTTGACACTTTCATGTCACCCTCTTTTTAATTTAATATATTTTTACTCGTAAATCTCTTTAGCTACGATTAATTATAATAGAATTCTATTTAGCTACATATTCTCGAAAACTCTCCCTTCGGAGACGACCCCAATCCTCCGTTGGGTTAGTATCGACAATTGCATACACTTGAAGCGTAGTTAGTGTCGTTGGTTGCGATCATAAATATCACAACGGTTCATCGATTGTGTTTGTAGGTCTTAGGTATGATTTTAAATTGTCTAAGTCTCAAGACCCAACCAATGAAATCATTCTATGAACCTTGGCACTATACAGGATAGTTCTTAGCTTTATAGTTCCCAACCTAAGAAAAGATCACCCGATTCTACTTGTGATAGAACCTATATTTTTAAAAATTCATACCCATTAATTTTTTCCCTATAATTTCCACACCCAGCACACTCCCTTCTAAATTTTTTCCCTTTCTGTTTCATACACCCCCTATTATATTTCACTCATTTTCAACAAACGCTTTAAAAAAATCAAATTCCGTCTCTAAAAAAACCATCAAATGTCTCAAAGAAGACACCCAGTCGCAACTCCAAATTCTAGTTTTGGGAGTTTCAAATATGTGATTATCTGTCTTATCGTCATACATAACAGATGTATCCCTTAGGAAGCCCAAGCTCAATCATTATTATTTTTTCAATTTCGACCTCTTTGTTAAAATTTCTTTGAGATATGTAGTATTTTTTAGCATAATAACTTGTCAAGGTTTAGGATAAATTTTAAATTTATATTTTATTATGTTATTTTACTTTGTTGATATATTTTAGATTTTTATGTTTTGAATTTTACAGTTTTTTTGGTTGAAAGTTGGATATTTATATCCCTTTAATAATGTGTTTGGAAGATACTTTAAACACTATTTTTTATGGCCTATAGCAATAGGTATATCAAGAGCCTCAATGATCTTACATGCTTTGTGAGTTTTTCTATAAAAATATTATTTACCCTTTAAGGCTATTTTGAAGTCATTTTAAAAACCTTACCGATTTATGATCTTTTTAACCCCCTTAGGAATATTATCAACTCATTCCCAACCATACTTATATCTAACATGCATATAAATCAAATAAGTTTTTGACCATGACAAGCAATATTATCTCTTTCAACGCCCCGTGAATTTCTATCGATAATAATTACTGAATTTGGATTGTAAGAATGCACACAAATTTTGAAACTTATGTTTTATGAGATATTTTGATGGACGAAAATATTGTACTAAAACTTTTTATGAGTCCTACAAGTATCCAGATGCAGTTCAAATGAATTTTAAATTAGACAAAATTATTGAGTCTGTTTTTTAAGCACAAAAAGAAAAGAAATACACAAATTTGCAATTTCAAAAATAATGAAAATAATTTATCACCAATCACTTAAAAAAAATTGAGGAAGTAAATTTCAAAAAACTGCGATCACTAAAGAAAATGATCAGTATTGAAATTTGCTTCAAGTTACTCTAGTAATTTCTAGCATAAAATTCCTAAACTTGGGATGAATTTGAAATTTAAAGTATTATTAGTTTTGTTTTTTTTATAGATATTTTAGGTGTTTGAAATCTTACCTACGGAGATTTTTGGTTGTAATCCCGATATGTTTAATAAAAAGATTTAGAGATATTTTCAACTTTTATTGTAGGCTTCATATTTTTTGAAAAATAAGACTTTGTTTGTACGAGACACAGAGATCTCTTGGTTTTTTTAAACTGTCAATAGTTTAACTTGTATGGTCTCTAAAATTTTATTTTTTAAACTTACACAATTTCTTTGAGTTTAAAAAGATAGTAGAGCTATGGTGTAATTTTTAACAAGTACAGTTTTGTAGTTGTCTATGTTTATGCATTCACCATAATAAAACAAATGATATGAATGTACCAGTTTATAAATTAAAGAGGTTTTGTTGACTTTAATGGTTTTAAAAAAACATGGTGGGCAAAAAAAGTTATATGAACAAGGATAAATCAATTAAACTAACTTTTTTCTCTTGGTAGGATAATACAATGTTGTAATAATGCAAAAATCTTATTTGTAAGACTTATTTTTTAGAGGATGAAAACAAGAAACATAAAAAAGTAATTTGAATTGATTGCTTATCAGTTATACTTAAATGCAATAAATGTGTTTCTTTCATAGATCTCTAAATAAATTAAGGAAAATAATGTGATCTACTGATGATATTTAAATTTCAATATTTATTAGAGATATTGGTTTCTGCTTTAGAAATTGAAAAAATAGGCATTAATTCATATTAATCATCCCTGTAGTATGTAATGATGAAATTATATAATTAAAAATAAAATTTAAATTCTTAAAATATAAAAGCTAGAAGAAAAAAATATAACATATAAGAATATTTTATCAGATTGTATATGTTAAAATTATTGGGGAAATATATGAGCATTGTATCTTATTTATGGGGTGTGATTTTTCCCCTTTATTATCCACAGGTAAAAAATAGTAAGATTTTCATTTAATTAAAATAAAATATTGTACCTCAAGTGTCAACATGTAAGCGTTTATTAGATTTAAAAATTTTGTAATATGTTCCCCTCTCATTATATAGAAAGCAACAATTTTCGTTTTTGCATCTCAGATCCACTCTCATCGTGAATTCTAATAAAGAATATACTCTCTCCTCACCGATCTTCTAGGGTTTCTCCATTTTGCGCATCATGACACTTCTTTGGCGATTTATTCGTCATTTTTATTTCCCCTTTTGTTCTACTCCAGGACACCGTCACCTTTCCACCAAAAATAACCAACCAGATTCCAACAACCAAGAAGCAATAAATTTGGATGGAATTATTTTTTCTTTGCATAAAAGTGCATACAATCTCCTCTTCAAACTCCAGGTTCCATCTTCCCAAATTATTTTCTAGATTTCTTTTACTTTGCCTTTAGTTTTATCATTTTTAGATCGTTACATTGTTATATATTTTGCAGGTCATGTTTTTCAATATATCTTTCATATCTAGTTGTTGATATACTTTTGTTGAAAGATTCCCGCATTAATTGTACAAAGAAAAATTATACTCTATATTTTCTTTAGTAAACTACTGGCACTGCGTTAACTAAGAAATATTAAAGAAATACCTCAATATTTTATTATGGAAACCCCCCCCCCCCATCTCATAAAGGGTACGAACCACAACTTACACCTACACAGGAGTTAAATAAACTTCAGTAAAATCTGAGACTATAAAAGGCTTTAGACTATAACATTTGAAAATCATAGGAACTTAAATCTGATTCATTTGTATCAACAATCATCCTTGACTGTTGAACCCATCTTCAAGTTGCCTCAAACTCGATGAATAATCAAAGCTATCAAAAAAAATATTACAACTAAAAAAATATTAATACAAATGATCTAGACTGAAGAACTAGAAAGCATAAGCCTATGGAACGTGTTCTTTAATCTTGTTTATCTGTATCAATGCACTAGAATCTTCAACCTAAACTTGCTCTTAATTGATTGTATTCTGCTTGTAACTCTCATAGTAAGTGAGTAATGTTCTTGTGGAACCCTTAATTGATGCAAGACTTCTCCTTCTCTGAGTTTATAGTAGATATCCTTCCTTATAAAACTTCTCTTTATTTGTACACTTTCACAATGAAAAGAAACTTTATGTAAACAAGTCTTTTGTCATAAAATATCTTTGTTCACCACCTTTAATCCTTTTTACTCACGCAATACCTCTTCTTCTAATCCCGTTCGGACTATCTCTAAGTGAAATACATTCTAGTAACGAGTACCCTTCATCTCCCCCCCCCAATTTATCAATTTTCAAAATCTTAGTCACTCTAACCTCAAATATGGCTTCTTATGTGCATAACATAAACCTAAGACATGTCGATCTCTCAAAGAAAACTAATGAAAAAAACATATTAGAGCATCGGGATAGTCTAAATAGAATATAAATATCACACAAGTATGCATTTCCCCTTTTTTGGTATCATAAAACACTATGAATATATATAAAACACAGGTGATGCGATTTGAATACTCATGGTCATTGGGATTTAACCTACACGCATAATTTATTTAAGAACTCGAAAGTTATAACAAAGAATTCGCACAATCAAAGGATATGTATAATAACAAGAAAGTAAAAACCAACAATAGCATTAATGAAAACATTTACACCACAAACGTAATCAAAACAAAAAGGTAACATCAAGCACTTTTGGTTAAAAAATGGAATAGGAAGGGTAAGAATGATAAGGATAGAAAATAAGAAGAAGAATGGGATGATGGTGATGAAAGATCATTCTTAATAAGATCAAAAAGACCCTTGAGATTAGCACAATTATTCCACCTCTCGTTTTCAATGGCATCCTAAACATGGGGAAGCCCCGCCTTGATCCCAGCGCATCATCCACAAATTCAGTATGTTCAAGTCTATAGGTGACACACAGATGATCAATGAATCCATATGACTATCTTGAAATGTTGTAATCCCCCCATTTTGCTAACAAGTAATGCCCTGAACCTTTTAATTAGTGCATTTACGCCACCCCCTCCTCCGAAGAGAATGTATAGTTTCCTGGTTCACAACTTCTAAAGCATCCCCGGTGAATTTTTACATATTTTGATAGAAACCCCAAAGTGTTAAAAAAGAAAGTCCATGCAGAACCGATAATGAAGCACATACTTTATTTATCCTGCTTACAAATTCAATGGACGTGACACGAGATGAGTTAGAACAAATTTTGTGGCATTTGAGAAATCAATAACTCCATAAGGGTGATAACCATTCACCTCAGTACAATTGTGCTTTTTTGGGAATATCATTTTGTGCATAACATAAAACAGTAGTTTCTCTAAGGGAAGCATAACACCTTTATCAGTTCCGGTGTGAGCCTCTAACATGGGAATATTTCGTAAGCTTTTTGACATATACAAGGTTTACGACGATTCATCAAGTTGAGACCAATCTTGATTCACATAGTGACACTACCTAATGCTTGGAACAACCAAGATGTCAGCATGTCATAAGGATTAAAAGTAAAGTAAACATCTCTCACCATACATTAATATAGAATTGACAAGTCTTTTGTCTTCCCAATTTGTGTTGTTTATTACATTTAAAGAAAACCTTTGACCAACCATGTGTCCTCAAACTAAATATAAGTTCACTTGTATCAGGCCCCTGAAATCAGTAATCCTTACAATATCAAAGCAGCATTTGCTGCCCGGAGTTGAATTGTGATTTTTGATAGTTACACTTTCAAAAAGGTCAACAGATTATCAGTGGATTTTTAGCACAAGGATGTAGGACATTTTAAGATAAGTCAGAATTCTTTCTAGAAGATCTTTTGAGAAGAGAGGCGCAAGAACAAATGAACTTGCAAATGAGCATCTCATAAAGCTCCTCTTTCTTATGCCTCCCTTCTCGAACAATCTTCAAGGAGAACCACTACCTTATCTTAAAATGTTTTACTTCCTTGTGCCCAAGAATCCACTGATATTCTTTAGACCTTTTTGGAAGTTTACGTATAAGAAAGTACAACACGACTCTTCTTTGCCACAAATTGTCCCAAAACATTTCCTCCAAACCCTCATACAACTTTGAAATTCTTTCTAATTCCGTTAAAATTAAAAGATACTGGGACCAACAACATATAATAGGCTCACCTCTTTCTCTATTTACAAAACCCATCTGGATATCCAGTTCCTTTGGAAAAAGCTCCAATTTTACTAGCAAGTCACAAAAAACGCGATGTGCACCTTTAATCTGAAATCATTCAACTTCATCCTTAATCAAGAAAAGGAAACTGTCTAGACTGCCAAATGCTTCTTGATATGTTATTGCACAATTTACTGGATGCATCAACTTAATAAACTTAGGCACACCACTCTCTGATAATTGTATGTACTCACCTGATTGCATACTCAAGTCAAAAGCATGAGATAACCTTGTTTCCAATTCATAAACAAAAGGACAAGCATCCTGAAATATTAACACACACTTGACATCATGGATACACCCCTTCATCATCACAGCTAAACTACTATGCCAAAATATATACAAAGCATCAGCAACACCCTCTACCCCTCTTAGAATCTGAAAAAACTGGAATAATATAGGATCAAACTGCCTATATACTTAATTTGAATTGCTTTTTATATCCTTCAAAACTAAAAAATTGCAATGCGTATATATCTCCTTTTAACCAAAACTAACAAGAGTACAATAAAGTTACATCTTCCTGTCGTCTTTCCAGTTTCTTTAGACATAATGCACATCTTCAATCTTTTCTTCGTAATAGTGCATCTCAAATCTTTCCTTTCATGCGTCACTATTACCTTACTTCAAAGGGATGCTAAGTGGACAACAAAATAACTGCATATTGCACACTTCAAGAGATGCATAAACTGTGAAAATTTATAGAGATGATTTTTGGAATATCATTTATTTTTTAAGTTTAATTTCTAGAATAGTCTAGTGTTATATTGAAAAATAAAAATTTAAATAAAATTTTAATATATTTAAGTGATATCGCCTTGAAGAAATAACTAGATAGTTTAGAGTGTTAGATATTTGCAGTAAAAGATAGAATAATCTTTATGTTGTAATATCTACAACCATTCCAAACTAGTAAACATAGGGGTGAACTTAGTTATCGATATGCAACCTAATAAAAACCCAAAAAACAACCTAAATCAAAAGTTTATTCTTCTATAATAAAGTTCTCTTATCCAAAATCTTTCTTATCCTCTTTAGATTCCTCTTCTTTAATTGAGTCTTCCAATAATAGATAACAATCTTGGGCTGAAGAATGATTGATAGGAACGGATTGCTCGAGCTTCCTAGCATCTGATCAACTAACACCTCCCAGCCATTTAACATAAAGTTAGACTTCGGGTTGGCCTTGCCTCATTATTGAAGCTACATTCTCTTCCTAAATATACCTTCCTGATTGTCTTTTCTACTGCTATTCTCTACACAAACTTGATATAATCATGGATACATGATAACCTCATAAACAAAGTTTATTGCACACTATATTTTAAATCATGAAATTACCTTGTTTCCAATGGGCGAACAAATGAAAAACATCCTGCAATCCTAGAATATTCTTAACATCATACAACCCCTGGTAGAAGCTTACGAATTGTAACAATACAAGAGCACACTACCTATATACGGTACGTTGTTGGGGAAAACTTTACTACAGTAATCTAAATATTTACAAAATGCATCCATGAGCAGCTTTTTTGCTAAATATGGAAGGAGGCGCAGGAACAAAGAAGTGATTAAATATTAGGAGATATTCATCAGATATACTAGTATCACCCTTTAGGGTCATTGTCAGAAACATGATAAGCATCTTCGTCATATGAGAGACATTAGTAGTAGAATTAGTCATATGGTAATCACATTTTTCTAGTAAATGAAATATAAAGTCAATCATCTATAAATTACTTATCCTTTTTTACTATGGGTTCATGGAACTTAGAGGTGTTGCATCATTTTAATTCTTTTATAGAAGGATTGGGGAAGTTAAGATTGAAATGTTTCTTGAAATTAGTTGTGATAACAATATTGTGTGGTGTTCATGACCTGACGTTTTATGTTGTTGTTGTCTTTCGTTGTGTGAAAATTTCTCAGGTGGACAATGTTACCTCCTTCTAGAGGAAAACAACAACTGGTTTAACCCCTCTTTATAATGCCAAATTTAAGGTTTGCTCAAGTTCTTGATAAACATGATCATAAATGTAACATACGGAGTGGAAATGACAATTTAAGTGAAGAAGAGTTGATGTGTGTCTGATAAATTTTGTTAGCTTTTTATTTATAGATGTAACTCTAGGATACATTAAATCATATTTTATTTTGACAATACAAAATAAGTGAGAGACAACATTCAAACTTGTTTATCTCTTAATGGGGAATCCTCCAATGAAGACATTGGTAGACTACAATACTCAATCAATTTAAACAAGCATTGAAGATATAGTATTCTACGTTGGTCTATGAGTTCCAATTATTCCAGCAAGGTGTAACAAAGGTTAGTCATTCTCTAAATGGATGCATCTAAGTTTATGTTTCACCTTAATCCTTGAATACAATATTTTTAGTTTTAACATTATGTGGACATATATTAAAGGGACGTGCATGCATCACTATAACGAAGTTGTTCTAATTTATGAGAGTGCCTGTACTAGTGAATGTCATAATTTATTTTCTAAATATCTTTAGGGTATTTTCTGACTTTATCAATAAACTAATCATTGATTTTGAATTCGCCAACTTGCTAGAGGTTATTCCTGTTTAGCACAAATATTTACATAGAATAATTATTGTGCTAGGCTAACTATTAAGAGGCTTATATTAGACCATGGATATTTTCTATGGTGTTGGAGGTTGTCTTCTTCTTCTTGTATACCTTTTATGTCATTGAGCATCACGTACATAAAATAAGAAAAGTTATAGAAGCTGAGGGGGCATGGTACTAAACTCTGATAAAGAACAACAGTATAAACTAAACAATCTACGGAAATGGTAAAAGAGGTCCCCACCCACTCTAGTGGTTGGGTCTCTACAGTGCTCCTATAATGTTTAACTTCTGTAAATTTGTTAGAGGGATTGTTGGTTTTCATGAAGTTCTGTGTATATTATTTTGTAGTAATTTAGCATTTAGATGAAGTGGTATGATGTTATGAATGTGTTAATATTAAAGGATATTTTCCATATTTTCACCAGTTTGAAACAATTTAACTAAGTTTGTGATTATTTGAGTATATAGGGTTATGAGGTAGTGATGTGAATTACTTTATAAATTTTATACATCCCGTGAAATGTATAATATGGCGTCAACGAATTAGGTTGGCAGATTAGTTTTCCCTTTATTGAAACAAGGTAAGTTTTAAATAGGAAGGAAATGATTTTACATGTACAATTACAAAATATAAATTGAAGGTGTGGATCTTGTACTTTGTAACTTGGACAAATTAGAGTTGTGTCAAATTAAACATGAAAACTAGCGATAAAAAATGAAGAGGTGAACCCATTGTACTTTACTGGTCTTATTATCTCGTAATTCTGATGGAGTTAGATGTATTTCAAAACTATATAAGGGCTTGGAGGATTTTGAGAGAATAAGAGTGAAAGAACAGTTGCATTATACTTTTTGATAGTTAGACTGTCAAAAATGTCTAAAAATGTCTAGACATTATCCGTGGATTATTTTGCACATAGAGGTAACTCGGTTAATAAAAGAAAACAATATTCCTCGAAGATGCTTCAAGAAGGGAAAGTCAAGAATAAGGAGCTATACAAGATGTTCATTTGTAGGTCCAATTTATTGGAAGAATCATTTGAGCCAATTGGACATGTGGATCCTAGATCGCTACAAGGAAATTTATTCCTGCAATATAAGAATGAATGAAAACAAACAAGAACCGTAACTTCTTCATTCTCAAATTTTTTAAATAACCCGATTTTCAGCGATCGAGGACTTGTATGTCCAATTTACTCAATTGATTCTTTAAACAATAGGAACCTGCAAATGAGCATCTCGTAATACTCCTCGTTCTTGTATGTCCCTTCTCAAAGCATCTTAAAGATAAAACGCTGGCTAATCTTAATATATGTTACCGCCTTGTTCTCAGGCAACCATTGATAATTTGTAGACCTTTTTGAAAGTCTACCTATCAGAAAGCACAACACAACGCTTCTTTGCCTCAATTTCCCCCAAAATATTTCCTGCAAATTAAATCTTATATAACTTTCAAAGGTTTTCTAACTCCTTTAGTATTTAAAGATACTAGGACTAAAAACGTGCAATAGGCTCACCACTTTCTTTGTTTACCAAAGGAATCTCGCTCTCCAGTTTTATTGGACAGAACTCCAATTTTTCAAGCAAGTCATAACAAACATGATGCACGCCTTCAATCTCTAATCTTTCATTTCCTACTTCACCTTGCATAAAGGAAGGGAAACTGAGCGTACTTCCAAAATCTTCTAGATGCTTAACCATTTTCTACTTCACCTTTTTTAGTTCATCATTTAGGGTCATAGCAAAAAACATGATAAGAATCTTCATCATACGAGGGATATTAGTATTAGTGTTAATTAGATTCTTGTGAATAACTGTTTGTAGTTAATGAAGGAGAAATGTCATCATATGTAAATTATTTATCCTTTTTATTGCGGTTTCATGGAAATTAGAGGTCTTGGATCTTCTCAATCCTTTTGTAGAATGTTTTGGGAAGGTTAGCATAGAGTTCTTCTTTGAAATTATTTATGAGAACAACTTTGTGTGGTGTTCCTTCCCTAACTTGATTTTATGTTAATGTTGGTCTTTTTATGATGAAACATTCACAAATACCTCTTTCCAGGGAAAGACAATTAGTTTGTACCTCTCTATATTAATTCTAACTTTGAGGTTGCCTCAAGTATTTGATAAACTTTATAAGATTATTTATGTACATTCTTTTAATCATTATTCTAATTAATCTAATACGTACATTTTGTTTATGCTTCTATAGCCTCTATAGTTTTGGCAGTGTATGTAAAAGTGAAGAAGAATCTTTCTTTTCTTACATTAATGGATCTTGATATTTTGAAAACTAATGAGACTCTGTTTGCATAATAAAATGTGAAACCATAGCAATGACAGTGTAACCTATATGGTTTTGGTAGTGTGTGTAAGCCCTCGGGCACAATAAACCAGATTTTATTGGAGAGCTCATCTCTTCATGGGGAGTCCTTTAAAACAGTCAAATAGTAACACATACATTTGAAATTTTGACATTCAATTTTGGTCTACCTTTTAAAAAAATTCATGGTTTTAAATTTTATTTATTTAATAGTTCAATTTTTTTTTTTATAATTTTAAATAAGTTTATCGATAACTATCTTGATATATAAAAATTTAAAAATTTTATTTGTATATTTTGTGATTGCATTTACATATGTCATTAGTTACGTTCATTATGTTTTTTAATATTAATTTTATTCGTTACATCGGTTAGTATTAATTTTAATATTTTACACAATTAAAAAAATTCATTTAAATACGAATACAATTTGAATACACAAATATTTAATCAACCAATAATTTTTGGATCACATTCTCGGCCGTATACTTCAGGTCCATTTTTAACAATATCCTATATATAGATT
Organism: Solanum lycopersicum; assembly: GCF_036512215.1. NCBI lineage: Eukaryota > Viridiplantae > Streptophyta > Magnoliopsida > Solanales > Solanaceae > Solanum > Solanum lycopersicum. The sequence goes on along the minus strand of NC_090808.1, from coordinate 45,528,811 downwards.
AACTGGCTCACTAGGTTAAGAGGTTGTGGATGAAATTTTAAGGTGTGTAAAAAATCAGTTGCTGCAACGTCAAATTCGGTGAGCTTTAAATTGTAATACAAATCTATCTTCTCTTTGTTTATTTTTCTTTTCTTTTATTTTTTGCATACCGATCTACGATGTTCGTTCATGTATAATTTTGGTGGTCTGGTACTATTAATATTTGAGTTTTTTTGTTGTGTGTTACTAATTATATTTTATTTTTGATGCTAGCGTCTTTGCTTGTTATGTTGAGGTTGATTTTTTTGTTAGTTTCAAATTTTCAGATCTACATATTTAATTTTTTTTGGCTTTATTTGTTTGTTTATATTATTTTTAATTCTAGATTTGTACAGTTAGGTAGGTGACTTTTATCTTATATTTGACGTATATATGGTGTACAAATTTAAAATGCTTCATTAATGAGTAATATGTTTTGGTTGCTACTATTTATTTTATTATTATTTTAAATTATTGTTAAGTTATTCTATGTTTTTGTTTACTCCTCATTCTAATAGTTATCAATTAATTATTATTGGTATTATTATATTGTTGGTTGTGTTATTCTTTTCTATGAAAATTTATTTTCCTTTCATTATTGTTTATTATTTGTTTGTTTTATTTTTTTTTATTCTAAGAATGTCCAACAATTCTTTTTTATTATTTAATAAAAAATTTTAGTACCATGTTGTTCATGTTATCATTTTGGTTGTTGCATTATTTAAATTACTGCTTAATTTTATATGACATTAGATTCCATGTTAAATAGCCAATAAAAATCTCTCTGTCGGTTTAAGAGGTTTCCCTATTTTAAGAGACAGAAATTTAATTTGAGTTTACATATTTTGTTTGTTATAAATAACCGATGAAAAAATTACCTTAAATTTTCAAGACCTTCCATGTTAATAAAATGTTTTTTTTAATGTTATTATTTGATTAATATATTATTACTCATAATTATATAGTACTAACACTTTTACTAAGTGTCTTTACAGGTATCAAGAGTTCCTTCCCATTGAAGCTATTCAAATTAAGTTCAAATTATATTCTTCATTCATTATTTTGTATATATTGATGGTAGACAAATTTTAGGCCGCTTCTTATATTATCTTATTTTATCACTTGTGTTTATTACATGTTTATTATACATATATATTCATTTTGTCTCTCTCAATTTGAAAAAAATCAATTCAGTTGTTACCCACACTTGGGGATTCCTAACGGTGTCTAACTCATTACCTTTGGAATAATTTGAACCCCTTACCTAGAATCAATTGGTTTAATAAACTTCCTTTTAATTGAATTAAATAATCGATTTGCTAGTTTTCCTAAAAATAACGTGGCGACTCCATTTTCCCTTTTACCTCTCTAACCATTTTTAAATTCTTTTAAATATTTTTTAATTGAGTCACCGGGACGTTGCTCCTATTTAAAAGATGTCAACATGGAACATATTCTTAAATCCTACAATTAAATTGTTCTAAATTTCAGCCTTGATTAGATCTATGCGTATCAAAACTTAAGTTTCAATACAAATTATCATCTTATAAAATAAAGGTTTGATAAGATAAAAATGTATCAAGACAAGGTTTCAACCCGAAAGATAGCACTGGGTTTTGTCTCGAAACATTTGCTAGTTCAATTGAGATTTCATAGACAAATTAACGATAAAATTTAGTCTTTGATATTTAAATGTTTAAAAAATATCATTATTATACAATTTTATTTTAGACCTTTGTATAAATTATATTTATATGATTTACACATTCATATGTTTTAAAGTTTTCATATAGTTGTTCAGTTTTTCATATGGTTCAGGATGTGAGTCATGCCCATACTATAGGCTTGGGGTGTAATTGTAAATATTTGAATATTTGAATATATATATACATACATATACATATATATATATATATACATATGTATACATACATATATATATATATATATACATATATATACATACATACATATATATATATATATATATACATATATATATATATATATGTATATATATATATATATATATATATATATATATAAACACAAACACACACACACACACATATATATATATGTACATAAAGATATACATAAAGATGTACACACACACACACACACACACACACACATATATATATGTACATATAGATATACATATATATTTCGTTGCTGGAATTGATGAGAACTTGTTGGGTTCTTGAACTATGGAAGCTCGACTTTTCCCTGTAATTTTCTCTAAGGTTTGCTTGATTTTTGTGAGTGATGTATTAGGTAGGTTCTAATTAGTTTAATTGGTTAAAACCGATCAAAACCACGTAGTTGAGAGTTTAAAAGACACAGTTTAGGGGTCCAACGCATATGGAAAAGATAAAACGGCCACTCCCTTATGAGTTAACTAGAGACACCAACAGACTGATCGACAGTCTGTCATGCCTACCATTGTCTGGTCTTCAAAGACTTGATTTCTTGAAATTCCTGTCATGACCAGAATATAGACCCAGACGAGACAGGCGTCGTTGACCTCTAAAAGGTGGAAGACAAGCCTACATACGTTATTCTTACTTCATCTAGGTTAATTTTAGAAGAAAATTTGAAACTTTTTCATTCCTAACATGATTACTAAACATTCTATAACATATATAATTGTTCACCATCAACCATCTAACATTAAGATCATCAAATGAATGAAGCAGTGTACTATCACGATAAAGATGTACTTGCAAAAATTGCACCTATATAATGTCTGATAAAAATTTGGAAAGAAACTCTAGTTGGACATACTCCACTAGATCACTCCTAGAACTAAGCTATAATGTAAATGGGAAAGCATCGTCGAAAGCATCACGGCCTACCAAGTTCATATGAATTCTTGACGTCCGAATAGTTGCAACATTGATCCTGTAGCTCTAGCGCCCACCTATGCCTGCACATAAATGGTTAGAGTTGTATAGGGTTAGTAAAGACTTGTACTAAGTATGGGTATATGCAGGAAAACACTAAGGACATGCATAAGTGAGAATAAATCTTTCCTAGCAACATGATTATAGGAGGCCAAGTCAGTGGACTTGCAAATTAAGATTAGGAAAGTTAGTGAACTTTCCAAATTTGGATTGGTAAAGTTTATGAGCTAACCAAATTTGGATTAGGAATGTTATTCCATAAGAGTATCATGCACCATCATGCTTAACATTTAGCACACAGCACACAACAGCGCACACATAGAACAGATCATATTTTATAAAACACATAACGTGGTTCATATCATTTATTTGTATGCCATGAGGCCGTAGAATAGTGGACTTGACATTAAGACTTCCCAAAATGAGGGATCAACAGATGGGACATCAACTAGGGAGTACGCTTTGGCAAACACTGAGTCTGCTTCTTTCATTCATACATACTTCATATCATTTCATTCATGGGCAAGTGTAAACACCAGTTATACCTAGGATATAGTTTAAGACTATCTTCGTGTTCGTTGTGCAATGACCAAGAATGACCTAAGTCATTACTTGAGTCTAACTCATCTCTTAATTATCCTATCCTAACAACTTTGGTATCATTCATTTAATTATGTGCATCATTTAAGGAAGGCCTCATTAATTCATTCGGAACTTTAACTTTAACCGAAATAGATCATGTGAGCATCTTGAAATCGAGTGACATGAAACCCCACTCCGAAAAGAGGTTGAATCACTGCTCAAAGTGAACCAAAACATGCTAGCATACAGTAGATTGAACCCCGTCATATCCCTATATTGGCAGTATAGGTTCAAAGATTAGGAGATATAAGGAGATCTATACCCGGCATGGCGGAAATTCTCATCTCATGAGAGTTACGTGAACCTCCGCCCTCCCCGAAAGAAGGCATCACCGCTCATAGTTAGTCTATCAATGCTCAGTATAAAGTTCAATTACATTCAACTCATACGTCATGAAGGTTGGCTTCTAGTATGATTATATCATATCTCAATAGATGATTCCTCATCTCATTAGTAGTATTAAGTGTGTTAATCTAAGTACTTTTATTATAGTTTTCATAGAGACTGGTCTCTTCCTTAACATTGCACTCTTATAGGTGAGTAAATCTTGGTAAGATTTACTTACGCTGATTTGAGATTGCTAATATCTATTACATTAGCCTCATATCATGTTGTCACCACATTCATTAACATTAGCACATTTTCTCTTCTTAATTACTCACCCAATTTTATGTGTATTTTCATTTCATCATATGCCAATGCACTTGTCCATTTAGTGTGTTTCACACTCATACTTAACCCTTCAAGGGTTTCATCATTTCATTATTCATTTTATCATTTCTTTTTCATTTCATTATATTATTGTTCATTTCATCATTTGCTAATGCACTTGGCCATGTAGTGTGCTTCAGACTCTTACTTAACTCTTCTAGGGTTTCATCATTTCATTGTTCATTTAATCATTTTTTTGTTCATTTCATCATTTCATTGCGTGCATCTTAAATTCACTTTTTTTTAGATGTATGCTCGATTTATGGGTCTATACATACAAGAAGCCACGAGGCTTCGTTCATAGTTCGTTTAAGTGATTTATATCTTTCTAAGATTATGTGGTACAAGATTTATGCATCTTGTATGTATGCATAGATCTCAATTTCTATCTAAATAGAAAGCATAATTCTTGAATATTTAATTCACGTATGACTAATATATCAATAGGGAATTCGGTCAAGGGAACCCGGTTTCAAATCCCCTGGACAACACTTACATTTTTTTAATTTACTTTATTTGATCTATACGGCTTGGGGACCCAAGTTCGAGCCCCAAAGCCTTCATTTTATTTTCCCCTTAATTTCTCTCTTCATTTTTCTCTTAATATAACTAAGAGGATGTGGGATCGAACACCCATAACCTCATTTACTTGTTTTTTTCATTACTTTATATTTCTCTCCTTTGGCCGAGGGGTTGTGGGTTCGAACCCCCACAACCCCCCTTTAAAATATTTTAATTTAATTCTTGAATATGCCTAGGAGGTTGTGGATTCGATTCCCACTCCTCACATATCTTTTCTTGCATTTTCTTTGACTCTCCTTCACTACCTAGAAGTCGTGGGTTCGATTCTCATTTCTCAAATTTCTTTTCATTCATTTTCTTTACACTCCTTTACTTCCTAGAGGTCTTGGGTTCGATTCCCACGCCTCACATTTTAGTTTTTTTTTCTTTTACTCTTCTTTAAATCTTATTGAGAGGTGGTGGGTTCGAATCCCACTCCTCTCATTTCTTTTTTTTTCTTTTCAGTTACATTTTCCAGCCAATACCGTAGTTCGAATCCCCTTCACCACATTTATTTTAACTTTTTTATTTTCATGGTTTTTAAACTGGTGAACTCACGGGTTCAATCATCCATGATCTCACTTTTTTTAAACTCTTTTTTAATATATTGAACCCTATTTGCTGACCGAAATTCATTAATAGAAGCTGGAAATTTTCTTTTAATTTTTCAGCATCCATTCATCAAGTTACACCGTAGTTCTTTGGGGAATTTCGTACTGCATATAGAACGTTTTAGGTGCGTCTTCATGTATTAATTTAGACATGACATGATCCCTCATATTAGACACATTTCAACTCATATGAACATCACATTTACATTAACATGTGTACATGAAATATAAAGAACTATCATGTCATTTCAAGTCCTAAATCATGAACAATAGCCACGACAAAACACACATGCACACGTAGTTACATTTTCAGATAAATTAACGTAACATAATTCCCATCATACATATAAACAATTAATCATCACGGTAACAAGTTTTATCCCTAGTTTTCTACCATCAAACATAACCAACCTATAATTCAAGGGGAGCTAGTTACAGGGACATGCAACGAGGAATAATCATAGTTTTCGGAATAAATATTCTGAACATTAAGGGGTCTCTTGGAAATGGGACCAATAGAGAAGAGAACCCAAGCGTTTTTGACGTTCAAACGTTGACTTTCTTCCCAAAGAAATCCTCCAAACAAACGTCCAACAGCAAAATTTCAATACCAAAATCGACGGAAAACAATCCCTTTGCCAACATGATTGATTAACTTTTTTTTCCTTATATTTTAGTGTGATTTCTTCAAATGTGAAGAACTTTTGTTTACCTACTGTTTTTGGAGTTATTTTGGCAGAGAAAACGTGAATGACAGTGATAGAAACGTGAGAGAGTTTAGCGTGGGAAAGAAGAGTTTTATTATGCTTAGGAGTCAAGTTTAAGACATAGTCAAATAATATTTTATTTAATTAATAAAAACCTGATTTCCTTTTATTTTAAATAAGTTAATAACTTTCAAATGTAAATTTATCAACACAAATTCAAAAAATTTAATCCATTGCTTCCACTTAGGTTAGAACGAGTGTAGCAAGACATAACTTCAACAGCACAATTTCGGACCTCCCCCAAATATGCCCCTTCACCTTATTAATTGAATAATTAATTATATATTCAGGGTTATTACGATACTACCCTTATCCTAGAAAAAAGCAATTTAAACCCTAGACCCTACAAACCTAAGATTTCCTCTTTTTAAGCTCGCTAAATACTCCTTCAAATAAATCTTCGTGTGGTTGATCCCTACATGGTTGGACCCAACTTTTTTATAGATCAAATAACTCCCCAAGTAAGTTGGCTTGGTTGTAACAAGGATTTAGAGGTCTGGTTCTTTGCGGATCAATCAGTGTGAACCCGTTCTAATCGTAGGCATTCTAGACACATTAAACATTACTCAGCATATTAATTATTAGGGTTGTTACACTTCCGTCCATGGAAAAGGAAAATGTCACATGGACGGACCAATGATCAATTGGTATTGTCGTGGGCTGAAACCTTGTCAATTTCCAAAGATGTTTCTAGAGAGTCTTCCACGGGCACTCCTGCAGCTCTTCGTTAGGATTATGGCTTTTGAATGGTCCCGTAATCTGAAAGTCAAGTCTATGGGTCTCTTCCTGGCGGTCACAAGTTCCAGTACAGTCTGTGAGGTTGTCCACGGCCTCTGAAGAGTCTCGTGGTCTACCTCTTTCTAGAAGGGGCTAAGTCCATGGGTATATCAACGGACCCTAGACCATGTCGCGGTCCGTGAACATTGCCCTAATTCACTTGTTCGGGTGGTTGTCCTGTTGTTTTTTGAATGTATGGTTTCCTAGTTACTATAATGTCTCCCCCTTGGAAACAGTCGTCTCATCTACCCCTTAATAGGTGACACTTTAAAGAAAACCCTATCATCAACTTGAATCTATAAGTCCCTTTTCTTTAAATCTATATATGATTTGTAGAGACTCTGTCTGTCTTAAGTCTATATTTGTTGAGATATAATTTATCCATAGCATCATGAAACGAATGTATTCTTATCTAGACTTCTTCACCTTCTTCAAACAAATCAACTGGAGATTTGCACAAACACCCATATTATGCCTCATGAGGGCCCATCTAAATGATGGAATGGTAACTTTTATTTTGGCGAAATCTATAAGAGGAAGGTGATCATCCCTTCTACCCTTGAAGTCAATCACAGAAGATATTACCATGCATTTTAACGTATAAATGGTAAGCTTTGCCTGATCTTCCTTCTGTGGATGAAATGTTGTGCTAAGATTAACATTAGTACCAAGAACTTTTTGAGATGACTTTCATAAATGAGAGGTTAAAACTCTATTTGAGATGACTGACAAAGGAACCCAAAAAATATAACAATGTAATTAATTTAAAGTGTGGTGTAGTCCTCCACCGAATATGTAGGTTTAATCGCATAAAAGCACCTAGATTGAGTAACTCTATCAACTGTCACTGAAACTTAGTGATGTTATCTATGAGTACGAGGTAAACCTTTAATGAAGTCAATTTTGATCACTTCCCACTTCTAAGTACAAGTGTTAATCTCTTGGGCCATAACCACTAGTTTCTATTACTATAACTTCATTTTTTGGTAATTAAGGCACTTAGCCTCAAATCGGATATATCTTTTTTGTACCATTCCACCAAAAGAATTCTCCCGGATCACTGTACATCTTAGTGTTTCCTCGATGAATAAAGTACTTGGAGTTATGTGATTCTGCAAGAATCTTCTATCTCAACTCACCCCATATGAATACATTATCGACCCTGATAGCGAATCACACCATCTCCCCTTGGGACAAGAAGTGGACTCATTTAGGGTTATATTTTAAGGGAAAAAGCATCCTCAAATGCTTATTTTATCTTAACATTTGATAAAAACTCATAAGTGTTAGGTATTTTAAATCTGAAGGAACGCGTGGACACTATATCGCAAAATGGACAAAAAAAATGAAGAAATGGAAGCTTGCAGATCGGTGAGTCCATTTTGCGGATCTTCAAAGAGGCCTACTTTGACTTTTGTTATAGTGTGTGGAGCCCTCAAGGAAAGAATCAAATTAGCGAAACAAATGAGAAGTTGGAGCTTCACCGGTAGCTCTGTGAAGCAATATTATATCACCAAATGGATTAAATCACACTGATGCTGAAGCTTATACTAGAAGGCGGTTAACTACACAAATTGATGAATCTCTGAGTCTGTCGGCGATCCTCACTAAAGATTCCAAACAATCCACTGCATCAGAGATCTGAAAAACTATAACTACTATTTAAAATTGTAGTTTTTAGAGAGTCAAATATTATTATTATTAATTTCTGCCTAGAATAATAGTTTTTCACATTTTACCATAAGTTTTAAAGGGTTTTGAAGATTTCAAGAATAACAGGGCTTTATCTGTTTTAATTTTTAAGTGGGTCTCTTTCATTCTTCTTGCTTTTCCTAACCAAAGACTTATTTTCTCATAGCCATTAAATTTCAACATGATTAAAGGGTTTGACTAAAAAAACATTCATAGGGTGTGATTTAGTAAATACGGGTTAAGATTGCGGTTGGGTCTTGCTTGCTGATAGATTACTTGTAATTTATGGTTATTTTATCTAACAATTGTTGATGAATTAAACAAAATTATCTTTGAAAATAAAAGTTGATATTTATGTTTTGGGCTTGCGAGAAAGAGAATTCGTTAAACAAAGACTACTAGGTTGATGGTCTAAGCAGTGGGTCGACATGGGGTTAAGCTCAAGAAAGTAATCCCTAGTCCCATATACTGACACTCAGCTTGAGAGAGTAAGTGGGGTAAGTCTTAGACTGGTCTTTATGCAATAAGTGGGTGTTTGAAAAGAACCCATTTGAAATGGGATAAGTTGCTCGACTGAGAACTTATTTCCACGTAAAGCTTTGGCTACTCACTATTATTGTATAAATCTTCTATTGAGAGCATATGCCCAATACTTTAGATTTATCCATATTTCGGTCACATTAGAAGAATATACCCTCTTATTGCTTAAATTTCCTTGGTAATTTCATAATTTTTACTACTTGTGACAAAATCCCCCTTTAATATTTCACTTTTGAGTCACCCATTGAATTTACTATGTTTTTAATCATTAATTTCTTTAGTTATGACTAATTATAATGAAATTGTAGTTATCTACTAATTTTCACAACCACTCCCTTGTGACACGACCCCAAGCTTTGGTTGAGTTACTATACTATTACACGATCATGGTACTGGAAGTTGTGTCATTGATTACGTAAACATAACCTTACCATGATGGTAATGCACACTCATTTTATAATCTTGAGGAATTCAAATCATCACATCTGGAGAAGATTAATCTGAATCTGGATGAACACATACTGAAGGCTCTTATGGTTTCTGCACATATCTATGTGTACACCATACAAGTACTGTCTTCAAATATTAAGGGAAAATACCACTGTTTCAAGCTCGAGGACATGAGTTGAATAATTTTTCTCATCAACCTTAAGTTTAATAGAAGAATAAGATATAGCCTTATCGTGATGAATCACTACAAAACCTAAGCCGACTCTTGATGCATAAAAATAGATCATCTAATTGTTTGAACCCTCCGGTAATCTTAAAACGTACTATTGACCATATAAGGAGAATCTTCCTTATCCTAGCATGCCTAGAGAGAACACAACATGTTTTTTGGTGACCACCACCTGTACGAGATCAGTTACCCTGCTGAGCCAGATGATGTGATAGTGGTGTTGAAGTTGTTGAATGAGCCCTACCATTATTGCCTCCTTGAACCTATTTAGAAGAAAGACTGTCTTGCACCCTTTGACTAGTAAAATCACAGCCAAAACGTCTTTTCTTTCCTGCATGAAAATCGCCTAGAGTGTTCTTACCACACATATGAGAAGTTTGATAGATTTTGTTGCCTTAAATACTCCCGTAAGACATGAACCTTGATGTCATATAAGTGGAAAACTGGATGATGGAACACTAGATGATTATTGTGCGGGCGCTGAAGACTTTTGTAGAAAATAATCATAGTTACCTGTCTTAACATTTTTTAAGCATAGAATATTCCTTAAGCTTATCCTTATTAACCTGCAAAGCATGAATTATTATCCTAGATATGTTCATATTTTCCAGCAACATAGCATTCCGACACTGTTTTCACTGAAAAGGATACCCTATATCATAACTTGAACATTTGAACCCTGGAATAAGCAACCATGTGAAGTGCATGCATGGAGAGTTTGATGAACTTGATTCCTTACTCTTGGACCTACATGCTATCTTGCCTCAAATTCATGAACTCATGAGTTGTTGCCTCTCTCAACTCAACAAGGAAGAAATTGTCCTAAAAAAGTCTTACTTAAGCAATCATAAGTCAAGGAGCTATATCTATACCCTTGTTATCTTTCCATTCAATAAACTAAATATAAGCTATATCCTTAAGCCGGAAAGATAGTAACTCCTCTTTATCATTTCTAAACACTTGAATCACTCCAAAGATCTTCTTGACCTCCTCTATGAAGTTTTGGGGATCCTCACCAATCGTAACCCTAAATATAAAGAAGGATTCATCATAACAAAATCACGAACCCTAGTTTCCACTAATACACCACTAAAATTTTCAGCTACTGCAATATGCTAGTTGTTATGGTTAGTCACACTCTAAGCCAAAGACTGAATGATATTGGGAAACTCAGCATTCGAAAGATTAGATAAGCTATGTTAATGATGTGTGCATTCACACACCTTTCGTAAGTTCTATGAGGAGGCATGATAAGAAAGGGCACAGCGATGGATTAGACAGATATCATAAAATAAACATAATAAAACTATTAAGAAAGAAATTTTTCCTAAAACACTTCAAAGCCTCCCTCTCTTTACATGTATATCACTTAACACCCATAAAAAAAACTCTATTGAATGCGACTTTTCCAACATCCTAGGACTTCTAAACAAAGTGATTTAAAACAATGTTTGTCAGTCCTTGAGGCTACCCCAGGGACACAGTCACGAGATCTAGAATCACGAGTGACCCTATGTTAACCCTACTGGAATATCAAAAGAATACTCAATGATTTTAAATATAATAGTCATACTCTACGGAAGCTAAAATGTATCATTAAATGAAATAATGGGACATACCCAAAACTACGTGTATAAATAATATGTGAGTTTAATAACGACTGAAATATCAAACTCCAAAGCAAAAACTGAAACTAGCTATGTATGAAATAAAGCCTCTCACTGACTAGAAATTCTGGGACATTACCCAACTAGATCTAACGAAAACTGAAATTAAATACTAAATGTAGAAAAGATAATCATGTGAACCTTCCTCGAAAAATGATAACTCACCAGTGGTGCAGCTGAAATACAGATTGGGAACTAATTTATCCGTGATTTCGATGTTATGGACCTAAGCCTACATCAAGAGAAGATGTATCACAAGTTATGCATAAGTAGTTAGGGAGAATAATAGATACAATTAAGCTAAAAAATACATAACGGAAACATAACATATAACTAAAAAACGACATTAAATGATCATGATACAATATATGAAATACCGAACAGGAACTAACTAAATGTAATGACCAAGTTTATATCATGCTGAAACTGAATGTTGAACTGTAATTGATAACATAGACATTACACTAGAATCTCACTATGGGAGCTACCAATAACCCAATATACCATGCCAAAGGTGTATATGGGACTTATAAATCTTCTGGGGAACTCAATCCTTGGCCTATGACGGTGACTAACATAATTCCAACTTGATATAAAGCCTACTCCCTAATGATTATGTATGTAAGAAATATTATTATTGAATTTCCAAAATACTTGATGACTCAAAATACTTAAATTCTTAGTGAAAATGGAAAATTAATGTATTGACAATGAAACATTCATAATCTGAGGCATGTATGTAAAATTATGTCCTATCTAATGTAATTAATGAACTAAAAAACTACATGACTAGGGTTCTTAGTGTATGTGTTAACTAAGCAACAATCTCATGAAAAAATTATATTCAGATTTTGATTAGTGTAACAACTAATTGACAATATAAATTTAGAAATTCTAGAACCCTAGGTCTAACATGTCATAAAGAATGAAAAATTTGACTCAATTATTAGCAACCTAATGGGTAAAATAAACCCACTTGTGAAAATCCACATACCAGTGATATATTATAAGAAGAAATCATAAGATTTTGGGGTCGGAAACCACGAGAACTTGCTACATTATTGAACTACCGCTGTTGGACTTTTTCCTCAAATTTGCTCTAAGTTTCACTTGATTTGTGTGAATGATGGATTAGGTTAGGTTCTCATTAGTTTACTAGGATAAAACTGACAAAAATTAACCCTTTTAGTTTAGGATTTAATGACATAGTTTAGGGGTCCAACACATAAGTAAAAGACTGAATAAACCTTTACTTAAAGTCAACAGAAGCTACCAATCGACTGATTTATGGTACATCGTGTAAATTGTCATCTTGGATCAAGAGAATTGACTTCTAGGCCATTAATCTATAGAACAAGGCCTCAAAACGTTGCTTGACCTATGGTCTGTGGGTCTTGTCGTAGGTTGATACTTACACGATATCCAAGGTTTTTTTTAGGAGAGCTTCCATGGGTGCCCCAATGGCTCATCGTTTGGAACATGGACCATGAAGGGTCGCATGGTCTAAAGGTTGGGTCTGGTTGTCTCTTCTTTGTGAGCACGAGCGCCAGTATGGTCTACAAGGTGGTCCACCTTTTCTTGAAAGGGGATGAGTCCGCAAATAGGTCAAAGGATCGTGGACTGTATCACCGTCCATTTCACGATAGGAGTCTAGCCCCAGACGAGACTGGCATCGTTTACCTCTTAGAGGTTGCACACAAGCCTAGATACGTCATTCTTACTTCATCTAGATTAATTTTAGCACAAAATTTGAATCTTTTCTTTTCCAAACATGCTTACTAAATATTCTATTACATATATAATTGTTCACCATCAACCATCTAACATTAAGATCATCAAATGAAAGAAATAGTTCATAGCTACATTAAATGTGTACTTGCAAAAACGGCACCAACACAATGTCTGAAATGAAATGGGAAATGAAACACTAGTGGAACATACTTCACTAGGTGAAGCCTACATGTAAGCTAGATAATAACAGTATACAGCCTCAAAAGCATGAGGGAGTACATAGTCCGAATGAGAGCTCTATGTCCATATAACTGCAATATAAGCCTATAAGCTCTAGCGTCCACCTGTGCCTACACCTATAAATTTAGATTTGTATGGAATTACTACACACTTGTACTATGTATGGGTATATGCAAGGACATACATGGGAAAATATATCTCTTTCCTAACAACATGATTATTGAAAGTTAAATAAATGGACTTGCATAATTAAGATTATAAACGTTAGTGAACTTTCCAAATTTTGATTAGGAAAGTCAGTGAGCTATTAAAATTTTGATTAGAAAAGTCATGTCATGAGAGTAATATGCATCATCATACTTATCACATTTCACAAAGCGCTTAAAATCTTACATATAGCACATATAATCATAGCACCAAAAACCTTTTATAACACTCATGCATATAACATGATACCATGGAGTCATGGACATGAAATTAAGACTTTCCAAAATGACGGATCAACATATGGGACTTCAAATAGGGAGTCTTCATTAGAAAACACATAGCCTGCTTCATTCGTTCATACGTACTTCATTCCATTTCGTTCATAGGCTAGTATGAACACCAACTATACCTAGGATGTAGTTTAAGACTTTTATAGGGTTTGTTGTGCAATGATAAAGAATAACATTATGTCATTACTTGAGTCTAGCTAACCTCTTGATTATCCTATCCTAACATCTTTGGTATCATTCATTTCATTATGTGCATCATTTAAGGTTGGCCTCATTTATCCATAGGAAACTTTAACTTTAACCGACATACATCACGTGAGCATTATTATGAAATCCAGTGTCTTTCCCACAGCTAAAAGAGGTGTAATCACCAGTCAATGTGACCCCAAAACATGCTAGCGTACATGGGAATTTATCCACGCCAATTCCCTATATTGGCAGTATAGGTTTGAAGACTAGGAGATATATGGAGACCCATACCCGTCATGAAGGACAACCTCATCTTATGAGAGTTACGTGAACCTCCGCCCTTCCCGAAAGAAGGCATCACCTCTCATAGCTAGTATATCAGTGCTCAGTATAAAGTTCTATTACATTAAACTCATACGTCATGGAAGCTTACTTCTAGTATGAGGACATCATAGTTCAATAGATAATTTCTCATCTCATCATTTGTATTAATTTTGTTAAACTCAATACTTTCATTAGAGTGTTCATAGAGACTGGTCTCTTCACTAACTTTACACTATCATTGCTGAGTAACTTTTAGTAACATTTACTTAGTCTTATTTGAGATTGCTCTCATCTTTTACATTAGCCTCATATCATGTTGTCACTACTTTCATTAACATTAGCACATTTTCTATTCATAATTACTCACCCCTTTTTACGTTAATGTTCATATCATCATATGCCAATGCACTTGGCCATTTAGTGTGTTTCACACTTTTACTTAACCCTTCTATGGTTTCACTACTTCATTGTTCATTTCATGATTTTATTGTTAATTTCGTTATATGCCGATGCACTTGTCCATTTAGTGTATATTACACTCGTACTTAACCCTTCTAGGTTCATCATTCCATTACATACATGTTAGGTTCACTTATTTTTAATCGTATCTTAGACTTATGTGTCTATACACACAAGCTATGAGGCTTCAATTATAGTTTGTTAAGTGATTCATATCTTTCTAATATTATGTAGTACAAGACTTATGGATCTTGTACGTATGCCAAGATCTCGATTTTGTTCTAAGTAGGTGGCCTTATTCTTGAACATTTAATTCAAGTATGATTTATGTGTCAATTCGGAAATTTTTACAAGGGAACCCAAGTTCAAACCCCTTGGACAATACATACATTTCCGTTGATATTATTTTTAATCTACATGACATTGGGACCCTAGATTGAGATCAAATATCAACATTCTATCTTTATTTTTCTCCTTGAGTTTTCTTGTTATTTGGCCGACGGGTTTTGTCATTGAACCCTCACAACCCCTTTTTATTTATCATTTAAAATTTGTATTTTCCAATTCGCCAAGACCAAGAGGTTGTGGGATCAAAGCCCACAACCTCTTTTTATTTTTTTCATTATTTTGCTGGAAATTGGGAGGTTGTGGTTTCAAACCCCCACAGCCTCCTTATTATATTTTTAATTTCACTAGGGCTGTGAGGTTGTGGGTTCAAACCCCTACAACCTCCTTATTTTATTTTTAATTAAAAGTGTCTTAGCTAGGTGTTTGGCAGTGAAGTTGTGGGATCGAGCCCCCACAACATTTTGCCCTTCTCCTTTCCATCTTTGAGGTCGTGGGTACGATCCTCATGCCTCCCATTTTATTTAATCAAAGTTTTTCATCCTCGTTACTTGCCTATACACCCCAATTCAAATCCCCCCAGCCCCATTTCTTTCATTGTTTCCAGACACGGGTGAGGTCACGATTCGAATACTTGTGGCCTAACCCCTTTAAATTATTTTAAATTTTTCCACATTTGCCTTCTATATTTTTTCCCAATCTAAACTTATATTTTTTGATGTACACTTAATCATTTTCTTAAATTATTTTCATCAATATTTTAACTTGAAAACTTGGGAAGATTCATGGATCGTTAAGCACTTTTTGGGGTTTATTTCATGGATTCGTGTGGCTAAATTATTGGCACTCAAATCATCCCCACATCCCTTTTTATGAACATCACGATTTAGATAGGTTTATGTACGTAAAATGACAACCAAAACAATATTAATCATGAAGGCTTAACTTGACCTCATTCACCTTAACCTTCACAGTGACATTTTTGTACATACACACACTTGCACAAACTTTCAAGTACATGGTTGCATTTCATACGATTTCAAGTACACAACGTAATCATAGTCATCACAAAAACATCACATAAACCTAAATCTACCTGCAATCATACCCAACATACGATTCATTGGGAGCTAGTGAAAGGGGCATGCAAAAGGGGAAACAATCCTAATTTTTGAATGACTAATACGAACCTTAAGGGGTCTCTTGGGAAAGGGACCAAGAGATAAAAAAAACCCATAACCTTTTGACGTTCATACCATTGACTTGATTTCCAAAAACTTAAACCAAAAACACGTGTAAGCCTCCTCAATATAAACTCAACTTGATTGACAACCTCCCTTAGCCTAATGTGCGATTAACGTTTGTTTTCTTGTGATTTCATGTGAGTTCTTCCAGGGTGAAGAACTTGGTTTAGTTTTCTTCTTTTGTATATTATTTTGGCAGAGAAAAAATGTGAGATAGAATAACAGACATTGAGCGTGAGTGTGGATAGATAAACGTTAGAGAGTGTGAGTTGTAGAAGGCTTAGGAGTCTATTTTTAGGACTTAGTCAATAAGGTTTTGTTTATTTAATAAAACTCTGATTTTTATTTTATTTTAAATCAAATAATGTATAATAATTATTAATTAATTACATTAATTCAATAGCTTAAACAAACCACTTTAATTCATTGCTTCCACCTAGGTTCGAACCAGGGTGGAGCGAGACTTCACTTCAAGAGCTCAATTTCGGACCTCTCTCCCCGAAATACCCCGCCACCTTATTAATTAAATAATTAATTGTATATTTTGGGTAATTACTATACTACCCTTAGCATGGAAAAATACCAATTAAACCCTAGACCCTCCAAACCTATGATTTATCCTTTTTTAGTCTGATAAAGACTCCTTAAAGTAAATCTTCGTATTTGAGAGCCCTACATGATTGAACCCAACCTTTGAAATCTCAAATAACTCCCCAAGTTATTTGGCATGGCTGTAGAAAGGGTTTCGAGGTCTGGTTCTACGCGCCTCAATCCGTGTGAACCCTCGTATAATCATAAGCTTTCTAGAGACATTAAGCATTACTTAGAATATACAATTTTAGGTTAGTTACATTATACTCCCCTCAAAAACATTCGTCCTCGAATGACACAACACTTTACTAGCAACAAGACATTCATCCATTGATTATATTCATAAAGAAGCAAGTCAATACTTTTCATTGGTGAATACCTGATTCAACTATTAGTATGATGGTGCATATTCTTGAAACCTACTAGTGGTTTCACATTGATAGACCAAGGAACTCTTTCCTAAACTAGTATCATTAAAGCATACAACACAGATAAACATATAAATCATTCAAAATAGCAACAAACATAATGTCTCAAATACATAAACATCATACTAGTGCATAAATACCATATATAGTCAAATATATGAAAGGCTAATTAGGACTACTCACCAAAGGCTTCATCAGAAGTGCCTTCCCCTGCATTCCTATACTTAAGTGCGAAAAATCGTTGCTTCCTTGGAGCCTCTTCACTTGGACCATTAGGCTGAACTCTCTCCTTCCCTTGTTATTGACTTCTCCTATTCGGAAAATCCTTCACCATGTGACCTGGTTTTCCATAATTGTAACCAGTGTTGGTGCCCATGATACACTCTTCCCATGCAGTTTGCCACACTTCCTGAATGGTGGCCTCTCCTGAGGTGTATATACTCCATTGTTTCTCCTAACTCTGGGCTCAAAATCCTTATTATAACGACCATTGGATGAACTTGACTCCTCTTGGTGTGATAGTTCCTTCGTAAACCTGGGCTTATCCGTGATTTCAGTACTAAATTCTCTAGAAAAATTCTCCTAAGCTTGCCTTGACCTGTTCCGTACTCTAGAGTGCTTCCTCTTCCTGCTTTCATCCACATGCTGGAAATGGATCATAAGACTAGAAAGGTCCATGTTGTCATGCAGCACAGCTGCCCTACACTCCTTCTCGAGATCCTCATCAATCCGTGTCAAAAATCTACTCATCTCGTCTCTGCATTAAGACAGAAGAGAAGTGGCATACCTGGAGAATTTCACAAACTTCAGGAAATACTCATTGGATGTCATATATCCTTGCTTAAGATTGATAAATTTCTCAATCTTGTCCTCTCTCATTTCCCTGGGGAAGAATATCTCTACGAATTTTGTCTTAAACAACTCCCAAGTGAGCGTAACTACGCCCACAGCTCGGCTATCCTGCCACATCTTGCACCAAGTCTTTGCAACATCCTTGAGCTGATAGGAAGCCATCTCTTCTTTCTAAGTATCTATGTCCACCATAGCCACCAAAATCTTATGCACCTCATTTAAAAACTCCTAGGGGTCTTCTGAAGTCTTAGACCCTGTGAAAATAGGAGGGTTCATCCTCGTGAAATCTTTAAGTCTGTCAGCCATGCTACGCACTGGTGGGTTGTCCCTCTCAACATTCTGCAAGTTGACCTTGGAAGTCATGGCCTGGGCCTCTATAGTGATGGCCTATGCCATCAGGGCTAGAGATGCCCGCACCTCCGCATCAGTCAACCCAGCTGGGTTAAAAGGCAAAACTACTCCTTCAGGTGAAGCCTGAGGTGGAACCTAATTGTTCCTAGCAGCTTCTCCTTCTCTCCTTTGAGAAACGTTCCTCCTAGTATTCATTCTCTGAAAAAAGTAAGGACTAATGTTAGACACACTCATAACACTGAGAAATCTAACATTAGGAAATGCAGGATAAGATGAGAAGAAGGGAATTTTTCCTATGCATCATGTAGTATCTAATCAAAGATAGTGATGTACTTCACTACCATGACATAGAAACTACTCAATGTGGTTGATGTGAACGTATTATTCTCGAATTTTAATGTAGTGCTCTTATGCCATTTTTTTCATGAACGGAGTCTAGACATTAGACAAGTTGTTGACCTCTCAGAGGTCTAAAACAAGCCTACATACGTCATTCTTAACTCATATAGATTAATTTAGCGGAAAATTTGAATGATTTTGTTTCCTAACATTCTTACCAAACATTCTATTACATATATAATTGTTTACCATCAACCATCTAATATTAAGATAATAAAATGAAAGAAATAGTTCATAGCTTTATTAAATGTGTACTTGCCAAAAAGGCACCAATAAAAAGTCTTAAATGCAATGGGAAATGAAACACTAGTGGAACATGATCTACTAGCTAAAGCCTACATCTAAGCTAGATAAGAATAGTACACAGCCTCGAGAGCATGAGGGCCTACCAAGTTCGGATGAAATCTCCATGTCCGAATAGCTTCAACGTCAACCTGTAAACTCTAGCGTCCACCTGTACCTGCACCTAAAAATTTAGAGTTGTATGGAATTAGTAAACACTTCTTCTGAGTATAGGTATATGAAAGCATATCCCAAGTACAACCATGAGAAACGATAGATCTTTCTTAACAACATGATTATGAAAAGTTAAGTCAGTGGACTTGCCAAATTGAGATTAAGAAAGTTAGTGAACTCTCAAAATTTTGATTAAGAAAGTCAGTGAGCGTCCCAAATTTTGATTAGGAAAGTCATGCCATGCTAGTAACATGCATCATCATACTTATCATATTGAACACAACACATAACAACTTACTCATAACACATATAATATAGCATATAACACATAACATCTTTATAATACCCATTCATATGCCATGATACCTTGGAATCATGGACTTTACATTACGACTTTTCAAAATAAGGTCTCAACATATGGGACCTCAACTAGGGAGTCTTCATTAGCAAACGCAGAGTCTGATTCATTCATTCATACGTACTTCATTTTGTTTCATAGGCTAGTGTGAACACAAGCTATACCTAGGATGTAGTTTAAGAATTTCATCTAGTTTATTGTGCAATGATAAAGAATTACATAGTGCCAATACTTGAGTCAATCTCACCTCTTGATTAATCTATCCTAATAGCTTTGGTATCTTTCATTTCATTATGTGCATCATTTGAGACTGGCCTCATCTATACATTGGGAACTTTAACTTTAAAAGACACCGATCATGTGAGCATCATGAAATTCAGTGTATACCCAACAACAAAAAGAGGTCAAATCACTGTCTAAAGTGACCAAAAACATACTAGAGTACATGAGAATTTAACCCCGCCAGATCCCTATATTGGGAGTATAGGTTTGAAGACTAGGAGATATAAGGAGAGACATACCCGGAATGCCGGTAAGTCTCATCTCATGAGAGTTACGTGATCCTCCACACTTCCTGAAACAAGGCATCACCGCTTATAGCTGGTCTATCGGTGCTCAGTATAAAGTTCCATTATATTAAACTCATACGTCATGCAAGCTGACTTTTAGTATGAGGACACCATATCTAAATAGATGATTTCTTATCTCATCATTAGTATTAAGTGTGTTAATCTGAATACTTTCATTAGAGTGTTCATAGAGATTGGTCACTTCATTAAGTTTACACTCTCATAGGTGAGCATGTTTTAGTAACATTTACTTAGGCTCGTTTGAGATTGCTTTAATTTTTTACATTAGCGTCATATGATGTTGTCACCAAATTCATTAACACTAGCACATTTTCTCTTCATAAAGACTCACCCCTTTAAATGTGAATGTTCATTTCCTTATATTCCAATGCACTTTGCCATTTAGTGTGTTTCACACTCTTACTTAACCCTTCTAGGGTTTAATCATTTAATTAAATACATCTTAGGTTCACTTATTTTTAATCATATGCTAGGCTTATGTGTCTATAAATATAAGCAATGAGGCGTCACTCATAATTTATTTATTGACTCATATCTTTCAAATATTATGTAGTACAAGACATA
Organism: Solanum lycopersicum; assembly: GCF_036512215.1. NCBI lineage: Eukaryota > Viridiplantae > Streptophyta > Magnoliopsida > Solanales > Solanaceae > Solanum > Solanum lycopersicum. The sequence goes on along the minus strand of NC_090808.1, from coordinate 45,507,622 downwards.
TGTGTCTTGTACGTATGCCAAGATCTCGATTTCGATCTAAGTAGGTGGCATTATGCTTGAACATTTAATTCACGTATGATTTATGTATCAATAAGGAAATTTGGAAAAGGGAAACAAAGTTCAAACACCTTTGGCAATAATTACAATTTTCTTTGACTTTATTTTTAGTATTCATGACATTGGGACCCTAGATCAAGCCTTAACATCAACATTCTATCGTTATTTTTCTCATTAGGTTTTACTCATATTTGTCCGAAGGGTAGTGGGATCGAACCCCCACAACCCTTTTTTATTTTTTATTTAAAATTTGTTTTGTCCAATTCGCCTAGACCAAGAGGTTGTGTGATCAAACCGCCACAACCTCTTTTTATTTTATTCATTATTTCGATGGAAATTGGGAGGTTATGGGTTCGAACCCCCACAACCTCCTTATTTTAATTTTAATTTCATTAGGGCTGGGAGATTATGGGTTCGAAACCCCAAAGACTCCTTATTTTATTTTTAAATAAAATTGGCTTAGCTAGGTGTTTGGCAGTGAGATTGTGGGATCGAGCCCCAACAACCTCAATTTATTTTATAATTTATTTAGCCCTTCTTCTTTCCAGCCTTGAGGTCGTGTGTTCGATTCCCACGCCTCCCATTTTTTTATTTAAAGTTTTTCATCCTCCTTAGACGCCTATACACCCCATTTCGAACCCTCCCCTCCTTGCCCCATTTCTTTCTTCCTCGGAGATTAAGGTTCCACAGGGTTGAGGTCATGATTCGAATCCTGGTGGCCTCACCCTTTTAAATTAATTCCATTTATTCCAGATTTCCCTTCTATATATTCGCCTAAACTAAATTTATATTTTTGGATGTATACTTAATCATTTTCTTAACTTATTTTCATCAATATTTCCACTTGAAAACTTGGGAAGATTTATTGATTATTTAACACTTTTTGGGGTGTCTTTCATGGTTTAATTTAGGTAAATTATTGGTGCTCAAATCAGACATACCTCCATGATTATGAACATCAGGATTAACATAGGTTTATGTACGTAAAATGACAACAAAAACAATATTAAACTTGAAGCATTAACTTTACCTCATTCACAATAACATTCACAATGACATATTTGCTCATACTCACACTTGCAAAAACTTTCGAGTACATGGTTGATTTTCATACGATTTCAAGTACACGACGTAATCATAATCAAAACTAACAAATCACATACACCTTAACCTACCAGCAATCATACCCAACCTACGATTCATAGAGAGATAGTGACAGGGGAATGCAAAAGGGGAAACAATCCTTGTTTTTTAATGACTAATACGAACCTTAAGGAGTCTCTTGGGAAAGCGGCCAAGAGAGAAGAAAAATCATACTTTTTTTGACGTTCAAACCTTTTGATTGCTTCTAAAAACCATCAACCAAGTAAACGTCTTAGCCTCCTGAATATCAACTCCACTCGAATTACAACCTCCCTTAGCCTTGTGTGCGATTAACGTTTGTTCTGTTGTGATTTCACGTGAGTTATTCAGCGGTGAAGAACTTGGTTTATTTTTATTCTTTTGTATCTTATTTTGGCAGAGTAAAAAACGTGAGAAAGAAAAAGAGAGATTGAGCGTGAGAGTGGATAGATAAATGTGAGAGAGTGGGAGTTGTAGTTGGCTTAGGTGTCTAGTTTTAGGACTTAGTCAATAAGGTTTTGTTTATTTTGATAACAATCTGATTTTTAATTTATTTTAGATAACCTAATGAATAATAATTATTTATTAATTACATTAATTCAATAGCTTGAATAAAAAGTCACTTTAATTCATGGCTCCCACCTCGGTTCGAAACAGGATGGAGAAAGACTTCACTTCAAGAGCCAGTCGGGCCTGTCTCCCAGAAATACCCATCCCCATTATTTATTAAATATTTAATTATATTTTTAGGATAATTATGATACTACCCTTAGCTTGGAACAAGTCTATTTTACCCCTAGACCCTCCAAAGCTCAGATTTTCCGTTTTTAATTCCGGTAAAGACTCCTCCATGTAAATCATCATATTCGAGAGCCCTACATGGTTGGGCACAACCTTTACAAGATAAAATAACTCCCCAAGTTTGTTGTCTTGGTTGTAGAAAGGGTTCTAATGTCTGGTTCTATGTGCATCGATCTGTGTGAACCCTGGTCTAGTCATAAGTATTCTAGACATATTTAAGCATTAGGGTAGATTTTAATGAAGTAAAGCTTGATTTAATATATATATATATATATACACATACATACATATACATATATACATACATACATACATATATATATATATATATATATATATATAATGTTGCGATGATATTATGTGACCCATCTAAAACTTGGATGGGAATGAGAGAATAGTGATAGATAGTGTGAGAAAACGATGGGATTAATAATATTTATTATTATATAGAAGCAATTTATCATCTTGATAAAGGATAAGCATCCACTTATTCATTTACTAAAATGTTTTCAATGCCCATTTTTTTTGCAGTTGCATTGCAAATTAATAATATCTTAGACACTTCATCATCACACATTGTGTTAATTCATAAACATGTTCTCAAGTATAGCATCCCTGTTACTAATGCTGATTAGTACACATACAATTGGTGCATATATATGATACAATAGAAGATGAGTATGTTCCGGATATCAATTTTTCTGATGGTTCGATAGGAGTGAGAATTTATTAGGGAATGTTCTATGCCTCTAAATAAATCTATGACCCTAGTAAGAATGTAAGAGTTGTGTGGTGATAGTCTGTATTCAAGCTATACCTTGCAAAGTATGTCTTTATATTGAAGTGGCTTTCTCCTTCTCTAGTTTGGACAAGGCAGAGGTGCAATTTTATATTCTTGCAGATTGATAACTCAGTAGTGGAAAGTTTTGATATTTATGGTACAGTAAGAATATCATCAAGTGTTTGTCCAATGATAGCGATCCATGACAAAGCACAATTATTTTACTTCAATAATGGCACAGAGAAAATCACCATTGAGACATGGATTACGAATACAACTAAAACTAACTTAGCAAAAAAAAGTGTGAGGAGAGAGATAGTTGTTTTACCTCGGCATTTGAGGAAGAATTTAAAGGAATGTGACGAGAAAATTTCAATCTATTTCTTGATCGAAATGAAGAAATTGAAGGTACTGAAAAAACGATTTATAAAAAGTTAAATTTTGTGTATTAATTTCATAAAAACATGAACTACCAAATTAAATGTTAAATTTCTATAATATCCCTAACTTAAGTTGAGTTTTTTTGATGAGTTCTGACTTTTCTTAAAGGATTGTGATTTTTGTATGAGTTGTGACTTTTCCAAAGAGTTGTGACTTTTCAATAAGATGTAACATTCCTAATGGTTGTGAACCCTCGGTAAGGTCATCAATTATAAAATAAGAAACAAAATAATTGTTGATATTAACCTTTTTGACTATATAGAGAGGGGTTAGCTCTCATTTTTCCACCACAAATTTTTATAATCTTCTACTCCTCTTCCTCTTGAATTTTTGAAAAAATTTGTGGCATTTATTGTCGTTGATTGAGTTTGATGTTTACAAGAATACGAGGTACCATTATTATAATTAAGTAAAATGTTCTAGCCTAAAAGGTATATTTCTTGTCCTAGAGTGCAAAAGGAAAATAATTACGCTTAAGGAAAATAAGTAAGATAATATAATAATTATTTTTTTCTCAATGTATAATCAGCATGTAATGTTTAAATATATGAATTTAATGAATTAGTATAAACTCATTTGTTTTGTTATCAACTTCACTTGTGATGTAGATATATGTGTAACCAACAAATTTTCAAGTCGAGTAAAATAAATATTCCAAACAGGAAAATAGAAGTAAAAAAAGTTAGTATTTGATTTCAAAACATAATGCGTGCTACAATCTCTATGATAATCCTCTCATTCATCAATATAATATGAAATATGTAGGACATTAATTCGATTTAGAAGCAAGGGCTTGAATAGCTTGATCTTGAATCTTGAACTTGAGTGTGAATTATTCGTCATGAACACTTGTATAGTTATGACGAATAATGAGCATGAACAACTAGCGTAATCTTGAATCTTGAACTTTGAACTTGATTGCTTGAAATTGTAACTATTAGAGAATTTGTAGTTTTTGATCCACAAACTCTATTATTGCTTTTTGTTCTTAATGAAACCTCCCTCTATGAATAATTAGGACACCTATTTATAGTAGTAGAGAGTGATCTACTGGTGTGATTTACAGACCACTCACATTGCTCCGTAGAAAAGCTATGATTTTATTGGACAGAACTTGTCACACATACACATGTCATTATTCTAGTGGATCATTTGATTTGACATGGATTTCCACATAACCTTGAATCATGACATAATTTAAGTTGGTTATTTAATTTAACTTGGATTGCCACATGACCATGACATGTGACATGTTTTTAGTGGCGTATTTAATTTGACATGGATTGCCACATAACATTTACATGTATCATGATTTTAGTGGCTTATTTAATTTGGCTTGGATTGCCACATAACATAGACACGTGGCATGACTTTAGTGGCTTATTTAACTTCACTTTGTTTTCCACATAACCTCCACTATTTTTTTGAATTTAACATAATCCAAATTAATTTACGGATTCAAATTCAATAAAATATTAATGCTTACAATATGCTATTGAATATCTTTTTCAAAATTATTAAAATTCTCACTAATTTTTTTGTTGCTCAAGACAAAAGAATGATTTTTTTTATCAATGTTGCTTATGTGATTTAGATTGTTACGAAGTTTGCTTCAAAATAATTATTGCCATATAAGCATTTCGCTTTTGTTTTACTAACTTTCTCCTTCTTAATATTTTAGTTTTTCTGCAAAGAAAAGTGTATATAACTTGTAATAATGCTAATTGAAGTTTGTATAAATTTGTTGTTTTATTGTAGTATATAATTAATTTTTTTATAACAATTTCTCTTGTGATGTAGATATATGCTTCTGAAATTCTATTTCCAAAATTATTAAACTTATCAACAATTAGAGAAGTGTTAAGACTTGTTTTTTTGATGCCCAAGACAAATGAATGACTTTATTTATCAATGTTAATTATATGACTTAGATTGTTAGAAAGTTTACTTTTACTATATATGCATTGCCCTTTTGTTTTATTGATATACTATTTCTTAATATTTTAATGTTTTCGACGAAGAAAAGTTCATATTGAAAGTGCAAGAGGGGGTGAATTTTTTTCCTTACGAGTAGTTGACTTGAAGTTTTATTTAGTAAACTTCTGAACAAAGCAAAGTAATCAAATGTAGAAAAGCAAACTTGACATACGCTATTTTTAATACTGGTTGGGATCCGTTATGGATATTGCTTCTAATCCCCTTGGGTTGCATGGATATTCTCATCAAGGTTGTTTGAACATTTCGTTGTGAGTTCATAGATGAGCATAAAAAGTCAACATGTATGTGTTTGTTTCAATTGTTTTTTTTCTATATATAGAAATCCTCACCAAGAATATTTTATCTCATCTCTTTTTTCGTTTACAAAATAGAATAAGGTAATACAATGCTTGTTAAAAGATGAGTAGAAAATGTAATATGATTCAAACTTCACCCAAGTGTTTTTATCTTTGTAAAAGAAGGTAAGGAATCCTTATTTTCCAAGAATAAGGAAAAAGATTAACTTCTGTTCTCAATTCGTGTAGTTTCCTCGATTAGTTGTTTGAAGTAGCCATTTGATTTTTTCAGTTCCCTTAGGTGTTCGATGAAAAATAGTTATTGAGTTAATTCTTCATTATTTTCTTTCGAGATATTGAAATTTCTTTGATTAGCTCATGTACGATATGTGATTTATTCAACTTCCATGATTAATCTTCCTATTGTGATCCATGATTTTAGGAATCTTCTTTTGTATCGTTGATTGATATTCATCAATCAGGATGGTTTGTTGGTTAATCATTCACCTGTATCATAGAGATCCATGATTGATTCTTTTTCTTTTTGATGATACCCTTGTCCTGCAGAGATATAAGTTGATCATCATTTATATTTTTCTCTTAACAATATCCCCCTTTTTGATGATGACAACACATAGTAGATATACTTTCATGATATAATCGAATTGTATAGATGGTAGTTGATTTTCTCCACCTGAATGTGATAAAAGGTAGTTGACCAGTAGAGCTTGGTTTTCAACTACATCCCCTGAAACTATGCAAAAGATTTTCTATGCTATGCACATTATCTCAATTGAGAAACACAAATAGAGAAAATCAGAATTTTACCATAACCATCACAAACACTGATAACATAATAGATAAAAATTTATCCCCCTTTGGCATTAGCAAAAAAGAAAGAATAAGAATTTCACAAACACTTAATCAACATTATAAGTATTTAGCAAAAGCATAGGCGCAAAACAAAAGCAGTTCAAAGTAGAATCATAGAGAAAATCGATGAGGACGTACGGAATAGTTGAAGGTGTTGAAAATAGCCATTGATATACCTTTAGCTTCCGAGGAAAGCAAGGTGGAGATGGCTTTAAATCCATCTTGAACTTTTTTAGCAATCTTGATGGCTTCCTTCATGATTTAATACAACTTGAGATGAATACGAGCAACATCAACACCTGTTTCCTTTATGATATCCTTCAGACTACCGATTTTGAAATGGGCTGACGAGAGGAGATCCTTCAAAGAGTCTACTGTCTCACTCATAGCAGAATGCTTGGTCATGAAATCAGGAACATGAGCAATAGTGATGGCCATAATGTCCAACTTGTTGTGCATCTTAACAAGATTTTCGAAGGTTGTATTAAGTTTTGTAGTCGACACATATGTGGAGAAGGAGTCTTTATATTTGACAGGGTAGCACCCACGTCGTCCAAATCAATCTTGAGTCCCAGGAGCAGCCGAAATGAGTTAAACCCATGCTAAGTAAAGCATGGGAGTTGTACCTCTGTTTAATTAGAACATGAGTGAAGTCTTCTTGGAACATGAAGTGTGACTCAAATATGTGAGTGATAAGCATGACAAATGGAAGATCAAAAGGATCTTATCTGAGATACGTCATAAAAGAAATGATAAAGAAAGATAAATGGACTTTAACTCAAAAAACCAAACAGTACGCAAACAGAGTATCAAGATGAATAAGCATAGAATGAGAAGCCCTGGGAAAGAGGGTGGTTGAAACAATATGAGCAATCACCTGTGTCTCGAAAGAGAGATCCTTAGGTCGTAGCTTGGAAGATATGAGATAATAGGGGTCAAGAACAATTTCAAGCTTTGCTTGGTCAAAGGCAGATCAAAGTCAAAGGGCTAATAGTTCTTTTGATGGGCCATAATACCAGTGAATGAGATGCAAAACATAGATTAGAATTTTTTGCAACAAAGAAAAATGTTCTTACCCAACACTAAAGACTTAATTTCGCCTGTCTTAGTGAAATGAATACTAACTAAAAACAGCCAAATGAGGGATGTTTGCTCAACCCTAAAACTCAAACAAATTTTTGAAATTGAAGTCAAGGGAAGAAACAAGATCAAGATCAACAAACCTTCCCTGCATAAGGCTTTTTTCATTCAAGGAGTGGAAAAGAGATTCGTGAATAGAGTTCAAAAAGTCAACATTCTAATAAAGGGAACTATCAAAATCAAATTCGTAATTCTTTATGGAAGACCCACAATAAAAGGATTCATCATGGATTTTACCTAGGGAGGAAGAGATGGAGGATTTGAAAAGATCATTAGAGTCGGAGTCGATGAAAATTGAAAAGGTCACTTTTCCTTTGCATCTATTGCATGTTTTCTTGCGAGTGGATAGAGAATACTTTGTCATTGTAGAGCAAGAGAAATAGAATAAGAATGTGAGGAAGAAAATAGTCAATAAGAAGAGATGTAAAAAGGAGAAGGGAAGAGAAAGATACACGAAAAGACATAAAGGGAGAAATGAATTGATGGATTAAAATCAAGTACATGCAGACTGTGTAAATAAGAGGCTAGTATAGAAGGAAATAAAATTCTAAAAGGAAAACACAATATACGAGGTGGAAGAAAATATACGGAAAGTAGTAAATAGTTAATGCACACAATAATGTTTACAGAGTAAAGAATTCTAAATGATATATAATGCTTTTCGAAGAGAACAAAATTGTTCTTCTAAGAGAGGTTTTGTAAAAATAGCATCTAACTGAAAATCAATGCTAATAAATGAAATTTCAATATCACCGTTAATCATGATCTCGAAAAAAATGATGTTTGATGTCAATATGCTTAGCCCGAAAATTATGCACAATTTTTTTCGACAAACAAATGGCACTAAAATAATCAAACATAATTTTGACTTGTTTGAAAGCTAAATCATAATTACTTAATTGATGAACAATCAATAAAATTTGAGCACAACATTTACCAATGGAAATACTATCAGCCTCAGTAATCAAAAGAGATACAAAGCCCTGCTTTTTCTTTAAATAATGATTTCCACATAATTTCACTTGTACCACTAGTACTTTTCATTCATCTTTATCACTTGCATAGTAAATGTCAGAAAATCATTCAAGAAGTTTTTTTTGATACCATAAACTAATGGATGTTGCTAAAACTAAATAACAAATAATTAACTTGACTACCGCTAAAAGAGATTATTTAGGGGCTGATTGAAAACAAGAACATTTGCACACACTAAAGATGATATCCGATCAACTAGAAATGAGATAGAGTAAGAATCCAAAGATACATCTATACTTAGTTTCCTAAAAAATTTTACCTTCGTCATCTCGGTCAACCGGACATGACTAATCGCCTAGTAATTAAGAGAACATGACTATTCTCGCTGAATGGTTCGCCACAACATTTAACATGAAAGATACAAATAGTTTTAGGTGTTATTTTAAAAGAGTTTGAATTAATCTCCATCAAGACGGGATCAAGGTTTTGCTTAGAATTCACATCATCAACTAAAGTGTATTCAGAGCTATGTTGGACCATCAAAACACCTTTTGGAGAATCTACTAGTCGAACTCCCAATCGGGCCAACCTATCCACATCACACACTACCTCTTTCTTCTCATCTTCAAGATGGCTACACTACCCATAGAGATGAGACTCAAAGCATCCGCAACTAAATTGGCTTTGACGGGATGGTAAAGGATATTCATATCATAGTCTTACAAATATCTAACCATGTTCGTTTCCAGAGGTTCAAGTCTTTTTGAGTAAACACATATTGGAGACTTTTGTTATCGGTGAACATATCTACATGTACCCCATGAAGATAATCTCTCAAAAATGTCAAAGCAATCACTACGGCCATTAATTTAAGATCATTGGTCAGACAGTTCATTTCATGTACCTTGAGTTGCCTTGAGGCATAAGCTATAACCTTACCATGTGGCATGAGGAAACAACAAAAACCTACTCGAAAGGCGTCACACTACACTACAAAACCTTTGATACACTCTAGTAAAGTCAACACTAGAGCCGAGGTAAGGTTATCTTCCAACTCTTAATTGGAGGCCTCTTCACAAGCTTCCAACCACTCAAACATAACTTTCTTTTGGGTTTGGGGCGTCAATGGAGAAGCAATAGAGGAGAAACATTTAATATATCTCCTATAATATCGGGATAAACCAAAAATATTTGAAAATCCATGGGACTTAGGTGTCTAGGCCCATTCTTAACCGCCATTGTTTTTGTTGGATCGACTTTTATGCCCACACTTGAAACAATATGTCCAAGAAAAGCAACAAATGTTGGCCAAACCTTACAATTGCTAAACTTTGCAAAAAGTTTGTGATCCTTAAGGAGTTGTAACACTATCCTCAAATTACTCATATGATCTTCCTCACTCTTTTATTATAAAAAATTATCATCAATAAAGTCAAGCACGAGAGGTTCAAGATAGTTTCTTAACACCCGATTCATAAGTTTTATAAAGGCCACTGGACATTAGTTAGACCAAAATACATGAGTACAAACTCATAGTTACCATATCTTGTTCGAAAAGCTGCTTTATGAATGTCGACTTCTCTCACTCTAGGTTGGTCATAGCCCAACCTTAAATAGATCTTAGAAAAGTAACTTGCCCCTTGGAGTTGGTCAAACAAATCATCAATTCTAGGGAGAGGATACTTATTCTTTACATTGACCTTGTTCAATTTCGTAGTCACTAACCATCCTAAAAACCCATCTTTCATTCCACAAATAATAATAGGGCACTCTATGGAGATATGTTTGGTCAAATATAACCATTGTATTGAATATCGTTGAGTTAGGCTTTCAATTCTTTCAAATCCTCCAAATCCATATGGTAAGGAGGAATCAATATGGGTTAAGTATCCTCCAATAAATCAATACCAAAATCTATTTCCTATTCACGAAGAAATTCCAAGCAAGTCTTTGGAGAAGACTTTCAGAAAATCTTTGACTAGGGGGATCGACTCAAAAAGAGGAGACTCGTACCCAACGTCCTTGACCCTCACAATATGTAGATACATACCTTAGAAATCATATTATAATCTTTTATACATGAAATAATTTGACCTCTAGGGATTTAACATCCCCCTTTCTACTCTAGGACGGTTTCATTAGGAAATTAAAACTTGAATACCCTTGTTCTACATTCAGTAGAAGCAAAACAAGCACTTAACCGATCAATCCCTGATATAACATCAAAGTACAACATATCAAGTTTTATCAAATCAACCAATGTTACTCTACTGCATAATGAAATAGAACAATTCGCATAGACTATCTAAGAAACAATGGATTCACTCATCGTATAGAAACTGAAAAGTTTTCTTATAAGACATCTTGGAGTATATTACATTTCATATCCACTAAAGGAGTCACAAAAGAAAAGGTGTTCTCTAGATAAAAAAATTCATAAACATTAATTGAAATATTTGCATCATACAAGTAATAACATTAGAAGAGCTCTCTTGATCACCTTAGGATTGGAGAGCATACAAGAGGTTCCTCTTAGGATCGTTAGAGTTAGGACAACTTTATTTTTCTTGAATACTCTTTCTCTCTTAAATCTTTGTCATGGGACAATATTTGACCATGTGGACATTCTTTCTACAACAATAGAAAATATCCTTTCAAACTAGTCACTTCATCTCATGCCTCTTGCCACACTAGGAAAAATTTTATTTACCACCTTGAGGACCACGACTTTTTCCTCCTTGTGGCTTTGATTTAAGTTCCGTATCTTTGTTTGGCCTTGCAACATTGGAAGGAACTTGGTTGGAAAACCTCTTCTTAAGTCTTGTGTTATCTTGGATCTAAAGCTTACACTTGGAAGCACCTCCGTCGTAGTGTCTTGCCCTTTTGGCATACCTATTTCTCTTCTTATGCCTAGTTTCTTCAACTTGGTGAGCATGCACCATTAAATATAAATTCCTATATTATCATTAAGCATTGACTCACGACACTGTTCCACAAGATCATTAGACACACCCATCACAAAACTACTCATTTTATCTCTAGTATTAGACACCAAAGAAAGAGAATACTTAGACAACTTAATGATCTTCAAAGAGAATTCTTGGACTGTATATTTTCATGACGAAGGTTGACGAATTCTTCAACTTTTGCCTATATTTTCTCCCTTAGGAATACTCATCCTTCCTAAAATTTTCCAACTTATAGGGCACGCTCTAAAAGCCCTATTTTCCTTCCATTGAGTGTACAGTATTTGAGCCACATCCTTGAGTTTATATGTGGATTACTCGAACTTCTCATTCGAAGTTACCCCCATTGTTAACAAGATCTTATATACCTAATCAAGAAAGTATTGAGGATCCTCATTGACCTTAGACCCATAGAACACTGGAGGATTCATTCTATTGAAGTCCCTCAAATGCGAATCCATGGTACTACAATTTTTATCCACAGAAGTCTCAATTTGCCGATTAGCTTGTGCCATCATAGCTTGAGCTTCTGTAGTTACGACTTGAGATTGAGTAGCCATGACTTGGATAAAGTTTGGGAAATTCTCCCTTATCTCCTATTCATCAAGACAGTACAATTCAACGAAACGTTTCCACCTGTAGGAACTTGCTGATTAGGAGGAGCTTGGTTACCTTTGGGAAGAACTCCCGCATTCGCAACATCCTCTTTAACCCTTCTTACAGCTGCCCTCCTAGTAGTCCTATCCTATATACACAAGAAAAAATATTAAAAGGCATGTACAAATAGAGGCAAGACTCTTAGGCAAAAGTAGAGCAATCTCAATAGAAGTGAATGTTCCTAAGCATCATATAGCCTCTCATTCATAAGTGTAGTGCTCTTCAAACCCATGAACAAGAAACTAACATATGTTTTTCATCAGATATCAATCCTAATTATTATTCAATAGACTTATGATCTAACATCAAGTTTGTCACGGCCCGAGGTCACCCCTTGTCATAACATGGCATACTAAACCTTAAAGAGGTCTTATCCAAGCCCTTAGAATATCAACATTTAATAAGACATTGAAAGATACGGACGTATTTAGAACTTTAACAAACTTTCTCTAATTCTTTCTTATATGAAAACAGAGCGTCTAGACTTATCTTATTAACAATCATGGTTCAAACATAAGAATGTCAACATCGGGACTTTAGACCTTACAATTGAAAGTACCCATATAAGAATTATAATAGTAGTCTAGTACAAAAATAGAAGAAAGAAACATATTGGTATCATGTTGTCCTTAGATCTTGAGAACACAACAATTGGTCTTGGAGAATGTTATCCAAACATTTTCTTCTTCTTTAATAAGACCTACTAGCCCAAACCTACACTTGGTATAAAAATAATAGAAATATGGGTTAGTATATTTCACTTGTACTAAGAATGAAAGTTATGCAATTAAACTCATTATAACATGCATAATCGGACCTTTATTTCAAACCATGTTATTTCAAGTTAAAATCCATAATGCACATTCTAATAATACACAATAAACTAATAGCATAATATAAAAAGACATATTAGATTACAAGCAACATTAGAACAAAAACTACCTTTCATAACATACACTCTTGATTTCATTTAGTCATTATATCATTAGACTTTACGTACTACACCCTTTTTAAGACTACTAGTGCAATATACATATGAGGACCTATACCCCAACACATATCAAGAAAATGCTCATGAGGAAACAAGCATTGCCACGTACTTCCTTTATAATTGTTTTTAACAATCGAGGAACTTCTCCCTAACCCACATACACCATGTGAGATACATGGAATCCTGTTTCAACCCCTCACACTGATGGGAGGGTGTCTTACATTACATTGTGGGCCATAACATTCATGATAGTATATAATCCAATAGCTAAAACTTATGTGGGCTTCATAATTAATGGATATGAAGATTGCTACTATAAACCCTCGTTATACTTAATGGTATTATAGTTTCCATCTTATGAGACCATTCGAGGAACCTTCCTTTCTTTCATAATGAACCTATCTCATGCATATCATCTCGGTGCTAAGATTGATTCCCTTTTTTAGGTAACCTTTTGTCTTTATTGAAGCAGTAGTTTGTAAATAATATCTTAAGGAATTAATCCCTATATATCATTAACTCAACGGTTAAAAGATAAGAAGTCCTTTGTTAATAGAACCAACATCATATGAGAATACTTCTTTCATAACATAGTCATTTTAGGGTCCATGAGAATTACCTTCAATTCAACATAACAACACAACCGTCATTATCTCACAACCTTCATATTCATATAATAACATATTATTCGTAACACATCATACATACTCGATCAAGCTTAAGGTTAAACGGAAGAGGAAAAATAATTCTACTCCACAATACATAACCAAGTAATTATGTTCATCACAATTGAACCAACAATTCAATACAATAATACTCATCACCTTGAAAGCCCTTACTTATAGCCTTCAAGAATTTACCCTACTTCCTTGTCATTCATTGATCATGTATATTAATATAATAATACCATAACGAATTATAAAAGAACGTTCTTCATTCTCATTATTTATTCACTATCAACCACAACTAGGGTTTATAATATATAAAGAATGGAGGCACATGGGTCTTGTGTAATTTCATTCAAAAACCATAAAATTAATTAAATTCATCCCTAAAAAATCATATATAGTCATAATTAGTCAATTTAGATCAATGAAAAGAGGTTTATAAAGATATCCATATGTTTGATTGAAAACCTAAAAATTGGGGATTTTTTAAATCCAACATTGAAAACCTAGGACCTTGGAGCCATCATACCTAATGGAATATTCCCCATGAAATTTTGTTGATAACCTTGGACCTTGAACACTGTCTAGATGCTTGAATTCTTTTCAATGGTAAACCTTGGTAGAGTGATAGTTTGGAGAGAAGTAAGAGTTTTTGATTTCAATTTCGGAGTTTATATTTTGATTTGGGAATATGTGTAAAATGACTTAAATCAATATATACTGAATGCCTAAAATGCCCAAAACAGCTCTCACTTAGTTGGACATTTAAAACAGAAGTCCAACTCGACCTTTAGTTGTGAAATCCTATCCAGCCCTAATGAACCCCTTCACGAGCCGTTAAGAATGCCACGAGTTGTGGTGTGTCTCGTGAAGGGTCATGCAGTAGCCTCCAAAAATTGCTCATCAACCTCAGACACCAAGTAACATTTACGACCAATCCCCCTTGTTCATCAATACGCACCAAGATCCATTAACTAGCTCATGGTGTCTTAAATAGTAACCCCTCCAAACATACCCACCTTTATTAAAACCAGGGCAACTCCACGACCACCTTCACTACTCATGGATTGGACCACGAGTCATGGTCCCCCTAGTGAAGTTTGGGGAGGTTTCTAAGATAGCTGGAGTCCTTCTTTTGCAAAAGAGAAGCTCAATGATACCCCCAACTTGGACATGGTCTTGACCATGAGCCGTGGTCATTCCCGTGGAGTTTGAGGAAGTATCCTCTCTTTTTGACAGCCTTGGCTTGCCCCTATATCTTGGCACTCCTCCCTTTTTATTACGACTTCAATAACATTGTTAGATATTTATTTATATATGCTTTATCGATATGAGGCTTAGTCCTCAAACGTCACCTCAAAACCACTACACGACTCAACCCTACACAAGTTCAAATAACTATTTTCCACACATCATGGTCATTCTTAAACGTTTAGGCACTAAAATTTTCAAACTGAGTTAGTAATACTAAATTAGTACTAAAACATAATTTAACTCTTTTAGAGTTATTTACCATCATGTAGGAGTCCACCTTAAGTCATTAGATTTCTGAGGTGTAATACCCGTGGTGTTAATGTTTTGGGGGTCGGGAGCACAAACCGCGAAGAAATAAAGTTTGAAGTGTTGTATAATGAGAAGATTAAATTTCTATCCAACCAAGGAGATGGGTATAGTTAAACTATTATATACATGATAAAAATCATGGTTGTGGTAGAAATGAAGGGTGGGAAGATAGAGATTGTTAATGGGGAACCGCAACCCGAATTGGAAAGATGGGGAGAAAGATCAATATGTGCCTCCCCATGACTGTATAAAGCCCAATTATTACGAAGGTGGAAGATTTAAGGACATGCTCTTGCGTATCCTCGATAAAGTTATGTCAGACAAGATGCGAAAGGGCATGAAAAAAATGTTTACTCTTAGTAACACCATTACCTCCCATGCAGTGTCGATCAAACAATTAGAAACCCATATATCTCATATTCTGTCTCACCTTAACCCAAGACCAAAAGAATCTTTTCCTATTGATATTATGGCTAACCCCAAAAGTGAGATCTGAAATCGAGTTACGCCATGCCAGACATTAACTAAGGCACTGTTTTGGAGGCAATCCAAAATCCTTTTTAGATTTAATTTTGTTTCTGAGTAAAATAATGGTGTGATGTTGGTATAGGTTGATGGGAGGGAAGTGTTTGAAAGAGTGTATGAAGGACAATAATAGGTCTAGTAGGTGAACCGCCAATAGGGTTAGCGAACATGATTTCTTCCACCATTTGATTCATTGAGACTTCAACTGGGATCCTGTAAACATAGCAGTCTATAGAGCATTAGTGGTGTACCACCATTTAGGTTGGCGATAACAATTAAGAACCCTTTATGGATTCCATCATGAGTAGACGATACTCTTACATTCAGTGAAGACACTAGATACTCGGTGATTCTCCTAGTGGATGGGAAAGTTTAATAAATATCGCAGAACGCGTAGAAAATGGATGGTGAGTGCAGGTAAAAGGTTTAAAACATCATTTTCAATTACTCTCGCTCACTTTTAACTTTACACAAACTAACAACTGCACTCCAGATTATATTTCTTGTTTGTAAGAGTATTCAAGTAGTTGAATTGTGCCCGAATTTGGACTGCAATGATGCCTAATATTTTGTAACATCGTATTCGACATCAAAATTTAGTAACTCAAACCCCGTATTTATTTCAATACTATTATACTCATTCACATAATATAAATCATTGTTGAGCTCACTTGTAAAATTCTAGAATCTCGTTAGACTATGGTTTGAAATATATTTATTTACTTTGGGAGTGTGAAAATACTGTGAATCCTTTCTGAATTAGTGTTGTATAGGTTTAGATTGTAGACCCAGAGCTTGAGGGGTTGCACTTCAAAGGATGGGTTTTAAATAGGCATATGGAGCTGTTTTGCGTGCTGATTAGAGTTCGCCAAACAGTTCAACGTTTTTCCTAATGTCCCCATACAACGTTTAATTTAATGTCAAATGTGTAGTTGAATTTGTAACATTTGGTGATCAGCCTTATGTCTCTGAATGTATTCATCGAATTGCCAAATATTTCTTCTTTGTCCTTTTTGTCTGCATACTCATACCCTCAGTGCATTACTTTCAACAAATCACCTAGATGGATGAACATTTCATTAACTAGTTTGGCGAAGTAACTCTACAATAAAAATTTACCTTATTGCCCCTACGTAAATTCTCTCTAACTTTATCTTCAGATCTTTGCCGAAATGGCTAGACCAAATGTAGAGAGGAGAGGCATGTCATTTCGACAGGTATGAGCGTGGGAGTTTAAAAGAGACAAAAATATAGGAGAGCTAGCCAAGGAGAGGAGAGAAAAGAAGAAGAAAAGTTCCAGCAAGAGGGTTCCTATTGACCCTACTATCCCTTCGTGGAAATATGGAGTCTACACTGCTATAAACTCTATTATGGCAGCGAAGACATTGGACAGGATGATTGCAGATAATATCGCTGCAGTGGCTAAGGCAACTAAAAAAAAGGAGAACTAGAATGATAATATCGTGCGGACAAGTTCTAGGCGACTGCATCAGGCACTGAAGCCACGACATATAGAGCATGTATCTTGATAGGATTCCCTATTAACCTCAGTCTTTTTTCTTTCTTTCTCTACGAGATATTTCTAATAATTGCATTTAAGGATGAACAAATTTCTTTAATGTGGGGTGAGTCTCACCTTTGTTTGCTTACTATAAAGGTTTGTGTTAATTTTTGTTATGTCTTATATATATTGTTGGGTTATTGTTTTAAATTATGCTTTATACTACTTGTACGATTGCTTGATCTTATGGCTCCATTTTTTTTATTTTAATTAAAAAATGTCCCTTCAAAAAAAATTTATTTTTTGAAATGTTTGCCACCGCTTATATTGAAAGTGGTCGTGAAAATTTAAGTATCGGTTCTGATGAATGCCGATAACTTGAACAGTGCTTTCAATTGAATAAACATGAATCTACGGATACGACGAGACAAAATAAAGTTGCATAGACAATATCGAACATTTAACATATTTTTGTGATTAGCCAATTGACAAATTGATTCTCTTCTAATGACCTTTGCCACTAGCGAAAGTGTAAAGTCTTGTTTAACGTACATATCAATGCCTTATGTGATAAGCTTCCTATGAACCATGCATGAATACACATAGAATTTCACCCATTAGTCCAGTCAATTATGTAATGCTTTCTGTTGGAATTATCTTAGGCACTTTTGAAGAGTGTGAGTAAATTTTACAAATACCTCTCGTGTAACCCAACTTGTGAGTCTTTGAACCTCTCTTCAACACCCTTGAACATTACCTTAATTAGGAAGAAATATGTTAGAATATAGGCATTTATTTATCTACTACATATAATCCTCGTGACTTTAAGTTTAGTGAAAAGCCAAATTAAGACTAAAGCTTAAGTTGGGGTATGATGAAAATAAAAAGGGAAGTCCAAAGTGTAAGAAAATTCTCCCTCAACCCATGGTATTGCAAAGGAATTTAAACTCTTCATATTAAAAAAATAGAAAAAGAGAAAAATAAAGAGAAAAGAAAATAATTAAAAGAAGGTTGTAGAGTAAAAGTACAAAAGAAATTTGGGTTTTATAGCAATCCATGGATGTGAATAATAGGATGACTTAGAAGCACTATAAGAAAAATTAATAAAATAATGTAAATAAAAGGATGTCTTGTGGGCATCACAATTCATGAGGATCTTTAGTAACAAAACCTAAATAACCATGCCGTAATATTCAGTCCGTTTACATGCCGTGAAAAAACCTTTATGATTTAGCGAAAGCATAAAAATTCTTGACTGGAAAATAAGGTCAATCATATGGGTGAAAACATGTGAGCTTTGTGTCTAATTCCTAAGCGTTAGATTGATTATACACATGTGTGTGAGAATGGAATCATCATGGCATTCCAGTCTAGTTGTGTATGTTCATGATTGAGTCTTCTGTACACAATTGATCCTTGAATAATTAGTACTAGTCTAGTTGTGTATGTTCATGATTGAGTCTTGTGTAGTACAGTTTTAGACATTGTATTACAACTGTTGAACATATGTTTTACTTAAGGATAATCAAAAGTTTATGTTGGGGGTATTGATAAATCAACAAATTAGACTAATTTAGGTCTACATTTTAAGAGAAATAGTATCCTCTAATGCTTGTTTTATCTCAATATCTTATTAAAACTATCAAATTACATGTATTTGAAGTTTTTTTAAGGAAAGCATGGACACTTTGGAGAGAAATTAACATGAAGGGTGAAAAGAACAAAAGAACTAAATTATTAGCATTGACAAGTAAACTTGGCGCATTGCCTAAGTGATATACTTCACCCGTTATTCCAGCAGGTTGAGATCTAAAGGAAGAGGAACAAATCGTCGGAGAAAGGAGAAGATGGTTCACCACTTAACCGTTCTATGAAGCAGTACTATACTGCCCAAGGTACGAGACTTAAAGATGTTTTGGGCAAGAAAAAAAGGGTGATGAACTAGAAAAGGTAAATGAATTTAGGAATTCACACCCTCTAACTTTAATCAAGATGAATTACATCCATCGGGTGAGTTCCCGAGTCATTAGGCGAGCTCGACATCCTCGTTGGCCGACCCATCGCAACACAAAATATGAAACTATAAATACTAGGTTTAGTTGTTTATTAGTGAGTCTAAACATTATTCTAGTCTTTAGACATTAAACTATAGTTTTTCATATTTTGTCTCAAGTTTGAAGACGGGATTTGGAACAATTGAATATTGAAGGATCTAATGCTCCCCAAATTGGTAGTAATTCTTCTCAATTGTTTTTGCTTGAATCAACACTTATCTTCTAATACCCATTTGATTTCAACATCATTGAATAAATGTTCTTTTATTTCTTCATTTGTGGCTAAAAACCCCATTCTTGTGGTGTGATTTAGCAAATGTGAGTTAATAGTAATGTTGGGTCTTGCATAATAATAGCGTAGATGTAGTTTAATGGTGATTTTGTCTAGTCATTATCATTTAATATAATGGATTTGTAGTTTAAATGCAAGTTGAGCAATGTGTTTTCGGTTTTCAAGAGATAAAGGTCGCAAAAACAAGACCACTGGATGGCCTAAGGAGTGCATCGATATGAGGTTCAGCCCGAGTGGGCGAGCCATAGTCCCATCTCCTAACACTATGATCGAGTGAGAGAGTGGGATAAGGCGTAGGCTAGTCATTATGCGACAAATGGGTGTCCAAGAGGAACCCATCTGAAACGCGGTAAGTTGCTAGAGAGAGAACATATTTCCAATTAAAGCTTAGCCCAGTTACTATTTATCTGCAAATTTTATGTCAAAGGCATGCACCCAAATCTTCTATTGCGGTCATATCCATAAAATTGCCCCTCACACTTGATTTTTCTTTAATTTTACCATTTTTACTAATTTTTACAAACCTTCCATTTGATATTTGACACTTTCATGTAACCCTCTTTTTAATTTATTATGTTTTTACTCATAAATATCTTTAGCAACAACTTATTATAATAGAATTCTAATTAGCTACATATTCTCAAAATCCCTCCATTGGGACACGACCCCAACTATCGGTTGGGTTACTATATTATTGACAATCGTGGACACTTGAAGCGTACTTAGTGTCGTTGGTCGCGACAACTATCAGAATCCCAGGGGTAGAATTCATAGAAAAATAGAGCCGACGTAAATTTTTCTAGGAAATCATTTACGGGTCGTTGTTCATCCTACGGACCGTAAATGACGTTCATAGTGATTAGGGCATTATGAACAGTTGCATGATTAGATATATGAACATCTTTTACGAACCGTAAATATAACCACGGTCCATCGATTGTGTTTGTAGGTCTTAGGTATGACTTAAAATTTTCTAAGTCTCAAGACCCAATCCATGGAATCATCTATGAACCATGGCACTATATAAGATTGTTCTTAGCTTCGTAGTTCTCAATCATAATTAGAAAAGATCACCCGATTCTACTCGTGACACACCCTATACTTTTTAAAATTCACACCCATTGATTTTTTCCCTTAAATATCCACACCCATCACACTCCCTTCTAAATTGTTTCCCTTTCTATTTCATACACACCCTATTATATTTCACTTCTTTCCAACAAACTCTTTAAAAAACAACTTTTATCTCAAAAAAAAACCCACCAAATGTCTCCAAGAAGACACCACAGTTGCGACTTTGAATTCTAGTTTTGGGAGTTTCAATCATGTGATTATCCCTCTTATAATCATACATAACAAATTAATCCATTAGGAAGCCCAAGTTCAATCATAAATTTTTTTCAATTTTGGCCTCATTATTAATACTTCTTTGAGATATGTTGTAACTTTTTGCATAATAAGTTATATAGGTTTAGGGTAAATTTGAAATTTCTATTTTACTGTGTTGTTTTATTTTGTTTATATTTTTATTAGATTTTTAAGTTTTGACTTTTACATTTTTTTTGTTGAAAGTAGGATATTTAAATCCCTTTAATAAAATGTTTGGAAGATATTTTAAACACTTTTTTTGGTGCCCCATAGCAACAGGGATATGAAGAGCCTCAATGATCTTACATGATTTGTGTGTTTTTCCATAAAACTATTGTTTACCTTTTAAGGTTAGTTGAACTCATTTTAACAACCTTACCTATTTGTAATCTTTTTAAACCCATTAGGACTATTCTCAACTCATTTCCAACCATGCTTATATCTAACATGCATATAATTCTAATAACTTTTTAACCATGACAAGCAATATTCTCTCTTTCAATGCCCACAAATTTCTATCAATGATGATTAATGAATTTGGTTGGTAAAAATGAATATAAATTTTGAAAACTAATGTTTTATGAGATATTATGATGGACGAAAACATTGTACAACAATTTGTAATGAACCAGATATTTATCAAGTTGAAGTTCGAATAAATTCTAAATTAGCAAATTATTGAGTCTGTTTTTACGCATTAAAAAAATACACAAATTTGCAATTTCAAAAATAATTAAAATAATTTATCACCAATCATTTACAAAAAAATTCAGGAAGAACAATTTAAAAACTATGGTAACTAAAGAAAAGGATGAGTATGGAAATTTGCTTCAAGTTATACTAGTAATTTCTAGCATAAGTTTCCTAGACTTGAGATGCATTTGAAATTTAATGTTTTATTAGGTTATTTTGTTTTTTTATTAAGATACTTCTAGTGTTCGAATTTTTACTTATGGAGATTTTTTGTTGTAACATTACTATTTAAAGCCCCATATGGTTAATAAAAAGATTGAGAGATATTTTCAACTTTTATTGTAGGCTTCATATTATTAGAAAAAAACACATTGTTTGTGCGAGACACAGACATCTCTTGGTTGTTTACACTTTCAGTACTTTATCTTATATGGTCTCTTAAATTTAATTTGTTAAAGTGACACAATTTCTTTGAGTTTAACAAGATAGTAGAGCTATGGTGGAATTTTAAACAAGTATACTTTTGAAGTTTTCAAGGTTTATGCATACACCATAATAAAACAAATGATATGAAAATACCAGTTTATAAATCAAAGAGGTTTTGTCGATTAGTATGGTTTGAAAAATAACTTGGTGGGCAAAAAGAGTTATATAAAAAAGGATAAATCAATTAAACTAATTGTAATCTCTTTATAGGATAATACAAAACAATAATAATTCAAAAATCTTATTTGTAAAACTAATTTTTTATAGGAAGAAAACAAGAAACATAAAATAGTAATTTGAATTAATTGCTTATCAGTTATACTTGAATGCAACAAGTGTGCGTGTTTCATAGATATCTTTATAAATTAAGGATAATAATATTCTCTACCGATGATAATTAAATTTCAATATTTATTAAAGATAGTGGTTTCTGCTTTAGAAATGGAAAAAAAATAATTTGTGCATAAATTAATATTAACCGTTCCACTAGTAGGTAATGATGAAAGCATGTAATTAAAAATAAAATTAAGTGCATAAATATAAAATATAAAAGACAAATATATCACATATAAGAATATTTTAATCACATTGTATATATTAAAATTATTGAGAAAATATATGAGCACACTATATTATTTATGGGGTGTGATTTTTCCCCTCTATTGTCCACATGTCACAAATAGTTAGTTTTTCATTTAATTAAAATAAATTATTGTACCTCAAGCGTCAACATGTAAGTGTTCATTAGATTTAGAAAATTTTTAATAAGTTCCCCTCTCGGTATATATAAAGCAACAACATGTT
Organism: Solanum lycopersicum; assembly: GCF_036512215.1. Taxonomy (NCBI): domain Eukaryota; kingdom Viridiplantae; phylum Streptophyta; class Magnoliopsida; order Solanales; family Solanaceae; genus Solanum; species Solanum lycopersicum. The sequence goes on along the minus strand of NC_090808.1, from coordinate 45,484,591 downwards.
TTCATTGTTGCATCTCAGATCCACACTCTTCATGAATTCCAATAAAAAATTATACTCTCTTATCACTGATCTTCTAGGGATTTTCCATTTTGCACATCACAACACTTCTTTGGCGATTTATCCATCATTTTTGTTTCGCCTTTTGTTCTACTCCAGGACATCGTCACCTTTCCACCAAATAAAAGCAACCAGATTCCGACAACCAAGAAGCTATAAATTTGGCTGAAATTATTCTTCCTTTGCATCAGAGTGCAAACAATCTCCTCTTCAAACTCCATATTCCATCATCTCAAATTATTTTCAAGATTTCTATTAAATTCCTTTAATTTAATTGTTTTTAGATCGTTTTATTGTTATATATTTTGTAGGTGTTGTTTTTCAATAAATCTTTCATATCTATTTGTTGATATGTTTGTTTTGGAATATTGACGCATTAATTATACAAAGAAAATTATACTCTATATTTTCCTAAGTAAATTACTGGCAGTGCATTAATTAAGAAAAAGTAAAGTAATACCTCAACATTTATCATGGAAAACCCCATATTACAAAAGGTACAAATCACAACTTACATCTATATAGGATTGAAATAAACTTTAATAATAATTGAGACTACAAAAGGCTTTAGATTATAATAGTTGCAAATCCTAGGAACTAAACATTGATTCATTTGTATCAACAATCATCCTTCATTGTCAAACCCATCTTCAAGTAGCGTCCAACTCAAAGAATAATCAAAGCTATCGAAACAAAATATAACAACTCAAAAACTATCAATCCAAATGAACTAGACTGAAGAACTAGAATTCATAGGCGTATAGAACATGTTCTTTAATCTCGTTTCACTGTATCAATGAACTAGAATCTTCAACTTAAACTCTCTCTTATTTGATTTTATTCTGCTTGTAGGAGTTGTTCATCTTGTATTCCCAAAATACATAGAACAAAACTTTGAATATCTTTGAAAGAAAACAAAGTTTAAGACAATTTTCAGAACTAGAAAATTAAAACTAGTAGCGAAATTAGAATTACAAACAGATTTTTAAAAAGAATGTACAAAATATTTTGCTTAAATAAGAATCGTTGTTAATATGTGTCTAAAGAATCTTACTGATTCCAACAAACTTTGAAGAAACACGAAGTTATCAAGTTTAATGAACCAGTGAAGAACAAAAGAATAGAAGAACTGAAATTAAATCACAAATCTAAAGTTTGTAAAACACGTACAAGAATCTGGAAAACTTTAATAGAAAAAAGATCAAGTCCGATGAATTAACAGTGTCCCTTTAAGGAAATTATTCCCCTCTAGTATCCGATGTTTGATTCGGAATATGAGCTCCCAGGGTAAAATGATCTCAATCACCAGAGTATAGATACCAAAAACTCCGGTGTCAGCGAACCATCAACGGTAGAAAAATACACTTAGAATACTAGATTTAGTAGTTGAAGAAGAAGTCCATAAATTCTATTTTAAATGAGAGGAAATTCCTCAATTTATATAAAACAAAGGATAGTGCAAAAAGGTTCTAATTGTGGCTTACCGTAAAGGTCACAAACCTTTTGAAAAGTCACAATCTTTCAGAAAGGTCGTCACCTTTCATAAAAGCCACACCTTTCCATAAAAGTCACTAATTTTCATAAAAGTCACAACTTTTCATAAAAGGCATAACTTTTCATAAAAGTGGCAACATTTCATAAAAGTCACAACTCTTCATAAAAGTTGGAACTCTTCATTTTCCATTCACACCTTTTTAAAATCCAACAATCCCCTGCATGTATGGGGAATGACTCGAAGACAAAGAAACGGACAAGTATGTGTACTTTACAAGCAATAATTAGTTGCATCGGGATAAGTAGGTTTCCCCTTGGACTTTACGTAGTGAACATATGTCGGATATACTCGGTCAATCGGTAGATGCAATATCTTTGAACCGTCGAACTTTGGTGTATACTTAGACAACCATATGTCACACAATTAACCCTTTACCATTTATGGTTGTTACGGTTGTGTTCGTTTTAGGCATGAACACCTCCTGGTTTCTTGAGTCTATAGAGAGATGAGCTTTAGACAATCATCTTCTTTGAAGCGGCTTACACTTAACACTAACATAGGTGATTTCTAACCGTGTTATCGCGTAGATATACTATTTGGTAACCTCTGCCAAACTTAGCAAATCATTAAAACCATTAAGCTTTATTAACTAATTAACAAGCCTTAATGTTGTATCCTTGTCCCTGAGCATTGTCTTCATCATGAGAATGGATTGAGTTTATTGACAATGTCAAACCGTCATTCATAACTTTGTTTTTCTCCTTGAATCTAGCTCTTTGGATCTCCAGTATGCTAGATAGAGTTACCGCCATGATGACTTGTCCTAAGCCGTAAATTCATTTCCTTAGATGAACTTTTAACGTTATGTCTAGTTAGGACTTTTTTTAAGTGGATCCGACACATTATCATTTGACTTTACATAGTCAATTCTGATAATTCAACTAGAGAGTAGTTTTCTAATAGTATCGTGTCTATGTCGTATATGACGAGACTTTCCGTTATACGTCATGCTTCATGCCCTACCTATTGCATCTTTACTGTGAAAGTGTATGCATACTAATGCCAATGGTTTGGGCCAAAATAGAATATCTATTAAGAAATTTCGGAGCCTTTTAACTTATTCACCGACCTTATCTAGAGCACCAAGCTCAAATATAATTGTAGAGCTACCGATACATGTATCTTTTGAAATATTTCTAAGAGACTGCTCCTCTATCAATAGTAAATACATATCCACTCGTGAATTTTACTTCATTCTTCCGATGATTCAATTTGCATCACTATATATTTCAATATTGTTGGGTATTGTTATAATGCAAGACATAGTTTTAAATATTATTTTAATTACTCCAAAACTCTATTTATTGTAATCTAATTAATTTATTTGGGATCACTTGTGAACCGACTCAGTTTAAAATAGCAAATGCTATATCTGATCGCACACACTATATGATATACATCATGCTTCCCAAAACTCTAGAACAATCAAATTGTGAGTCACTTTTGTTTTCATTCTTTTGAAAAGCAAAGCTCACATGTATTAAACACTTGACAATATTGACATTCAAATATTTGAACTAGTTAAGTACCTTTTAAATGCAATGAGACAGTGAAAATGCTATACATTATGGAGTTCTACGAAATCATATATCTAAGATCGCATTAGCAACTCCAATAATTTTCATTCCACTTGCTTTATAGCATACGTTTAGTAGCATTTATGTCATTAGTGTCTCTATTGATGATCAACATATAACCAATATACAACCAAACAATGACCTTATGATTTTAATGTGAACACATTTATCACTTCCATCATTCTTCAATCCATTTGCCATCATGGTTTGATTGAATTATGTCATTGTTTTGGTGCTTCCATTATGTGACTTAACAAGTTCACATACTTTCTTTTATTTACCAGGTACCACAAAACCCTCGGGTTGTTCCATGTAAATTTCTTCCTCCAATTCTACATTTAAGAAAGTCTTTGTCACATTTATTTGATGAATTTGGAGGTCATATACCATAGTAATAATTTTGGCATCCGAATGGATGTAATTCTAATTACTAACGAGTATATATATCGACAAGATAAAAATCTTTTTTTTTCTAAAGCCTTTGACACAAAGTCTTGTTTTATAATTTTCAACAGTTCCATCAACTGTTATTTTTTTTCTAAATATTCATTTTGAACCCAAATGTTATTTTCTTGAAGAAGATCAATTAACTTTCAGTATTGTTTATTGACACCATCTTTCGAAACGATGAGTCTACAGAAGACACAGAAAATGTTACAAAATCATATTCGAAGGAAGTAACTGTCCTTTAACATTTTACTAATCCTCTGAATCTCTTTATTAAGTACATTATACTTTTCATTTCCTACGCCTTTTAGACACTTCTCTAGACTACTCAAGTCTACTTTTACAGTCCAAAGTCATAGGTCCTATTTTAATTCTTTTAGGAATAGGATCTTGGACTTTGACTACATACCCCGACACCTTGAAATATTTCAAGTTGGATTTCCTTTCTTTCCACTTCTCATATGGAAAAGATGGTATTCTGATCAAACTAAATCGCTTTCTTTCTAAAAGGAAAAAACTTTTTTTTGATCCCTTTTGGAGTAAGGATACTTCCTCCATACAAGCTTTGTGTAAACCCGAACTTATAAATAATGCATCTATCATTTCTTTCATCGTTTGGTTTTTTATTAGATTGAGGTGAATATAGCAGTAGTTTGATATTTCGCTTTTCAAACATATTTATGCACAATGAGATTTATACTCTCCATTCTAATCCCTTCTTATATATTTTTTTCACACTTATTTTCAATTTTGACATTACATTGTCTAGACATTTGTATTGCTTCATCCTTACCATTTAGCAAATAGACATAGTCATTTCTAATACAATTCTTAATAAAAGTAATAAATAATTTTTTCCACCATGAGATGGTGTTAACTTCATATCATAAATGTCAGTGTAAATCAATTCTAAGGGATTAGAATTCCTTTCAATAGATTTATAAAATTGCTCAACATACTTAGATTCCACAAAAACTTGACATTTTTATTTATTGCACTCAAAGTAAGGCAAAACTTCTATGTTGATCAGTTTTTCTTACAAGCTTTGTAATTGACATGCCCCAAGTATTCATGTCACATACATTGACTCAAGCAAGTAAGAACAAATAAAAACATTGAGTTTGTAAAGCTCTTCGCGAGGTAGCTTTTTCCTTTGTAATATTTTGTTCTTATTTCTTTCAATTTTGTGTGATACAAACATTATTTAGATTGTCAAATATCCTCTTCAGCAGGACATTTCCATAACTTTCAATGTGATTGTTATATAACTACCTATGAACAAGGTTTCATCTGTTTCAATAAAAACAAAATAGTCCAATACATGTCTATGTAAATACTTTTATTATAATAGACATATATTTTCATGAAAAATCACAACATGTTAAGTGATTTTTTTTCAATAAAAGAACACAATTATTTTTAACAAGTATATACATAATTTGGATGTTTCATACTAGTCACACTATATACTAGTAATAGAGAAACTCAACAACCACAAAACCTAATATACTCCAAGAATTTTGTGGGTATAACATATTACAAAAGTATCATTGAATTTCATATATTTTGTTCCAAAGTTAAATTAGACATCAAGTCTAATCATAAGCAAATAACCCCCACATTTCAAATGTGATCTCAGAAATAATTTTCAAGTATTTGAAAATAGTTTTTCCACATATTTTAATGTTTGAAACATTATTCTACTCAAGAATTATAGTGCTGCAATTCTCTTTGACAATGTTTACACAATGTCAATGTTCATTCCATAGAGTCACAAAATCACAAATTCTAAATCACTAGTATTTTTTCTCTATCATAAATAGACATGTCACTTAGTATGTTAAATATTAACAATAAGGACAAAACATAATTGTACAATTTATTTTTATGTTACATCAAAAGTACAACACTGACTTATTATGTGAAGTTTTCATATTCTTCAAACCAATTGCAGAGTCCAATTTATCCAGAGTATAAAACCACAAAAGTTGTTAGTCAACAAAAATCAGACACACTAACATTCTCATGTAGTACAAAACTACAAAAGTCTTTTTTTTCTACAAACAGAATAACACATATTATTTATCACATAGAAATGTTTTTCTTATCAAATAGTCTTCCAACTATAACAATTTGACATACTATTTTATCAAACAAAAATATGCATCTCTCATTTTTGCAAACTAAAGAATTTTAAAAGCAACAATATCTGCGAAGTAAAATTCATTCCACAACATATGGTTTGCGAATCTTTTTCCAAAGATACACATAATAAAAAAAATATCAAAGATGATTACACTTAGAAACTATTTTCCTCCTTAGATAATTTAATAAGAAGGTTACCTGGTAATATTTAAACGGAATAGCTTAAATTTTTTTTGTTACATTCTCACTTCGACTTTGCTAAAACAAAGCAACGAATTATGGAGAAGTAATGCATTCATCTTCTACTTCCATGATCATATTCTCTCAATAAGTAGAATAAAAAAATAATATTTCCTTAAGATTGTTGTTCATCTTATATTCCAAAAATTCTATGAACAAAACTTTGAACATCTTTGTAAAAAAACAAAGTTTAAGGCCATTTTCACAACTAGAAAATTAAAACCAGTAGATAAAATAGAATCAGAAACAAACTTTTTAAAAAAATATACAAAATATTTTTCTTAAATAAGAATTGTTGTTAATATGTGTCTAAAGAATCTTACTGATTCCAACAAACTTTGAAGAAATACGAAGTTATTAAGTTTAATGAACCAGTGAAGAACAAAAGAATAGAAGAACTGAAATTAATTCACAAATCTAAAGTTTTTAAAACACGTACCAGAATCTGGAAAATTTTTAATAGGAAAAAGATCAAGTCCACTGAATTCACAGTGTCCCCTTAAGGAAATTATTCCCCTATAGTATCCGAAGTTTGATTTGGAATATGGCCTCCCAGGGTAAAATGATCTCAATCACCAGAGTATAGATACCAAAAACTCTGGTGTCAGCGAACCACTTAACGACAGAAAGTACACTTCGAATACTAGATTTAGTAGTTGAAAAAGAAGTCCATAAATTCTATTTAAAATGAGAGGAAATCCCTCAATTTGTATAAAACAAAGGATTGTGCGAAAAGATTTTTATTGTGCTTTACCGGAAAGGTCACAAACCTTTGGAAAAGTCATAATCTTTCAGAAAGGTCGTCACCTTTATAAAAGTCACAACTTTCCATTAAAGTCACAAGTTTTCATAAAAGTCGCAACTTTTCATAAAAGTCACTACTTTTCATAAAAGTCACAACTTTTCATAAAAGTCACAACTTTTCATAAAAGTGGCAACATTTCATAAAAGTCACAACTATACAGAAAAGTCGCAACTCTTAGTTTTTCTTTCAAGCCTTTTTAAAATCTAACACTAGGTCTCACTGTAAGTGAGTAAAGTTCTTGTGAAACTCATAATAGATACTAGACTTTTTGTTCTTTGAGTTTATAGTAGATGTCCTTTCTTATACAACTTCCCTTTATTTGTACAATTCCACAATGAAGTGAAACTTTATGTAAACAAATCTTTTGTCATAAACACTCTTTGTTCACCAACATTAATCCTTTTTATTAACTTGACACCTGTTCTCCTAAACCCGTTCGGGTTATGTTAGAGTGAAACACATTTCAGTAACGAGTACCCTACATCTCCTCCCCTATATATCAATTATCAAAATGTTAGTCGCTCTAACGTCAACCATGGCGTCTTATGTGCATAACGTCAACCTGAGACATGTCAATTTCTCAAAGCACACCAATCAAAGAAAAATATTAGAGCATCAGGATAGTCTAACTAGAATATAAATATCACAGAAGTATGCATTTCCCCATTTATGGAATCATAAAACACTATGACTATCGACAAAACATAGGTAATGCAATTTGATTACTCATGGTCTCTGGGATTAAATCTACACGCATACTTTATAGAAGAACTCAGAAAGTTATAACAAATAATTTACACAATCGGAGGAGACGTACAATAACAAGAAACTAAAAACTAAGAATAGCATTTTTGAAAACATTTAGACAAGAAATGTAATCAAAACGAAAAGGTAAAAGCAACTTGTGTTTTTTCGTTTTATTTTTCGAGAAAAATAACTCAATTAAATAGCCAGCATAGTCAAAATAGCAATTGCAATAAAAACTAGTGCTCAAAATAGCTGTGTAGCTTATATGTTCTAATATTTTCGAAAATAAGCTTAGAAATTTCTAAAACAAGTAGTAGACCCTGCAAGAGCTAGGTAAACTAATGAATAACGCATATTAAGTGTTGGTAGCCCCGGTGTATTTCTGCTGGCTTGCATGAGCAGATACCATCCTAATTGAACATCAAGCAAACAAATCTCTAATTGCCTTACTAGCTAGTGATCCACTCATCCAGATACGATCGGAGAGTACAGAAGGAGCGATAATCTTATACTTGGGAGATTTTTAGAGTAGATTATTGTATGTAGGCTTGTCGAACAACACCATGTTGTTCACCTTTTCGTTTTGCTTTTCCTTGCTCCACTTCTTCTTCTGCTGCTTTCCACCGTCGGACTTTGCTGGCTTGGAAGATGGAGGTGGATCTTGTGCCTTCTTTGGAGCCATTGCTCGGAGAATGATGAACGGAGGAGAGCGGCGGAGTTGGAGGCAGAAATGTGATGGGGGATATACGCAACTTGTGGATAAAAAATGGAATGGGAAGGGTAATAGTTATTAGGATAGAAAAGAAGAAGAAGAATAAGATAATGATGATTCAAGATCATTCTTACTAAGATAAAAAGGACCCTTGAAATTAGTAGACTTGGTCCACCTCTCAGTTTCAAGGATATCCCCAACATGGGGAAGGGCCGCCTTGATCCTAGCGTGTCATCCCAAAATTCAGTATGTTCAAGTCTATTAGTCACACACAAATGATCCACAAATCCACCTGACTGTCTTGAAGTGATGTAATCTCCTCATCTTTGCTAAAAAGTCATGCCCTTAAACCTTTGAAGTAGTGAATTTACGCCACCCCCACCTCCGAAAAGCATGTATAGTTGCCTGGTTCACTACCACTAAAGCATCCTTGGTTGATTATTCCAAATTTTGATAAAACCCAAAAGTGTTAAAAATTAAACTTAAAGCATAACCGATAATAAAGCACATACTTTGTTTATCTTACTTAAAAATTCAGTGCACGTGACACAAAATGAGTGAGGACAAATTTAGGGGCATTTAAGAAATCAATAACTCCATAAGGGTGAGATCCATTAACTTCATTATACTTGTGCTTTCTTAGGAACATCATTTTCTGCATAATATCAAACAGTAGTTTCTGCAAGGGAAGCATAACACCTCCCTAAGCTCTGGTAAGATCCTCTAACATGGGAATATTTGATAAGCTTCTTGACATATACTAGGTTGAAGGCAATTCATCATGTGTAGGTATGTGTTAATATTATAGGATATTTTCCTTTTTTCAAGAATTTGAAATAACTTAATTGAGTTGGTGATAATTTGAGCTTATAGGATTATGAGGTAGTGATGTGAATTAGTTTATAAATTTTATACATCTTGTGAAGTGTACAATATGGCGTCAAGGAACTAGGTTGTCAGAGTAGATTTCCTTTTAGTGAAGAAAGGTAAGATTGAAGTAGGAAGGAAATGATTTGTGATGTACAATTAAAAAATATAGATTGAAGCTGTGGATAATGTATTTGTAATTTGGACAAATTAAAGTTGTGCCTAATGAAACAGGAAAGCTAGCGATAAAAAATGAAGAGGTAAACCCATTGTACTTTATTGGTCTTAGTATCTCGTAATTCTAATGGAGTTAAGATGCATTTTTAAACTATATAAGGGCTTGGAGGATTTTAGGTAAAGAAGAGGAAAGAAGAGTTGCATTCTGCATTTTAATAGATAGACTGTCAAAAATGTCTTAAAATGTCTAGAGAATATCCGTGCATTAATTTGAACGTAGAGGTAACTCAATTAATATAAGAAAATAATTTTCCTCGAAGATGCTTTGAGAAGGGAAAGCCATGAAAGGAGCTATACAAGATGTTCATTAGTAGGTCCCATTTGTTGGAAGAATCATTTGAGTCAATTGGACATGTAAATTCTTGATTGGTACAAGGAAATTTATTCCTTCAATATAAGAATGAATGGAAATGAATGACCCATAGATAATTCATTATCAAATTGCATAAATAACCGGATATCACTGATCGAGGACTCGCATGTCCAATGTACTCAATTGATTCTTTAAACAAAAGGATCCTGCAAATGAGCATCTCGTAATATTCCTCGTTCTTGTGTTTCCCTACTCAAAGAATCTTCAAGGAAAAACACTGCCTTATGTTAATAAATGTTACCTCCTTCTTCTCAAGAACCCACTGATAATTTGTAGACCTTTTTGAAAGTCTACCTATTAGAAAGCACAAGACAACTCTGCTTTGCCTCAATTTCTACCAACACATTTCCTCTAACTTAACCCTTATACAACTTTTAAATGGTTTCTAACTCCTTTAGAATTAAAATATACAAGGGCTAAAGCCGTGCAATAGGATTATCTCTTTCTTTGTTTACAAAACACATCTAGCTCTCAAGTTTTATTAGAAACTACTCCAATTTTTCCAGCAAGTCATAACAAACACGATGCACCTCTTCAATATCAATCTTTCATTTCTTGCTTCACCTTATATAATGGAAGAGAAATTGAGGGGACATTCAAATTCTTCTTGATGCTTAACCTTTTCCTACTTCACGTTTTCAATTTCATCCTTTAGAGTCAGACTGAAAAACATGATAAGAATCTTCATCATACGAGGGACATTAGTATTAGTATTAATTAGGTTCTTGTGAATCACTGTTTGTAGTTGATGAAGGAAAATGCCATCATCTGTAAAATATTAATCCTTTTTAATTGTAGTTTCATGAAACTTAGAGTTCTTGCATCTTCTCAGTCTTTTTGTAGAAGGTTTTGGGAAGGTTAGTGTGAAGTTCTTTGAAATTAGTTCTGAGAACAACTTTGTGTGTTGTTCCTCACCTGACTTGGTTTTATGTTAATGCTAGTCTTTTTATTGTGAAACTTTCTCAGGTACCTCTTTCCAAAGAAAGACAATTGGTTTGGCCCTCTCTATATTATTTCTATGTTCGAGGTTGCCTCAAGTACTTTATAAACTTGATCAGATTATTTATATATTTGCTTTTAAACATTATTCTAATTAATCTTATATGCACATTTTGTTTTCTTGTAGCCTCTATACTTTTTGTAGTGTATGTAAAAGTGAAGAAGAATCTTTCTTTTCTTACTTTAATGGCTCTTGATATTTTGACAACTAATGATACTCTCTTTGCATTATAAAATGTGAAACCATAGCAGTGACAGTGTAACATCTATGGTTTTGGTAGTGTGTGTAAGACCTCAGGTACAATAAACTAGTTTCAGTGGAGAGCTAATCTCTTCACGGGGAGTCCTTTTATACAGTAAAATAGTAACACATACATTTGAAATGTTGACATTCAATTGGGTCTAACATTTTTCAAAATTCATAAATTTTATGTTTTCTTTATTAATAGTTCAAAATAATATTTTTTATAATTTTTAATAATTTTATCGATAACTATCTTTTTTTTATCAAAATTTAGGATTTTTATTAGTAAATTTTGAGATTGCAATTCATATGTCATTAGTTACGTTCATTATGTTTTTTTTTAATATTCATTTTATTAAATAAATCAGTTAATATTCATTATAATATTTTACAAAGTTTAAAAATTCATTCAAATATTAATACAATTTGCATACACAAACATTTAATCAACAAATAATTTTTAGATCACATTCTCTAGCCCATAACTTAGGTCCGGTTAAAACAATTTCATATATATAGATTAACTGGCTCACTTGGTTAAGATGGTGGTGAAAGAATTTTTTAGGCGTGTAAATAACCAGTTGCTGCAACGTTAAATTCGGTGAGATCCATATGGTTATACAAATCTATCTTCTCTTTGTTTATTTTTCTTTTATTTTAATTTTTGCTTATTGATCTACTTTTTTTGTTCATGTATAATTGTGGTGGTCTGTTACTCTTAGTATTTCATTTTCGTGGTGGTGTATTACTATTAATCTTTTATTTTTGATGCTAGCGTCTCTTTGCTTGTTATGATGAGGTTGAGTTTTTGTTAGTTTTCAAATTTTCAGATCTGCATGTTTAATTTTGTTTGGCTTTATTTTTTTTTGTCTAAGTTATGCTATTGACGTTTTTGACTATCATATAAAATAAGGTAGTGTATAGTACAATTTGGTGTTTTTTTTTATATATTTTTAATTCTAGCTTTGTACAGTTAGCTAGGTGATTTAATCTTATTTTTGTTTAATATATGGTGTACAATTTAAAAATGTTTCATTAATGAGTAATATGTTTTGGTTTCTACTATTTCTTTTAATATTATTTTAAATTATTATTAAGTTATTATATGTGTTTGTTGACTCCTCATGCTAATAGTTATCAATTAAATTATTATTGGTATTGTTGGATTGTTGGTTGTGTTATTCTTTTCTATGAAAATCATTTTTCCCTTCATCATTGTTTAGTATTTGTTTGTTTCAATTCCTATTATTATAAGAATGTCCCGCAATTCTTTTTTATTATTTAATCAAAAAATTTACTACCATTTTGTTCATCTTATCATTTTGGTTGTTGAATTTTATTTAAATTATTACATATTGATTTTATATGAGTTTAGATTTCATGTTAAATGGCAAATGAAAATCTCTCCGTCGGTTTTGGAGACCTCCCTATTTTAGAAGACGGAAATTTAATTTAAGTTTACATATTTTGTTTGTTGTAATTAACAACGGACAAATAACCGTCAGTTTTCAAGGCCTTCTGTTATAATAAAAAGGATTCTTATTTCTTAAGTTATTATTTGATTAATTTATTATTAGTCATATTTATTTATTACAAACACTTTTACTAAGTGTCGTTACAGGTATCTGTAGTTCGTTCCCATTGAAGCTATTAGAATTAAGTTCAAATTATATTCTCCATTCACTATTTTGTATATATTGACGTGAGATGAATTTTAGGCCGTTTCTTATATTATCTTATTTTATTACCTGTGTATATTACATTTTATTATACTTCTATATTAATTTTGTCTCCTCTCAATTTGTATAAAATGATTTAAGTCTGAACCAACACTTGTGGATTTTGAAGTGTGTATAACTCATTCCCTTTGAAATTTGAACCCCTTACCTAGAATCACTTTGTTTTGTAAACATTCTTTTAATTTAATTAAATAATCGATTTTCTAGTTTACCTAACTTAATGTGGCGACTCCATTTTCCCTTTTACCTCTTTAACCATTTTAGAATTCTTTTAACTATTTTTTAATGAAGTCACCGGGACGTTGCTCCTATTCAAAGGATGTCAACATGGAACAGATTCTTAAAGCCTACATAAAAATTGTTCTAAATTTGAGTCTTGATTAGATCTGACTGTATCAGAACTTAAGTTTTAATACGAATTATCATCCTATAATTGAAAGGTTTGATAAGATAAAAATGTACAGAGACTAGGTTTCAGTACAAAGTTGTCACAATCTTTGACTTAAACATTTATGGAGTTTATATAGGCCCAAAAGATAGCTGTCGGTTTTGTTTCAAAACCTATCCTAGTTCAATATAGATTTCATAGACCAATTATCGATAAAATTGAGTCTTTGATATTTAAATGTTAAAAAACTATCATTATTATACAATTTTATTTCACACCTTTGAATAAATTATCTTTAAATGACTTACACATCGTATATTTGAAAGCTTTCCTATAGTTTTTCAGTTTTTTGTATGGTTCATGATGTGAGTCATGCCCCGAGCCTACCCCCAGGATGCTAGCACGGGACGACTCCAAGCAAACCCTTCCAACGTATCATAAGCATACGTAATCGATTTCAACACAATATTTATAGTGTGCATAAGATAGAAACATTTCATAAAATGAAATGATGTGGACTACCCAAAACTATCTTAATAAAAAATCTGTGAGTTTATTGATCATTGAAATATCAAACTTATCTTGATGTTGAGGACTAAACCTGCATCGTAGATGTTGTTGACATAGATATCGAGAACTGATATATGCCTTATCTTAATGTTGAGGACTAAACCTTTATCAGAGAAGATGTAGCGTTGAGTGTGCATCAAAACTTTAAAGGTAGTGAGCATGCATGATAGAATAAATTTGAACAATGTACATAACTAAACAAAGCATGATACTATTCTTAAAATATTGAACATGAAATAACTGAATGTAATAACTAAGTTTGATAGCATGCTGAAACTAAAATATTGAATTGTAATTGATAACTTGGTCAATACATTAGAATCTGATTGTGTCAAATAATAAACATAAAGCCAGGAGTGATAAATGTGGAGTCCGATGTATAAAGCCAATCAAAAGGACCCCATGTAACCTATGGCGTGAACACAAAATTGATGCCTACATAGAGGACTTATAAACATATGTGAGACGTAATGCTCAGACTATAGAGGTTACTGACCTTAGTCCAACCTACAGTCCTAGTCCCATATTCTAACACTCAACTTGAAGTACTGAGCCCTAGTCCCATATTCTAATAGTCAGCTCGAGATATTGAGTGCGGTAAAGAATAGGATTGACTTCATGCGGCATGGTTGTCCGAGAGAAACATATTCAAAATGAGGTAAGTTGGTAGAGAGACAACTTATTTCCTTGTAAAGTTTAGCTTACTCATTATTACTCTATAAATTTTCTATTGAGAGTATGTACACAATATTTTAGATTAATCCATATTACGGTCTAATCCCAAGAATTTACCCTCTAATTTCTTATTTTTCGTTGTTAGTTTCGTAATGTTTTACTACTTGTGAGAAAATCCCCCTTTGTTATTTGACACATTTGTGTCACCCATTGAATTTACTATATTTTAGTTGTTAATTTCTTTAGCTACGACTAATTAGAATGAAATTCTAATTATTTACTAATCACGACCACTCCGTTGGGACACGACCCTAATCCCTTGTTGGGTTACTATACCATTTTATGATCGTAGACACTTGTACATGAAATTGTGTCATTGACTACGCAAAACATCAAAATGGCGCCGTTGTCGGAGAGTGTTTTACATAATAAAATGTAGTTAAGTATATTTTTTTCATTCTTAATTAGTTGTATCTTTACTCATATTGTTTTAAAGTTTCTTTTCCTTAGAGTTGTTTGTGTATGCAGGCACATTGAGCATGGCTGAGGGAAGGGTGGCAAGTTGGTTGAGGTATATCAAGAAGCCAAGAGTGACTTCGAGTTAAATGCCATGGTAGCTCAACTGAACGAATTAGCCACCAAACTATTTAGGGTGGAAACCTAGTTCAAAGGTCAGGGGAGTTATATGCCTCTTCATGAGCGAGAAATATCTACGATCAATGAGAATAAATGTATCAATGATATGTTATAGATCATTCTCCTGAAGCTTCATGAGCAAGAAAAAATGCTAGCGGCGATAAGGAATGCTTAAACGTGCTAGGTCTGATGAATATTTCTCACTCGAGAAAAATGAAATTGATTGGAGACCTTTTTTACCACAGATTGAATAATGTTCGCCCAAGCAATAAGGGAGGGTTTCCTAGTGGTGTTAGGTCAAACACCAATAATAAAGCTTGACTGTTAGCTAACATCGAGCCACGATGTTAAATAAGGCACTTCTTGGGAGGAAATCCAAGGTTTTATCGCTCTAATAGTGTGTCATTATTGTAGGATGGAATAAAGAATGTGGTTAAACGTAAAGGTTGCCGAACTAAGGATCCATTAGGCGAATAATGGAAATTGTCTGTGGTCTAGCCATTGTCTACCGTTTAGACCTTCACACGTGTTGGGGGTCCTGTAATACTTGGTGAAGTAATAGAACATTCGACGCAACGCCTAATAGGTTAGTGAACAAAATTAACGTCACCAAATGGAAGCGAACACGACGATTTATAAGGGCCAAGAGACTTAAATTTTGAATTTCTTCACTTTCCCTCGGTTCTAGACTTCACGAATTCACATCAAGGTAGAACTTTCTTTATTTTCGTTATCTACTAGTATATTAGTGGTGATTGGTGCTTAAGATTAGGATTTCTTTGTTACCTAGAATTTCAATCATATTTTCAATAAGTATTAAAGGTTAGTCTCTAAAACATCAGATGGGATTTTGAAGATTTTGTACTCATTTGAAATATTAGTATTAAATTGATATTGCAATGGTTTCATGCCTAATTTATTTTGAAAATCTTACCCATATTTTTTAATCGTGAAATGCCCATGATGTTTGTGCTCTTTATTGAATGAAATATCCTTGGATTGTGATTGCATATTTGTTAGATAGTTTTGGGTGAAGTTTTAGAAACCCTTGTTTGTGATAAACAATGAAAATTTCTTAATTACGGAATGTGACCCCATTCTTACGTTAAAAATATCATCAAAATGGTTAATTTGGCAAAACCATGAGAAATCTGAATGTCCTGCAGTTATTGGTAATATCAGCATGTGCTTAATTATTCTTTTGCATGAGATGAACTTTTTGTAAGGTGGGGTAGACTTCATGTATGTGATTGGAAAATAGGCACATTGAGCAATTCAGAGAGTTGGGTCATGCTAACAAAACTACTCAGCAGTTTGCCTAATGCCTCCATTTCTCCATTTATATGGATTTAAATTTGATGTTTGAATTTGTTACTTTAGGCGAAATGATAGTGATCGCCGAAAGAGCTCGGTGTCTCATAAAATTCTCTTCTTTTGCCTTTCATATATACCCATGAACACTTGATGCACTAGAACATTCAGCGGACGAACTCAAGCTCACCGAAAGTAGTCGACGTATAGCTGAAAGAATTTTCAGTCGCCAACTAGTTATAAATTGAATACAATCCCTTCGCAAAGCCTGTCCTAGATCTCTACAGAAGTTCAGCTATTCGTAGATTCAGTTAGCAAAATTCTCTACCATATATTATCTGTGGGTTTACTTGATTTTATTTTAACTATTTCTGATATTTTGCAGATAAAGTACATATAGACTCCAACATGCCACCCAATATTACATCACAGGGTATTGAAATAAAAAATGGGGGTCAAATCCTCTAAAAAGGGGAAGAGAGGAACGCCCACCTATCGAAACAAAGGCAAGAGGAAGAAACATATAGCAAGGAAAGACATAATTGTTGAGGACTTTGTTGAGTGGTATGATCATAAAGATGATCACTATTGATTCAACGAACAGAATAGGCTTCGAGATAGTCGTACATCAATATCAGGGTCTCATTAGTTGTAGCTCCTCCCACCAGGGATACATCAGCGATAGCCCCTCCTAAACAAAAATTAGTGTCTGCTCATTCCCCTAAAATACCTCATGTATCCCATATCATTCCCCAACCTATGTTGAACCGATTTAAGGGTGATAGGGGTATGTACCAACCTAGAGGAGAAACTCCTATCAATAGATGGCCTCGAAAGCAAACATTTTTGACGTTCTAGAAACCATTTGATTCGATGAGTTCGAGCAGTTCATGAGGCCTCAAAGCCCTTATATTACTTCTTGGGTTAGGTTTTTTTACACAACTTATACAGAGTTGGTGACCAAAAACATGAGAAGGAGAGAAATTTAGACCGGTAAGATTGGTCAGGGTCAGAGGTAAATACGTGGAGTGTCATAACGAGTACGATAACATTATATTTAAAAGACTGTTGCACAAAATACACTCTTATGAGGGGTTGCTTGTTATTCCTCTCTGACCTGAAGAGTTTTTTGACCCTTATGATTTTTAACACCACCAGTAAATGGATCGGGTAGGATCTCCCATTGAAAATAAGGACCTTAACCTTGCTGGCTTGTTTTGGTTTGGCTTAATCAGCAGTACCATAATGTCATGTAAGAGCTATTCTATATTGCGCTTCCCTAAGGCAGATTGCATGGTTTGTATTATCTCAAGACAAGGAATCGACCTGGGGCTGCTGACTTCACAAGATATGTCCATGAGGACAACAAGTAGCTTACCTCTTTACCCTTCCGAGTCTTGCTGACCAAGTTATATTGACATGTTGGAGTACTTGGGGAAACTACGAGGGACATTGAGGTCATCCCATCTTTCTCAACCAATATTCAAAGAATTGAGGCCTAGTACAAACGAGATAAGACACATAAGGAGAGCAGCTTCTACCGATACTACCTAGAGACCGATCTAAACTAGTTGCCACTAAAAAACCTTTACGTACTCTGGCCTCTGAGACTTCAAGTACATTTGCACCTTCTTCTTCTTCACAAGTCCCAATTGCCTCTTCATCCTCCCAACCGACAAAGCTTAGTCTGTACATGATCCTATATATGGGGCGATTAGTACAACAAACTGATGCATGAGCAGCCTGAATCGGGAGATATGTCCTAGTAATGATTGATATAATTATACGTGATTCACTCACACCACTTCATGATTATATGGACACATTAACCATGAGAGTCACAACTTTAGAGACTAGATAGGGGGCATCCTTCAAGGTGATGACTCTAAAAGTCTAAGTCCCAAACCTGAGAAAGGACGTAGACTACCTTAAGTCTATCGACATCAGTTTATTAATAGGAAGGGTAGACGACTTAGGCACTTTTGATACCTCTGGATTCCTCTAGCTACCATCTGAGATGTGCAGAGACATATCACAACACAAGAGAATTCATGTAGGGATCCTGAATACTTATGCCCAAGTACAAGTTGTTGCACCAAACACAAAGACCCTAGTAGATAAAGAGACTGCACTAAGAAGACTTTTTTTACATCTTTCTCTCTCATATTATATCTTTATTTTTTTGATACTTTTATTTCACATTTTAGGAGGTAGACGTTTTTTTGGTGGGTGATGCGTACCCTTTTTGTGTTAGACTTGATACTTATTTTTTGTGTTTATTTAGGTTTTATATTTAAATTATGTTTATATTCTTTTTGTGGATGTTTGAGCTTTTATCTCCCATTTTTACTTTATTTTAAAAAATTTTCTTACCTTTTGAAAAACATTCAAATTTTTCACAATTTTTTGCCACCCCTTGGATGCGCCTAAATATGGTTGTTCATTAGTAAATTTGAGTCTTAATTTTGATCAATACCAATGACTTAAATATTTCTTGTAATCTAAGAAATATTAAGGTACGATTATGAAGAGGCCAAATAAAGTTGAATATGCAATATGTGAACTCTTTGCATCTCGATGTGATTATTCATGTGTCAAATTAATTCTTTTGTGCTACCCATTGGACGCTAGCTAATGTGTAAAGTCTTTTTTGACGTTAGTATCGATTCCTTGTGCGATAAGAGTACCTTGAACTATGAATGACAATACCAAGAATTTTCCCTGTAAGTCCAGTAAGCTAAGTAATGCTTTTTGTTGATATAAATCTTAGGAAATTTCGTAGGGTGTGAGCTAATCTGACATATACCTCTTTTATGACCTCCATGGTGAGTGTGTACAACTCTCTTGAACACCGTTGTAATCGTATACTTCTTTGAAAGAAATTTTATGAATACTAGACCCTTCTTGATCTGTTACTTATAACCCTCATGAATGATTTGTTTAATTGAAATAGCTAAGTAGGAGATGTGGTGAAAATTAAAGGGAAAAGTCAAAGAAGTGCAAGAAAATTTTCCTTTAACCCATGGGGTTGTGAAAAGATTGATACCCTCTATTTATAAAAAAAATGAGATAAAGAAAATAAATGAAAAATAAATACATGGAATAAAGTGCAATATAAATATGGTTTCCAAGCAATCTATGGAAGTGAATAATATGATGACTTTTGAGAGATAACAAAGATGAAGAAGGAAGAATGAAAGAAGTCTTATGTACACCACAATACATGAGGATCATTAGTGACTAAGGCTAAATGACAATACATTCACATTCAAACACATTAAAAGTCTTAGAAACACATTTTTAATCTTGACAAAGTTGAAACAAATGTCGATTGCGAAATAAGGGCAAACATACGGTTAAAAGCATGCATTGTGTTCCTCTTTTTTAGAGTGAGAGTTTTATTTGATTCCTGAACATTAAACTTATTATATCCTTGACTGTTAAAATAAAATCATCATTTGTTTGAGAGTATTCAAATGCTTTTGTTATGCTTGAACTTGCCTTTGTAGAAAGTTATGCGAGCCTGAGAATCTTTGGTAATTGTGTGTCACAACTTGAATCTTTGAGTACACAATTGATCCTTACATAAGTAATTTGATTCCTGTTGTACATTCATGATTGAGTATTGTATATTACTATTTGATATATCCTTTTGAACTACTGAACTTTAGTTTTTACTCGAGGATAATCAAAATTTTAAGTTGGGGGTGTTGATGAGTCCACAAATTGGACCCATTTAGGATTATATTTTGGTGAAAAAAACATCCTGAAATTCTTATTTTATTTTAATATTTGATGAAAATTCATAAGTGTTAGGTATTTGAAGTTTGAAGACAGTATGGACATTATGTCGCAAAAGGGAAAAAATGAATAAAGAAATGGAAGCTTGGGGATGGGCGAGTCCACTTGGCGGATCTTTAAAGAGGCCTACTTTGGTATTTGTTCCACTGTGCGGAGCCCTGAAGGAAAGAATCGAATTATCTGAAAAATGAGATGTTGGAGTGTCACCGAGTAGCTATGTGAATCAGTACAATATATCCCAATGGACTAAAGCACACTGCTGCTAAAGGTTGTACCAGAAGGCGGTTAACTACACCAATTGTTGAATCTTTGAGTCTGTCGCCGATTCTGACTAACGATACAAAATGATCCACTGCATCATAGATCTAAAAAACTATAAATACAAGTTAGAGTTGTAGTTTTTAGAGACTCGAACATTATTATTAATACTTTCTGTCTAGAATAATAGTTTTTCACATTTTTACCGTAAGTTTGAAAGGGTTTTGAAGACTTCAAGAAGAACAGGGTTTTATCTCTTTTATTTTGGACGTGGGTCTCTTTCACTCTTCTTGATTTTCCTAAATAAAGACTTATTTTCTCATACCCAATTGATTTCAACATGATTAAAGGTATAATTTAAATTTCATGATATTTGGCTAAAAAACACATTCTTGGGGTGTGATTTAGTAAATATAGGTTCAGATTCTTGTTGGGTCTTGCTTGCTGATAGATTAATTGTAATTTAATGGCTATTTTGTCTAGTAGTTGTAAATGTAATTACCAAAAATTATAGTTGCGAATAAAACTTTTTTTGTGTGTTTTCGGCTTGCGAGAAAGAGAAGTTGTTAAACCTAGACTATTATTTTGATGGTCTAAGGTGTGGGTCCACATGAGGTTAATCTCGAGAAAGTAAGCCCTAGTCCCATATACTGATACTCATCTTGAGAGAGTGAGTGGGGTAAGTCGTAGGCTGGACTTCATGCAACAAGTGGGTGTTTGAGAGGAACCCATTTGAAGCGGGATAAGTTGCTCGATTGAGAACTTATTTCAACGTAAATCTTAGGCTAGTCACTATTACTCTATAAATCTTCTATTGAGATCATGTACCCAAAAAATTAGATTAATCCATGTTTCGGTCACATTTGAAGAATGTAAGTTCTCATTGCTTAAATTTTCTTGTTAATTTCGTAATTTTTTACTAATTGTCAAAAAATTCCTTCTTTGATATTTGACATTTTTGAGTCACCAATATAATATACCATGTTTTTAATCATTATTTTCTTTAGATATGACTAATTAGAATGAAATTCTATTTATCTACTTATTTTCGAAACCACTCCATTGGGACACGACCTCAAGCCTTAGTGGAGTTACTATACCATTGCATGATCGTGGACATTTGTACTGGAAGTTGTGTCATTGATTACGCAAACATACCCTTAATAGGATGGTAATGCACAAACATATCATAATCCTTGAGGAACTCAAATTATCGCATCTGGCGAAGATTAAACTCTTTATGGGTGAGCACATACCGAAGGCTCTTACGGTTTCAGAACTTATCTATTTGTACACCATGGAAGAAATGTCTCCAAATATTAATGGCAAATGCCAGTGTTTCAATCTGGAGGACATGTTGAATAATTTTTCTCATACACGGTAAGTTGAATACAAGAAGAAGATATAGCTTTATCTTGGTGCATCAATAGAAAACCTAAGCCGAATTTAGATGCATAACAATAGATCACATAAACTTTGAACCCTCCGGTAAAGACAAAACAGTAGTTATAGTCGACCTAGTGTTTAATTCTATGAATCTTTTTCATATTCATTTGATCACAAAAACATAACCGTATTTAGAGTTAACTTAGTCAACGGAGAAGCTATGGACGAAAATCCTTTCGAGAACCTCCAGTAATACTTGCTAGACCCAAGAAACTTAAAATATCTATCGGAAAAGTACGTCTGTGCCATTGTTTTACTAGTTCTTTTTTCTCATAATCGACTAAGATCCCTTCTCTAAATACTATATGCAAAAGAAAAACAAAAAATTTCAACCAAACCTCATATTTGTTAAAGTTAGCGAATAACTGGCGATCTTTGAGATTTTTCAGGACAACTCAGAAATTTCACATGTTCTTCCTCATTCATAGATTTATTAGGATATCATTACCAAAGATGACAACAAAAATGTACAAGTACTACTTGAACACCCTGTTTATCAAATCCATGAAAGTTGCAGGTGAATTTGTAGTCCAAATGACAAAATTTCAAATTCATAATGACCATACCTATATCTATAGAATGTTTTCGGAATGTCGCTATTTTTGACTCTATGTTAATGAGAACCAAATCTTAGATCTCCCTTTAATAAATGACTAACACCCTAAAGTTAGTGAAGCAATTAATGAATCTTTGGAATAAGATATGTTTTATTGATTGTTAATTAGATCAAGTGTCCATAGTCAATAAACACACTTGTACATCCTATAGGCAAATACTAGGTGTGATAAACCCCTTAACTAGAAGGTATTTACACTACTCTTTAAATTCCTTAAGCTCAGTTGGAGATATTTAGTAAGGAGGAATGTATATAAGTTTGTTATTTAAAAGAACATCAATTCCAAAGTCTATTTTTCTTTCGGTAGAAACTCCAACAAGATCTTTTGGAAACACTTTTAGAAACTTATTAACTATTGGAACTAACGCATGTCACGCCAGAAATCTAGACCCTAGACGAGACCGGCATCGTTGACCTCTCTAAGGTCGCAGGCAAGCCTACATACGTCATACATACTTAATATAGGGTAATTTTAGAAGAACATTTGAACCTTTATTCTTCTTAATTCATGCTAAACATTTTAAACTCAACATCATAGGGGTTCACAAATTGAAAATCTAATATAGTGATAATCAAATGAAAGAAACAGTTCACTAACTCACTTAAACGTATTTTTGCCAAAACGACATCAATACGAAGTATGAAATGAAAGTGTAAAGAAACACTAGTGGAACATGTTCCACTTTCTAAAGCTTACATCTAAGATAGATAATCATGGTAGACATCTTCGAAAGCATGAGGGCCTACCAAGTCCGAATAAAAGCTCCACGTTCGGATAGATGCAACGTCGACCTGTAAGCTCTAGTATCCACCCTTGCCTATACCTAAAAATATAGAGTTTTATGGTATTAGTACACACTTGTACTAAGTATGGGTATATGCAATAACACACCAAAGACATGCATGAGTAAGAATAGATCTTTCCTAAAAACATGATTATGGAAAGTCAAGTCAATGGACTTGCCAAATTGGGATTAAGAAAGTCAGAAAGTTTTCAAAAATTGGATTAGGAGAGTTAGTGAGTTTGCCAAATTTTGATTAGGAAAGTCATTCAATGAGAATAACATGCATCATCATACTTATCATATTGCACACAACAAATAACATCTTACACTTACACATATCATATTGCATATAGAACATAACATCTTTCATCTTATTCATTAATATGGCATGAGACCTTGGAATCATGGACTTAACATTACGACTTTCCAGAAACGAGGGCTCAACATATGGGACCTCAACTAGGGAGTCTGCTTTAGCAAACACACAATCTACTTCGTTCATTCATACGTATTGCATTTCATTACATTAATGGGCCATTATAAACACTAGTTATACCTAGCATGTAGTTTATGACTTTCATCAGTTTTATTGTGCATTGACCAAGAATGATCTTAAGTCATTAGTTGAATCTAACTCACCTTTTCATTATCATATCCTATAACCTTTAGTATCATTTATTTCATTATGTGCGTCATTTGAGGTTGTCCTCCTTCATTCATTGGGAACATTAACTTTAACCGACATAGATCATGTGAGCATCATGACATCATGTGTCATGAAACCCCACATGGAATCACCGGCCAAAGTGCTATATTGGCAGTATAGGTTCGAAGACTAGGAGATATAAGGAGACTAATACCCGGCATGACGGACAGTCTCATCTCATGACAGTGACGTGAACCTCTGCCCTTCCCGAAAGAAGGCACGACCGCTCTTAGAAAGTCTATCGGTGCTCATTATAATGTTCCATTGCACTCAACTCATACATCATGGAAGATGGCTTCTAGGATGAGGACATCATCACTTAATAAATGATTGTTCATCTTATCATTATTATTAAGTGTGTTAATCTCAATACTTTCATCAGAGTGTTCATAGGGACTGGTCTCTTCATTAACTTTACACTCTCATAGGTGAGTACGTTTTGGTAACATTTACTTAGGTTCATTTGATATTGCTTTCATAATTTACACTAGCCTCATATTATGTTGTCACCACATTCATTATTATTATCACATTTGCTTTTCATAGTTACGCATCCCTTTTTACGTGAATGTCCATATTATCATATGCTAATGCACTTTGCTGTTTGGTGTGTTCACACTTAATTGATCATTTCATTGTTCATTTCATCATTTCATTGTTCATTTCATTATATACCAATGCACTTGGCAATTTATTCTATTTTACACGCATACTTAACCCTTGTAGGGTTTCATCATTTAAATACCTACATCATATGTTAACGTACTTTTAAACGTATGCTAGGGTTATGGATATATACATACAAACCATGAGGCTTCATGAAGAGTTTGTCTTAGTGATTCATATTTACCTAAGATTTTGTGGTACAAGACTTATGCATCTTGTAGCTATGCCAAGATATTGATTTCGATCTTTAGAGGCAACATTCATTAAATATTTACTTACGTATGACTTGAGTGTCAATGCGGGATTGGGCAAGGGAAACCAATTTCGAATCCCTTGGACAACACTTAATCTTATTTTAAACTTGATATTCATATTTTTCAGATTTGGGGGACCCTACTTAAATTCCCACCAACCCCATAATATTTCCTTTCTTTTTCTCCTATCCTTTTTCGTTTAAGTCAAGGAGGTTTTGGGTTCAATTCCCCACAAACTCATTATTCTTCTTTTATTTTATCTATTAACATTCTAACCTAATTAAGAGGTTTTGAGTTCATTCCCCACTCTTCACATTTATTTTTTCTCTTATTTTCTCCTAACTATCTCATCCATTCAAGAGGTTATGGGTTCAATACTCACTAACCACATCTATTTTTCCTTACATTTTTGTCACGAAATTTTTATGAAATTTTCATTTACAAAGATCATGGTTTCAATATCCAATGTCATTATATTTTTAAAAAAATTTAAACGAACCTCATTTTTTAAAAAGTTGGCCGAGACTATAATTTCCAGCATGTTGGAAATTTCGTCTCTTCCAAGCCATTTTTGCCTTAAACTTTTGTTCTTTTTTTTTTGTAGCTTTCATATAATGATGTCTTGGGTTGAATCCCTAGTGATATAACTTATTTTGAATTCATTTTTAATTGCATTTTTTACCATTTTGTTTGGCCGAATCCAACCTTCCAAATGCTGGAAATTTGTTCACTATTTTCAGCTTCTTTTAATCATCATTCATACATTAATTCTTAAGGCATTTCGTGAAACATTTGGTGCATCTCTAGGTGTATTATTTCCATGATTATATTAAGCCAAGAATTACAATTTCATCCAGAAACATTACACTAATTTTATATCTCATGATTTACACCAACATTTCCACATAAAATTCAACCATAAAAACATATGATTTTTCATATACTTTCGGTTGACATAACTTAACATGCTTAAAATTCCAAATACATTATCAAGAACACATTATCAGGAAAATAAAACTTCATACAAAAACTTCCAGAAAACATAACAACAACATCATCTCTAACCTATGTTACATTGAGATCATACGGTTACTAAGGACTAGTAGTTCGACAAGAACAGGAACAACCCAAGTTTTTGAGTAGATTCATCTGAACCTTAAGGGTCTCTTGTGAAATTGACCAAGAGTAAAAACCTATACCTTTTATGAAGTTCAAACCTCGACTTGCTTCAAAGACTTTCTTCAACAATAATGTCCAAATCCCCTCAAAGACAACACCAACTCGACGGACAAACTTCTGTTTGCCTAGGTAATTGATTTTTGTTTGTTTTCTTATATTTTCATTGTGAGTTATTAATGTGTGAAGAACTTTGGTTTACCTACTGTTTTTTAAGTTATTTGGCAGAAATAGTGAGTGAGAGTGACAGCCACGTTTGAGAGAGAGATGAGCGTGGGAGAGAAGAGTTTTTTTTAGGATTAGAAGTCTAATTTAGGATTTAGAAAAATAAGGTTTTTATTTAATTATTCAAAAAACGATTTCCTTTTATTTTAAATCAGTTAATGAATAATCATTAATAATTAATTATATTAATTCAATAGATTAAATAAAAATCACATTAATTCATTACTTCCACCTAGGTTCCATCCCGGGTGAAGTAAGACTTATATTCAAGAGCTCAATTTTGCCTCTCTCTCCCCAAATTACCCCTCAACCTTATTAATTAAATAATTAATTATGTATTTAGGGTAATTATTATACTACCCTTATCCTGGAGAAAGACAATTTTACCCTTAGACGCTCCAAACCTAAGATTTCCTCTTTTTAATTCCGGTAAAGACTCCTTCGAGTAAATCTTCGTAATCGAGATCCCTACATGGTTGGACCAAAACTTTTCTAGGTAAACTAACTCCCCAAGTAAGTTTGTTTGACTTTAGCAATGGTTCAGAGGTCTTGTTCTACGCGTATCAATCCGTGTGAACCCTGTCTAATCATAGGCATTCTATACACATTATGCATTACTTAGCATGTTCATTTTTTAGGGTTGTTACATTATCCCCCCCCCCCCTCTTAAGAACAATTGTCCCTAAATGACACTTCTCTTTACTAACAATAACTATGTCATCAATACAATGTAGGCCTACAAAGGTAATTCAATACTCCCTATTAGTGAATATCTAATTCACATATTAACATGATGGTGCACATCCTTGAAACCTATAAGTAGATTCACATTAATGGACTAAAGAACTCTTTCCTATACTAGTGTCTCAAAGAATACAACATAAGTAAACGTGTAAGTCATACAAATCAGCAACCAACATGACGACTCAAACATATTAACATCATATTTGTGCATTAACACCTTACACAGTCTATTACCTGAAAGAATAATTAAGGATACGCACCCGATACTTCACAAGAGATGCCTTCCCCTGCACCCCTAGACTTGAGTGTGAAAAAATCGTTGCATCCTTGAAGCCT
The DNA here is from genome assembly GCF_036512215.1 of Solanum lycopersicum. Lineage (NCBI taxonomy): Eukaryota > Viridiplantae > Streptophyta > Magnoliopsida > Solanales > Solanaceae > Solanum > Solanum lycopersicum. Next base: position 45,457,254 of record NC_090808.1, on the reverse strand, counting down.
CTTCACTTGGTCATTTGGTGTGTTTCACACTCTTATTTCATTATTTCATTGTTCATTTCATCGTTTCATTGTTCATTTTATCATTTCATTGTTCATTTCATCATATGCTAATGCACTTGGCCATTTAGTGTATTTTAAACTTGTACTTAACCCTTCTAGGGTTTCATCATTTCATTACATACATCTTAGGTTCACTTACATTTAAATGTGTGCTAGAGTTATGGGCATATAAATACAAGCCATGGGGCTTCATTCATAGTTTGTCTAAGTGATTCATATTTACCCAAGATTATGTGGTACAAGACTTGTGCATCTTGTAGATATGCCAAGATATTGATTTTGATCTTTAGAGGCAGCATGCATTAAATATTTAAACACGTATGACTTATGTGTCAATACGGGATTGGGCAAGGAACTTGATTTCAAATCCCTTGGACAACACTTAAACTTATTTTAAACTTTATAATCAAAATTTTCATATTTGGGGGACCCTTGTTCGATCCCCATCAACCCCATAATATTTCTTGTCTTTTCTCCTCTCCTTTTTTATTTAAAGCAAGAAGGTTGTGGGTTCAATCCCCCACAAGCTCATTATTTTTTCTTTTATTTTATTTCTTAACCTTCTCACCTATCCAAGAGGTTGTGAGTTGAATCCCAACTCTCCACATTTATTTTCTCCTATATTTTTCTCCTAACTCTCTCATCCATTCAAGAGGTTGTGGGTTCAATCGTCACTCATCACATCTATTTTTCGTTGCATTTTTCTCATGAAATTTTTATGAAGTTTTCATATAGTGAAGTCATGGTTTCAATCCTCAATGACCACAAATTTTAATTTTTTTTTAAAAAAATGAAGATCATTTTTTAAAAGATGGCCGAGACAATTTCCAGCAGGCTAGAAATTTAATCTCTTCCAATCTATTTTTGTCTTAATCTTTTCTTTATTTTTTCTGTAGCTTTCATGTAATGATGTCTTGATTCGATCCTTTCATTTATTTTTTATTCATTTTTTTTTCATTTTTTACCAATTTGTTTGGCCGAACCCAACCTACCAAATGCTAGAAATTTGTTCACTATTTTCAGCTTCTTTTTATCATCATTCATATGTTAATTCTTAAGGCATTTCGTGGAACATATGGTGCATCTTTAAATGTAATCTTTTTATTGTTATATTCAGCAAAGAATTAAAATTTCATACAGCAACATTACACCAATTTGACACCTCATGCTTAACACAAACATTCGCACATAAAATTCAATCATAAAAACATTTGATTTTTCACATACTTTTTGTGACATTACTTGAAATGCTTACAATTCCAAACACATGACCAACAATACATTATCACGAAAATCAAACTTCATACTTAAACTAACAGCAAACATATCAACAAAATGTTCTCTAACCTATTTCACATTGAGATCAAATGGATACCAAGGACAAGGAGCTCGACAGGAACGGGAACAACCCTTGTATTCGAGTAGATTCATCTGAGCTTTAAGGGTCTCTTGGGAAAGGGTAAAAGAGTAAAAAAACCATACCTTTTATGACATTAAAAACTTGACTTTCTTCCCAAAATCTTATCCAAAAATCATGTCCAAATCCCCTCAAAGGCAACACCAACTCGACGGACAAACTTCTCTTTGCCTACGTGATTGATTTTGTTTGTTTTCTTATATTTTCGTTGTGAGTTCTTCAAGTGTGAAGAACTTTTGCTTACCTACTGATTTTTGATGTTATTTGGCGGAGAGAATCGTGAGTGAAAATGATAGAGAGGTGAGAGAGTGAGATGAGCATGGGAGAGAAGAGTTTTCTTAGGATTAGGAGTCTAGTTTAGGATTTAGTCAAATAAGGTTTTTATTTATTTATTAAAAAACTGATTTACTTTTCTTTTTAAATGAGTTAATGAATAACAATTATTAATTAATTATATTTATTCAATAGAATAAATAAAAATCACATTAATTCATTGCTTCCACCTAGGTTGCAACAGGTTGAAGCAAAACTTCACTTCAATAGCTCAATTTTGGCTCTCTCCCCCTAAATTTCCACTATACCTTATTAATTAAATAATTAATTATATATTTAGGGTAATTATGAAATTACTCTTATATTGGCAAAATACTATTTTACCCCTAGACCCTCCAAACCTAAGATTTCCTTTTTTAAGTCGGTAAAGACTCCTCCGAGTAAATTATCGTATTCGAGAGCCCTACATGATTGAACCAAAACCTTTTCTAGAACAACTAACTCCCCAAGTTAGTTGTATTGGCTATATCAAGGGTTCAAAGGTCTGGTTCTACGCGCATCAATCTGTGTGAAAATGGTATAATCATAGTCATTCTAGACACATTAAGCATTAAGTAGCATATTCATTTTTAGGGTTGTTACAACTCAAGAGTTCGAATATTAGAACTTTAAACCTTAACCCAAACAAGATGATAGATATACCCCTTAGAAATCATCTTTCATGCCTTAACGTAATAAATGAATCAGCCCGTAGATGTAAAGCTACTACCCTTCCAATATAAGATTGTATCGTGTCAAAACATAAAAATGAATGATCCTAGTTCTACAATCGACTGAGGAATAGTAGGAATATACTTAATAGATGCCTATAATGATATCAACCATTTCTAACTCCACAAGATCTTCTGAGTTGACTTTCTAAGAGATAGTGACATAGTAATTTCTCTATGCCCTCCAGATGTAACAGGGTCACTGGATGGTGCAGCGATTGACAAGGATTCTGAGATTTTCTTGACTAACATTGAAGATTGTTTCTATATAAGGAGTTACAACGGAAATAGTAGCCCCTGGATCTAACAAAGCGTAAACATCTAAGTTAAATACTCATAACATACTAGTGACCTCTTCAGGAGAATCTTCCTGATCCTAGCATGCTTGGAGAGAATAAAACATATTTTTGAGGTGATCGTCACCTGTACGAGATTAGTTACCCTGATGAGCAGGCTGATGTGATGATGGTGCTGAAGTTGTAGAACAGTGCTATCATTATTGCCTCCTTTACCCTATTTAGAAGAAAAACAGTCTCGCACCCTGTGACCAATCTAACCACACCCAAAACATCCTTTCTTTCTTGCAAGACACTCGCCTGGATGGTTCTTACCACAAATATGACAACTTCGGTAGGTTTTGTTTCCTGAAATACTACCATAAGACTTGAAGCTTGATGTCATACCTTTCTGATCATGTCAAAACCTGGATGATATTACATTAGAATATTAACGTGCGGGGTTGAATACTTCTATTGAAAATACTAATAGTTCTGTGTCCTACCCTTTTTAAACCATAACATGTTCCTTAAGCTTATCCTTATCAACCTACAGAGCATGACTCATTAGCCTAAACATCTTGATATTTTCCAACAACATAGCATTCATACATTCTATTTTCACTAAGTAGGATACCCCATGTAGAAACTTGGACATTTGAACCCTTGAATAGGCAACCATGTGAAGAGCATTCTTGGATAGTTGGATGCACTTGATTCCTTACTCTTGGAACGACATGCTATGTTGCCTCAAATTAATCAACTCCTGAGTTGTTGCCTCCCTCAACTCAACTAGTAATAACTTTTCTAGAAAAATTCTTACTTAAGCAATAAGAAGTATAGAAGCTACAACTGTACCCCTGTTTTCTTTCCATTGAGTAAACTCAATGTAAGCTATATCCTTAAGCCGATAATATAGTAACTCCACCTTATCATTTCTAATCACATAATTCAATCCAAAGATCATCTTGACCTCATCTATGAAGTTTTGGGAATCCTCACCAATGTTTGACCCTAAAAACAAAGAACGATTCATCCTAACAAAATCACGAACCCTGGCTTCCGCTAATCCACCAATAACATTTGTAGGTATTGGAATAGCTGGTTATTATGGTTTGTCACACTCTACGCCATAGCCTAAATGATATTCTGAAACTCAACATTCAGATGAGCTATGTTAATGTTGTGTGCATTCACATTGCTCCCGTGTGCTCAATAAGGAGGCATGATCAGAAAAAGCAGAATGATTTCGAAAGAGATCATACCATAAACATGATAAGAATATCAAGACAGTGAATTTTCCTAAAATAATTGGTAGCCTCCCTCTCTTAACATTACAATACTTCACACACATAAAAATGACTCTATTGAATGAGACTTCTGAGACATCATAGGACTGTTAAACCTAGTGGTTTAAAAAAAGTTTTTCATTCCTCGAGGCTACCTTAGGGACACAGGCACGGGACAAAAATCACAAATGACCATAAGTTAACCCCACTGGCATATCAAAAGAATACTCAATGATTTTCAACATAATAGTCATATTTTTCGAAAGATAGAAACGTATCATCAAATGAAATTATGGAGAATACCAAATTGTTATCATCACTCATAGAAGTAAGCTTGGTCATGACATCAGGAACTTGAGCAATTGTGATGTCCAAAATATCCAAATTGTTGTGCATCTCGATAAGATTTTACCAGGTGGTATTGAGTTTAGTGGTCGACACACATGTGGAGAAGTAGACTTTACATTTGACAGGGGTAGCACCCACATCGTCCATATCAGTGTTGAGGACCCAGGATCAGCCGAAACGAGTAAAAACCAATGCTAAAAAAAGCATGGGAGTTGTACCTCTGTTTAAATTAGAACAAGAGTGAAGTCTTCTAGAAACATGAAGTGTGACTTAAAGATGTGAGTGATAATCATGGCAAATGGAAGATCAGAAGGATCTGGTATGAAACACAGCATAGCGGAGATGATAAAGGAAGATAAATAAACTTTAACACCAGAAACCAAAGAGTACGCAAACAGAGTATCCCGCTGAATAAGCATAGAATGAGAACCAGCTCTAGGAAGGAGGGTGGTAAAACCAATACGAGCTAGCACCCGTATCTCGAAAGGGAGATGCTTAGGTCCTAGATTGGAAGATATAGGCGGATAGGGGTCAAGAACAATTTCAAGCTTTGCTTGGTAAAAAGGCACAACCAAGTCAAAGGGCTAATAGTTCTTTTGAGAGGCCATAATCGAAATGAATGAGATGTCCAACATAGAATAGAACTTTTTGCAATGAAGAAACGTGTGCTTACCCAACACTAAAGACTTAATTTCTCCTGTCTTAGTGAAACGAAGATTAACTCAAAATAGATAAATGAGTTATTTTTATCAACCCTAAAACTCGAAAAAAAATTTGATGTCGAAGTCAAGGGAAGAAATAAGATCAAGATAAACAACCCTTCCACGCACAAGGCTTTTGTCTTTCAATGAGTGAAAAAGAGATTCATGAGACGAGTTGCAAAAGTCAACCTTCTAATCAAGGAAACTATTAAAATCAAATTTGTAATTATTTATGGATGATCAACAATAAAAGGATTAATCAGGGAGTTTACCTAGGGAGGAAGAGAGGAGGCTTGGAAAAGATCATCAGAATTGTAGTCGACAAAAATGGAGAAGGTCACCTTTCCTTTGCCTCTATTGCAAGTTCTCGTGCGAGTGGTTGGAGAATTCTTTGTCATTGTAGATCAAGAGAAACAGAATAAGAATGTGAGGAAGAAAATAGTCAAGAAGAAGAGATGTAAAAATAAGGAGACGGGAAGAGGAAGAGACATGAAAAGACATAAAGGGAGAACTGAATAGATGGACTTAAACCAAGTACATGCAGAAGGTGTAAATAATAGGCTAATACAGAAGGAAATAATTGTTTAGATGGAAAACACAATATACGAGTTGGAAGAAATATACATAAAATAGTAAACAGTTAATGCACACAATAATGTTTACAAAGTAAAAGATTCTCAATGACATATAAAGCTTTCTGAAGAGAACAAAATCGTTTCTATTAGAGAGGTTTTGTAAAAAATTAGCTAATTAAAAATCAGTGCTAATAAATAAAATTTCAATATTACCGTTTAAATCATGATCTCGTATAAATTGATGTTTGATGTCAATATGGTTAGCTTGAGAATGATGCACAATTTTTTTCGACAAACAAATTATACTAGAATTATCACACATAATTTTGACTGGTTTAAAAGACAAATCATAATTACTTAATTGATGAACCATCAACAAAATTTAAGCACAACATTGACCAATTGAAATACAATCAGCCTCAGTAGTCAAAAGAGATACCAAGCCCTGCTTTTTGCTTATTCCAGGATATTAATAATTTCCACATAATTTCACTCATACCACTAGTACTTTTTTGTTGTTTGTATCACCTGAATAGTCAACTTAAGAAAATCCTTCAAGATTTTTTTTTCTTTTGGATACCATAAATTAATGGATGTTGTTCAAACTAAATAACAAATAATTAACTTTACTACCACTAAAAGAGATTCTTTACGGGCTGATTGAAACTAAGAACATTGGCAGACACTAACAATGATATCTGGTCGACTGTAAGTAAGATACAATAAAAATTGTAAGCTACATACTTTTCGTCAACCATCTTATCTTTGTCATCTTGGTCAAGAGGACATATGGAACTCATTGGAGTACCTAATGACTATTAGTTTTGCATGCCAAACTTTTGAATGAATTTTTTGCAATGCTTTCTCTGACAGAGGAACGTACCTTTCGAATATCGCTAGATTTGTAGTCAAAGAAAAAAAGTTATTTCGCCCATCATACTCATTTTAAATTCACTTTGTATAAGAATGGAAAATTCTTCACAAAGAGAGATATTAGGACATCCGAAGATAATATCATCAACATAAACATGAATAATAAGGTTCTCATAGGAGGGTCTTTTAATAAAAGGAGTTGTATCAATTTTTGTACAGGTAAAACCGTGATTTATAAGGAATAATCTAAGACGATCAAACCAAGAATGAGGTTCTTGGTTGAGAACATACAAAACTTTAGTAAGATTGGAGACATGATAAAGAAAATTGGGATTTTCAAAGCAGAAGGTTGTTTTGTGATGAGTCCACCAATCGGACTCATTTAGGGCTTTATTTCGATCCAAATTGTTTCCACCTATGCTTATTTCGTCTCAATTTTTGATGAAAACTCTTAAGTTTAAGCTATTTGAAGATTTAGTGGCAGCATGGACACTTATGTGCAAAAAGGCACAAAAGGCTGAAAAGGACTTAAAACGTAAGCCTGAGACTTGACAATCACACTTGGCGAATCGCCGAGGAGAATCACTATGTCCTTTGTTCAAGTACGTGAAACCTTGAAGGAAGTGGATCAAAATGTTATGAAAGGAGCAGTCTATGTAACCGATTAGTTTCTAAAAGAAGAGTTATACCGCCTAAACATCCAAGACACAAAGTTGTTGAAGGTAAATACAAAAGGCGATCAACCAAAAAAAGGTGAATCGCCCATTCATACATCATGACTAATCTCACCGAATGGTTTAACACAACATTTAACCTTAAAGCTATAAATACTAGTTGTAGGGGTTATTTTTAAAGAGTTTGAATTCAACTCCATCAAGACGGGATCAAGGTGTTGCTTAGACTTGACATCAATAGCTAACGCGGATTCAGATCTATGTTGGACCATGATAACACCATTTTGAAAATGTAGTAGTCGAACTCCCAATCGGGACAACCTATGCACATCACAGATTACCTCTTTCTTCTCATCTTCTACATGGATCTAATACCCATGGACATGGGACTCAAATAATCCGCAACTAAATTGTCTTTGAGGAAGCACATATAGGAGACTGTTGTTATTGGTGAACACATCTTCATGCAGTCTGTAAAGAAAATGTCTCCAAATTTTCATAGCACACAATACTCCCACTAATTCAAGATCATGGGTCGGATAGTAAATTTCTTGTACCTTGAGTCTCTTTGAGGCATAGTTATCACCTTACCATGTGACATGAAGAAACAACCCAAACCTACTAGAGAAGCGTCAAAATACACTACAAACCCTTAGGTACGCTCCGGTAAAGTAAACACCAGAGCGGAGGTAATGTTATCTTTCAACTCTGTGAGGCCTCTTCACAAACTTCCAACCACTCAAACATAACTGTATTTTTAGTTAGAGACGTCAATGGAGAAGCAATAGAGGACAAACCCTCAATAAATCTCCTATAATATCGGGTTAATCAAAAAATCTTTGAAAATCCACGGGACTTAAGGGTCTAGGCAAAATCTTAACCAACTCTATTTTCATTGGATCGACCTCTATACCCACACTTCAAACAATATGTACAAGAATAGCAACCAATATTAGCAAAACCTTGCACTTGCTAAACTTAGCAAAAAGTTTGTCATCCTTGAGGAGTTGCAAAACTATCCTCAAATCACTCATATGATAATCATCACTCTTGGAGTATACCAAATTATCATCGATAATGACAATCACAAAAGAATCAAGATAGTACTTGAACACCCTATACATAAGGTCTATAATGTCTGTCGTGGCATTAAATATACCGAAAGACATGACTACAAACTAGTACTTACCATATCTTCTTCAGAAATTTGCTTTATGAATGTCAACTCCTCTAACTTTATGTTGGTCATAACCCAACCTTAAATAAATCTTTGAAAAGTAACTCGACCCTTGGAGTTGGTCAAACAAATCATTAATTCTAGGGAGAAGATACTTATTCTTTACAATGACCTTGTTCAATTGGCGATAGTCAATACACATCCTAAGAACTCATATTTCTTTTCCACAAATAATAACGGGGCACAAAATGGAGATATGTTTGGTCAAATATAACCCTTGTATAGAAAATCATTGATTTAAGATTTCAATTTTTTAAACTCGTCCAGATATATATGGTACATGATGAATTGGTATGGTAGAGTATTTGGTAATAAATCAATACCGAAAACTTTTTCATGTTCACAATGAATTCCAAGAAAAGTCACTGAAGAAGACTTCCAAAAAATATTTCACTAGGGGGACCAACTCAAAAGGAGGAGACTCGTACACAAGATCGTAGACCTTCAGAATATGGTAGAGGCATCCCTTAGAAATCACATCACAAGCTTTTATACACTAAATAATTTGACCTCTCAGGATTGAACTTCACCCTTTCCACTCTAAGACGGGTTCATTAGGAAACTTAAACTTGACTACCCTTGTTCTGCATTCAATAGAAGCAAAGCAAGCATGTAACAGATTCATCCCCAATATAACATTAAAGTTCAATATCATGTTCTATCAAATCAACCAATGTGACTCTACTGGACAATGAGATGGACAACTAGTATAGACTCTCTTAGAAACATAGAGTCACCCACCCTATAGAAACAGGAAAGGGTTCTTATAATACATCGTGGAGTATATTAAATTTCATAGACACTAAAGGAGTTACATAAGAAAAGGTGGCATCAAGATCTAACAATGCAAAAATTTTAATTGAAAATACTTGCAACATACATGTAATAACATTTGGAGAGTTGTCTTGATAACCTTGGGATATGAGAACATAGAATAGGTTCCTCTTAGGAGAACCTGAGTTAGGACCACTTTCTTTTGCTTGATTATTCCATCTCTTAAATATTTGTCATTGGAAAATCATTCACCATGTGGACACTCTTTCCACATCAAAAAAAATATCCTTTTCAACTAGTCACTTGATCTCGTGGCTCTTGCCACATTCGGCACAATTTGATTTATCACCTTGAGAACTACGAATTTTTTCTCCTTGTGGCTTTGGGTTAAGTACCCTATATTTTTTGTCCCTTGATACATTGGAAGGAACTTGGTTGGAAAACCTCTTCTTAAATCTTTGCATATCTTGGATCTCAACCTTACCTTGGAAGCACCTCCGTCATAGTGTCTTGCCCTCTTGGCGTCCCTATTTCTCTTCTTATGCCTAGTTTCTTCAACTTAGTTAGAATGCACCATGAAAGATGAATGCCTATATTATCATGAAGCATTGCCTCATGACACGCTTCCACAAGATCATTTGACACACCCGTAACAAAATGACTCATTTTATCTCTAGTATTAGACACCAAATACAAATCATACTTAGAAAACTTAATGAACTTCAAAGAGTATTCTTGGACTCTCATACCTTCTTGACTAAGGTGGACAAATTCTTCAACTTTTTCTTCTTTTTTCTCCCATGGGAAGTTTCTATCAAAAAATGCCTTCCTAAAATTTCCCATCTTATGGGACCCGCCCTCAAAGCCCTATTTTTCATCCATTGAGTGTACCATATTTGAGCCAAATCCTTCACTTGATATATGGATTGATCTACCTTCTCATTCAAAGTTACCCCCATAGTAAATGAGATATTATATACCTCATCAAGAAAGTATTGCGGATCCTCATTCACCTTACACCCAACATTAAAGGATTCATTCTAGTGAAGTCCCTCAAATATGAAGCCATTGTACTAGAATTTTTATTCACATGAGTCCCAATTTCACGATCAGCTTATGCCATCATAGCTTGAGCTTGTGTAGTTACAACATGACATTGAGTAGCCATGACTTGGGACATGTTTTGAAAAGCCTCCATTATCTCTCCATCTATCAAAATAGGAATATTGAACGAAACTTGTCCACCTAGAGGAACTTGCTCATTCGGTGGAGCTTGGTTACCTTGGGGATGACATTCGCAACCTCCTCTCTAACCCTTCTTACGGCTGCTCTCCTAGTAGACATATCCTATATCAACAAGAAAAATATTAAAATGCATGTATATATAGTGGCAAGACTCTTAGAAACAACTATAAGAATATCAAAAGAAGTGAATGTTCCTAAGAATCATATAGCCTCTAATTCATAATTGTGGCGTGCTTCACAGCCATAAACAAGATACTAACAGACGTGATTCATCATATATAAATAATAATTATCATTCAATAACCTTATGGTCTAACACCACATTTGTCACGACCCGAGATCACCCCGATTTATAACAAGGCATACTCTACCTTAAAGAGGTCTTATCCAAGCCCATCATTATTTCATAACAGATTGAAACATACAAAAATATTTAGAACTTTAACAATCAATGTCAAACTCTTTCATATATTAAAATAGAGCGCCTAGACTTGTCTACTTAACAATCTTGGTTAAACATAAGAATCTAAACATAGGGACCTTAGCCCTTACAATCGAAAGTATCCACATAAGAAGTACAATAGTAGTTTAGTACAAAAATAGAAGAAATAAACATATTGGTATCATGTTGTCCTCAAATCATAAGAACAAACCAACTAGACTTGAAGAATGCTATCGAAGACTTTTGTTCTTCTTCAATAAGACCTACAAGCCCAAACCTACACTTGGTAGAAAAAGAAGAGAATATGGGTTAGTACATTCCAGTTGTACTATGTATGAAAGTTATGAAATTAAAACCATTATTACATGAAAAAAGAAACCTTTAGTTCAAAGAACACACTATTTCAAGTTAAAATCCATAATGCACATTCTAATAATACACAATCAATCCATAACATAGTATAAAAATATATTTAAGATTACAAGAAACATTATAATAACAACCACCTTTCATAACATACACTCTTGATTTCATTTAATCATTATATCATAAGACTTTACACACTAGCCCCTTTTTAAGACTGCTAGTGCAATATTCATATGAGGCCTCATACCATAACACATCAAAAAACACTAATGAGGAAACAAGCATAGACAGATACTTCATTTATTCTTTTTTTATCAATATAGAAAGTTCGCCATAATCCACATACACCAAGTGAGGTACATGGTATCTGGTTTCAACCCCTCACACTGATGGGAGGGTGTCCTACTTGACAATGTACGACATAACATTAATGATAGTATATAATATACTAGCTAAAACTTATGTGGGCTTCATAATTGAGGGATATGATGAATATTACTACAAACCCTCTTTATACATAATGGTATTATAGTTTCAATCTCATGAGATCATTCAAGGAACCTTCCTTTTATTCAGAATGAACCTATCTCATGCATATCCTCTCGGGTCGAAGCTTGATTCCCTTTTTAGGTAACCTTTAGCCTTTATTTAAGCACTAATTTATAAAGAATATCTTAACGATTTAATTCCTCATATATAATTACCTCAACGGTTAAAATATAAGAAGATCTTTCATCATAGAACCAACATCATCTGAGAATACTTCTTTCATAACATAGTAATTTTAGGGTGCATGCGAATTACCTTCAATTATACATAACAACACAACTGTCATTATATCAAAACATTCATATTCATACCATAGCATAATATTCGTAACACATCATACATGCTTGATAAATCTTAAGGATAAAGGGAAGAGGAAAAATAATTCTACTCCACAATACATAACCAAGCAATTATGTTCATCAAAATTGAACCAACAATTCAATACAATAAAACTCATCATCTTGAAAGCCCTTACTTATAGCCGTCAAGAATTTACCCTACTTCCTTGTCATGGATTCATCATGTATATCATTATCACCATACAAATAATGAATTATAAAAGAACATTCTTCATTCTGATCATTTAATCACTATCAACCACAACAAGGGTTTAGAATTTATAAAGAATGGAGGTACGTTGATCTTGGGTTATTTCATTTAAAAACCATAAAATTAATTGAATTCATCCAAAAAAAACGCAAATATAGTAATAATTAATCAATTTAGATCAATGAAAAAAAGTTTATAAAGAGATCCATGTGATTTATTGAAAACCTTGAAATTGGGGATTTTTGAAATCCAACATTGAAGAGACTCTTGGCAAAGTATCCCATGCCACCATACCTAAAGGTAATTCACCATGAAATTTTGTTGAAAACCTTGGAGCTTGAGCCCTCTCTATATGCTTGATTTCTTTTTAATGGTAAAACATGGTAGAGATAGTTTTGAGAGAAGTGAGAGCTTTTGATTTAAATTTGGGAGTTTATATTTTTTTTTTTTGGGAATAGGTGTAAAAATGACTAAAATCAATATATACTTAAAATAAAATACCCAAAACACCTCTCACTTAGTTGGACTATTAAAATAAAAGTCCAACTTGACCTCACTAGTTAAATCCCATCCATCGCTCACGAGCCCCTTCATGAATCGTTAAGAACAACACATGTTGTGGTGTGGCTCCTGAAGGGTGAGGCAGTAGCATCCAAAAATGGTGCATCAACCTCACAAACCAAGTACTTTTTATGACCAGGCCCCCTTACTCGTCAATATGAACAAAGTCCCATTAACTAGATCATAGTGTCTAGGGTAATTGCCCCTTCAAACATACAAACCTTCTTTGAAACAAAGGCAACTCCACGAACACCTTCACGACTCATGGACTGGATCACCCTACTGAATTTAGGGGAGTTTTCTAAGAAAATTGGAGTCCTTCTTCTTTGGCAAAAGAAAGTCAATGAGGACCCCCCCCCCACACTTGGCTATGGTCTTGACCATGAGCCATGGTCAAGCCCATGGATTTTGAGGCCGTAGCCTCCCTTTTGGGGCAACCTTGGTTTTAGGCCTTGGCTTGGCCCTTTATCTTGGCAATCCTCCTTTGGTACTAAGACTTTAAAAACATGGTTAGATATGTATCTATATATTCATAATCCATGTGAAGTTTTGTCCTTAAATGTCACCTCAAAACCCACTACATGACTCAACCCTACACAAGTTCAGATCACTAGTTTTAATGAGATCATGGTCATTCTTAAATAGTTTGGCTAAAAAAAATTTAAAACTGAGTTAGTTATATTAGATTAGGACTAAAACATAATTTAACGCTTTTAGACTTATTTATCATCATGTTGGAGTCTACCTAATTCATTAGATTTCTTAGGTGTAACAACCATGGTGTTAATGTTGTGGGGGTCAGGAGTAAAAATTAGGACGAAATAAAGTGTTAAACATTGTATAATGAGGAGATGAAATTTATATCAAACCAAGGCGATGACTATAGTTCAAACTATTGTAGACATGATATAAATCATGGTTGTGGAACAAATGAAGGGTGGGAAGATAGAGATCTATAATGGGAGACCGTAATCTGAATTTAAAAGCTAGGAAAAAGGATCGAAATGTGCCTCCCTATGAGAGTATAAAGCCGAACTATTAGCAAGGTGGATGTTCTACGGACATGCTCTTGCGTATCCTCAAAAAATTTGAAAGGCAGACAAGATGCAAGATGACATGAAAGTAAATGTCCCCCATCAGTCAGACCGTTACCTCCCATTCAGTGTCGACCAAACAATTAGAAATCCATATATGTCATATCCCATCTCACCTAAATGCAAGATCGAAAGGGTCTTTCCCTAGTGATACTATGTCTACCATCAAAAGTCAGATCTAAAATAGAGTTACGCCGTGGCAGACGTTAAATAAGGCATTGTTTGGGATGCAACCCAAAATCCTTTTTAGATCTTCTTTTGTTTCTGAGTAAAATAATAATGTGATGTTGGTATTGGTTGATATGATGGATGTGTTTGAAAGAGTGTATAAAGGACAATAATAGGTCCTGTAGGCGAGCCTCTTTTAGGCTTAGCGAACACGACTTCTTCCACCGTTTGAGTCACTGAGCCTTTACCTTTGATCCTCTAGGTTGGCGATAACAATGAACAACACTATAGGGATTCCTGTATGAGTAGAAGATCCTTTTACGATTGGCGATGAAACCAGATACTCGGTGCTTCACCGAGTGGATGGGCAAGTTTTATAAATATCACCGAAGGCGCAAAAAATGGATGGTCACTGCATGTAAAAGGTTCAAAATTCCATTTTCAATTACTCTCGCGCACTTTTTACTTTACACAAACTCACACCTACATTCTAGATTATATTTCTTGTTTTTAGAGTATTCAAGTAGTTGAATTGTGCTCGGATATGGACTATATTTCTTTTTCGGGATCAAAATTTACTAACTCTAACCCCATTTTTATTTCATTACTATTATATTCATTCACATAATATAAATTATAGTTGAATCTCTCTTAGTTGATTGAAGCACATACATTCTCTATTTCAGTTCAACTCTTGTAAAAAACTAGAATCTCATTTGACTATGATTTGAGTTGAATTTATTTACTTTGGGAGTGTGAAAATATTGTGAATCCTTTCATACTAAGTGTTGTGAATGTTTAGAATTGAGTTGTTTGGTATGCTGACTAGAGTTCGCCGAACGGTTCGGCGTTTTGCTAATGTCCCCTTACAACATTTAAACTAATGTCAAATGTGTAGTTTACTTTGTAACTTTTAGTGATCAAGATTGTGTTTCCAAAAGCATTCGTCGACTTGTCGAAAGATTTCCTGTTTGCCCTTTTTGTCTGCATACTCATACCCTCAGTGAATTGCTTTCAACAAATCGCCTGCATAAATAATATCTAACTTTGTCTTCAAGTGTTTGCTAAAATGGCTAGACCAAATGTAGAGGGTAGAGATATGTCATCTCGACAGGTAAGAGCATGGAAGTTTAAAAGAGGTAAATGATAGAAGACGCTAGCCAAGAAGAGGAAACAGAAGAAGAAGACATGTTCCAGTTAGAGGGTTCCTATAGACCCCACAATCCCTTCGTGGAAATGTGGAGTCTACACTACTATAAACTCCTTTATGGCAACGCAGAACATGGACAGAATGATTGCAGATAATATCACTGCAGAGGTTAAGACAACTAAACAGAAAGAGAACTAGAATAATAATATCGTGGGGACCATTGTGAAGTTCTAGGCTGATGCATCGGGTACTGATGCATCGACAAATTGATAAAGTGTCTAGATATGATACCCTCATAACCTCAGTCTTTTAACTTTGTTTCTCTACTATATATTTCTATTAATTTCATTTAGGGTCGAACACATTCGTTTATCATGGGGTGAGTCTTTGTTTGATGAATAGAAATGTTTGTGTTAATTTGGATTTTGTCTTATATATGTTTTTGGGTTGTTGATTTAAATTGTGTTTTATACTGATCGTGAGATGGTTTGATCTTATGGCTCAACTGTTTGATTTTAATTGCAAAATTACCCTTCCAATTAAATTTATTTTTTGAAAATGTTTGCCACCGCTTTTGTTTAAAATAGTTGTTCTCGTGAAAATTTAAGTATCGCTTCCGATCATGGCCGATAACTTGAATAGTGATTTCAACTTAATAAACATGAATTTACAGATACGACGATACCAAATGAAGTTGCATAGACAATGTGTGAACTTTCAACAGCTTTTTATGATTAGCCAATTGGCAAATTGATTCTCTTCTAATGACCATTGCACACTAGCGAAAGTATAAAGTCTTGTTTAAGTTAAGTATCGATGCCTTATGTGGTAATGTTACTATGAACTATGCATGAATACACCTAGAATTTCCCCCGTTAGTCAAGTCAATTCAGTAATGCTTTCTGTTGGAATTGTCTTAGGTACTTTTGAAGAATGTAAGTCGACATATAACTCTCTTGTGACCCAGCCTGCGAGTCTGTGAAACTCTCTTGAAAACCCTTGAACTTTACCTTTCTTTGGAAGAAACATGTAGAACATAAACATTTATTCATCTATAACCTATAATACTCGTGACTTTTGGTTAAGTGAATAGCTAAGTTAAGATAAAAGATTAAGTTGGGGTATGGTGAAAAGGAATAGGGAAGTAGCAAAGAGTAAGAACAGTCTCCTTTCACCCATGGTATTGCAAAAAAATGGAAACCCTCCTTATAAAAAATAGAGAAAGAGAAAATAAAATAATCAAAAGGAAGGTTGTAGATTAAAATTAGAAAAGAAATTTGGGTTTCCAAGCAATCCATGGATGTGAATAATCGGATGACTTAGAAGCACTAGAAGAAAAATTAATAGAAGAATGTAAATAAAAGGAAGTGTTGTGGGCACCACAATAAATGAGAATCTTTAGTAAATTATCCTAAATAATCATACCTTAACATTCAACCCCATTACAAGCCATGAAAAAACCTTGTTGATTTTGATAAAGCAGAAATATTCTCGAATTGAAAATAAGGGTAAGCATACAGGTGAAAACATGTGAGCGTTGTGTCTTATTCCTAAACATAGACTGATAATACACCTATATGTGAGAATCGGATCATCATGGCATTCCTATTATTTTATTTAATCTTGAACTTTCACTTGAAACAAATAATCCTTGAATAAGTAGTTTTAGTCTTGTTGCGTATGTTCATGATTGAGTCTTGTGTAGCACAATTTATACATTGTATTTGAACTGTTGAACATAAGTTCTACTTGAGACAATAAAAAGTTTATCTTGTGGGTGTTGATAAATCCACAAATTAGACTAATTTAGGGCTAAATTTTAAGGGAAATTTTTCAAAATAGCAATCTTTTAGCATTTAATAGGGTCACTTGTCCACACTTTCAATATTTATCTAAAATGTCAATATTTTAGTTTGTTATAATGTTGACTGTGTTTATTTAATTTTAAAAAATAAAAACTTTTAATAACAGATTGGAGAGAATCATAGGAGAAAATAATTCTGAAAAGGTAAAAATATTTCCCTTAATTTTTTTTCTTTACTTATTTTTACTTTTTTAAATATAATTTTATCTGAATTGTATTCGAATGAACTTCTTTAAATATGATTTTTTGTATTCGGATAAAATTCATTAAATATGAGTTTTGTGTATTCAAAATTTTGAATGAACTTTTTTTTACAAACCGAGCACGATAAATACTTATTTCAATTGAAAAATTAGACCATACAATTCAATACCTGATTGTATACCAATATGAAAATACAAATTCAAATCGGAATATAAACTAGCTGATATATAAAGTGCCATTGAAAATATAAAATGAGTCAAATAAACTAAAAAATCTATTTTACTAATGCAATTAGTATGAATACTCATATAATGAGTACGTAAACAAATTATATTTTGATTATCCAGAATTAAAAATGAATACAACATCAAATCTAAATATAAACTATTTGGTATACAAAGGGATATTGAAAACACAAAATGAGTAAAATAAAATACAAAATTGGTTTTTACTGATGCAATTAGATTGAATGCATATATAACATAAATAAATTGTATTTTAGTTGTTTAGAATTGAGAATGAATACAAATCAAATATAAATATAAAATTTGATAGTATACCATTAGGACGAATACAAAATCAAATCTAAATACAAGCTTTTTGGTATGCAAAGTAATATTGTAAATACAAAATAAGCAAAATAAAATAAAATGTTTGTTTTACATATGAAATTAGAATGAATACCTAAATAATGAATATGTAGTTTGGTTCTTTAAACTTGAGAGAGATGGACAATTAAGAACTTCAATCTGACAATTGATTCATCAAGTTCCATGGATTCAAGAAGAGTCTTTTCAGAACCATCGATAGAGCTACGATGGAGATCTAGAACCCGATGTTGAAATCGTACAAGTCGAAGAAATTTCTTAAACAAGTATATGAGATAACAATGGTGGAAACAGTAGAGAGTGTGAAAAGATTTGGGATAAAAAAGTAAAGAGAATATTAGAAATTGGGATCCTTTTTATTTTACTTTTAATTGGTAGTAGAGTTAAACTAGGTAACAGATGAGAAATAAAAGGATAGTAAATTTAATTACATTAGGATACATTATATTTGTCAAAATAATGACATAAAGACATTTTTAATAATTATTTTATAATATAGGTGTTTTAGATAATTATGTTAGAAATTTTGACTACTTTACTAATTTTTCCAAATTTTAATAGATATAGGATTCTCTAATGCTTGTTTTACTGAAGCCTGAGCATTACCAAATAAACTTGGCGCATTACCATAGTGACATACTTCAGTCATTATTCCAGCACGATGTGCTCTGAAGGTAGAGGATAAAATCGTCGAAGAAAGGAGCAGTTGGTGCACCACCGAACAGTTCTGTGAAATAGTACTAAACTGCCCAAGGTCGAAGATATGAAGATGTTATGGGCAAGAACAAAAGGGCTATGAACTATAAGAGGTAAATGGATTTAGGAATTCACACCCTCTCACTTTTTTCAAGTTGAATTACATCCACGGGGCGAGTCCACGAGTCATTAGGCGACCTCAACCAACCTCGCCGAACGACCCATCACAACACAAAATCTGAAAAGTATAAATACTAGGCTTAGTTGTTAATTAAAGAGTCAAAACATTATTATAGTCTTTAGACATTAATCTTTAGTTTTTCATATTTTCTCTCAAGTTTTAAGACGGGTTTTGGAAGACTTTAATATGGAAGGATTTCACCCTCCCAAATTGGAAGTAGTTCTTCTCAATTGTTTTTTCCTAAATATAGACCTATCTTCTTATACCCATTTTATTTCAACATCATTGAATGTATGTTCTTTTATTTCTTCATATGCGGCAAAAATCCCATTATTGTGGTGTGATTTAGCAAATGTGAGTTAATATTATGGTTGGGTCTGTCTTATTAATAGCTTAGATGCAATTTAATGGTGATTTAGTCTAGTCCTTATCGTTTAATCTAGTGGATTTGTAGTTGTAAATAGAGGTTCAACAATATGTTGTTGGTTTTTTAGAGAGAAAGGTCGCAAAAACAAGACTGCTAGATTGATGTCCTAAGGAGTGCATCGATATGAGGTTCAGCCCGAGAAGGAGAGCCATATTCACATGTCCTAACAGTCAGCTCGAAGGAAAGATTGTGGTAAGGCGTAGGCTGGTCTTCATGCGGCAAATGGGTGTCTGAGAGGAACCCCTTTGAAATGTGGTAAGTTGCTCGAGACAGCACTTATTTAATCAAAATCTTACCAGTTAGTTTTTTATCTGAATATTTTCTATCGAAATCATGCTATTAACTTGTATCGCGGTCATATCCCAAGAAATCCCCCTCATATTTTATTTTTCCTTAATTTTACCATTTTTGCGACTTTTGACAACCCTCCCATTTGATATTTGAAACTTTGGTGTCACCCTATTTTTAATTTATTATGTTTTTACTCGTAATCTCTTTAGCTATGACTAATATAATAGATTTATAATTAGCTACATATTCTCGAAATCGCTCCCTTGGGACACGACCCCAACCCTCGGTGGGTTACTATATTATCAACAATCATAGACACTTGAAGCTTAGTTAGTATTGTTCGTCGCGATAAGTATCAGAAACCCAGGGGTAGAATTCATAGAAAAATACGACCGGCGTAAATTTTTCAAGGACCCCCATTTACGAGTCATAGTTCATCTTACGGACCATAGGTCACCTTCATAGTGAGTAGAGCATTATTATAAACTACATGTTTAGATATATGACCATCTTTAATGAATCGTAAATATAACCACGGTCCATCGATTGTGTTTGTAGGTTTTAGATATGACTTTAAATTTTCTAACTCTCAAGACTCAATCCATGGAATCATTCTATGAACCATGGCAGTATACACGCTCGTTCTTAGCTTCGTAGTTAGCAATCCTAAGAAAAGATCACCCGATTCTACTCGTGATACAACCTATACTTTTTAAAATTTATACCCATTAATTTTTTCCCTTAAATTTCCACACACATCACACTCCCTTTTAAATTGTTTCCCTTTCTTTTTCGTACACCCCCTATTTGTACCGACCGATTTAGTCGTTTTGAGAAGTAGAGTTAATTCTGCTAATAGCTGTCTTGGTCGACGGATCCCACGACTGACCGTCATGGGCACGATGGACCATCGATGATATGGCAGGATATACCGTCGTGGGCACGACGGACCGTCACAGACCCTTTAGTGAAATTTAGTCTCTGAACTTTGTGACGGAAGACACAGGACGGACCGTCGCAGGCACGACGGGCCGTCACAAGCTTCGTAAACCTAACTGGGTCGGATTTATGTTAAAATTTTAAAGGGGCGCTTTGGACTATTCCTGCTTATAATTATAAAGTTAGTGGTTGAATATTAATAATTCAATTACTTGAGGGTTAAAGGAAATAACCTTGAATTAATTAGTGGGTTACTATTGTCATCTTTTATACTTAATTATATGGTAATTAGGGTAAAATAAAAAGAGTTTGAATAAGGAAAAAGAAGAAAGAGACAGAAAGAGAGGGAGAACGATCGAGAGAAGAGAGAAACGAAGAGGAAAGCAAAGCATTGGAGAAGTAGATTTCTTGATCACGGTTCTTCGGTGGAGGTAGGTTATGGTTTATGCTATTTCATAATAAACTCTTAATAGCGAATGATATGTATTGGTAGTATTGTGAAGTCTTCTATATGCTTAATTGTATGCTTGCATGATGTGATTATGTAATTGTAATGGGTTGGAAAGATGAGGTTGTAAAGCTTAAAACTAAAACCCTCTCTGTTAATGATGATGCCTTTGTATAAAAGAAGGCTTGATGAACTAAAAGAATGCGGTTAGTGGATCGGGTTTCATGTTCGGGCACCAGGATAGTATTAGTGGATCGGGTGTCACGTTCCGGCACCAGGATAGTATCAGCGGATTGGGTGTCACGTTCCGACACCAGGATAGTATTAATGGATTGGGTGTCACGTTCTTACATAAGGATAGTATTAATGGATCGGATATCATGTTCCGACACCAGGATAGTATTAATGGATCGGGTGTCATGTTCCGACACCAGGATAGTAGTAGTGGATCGGGTGTCACGTTGCGACACCAGGATAGTATGAGGACGATCGGAGTGTCACGTTTCGACACCAGGATAGTAAAAAGAATAAATCTTAAATTATGTTAATATATTCAATTTAAAGAACCTAATTTCTAAATGAGTATGGTATGGAGGCTTGAGCCCTCATAGATGTGCTTGGTTTGTGGCAAATGGTGATGGTACTGGTTGTTGTCACCTGTTAAGTATGTGGTTGGTTTTATGTTATTATCTGATATATATTGCTTTCTTTTCTGAGTTGGCCGATGATACCTAATCAGTTCTTGTGTTTTGTACTGACCCCTACTTGTATGTATTCTCTTTGTTATTTGTGGAGTGCAGCAAATGTGCCGTCGTCTTCAACTCAACCGCAACTCTACCCAGTCTTCATCACGTCAGATTTCAGGGTGAGCTATTGTTTTTAGCTTGGAGTGGATCTTTTTCTACACGTCTTGATGCCTTGAAGTTCTGGCATGGACTAGCTGTTTAGTTATTTTAGCTTCTTAGATACTCTTAGACTTAGTAATTTGAGGATAGATGTTCTTGTGATGATGACTTCTAGATTTTGGGGATAGTAATTGATAAATTTTAGAAGTTATTTATTGGTTATATTAATAAGTTTTAAGTCTTCCGCATTATTTTCTGCTTATTATGGTTGAAATATTGGGGTTTAGATTGGTTGGTTCGCTCACATAGAAGGGTAAATGTGGGTGCCACTCGTGGCTCGTTTTGGGTCGTGACAAACTTAGTATCAGGGCATTAGGTTCGTTGGTCTCATCACACAAGAACGAGTCTAGTAGAGTCTTGAGGAACGGTAGGGGGACGCCTTTACTTTTCTTTGAGAGGCTACAGGACTTTAAGAAAATCCCACTCTTTCTTTCTTTCGTGCTATTACTTGGATCCAATTGGTATCTAGGTGATACAAATTTGTATCTGACCCTCTTCACTATATTTCGCAGATGGTTAGAACTAGAGTAACAACTGCGCCAATACCAACACCGGCGAGACAAGATGCATCTGAACCAGCCACTTAGGTTGTAGCTCGAAGAGGAGCAGTGACAAGAGGCCGTCGTAGAGGTAGCGGGAGGACGTCCTCTAGAGGAAGAGGACAAACACCTAGATAATCTAGTACTAGGGCGGTAACTCCTCCACCGACTGAGGAGGTAGTAAGAGAGGGTGAGGAAGGGGAGAATGAGAAGGTGCAGAATGAGGAATTACCACCCCAGCCTACCCCAGAGATGATTAATCAGGTTCTTGCTTATCTTAGCGTGTTATCTGATCGGGGCCAGACACCTCCAGTGTTTTCTGCACCATCACCTCAGGTCCCAGGGGTACAACATGCAGCTGCCGTGGCTCCCCGCATGGATGCCTCATTGTAAATAGGCACGTTTCCTCGGTTGACTACAGGACCTATAATGACAAGTCATCAGCATGAACTCTTCAGTAAGTTCTTGAAATTGAAACCTCCAGTCTTCAAGGGTGCTGAATCTTAGGATGCTTATGATTTTCTGGTTGATTTTCATGAGCTACTACACAAGATGGGTATAGTAGAACGATTTGGCGTTGAGTTTGTGACCTATCAATTTCAAGGGAATGCCAAATTGTGGTGGCGATCATATGTTGAGTGTCAACAAGCACAAGCACCACCGATGACTTGGGCATCATTCTCTAGCTTGTTTATGGAGAAGTATATACCCCGGACTTTGAGGGATAGGAGGAGAGATGAGTTCCTGAGCTTAGAGCAAGGCAGGATGTTGGTTATTGCATGTGAGGCTAAGTTTCGTGCATTATCTAGGTATGCCACCTAGCTTTGCTTCAGTCCACAAGAGCGGATTCGCCGTTTTGTAAAGGGATTGAGGTCGGATTTGCAGATTCTAGCCTAACAGGTATCTACTGCAGCAAAATCCTTTCAGGAAGTGGTAGACTTTGTGATAGAGGTGGAGGGAGTGAAGCCAAATGACATCACCATGGCATCAGCAACTAAGAAGTTTCTTAAGGGAGGTGACTTTAATGGTTCTTACTCCAGAAGACAGGGTGCAGGAGGATACCTTGCCCGACCTATTCAGTCTTCACTGCAGGCTGTAGCTGGGGTCCACCGCAGACCGGTCAATATTTCTCTAAGTTTGGAGGTTATCCCCAGACTCCATCGTTCTCACAGAGACCTATGCTTGAACCTAGAGAGTGTTATGGAGGTGGGGAAATTGTACATATTAAGAGATATTTTCCAAAACAGAGTTACAGACCCCCCATAGTCAGAGGTAGAGGTAGTCATGGAAGAGGCCGCTATTCTGGAGGACGTAGTGGCCGAGGTAATAGTGTTCACCAAAACGGCCGGGGTGACGGGCAAACTGGAACTACTGCAGGGCAACATGGTAGGGGCAATGGGCAGACAAGTGATAGGGCCTATTGTTATGCTTTCCCTGGGAGATCAGAAGCGGAGACATCTGATGCTGCCATCATAGGTAATCTTTTGGTTTGTGATTGCATGGCTTCTGTATTATTTGATCCTGGATCTACATTTTCTTATGTATCATCCTCATTTGCTACTGGTTTTGATTTACATTGTGAATTGCTTGACATGCCTATTCGTCTTTCTACTTCGGTTGGTGAGTCGGTGTTAGTTGAAAACTTGTATAGGTCTTGTCTTGTAACTTTTGTGTGGATAAATACTCATGTAGACTTGGTTATCTTTGGAATGGTAGATTTTGATGTAATTCTGGGTATGACTTGGCTTTCTCCAAACTTTGCAATCTTAGATTGTAATGCCAAAACAATGACATTGGCCAAGCCTGGGACAGATCCGTTAGTGAGGGAGGGTGACTACACTTCAACTATAGTTCGTATTGTCTCCTTCCTTCGTGCTAAGAGAATGGTTAGTAAGGGTTTTTTAGCTTTCTTGGCACACCTCAGGGATGATACTACTTAAGTACCTTCAATTGAGTCAGTTTCGATAGTCCGTGAGTTTCTGGATGTTTTTCCTGCAGACCTTCCTGGTATGCCACCGGATAGGGATATTGACTTTTGCATTGATCTAGAGCCGGGTACTCGCCCCATTTCCATACCCCCATATAGGATGGCTCCCGCTGAGTTAAGAGAGTTAAAGGCCCAACTTCAAGAGTTGTTAAGCAAAGGCTTTATTAGACCAAGTGCATCCCATTGCGGTGCTCCTGTTTTGTTTGTGAAAAAGAAGGATGGAAGTTTTCGGATGTGCATTGACTACAGACAACTGAATAAGGTAACTGTTAAGAACAAGTACCCTCTTGCTCGCATCGATGATTTGTTCGATCAGTTACAAGGTGCTTGTACCTTCTCAAAAATCGATTTGAGATCTGGTTATCACCAATTGAAAATACGGGCAACGGATGTGCCCAAGACTGCTTTTCGGACCAGGTATGGGCATTATGAGTTCTTAGTAATGTCTTTTAGGCTTACGAATGCCCCTGCTGCGTCCATGAGCTTGATGAACAGGATTTTTAAGCCCTATCTGGATCCCTTTGTCATTGTATTCAATGACGATATAATGGTATACTCGAAGAGCAGGAAAGAACATGAGGAGCACTTGAGAATTGTATTGGAAATGTTGAGGGAGAAAAAGCTTTATGCCAAATTCTCCAAGTGTGAGTTTTGGCTAGATTCAGTGTCCTTCTAGAGGAATGTGGTTTCTAAGGATGGAGTGATGGTGGATCCTTCTAAGATCGAAGCAATGAAGAATTGGGTAAGACCTACTAATGTTACAGAGGTAAGGAGCTTTGTTGGTTTATCTAGCTACTACCGTCGATTTGTCAAGGGATTTTCTTCTGTTGCTTCCCAACTGACAAACTTGACTAAGCAGAGTGTTCCATCTGTATGGTCGGACGAGTGTGAAGAAAGCTTTCAGAAACTCAAGACCTTGTTGACTACTGCACCAATTCTTACCCTACCAGTGGAAGGTATGAATTTCATTGTTTATTGTGATGCATCCTATTCGGGTTTGGGTGCAGTGCTAATGCAAGAGAAGAATCTAATTGCTTATGCTTCGAGGCAATTAAAGGTGCACGAACTTCATTATCCGACCCACAATTTGGAGTTAGCGGCAGTAGTGTTTACATTAAAGCAATGGAGACATTATCTATATGGGGTTAAGTGTGAAGTCTATACGAATCACCGTAGCCTATAGTATATCCTTACTCAGAAAGATTTGAATTTGAGACAGAGGAGATGGATGGAACTTCTGAAGGACTACAATATCACTATTTTGTATCATCCGGGAAAAGCTAACATTGTGGCAGATGCGTTAAGTAGAAAAGCGGGGAGCATGGGAAGCCTAGCTCACTTACAAGTTTCCAAACGCCCATTGGCTAAAGAGGTTCAGATTCTGGCTAATGACCTTATGAGGCTAGAAGTAAATGAGAAGGGAGGATTTTTGGCCTGTGTGGAGGCAAGATCTTCCTTTCATGACAAGATTAAGGAAAAAGAGTTTACTGATGAGAAACTGAACCGGATTCGAGATGAGGTATTGAGAGGAGAGGCTAAAGAAGCAAAAATTGATGAGGAAGGTGTTTTGAGAATTAAGGGAAAGGTATGTATACCCCGCGTCGATGATCTGATTCACACTATTCTTACAGAGGCTCATAGTTCAAGGTATTCTATACATCCTGGTGCAACCAAGATGTACCGTGACCTAAAGCAACATTTTTGGTGGAGAAGGATGAAGCGTGACATTGTTGATTTTGTTGCTCAATGCCCGAATTGTCAGCAGGTAAAGTATGAAAACCAGAGGCCTGGAGGGACACTTCAGAGAATTCCCATTCCTGAATGGAAGTGGGAGAGAATTACAATGGACTTCGTGGTTGGTCTTCCAAAGACAATGGGTAAGTATGACTCTATTTGGGTGATTGTTTACAGGTTATTGCTCATTTTATTCCGGTCAAGGTGACTTACAATGCAGAGAAGTTAGCCGAACTTTTTATCTCAGAAATTGTTTCGATTGCATGGAGTTCCACTTTCCATCATATCAGAAAGAAGTATGCAGTTTACTTCTAAGTTTTGGAAAACATTGCATGCTGATGTAGGTACTAGGTTGGACCTTAGTACTGCATTTCACCCTCAGACCGATGGTCAGTCTGAGCGAACGATGCAGGTGTTGGAAGATATGCTTCGTGCATGTGTGATAGAATTTGTTGGTCATTAGGATAACTTCTTACCCTTAGTAGAGTTCTCATACAACAATAGCTATCACTCAAGTATTGGCATGGCCCCATTTGAGGCGCTGTGTGGGAGAAGATGTAGGTCTCCCATTGGGTGGTTTGATGTATTTGAGGTTAAACCTTGGGGTACAGACCTTCTGAGGGAATAGTTACATAAAGTGAAATGCATTCAAGAAAATCTTTTAGCGGCTCAAAGTAGACATAAAGAATATGCTGATCGAAAGGTTAGAGACTTGGAGTTTATGGAGGGTGAGCAAGTCTTGCTGAAGGTGTCACCCATGAAAGGGGTGATGCGGTTCGGTATGCGAAGTAAGCTTAGTCCGAGGTACATTGGTCAATTTGAAGTTCTGAAGCGCGTGGGGGAGGTAGCTTATGAATTAGCCTTACCCCAGGACTGTCAGGAGTGCACCAGGTATTTCATGTCTCTATGTTGAAAAGATACCATGGGGATGGAAACTATATCATTCGTTGGGATTCAGTCCTCTGTGATGAAAATAAGTCTTATGAGGAGGAGCCTATTGCCATTTTAGATAGAGAAGTTCGCAAGTTGAGATCAAGGGAGATTGCGTCCATCAATGTTCAATGGAAGAATCGACCCGTTGAAGAGTCCACTTGGGAGAAGGAGGCCGAAAAGAAATATATCCACACCTTTTCACAGATTCAGGTACTCTTTCTCGCCCTTGTTTTTGTTCTTGTGATCGTTCGGGGACGAACGATGGGTAAATTGGTATCGATTGTAATGACCTGTTTAGTCGTTTTGAGCAGTAAAGTTAATTCTGGTAATAGCTATCTGGGTCGATGGATCCCACGACAGACCATCATGGGCACGACGGACCGTCGAGGGGGTCTCGTTACAAAACACTTAGATTCTAAAAAATTGGGTACTGGGAACAACTCTTTGAACTATGCGACGATATGGCAGGACGGACCGTCGTGGGAACGACGGACCGTCACACACCGTTTAGTCAAATTTAGTCTCTGAACTTTGTGACGGAAGAAGCAGGACGGACCGTCGCAGGCACGACGGGCCATCACAGGCTGCGTAAACCTGACTGGGTCGGATTACTGTTAAATGTTTTAAGGGGCATTTTGGAATATTCCTGTTTATATTTGTAAAGTTAGTGGTTGAATGTTAATAATTCAATTACTCGGGGATTAAAGGAGATAACCTTGAATTAATTAGTGGGTTACTATTGTCATCTTTTATACTTAATTATATGGTAATTAGGGTAAAATAAAAAGAGTTTGAATAAAAAAAAAAGAAGAAAGAGACAGAAAGAGAGGGAGATCGATCAAGAGAAGAGAGAAACGAAGAGGAAAACAAAGCATTGGAGAAGTAGATTTCTTGATCACGATTCTTCGGTGGAGGTAGGTTATGGTTTATGCTATTTCATAGTAAACTCTTAATAGCGAAAGATATGTATTGGTAGTATTGTAAAGCCTTCTATATTCTTAATTGTATGCTTGCATTATGTGATTATGTAATTGTAATGGGTTTGAATGATGAGGTTGTGAAGCTTAAAACTTAAACCCTCTCTGTTAATGATGATGCCTTGGTATAAAAGAAGGCTTGATGAACTAAAAAAATGAGGTTAGTGGATCGGGTGTCACGTTCCTGCACCAGGATAGTATTAGTGGATCGGGTGTCACGTTCCAGCACCAGGATAATATTAGTGGATTGGGTGTCACGTTCCGACACCAGGATAGTATTAATGGAGTGGGTGTCACGTTCCGACACCAAAATAGTAGTAATGGATCGGGTATCACGTTCCGACACAAGGATAGTATTAATGGATCGGGTGTCACGTTCTGACACCAGGATAGTAGTAGTGGATCGGGTGTCACGTTCCGACACCAGGATAATATGAGGAGGATCGGAGTGTCACGTTCCGACACAAGCATAGTAAAAAGAATGAATCTTGAATTATGTTAATATACTCAATTTAAAGAACCTAATTCGTAAATGCGTATGGTATGGAGGCTTGATCCCTCATAGATGTGCTAGGGTTGTGGAAAATGGTGATGGTACTGGTTGTTGTCACCTGTTAAGTATGTGGTTGGTTTTATGTTATTATCTGATATATATTGCTTTCTATTCTTAGTTGGTCGATGATAACTACTCAGTAGTTGTGTTTTGTATTGACCCCTACTTGTATGTTTTCTCTTTGTTATTTGTGGAGTGCAGCAAACGTACCGTCGTCTTCAACTCAACCGCATCTCTAGCCAGTCTTCATCACGTCAGATTTCAGGGTGAGCTATTGTTTCTAGCTTGGACTGGATCTTTTTCTTCACTTCGTGATGCCTTGAAGTTCTGGCATGAACTAGCTGTTTAGTTATTTTAGCTTCTTAGATACTCTTAGACTTAGTAATTTAAGGATAGATGTTCTTGTGATGATGACTTCCAGATTTTGGGGATAGTAGTTTATAAATTTTAGAAGTTATTTATTGGTTATATTAATAAGTTTTAAGTCTTCCGCATTATTTTCTGCTTATTATGGATGAAATGTTGGGGTTTAGATTGGTTGGTTCGCTCACATAGAAGGGTAAATGTGGGTGCCACTCGCGGCTTGTTTTGGGTCATGACGCTATTATATTTCAATCAATTCCAATAAGTGCTGTTAAAAAATCAACTTCCATCTCAAAAAAACCCATCAAATGTCTCCAACAAGACACTATAGTCGCGACTCCGAATTCTAGTTTTGGGAGTTTAAATCATGTAATTATTTTTCTTATTGTTTTATGTAACAAATTAATACATTAGGAAGCCCAAGTTCAATCATGATTTTTCTTCCAATTTCGACCTCTTTGTTAAAATTCTTTGAGATATATAGTATTTTCTAGCATAATAAGTCGTCTATGTTTAGGGTAAATTTCAAATTTATATTTATTATGTTTTTTTACTTTGTTGATATATCTTTTATTTTTATGTTTTGAATTTTACAGTTTTTTTGTTGAAAGTTGGATATATAAATCCCTTTAAAAAAATGTTTGGAATATTTTAAATAATTATTTTGCTGCCCCATAGCAACAAAAATATGAAGATCCCCAATGATCTTACATGATTTGTGAGTTTTTCTATAAAACTATTATTTACTCTTTAAGGCTATTTTGAACTTTTTAATGACCGTACCTATTTCTAATCTTTTTAACCCCCTTAGGACTATTCTCAAATCATTATCAACCATGCTTATATCAAACATGCATATAATTCTAACAACTTTTTAACCATGACAAGCAATACTCTCTTTCAATGCCCCACAAATTTCTATTGATGATGATTACTGATTTGGTTCGTAAGAATGAATACATTTTTTTGAAACTTAAGTTTTATGAGATATTATGATGGACGAAACAATTGTACTACAACTTTTTATGAGTCCTATAATTATCCAGATGTAGTTCCAATGAATTTTAAATTAGACTAATCATTGAGTTTATTTTTAAGCATGAAAAATAAATACATAAATTGCAATTTCTGAAATATTGAAAATAGTTTATCACCAATCATTTACGAAAAAATTGAGGAAGAACATTTTTAAAACTACGGTAAATAAAGAAAAGCATGCGTATTGAAAATTAATTCAAGTTACACTAGTAATTTCTAGCATTAGTTTCCTAGACTTGGGATGAATTTTAACTTTAAAGTTTTATTAGGTTGTTTTGTTTTATTTTTAGATATTTTAGGTGTTTGAATTTTTACTTATGAAGATTTTTTGTTGTAATATTGTTGTTTAAAGCCCCATATGCTTAATAAAAAGATTGAGAGATATTTTCAATTTTTATTGTAGGCTTCATATTTTTTTTAAAAAAAACAATTTGTTTGTATAAGACACTTAGATCTGTTGTGTTGTTTACACTTGCAATACTTTAAGTTGTATGGTCTCTTGAATTATATTTGTTAAAGTGACACAATTTCTTTGAGTTTAACAAGATATTAGAGCTATGGTGGAATTTTTAACAAGTACAATTTTGCATTTGGGTACGTGTATGCATACACCATAATAAAGCAAATGACATGAATATACCAGTTTATAAATATAAGAGGTTTTGTCGATTTATATGGTTTGAAAAATAACTTGGTGGGCAAAAAGACTTATATGAAAAAGTATAAATCAATTAAGCTAAAGGTTTTCTTTTTGTAGTATAATACAAAATAGTAATAATGCAAAAATCTTATTTTTAAGACTAATTTTGTACAGGAAGAAAACAAGAAACATAAAACAGTAATTTTAATAAATTGCTTATCACCTATACTTGAATGCAACAAGTGTGTTTCTTTCATAGATATCTTAATAAATTAAAAAAAAACTCATGTTGTCTAATGATGATATGTAAATTTCAATTTTTATTAGAGATATTGGTTTCTACTTTATAAATGAAAAATAATAATTTGCATGAATTCATATTAACTGTGCCTCTAGTATGTAATGATGAAATCATGCAATCAAAAATAAATTTAAATTCTTAAAATATAAAAGATACAAGATAAAGTATCACATACAAGAATATTTTATCACATTTTAAAAGTTAAAATTATCGAGGAAATATATGAGCACTCTATCTTATTTATGCGGTGTGATTTTCCACTTTATTATCCAGAGATCACAAATAGTAAGACTTTCATTTAATTAAAATAAAGTGTTATATCTCAAGCGTCAGCATGTAAGCGTTAATTAGATTTAGAAAATTTGAAATAAGTTCCCCTCTCAGTATATATAAAGCAACAACATGTTTTCATTGTTGCGTCTCAGATCCACTCTCTTCATGAATTCCAATAAAAGATTATACTCTCTCATCACCGATCTTCTAGGGTTTCTCCATTTTGAACATCAGAACACTTCATTGGAAATGTATCCATCATTTTCATTTCCTCTTTTGTTCTACTCCAAGACACCATCACCTTTCCACCGAAAAAAAAGCAACCAGATTACGACAATCAAGAAGCTATAAATTTGGATGGAATTATTCTTCCTTTGAATCAGAGTGCATACAGTCTCCTCTTCAAACTCCAGGTTCCATCTTCCCATATTATTTTCAAGATTTCTTTTAAGTTGCCTTTACTGTTATTGTTTTCAGATTGTTTTATTGTTATATATTTGCAGGTCATGTTTCTCAATATATCTTTAATATCTATTTGTTGATACGTTTGTGTTGGAATATTGACGCATTAATTTTACAAAGAAAAATTATACTCTATATTTTCCTTACTAAATTATTGGCACTACGTTAATTAAGAAAAAGTAAAGTAATACCTCAATATTTTATCATGAAAAATCCCATCTCATAAAGGGTACAAACCACAACTTACACGAATATAGGATTTCAATAAAATTCAATAAAATCTGAGACTACAAAAGGCTTTAGACTATAACAGTTGCAAATCATAGGAACTAAATTCTGATTCATTTGTATCAACAATCATCCTTGACTGTTGAACCCATCTTCAAGTTTCCTCCAACTCGAAGAATAATCTAAGATATCAAAGCAAAGAATTACAACTCAAAAATTTTCAATACGAATGAACTACATTGAAGAACTAGAAAGCATAAACCTATGGAACGTGTTCTTTAATCTTTATTCTCTGTATCAATGCACTAGAATCTTCAACCTAAACTCTCTCTTATTTGTTTGTATTCTCCTTGTAGCTTTCATTGTAAGTGAGTAAAGTTCTTTTCAAACCCTTAATAGATGTAAGACTTCTCCTTCTTTGAGTTTATAGTAGATGTCCTTCCTTATACAAATTCCCTTTATTTGTACACTTCCAATATGAAAAGAAACTTTATGTATATAATTCTTTTGTCATATTCTCTCTTTGTTCACTACCTTTAATCCTTTTTACTCATGTGATACCTCTTCTCCTAATCACGTTTGGACTGTGTCTGCGTGAAACACATTTCAGTAATGACTACCCTGCATCTCCTCCCTTATTTATCAATTATAAAAATCTTAGTCACTCTAACTTCAACCATGGCTTCTTATGCATATAACTTCAACATGAGACATGTAAATTTGTCAAAGAACACCAATCAAAGAAACATATTAGAGCATCAGAATAGTCTAACTAGATTATAAACATCACACAAGTATGAATTTCCCCCTTTTTGGCATCATAAAACACTATGACTATAGAAAAAACACAGGTAATGAAATTTAAATACTCATGACCATTGGGATTAAACATACACACATACTTTATGTAAGAACTCAAAAAGTTATAACAAAGAATGTACACAATCAGAGGAGATGTAGAATATCAAGAAACTAAAAACAAACAATAGCATTTATGAAAACATTTACACCAGAAATTTAATCAAAACGAAAAGGTAAAAGCAAGATCTTGTGGTTAAAAAATGGAATGGGAAGGGTAAGAGTTATTATCACAGAAAAGAAGAAGAAAAATGGGATGATGATGATGAAAGATCATTCTTAATAAGATCAAAAAGACCCTTGAGATTAGCAGAATTGGTCCACCTCTCAGTTTCAAGGATATCCTCAACGTGGGGAAGCTCCCCCTTGATCCTAGCGCGTCATCCACAAATTCAGTATGTTCAAGTCTATAAGTGACACACAAATGATCCATGAATCAACATGATTGTCTTGAAGTGTTTTAATCCCCCATCTTTGCTATTAGGTAACGCCCTCAACCTTCGAAGTAGTGCATTTACGTCATTTCTCTCCTCCGAATAGCATGTATAGTTTTTCTGGTTCACTAACACTAAATTATCCCTGGTGAATTAATTTTCCAAATTTTGATGGAAACACAAAAGTGTTAAAAAAGAAACTCCATGAAGAACCGATAACAAAGAACATACATTGTTTATCATGCATTCAAATTCAATGCATGTGATACTAGATGAGTTAGGACAAATTTTGGGGCATTTGAGAAATCCATAACTCCATAAAGGTGAGATCCATTTACTTCATCACACTTGTGCTTTATTGGAACATCATTTTATACAAAACATCAAACAATAGTTTCTATAAGGGAAGCATAACACCTTTCTTAGATCTGGTAACATGGGAATATTTGAAAATCTTCTTGATATATATAAGGTTGAAGTCAATTAAGCAAGTATTGGCCAATATTGCTTCACATAGTTACACTACCCAATGCTTGGAATACCCTAGCATGTCATATGGATTAATAGTAAAGTAAACATCTCTCACCACACATTAATATTGAATTGGCAAGTGTTTTCTCTTGCGATTTTGTGATTTTTATTACATTTAAAGAAAACTTTTGACCAAATGTGTGTCCTCAAAATAACTATAAGTTCACCTGTACATGGACCCTAAAATCACTAATCACTACAATATCAAAGCAGCATTTGCTGCCCAGAGATGAATTGTGCTTCGTAATAGTTACTCTTTAAAAAAGGTCAACAGATTATTAGTGCATTTTTAGCAAAAGGATGACATTTAAAGATAAGGCGGTGTTTTTCCTAGAGGATGCTTCGAGAAGGGAGGCACAAGAACAAATGAAACCTGCAAATGAGCATCTCATAAAGCTCATTCTTTCTTATGCCTCCCTTCTCAAAGCATCTTCAAGGAAAAAAGATGCCTTATCTTAAAAATGTGTAACTTCGTTGTGCTCAAGAATCCACTTATATTATTTAGACCTTTTGTATGTTTAACTATAAGAAAGCACAACATAAATCTTCTTTGCCTCAAATTTACCCAAAACATTTCGTCCAAACCCTCATACAACCTTGAAATGTTTTCTAACTACTTTAAAATTAAAAGATACTGGGACCAACAACATACAATAGGCTCACCTCTTTCTCTGTTTACCAAACCCAACTGGATTTCAGTTCTTTTGGACACAATACCAATTTTATGAGTAAGTCACAAAAAAAAACGATGCACACCTTTAATCTCAAATATTTAAACTTCATCTTGCATCAAGAAAATGAAATTGTACTGACTGCCCAATGCTTCTCGATGTCTTATTGCACACTTTACCGGTTGCATGAACTTAATAAAATAACGAACACCACTCTCTGATAATTGTGTGTACTCAACTGACTGCATACTCTATTCCAAAGCATGAGATAACTTTGTTTCCAAATCATGAACAAAAGTACAAGAATCCTTCAATTTGAAAACACACTTCACATCCTGGATACACCCCTTCATCATCACAGTTAAACAACTATGCAAAAATATATACAAAGCATCAGCAACACCCTCTACCCCTCTTAGAATCTAAAAAACTAGGAATAATATAGGAGAAAACTTCCTATATACGGAATTTTAATTGCTTCTTAAATCCTTTAGATTTAAAAAAAAAGTGGAATGCATATATGTCTCCTTGTTACCAAAACCAACAAGAGTACATAAAGTTACATCTTCCAGTTGTCTTTCAAGTTTTTTTTA
The DNA here is from genome assembly GCF_036512215.1 of Solanum lycopersicum. NCBI lineage: Eukaryota > Viridiplantae > Streptophyta > Magnoliopsida > Solanales > Solanaceae > Solanum > Solanum lycopersicum. The sequence continues at coordinate 45,422,186 of NC_090808.1, read as the reverse complement.
AAGATAAGGCACACCTTCAATCTTTTCGTAATAGTGGATCTCAAATCTTTCCTTTACTGCTTCACTTTTACCTTACTTCAAAGGGAAACTAATTAGACAACAAAACTCTTCTAAACAGCACATTGCATAATTCAAGTGATGCATAAACTGTGAAAAACAACATAGTTGATTTTTTGAATATTATTGATTTTTCAAGTATAATTTCTAGAATAATCTAGTATTGTATCGAAACATAACAATTTTATCGAAATTTTTATATTTTTTAGAGACGTTGCCTTAAAGAAATAACTAGATTTTTTAGAGAGGTAGAATTGTAGTAAAAGATAGAATAATCTATATGTTGTAATATCTATAACGACTAAAAACTTGTACACACAAAGGTTAACTTAGACATCAGTATGCAACCTAAGAGAAACCCAAACACAACCTAAACAAAAAGTGTATTATTCTATAATAAAGTTCTCTTATCCAAAATCTTTGTTCTCCTCTTTAGCTTCCCCTTCATTAATTGAGTCTTCCAATCATAGATAACGATCTTGGACTGAATAATAATTTATAGAAATGGATTTCCCCAGCTTCCCAGCATCCGATCAACTCATACCTCCGAGCCTTGTAACTTAAACTTAGACGGCCTTGCCTCATTCTTGAAGATACATTCTCTTCCTAATTCAACCTTCCTAATTATAGTTTTCTTCTGCTATTCTCTACATAAAGTTGATATAATCATGGATACTTAATAACCTCATAAACAAAGTTGATTGCACACTATATTCTAAAACATGCAATTACCTTGTTCTCAAGGGGAAAACAAATGAAAAGCATCCTGCAATCTTAAAATATTCTTAACATCATACAACCCCAGGTAAAAGCTTATCAATTCTAATAAATAGGAGCACACTACGTATATACGATTACATAGTTTGTGAAAATTGTCTTACATGAATCTAAAAATATAGGGATAATGCCCAAGTACCCCCTCAACCTATGCCCGAAATCTCAGAGACACACTTATACTATACTAAGGTCCTATTACCCCCCCTGAACTTATTTTATTAATAATTTTTTACCCCTTTTTAGCTTACGTGGCACTATCTTGTAAGCCCAATGATAGTTGACTTTTTTTTTCAACTAGTGCCACGTAGGCTAAAAAGGGGTAGAAAATTACATATAAAATAAGTTCTGGGGGGTAATAGGACCTTAGTATAGTATAGGTGTGTCTCTGGGATTTCTGGCATAGGTTGAGGGGGTACTTGGATATTTTCCCAAAAATTTACATATACATCCATGAGAACCTTGTTTTCTAGATATAGAAGGAGGCGCAGGAACAAATGAGTGATTATATAGTAGGACAAATTCCTCATATATACTAGTATAATGTTTTAGGGTCATTGTGAGAAATCTGATAAACATCTTCATCATATGAGAGACATTAGTAGTAGAATTAGTCGCTTGGTAATCACCTTTTCTAGTTCATGAAAGAGAAAGGCAATCATCAATAAATTATTTATCCTTTTTTATTGTGGGTTCATGGAACTTAGAGGTCTTGCATATTTTTAATCCTTTTATAGAAGGTTTTGGGAAGTTAAGATTGATATTCTTCTTGAAATTAGTTATGATAACAACATTGTGTGGAGTTCCTCACCTGACGTTTTATGTTATTGTTGTCCTTCGTTGTGTGAAAATTTCTTAGGTGGACAATGTTACCTCTTTCTATACGAATAAAATTTGTTTGGACCTCTCGACAATGTAAACTTAAGGTTTAGTCAAGTACTTTATAAACATGATTATAAAAGTTATATACGGAGTGGAAATGAGCATTTAAGTGAAGACAAGTTAACTTGTGTCTAATAATTTTACGTAGCTTTTTATTTTTAGATATAACTCTGAGATCCAATAAATCAGATTTTATTTTGACAATACAAAATAAGTTAGAGACTACCTTCAAACTTGTTCATAACATAATGGGGAATCCTCCAATGTAGCCATAGGTAGACTACAATAGTTACTCAATTTAAACAAGCATTTAACATATAGTACTCTATGTTGGTCTTTGAGTTCAAATGATTCCACCAAGGTGTAAGAAAGGTTAGTCATTCTAAATGGATTCATTTAAGTTTATTGTTTCACCTTAATCCCCGAATATAATATTTTTAGTTTTGACATTATGTGGACATATATTAAATGGAGGTGCATTTATCACCGCAATCAATTTGTTCTAATTTATGATAGTACATGTACTAGTGAATGTTATAATTTACTTATGTGTTTGTTTTAATTTTTAAATATCTTTAGGGTATTTTCCGACTTTATCTATAAAATAATCACTGATTTTGAATTCCCCAACTTGCTAGAGGTTATAACCTTTTTAGCACAAAAGTTTACATAGAATATTTATGGTGCTGGGTCTATATACGAAGAGGCTTATATTAGACCAAGGACATTTTCTAAGGTGTTGCTGGTTGTCTTCTTCTTCTTCTATACCTTTTTATATCATTGAGAACCACGAACATAAAATCCAAAAAAATACAGAAGTTGAGGAGGTATGGAACTAACCACTGATAAAAAAACAACAAGTATAAACTAAACAATCTACGAAAATGCTAAAAGAGGTGCCTACACAGTCTAGTGGGTTGGGTCATGACAATGCTCCTATATTGTCAGAGTTTTTTTTAATTTTGTTAGAGGAATTGTTTGTTTTTAGGATGCTCTGTATATATTTTTTTGACGTAGTTTAACATTAATAATGAAGTGGTATAATGTTAGGAATGTGTTAATATTACATTATATTTTCCTTTTTTCATGAGTTTGAAACAAGTTAATTGAGTTTGTGATCAAGTTAGTTTATAGGGTTATGAGGTAGTGATGTGAATTTGTTTATCAATTTAATACATCCCGTGAATTGTAGAATATGGAGTCAAGGAATTAGGCTGAAAGATTAGTTTTCCCTTTATTGAAGCAAGGTAAGATTGAAGTAAGAAGGAAATGATTTGAGATGTACAATTACAAAATATAGATTTAAGGTGTGGATAATGTATTTTGTAACTTGAACAAATTAGAGTTGTGTCTAATTAAACAGGAAAGCTAGCGATAAAAAATGACGAGGTCAACCCATTACACTTTATTAGATCTTAGTATCTCATAATTATAATGGAGTTAAGATGCATTACAAAACTATATAGGGATTGGAGGATTTTAGGAGAAGAAGAGGGAAAGAAGAGTTGCATTCTGCTTTTTGATAGTCAGACTATCAAAAATGTCTAGAGATTATCGGTGGATTATTTTGCACATAGAGGAAACTCAATTAATGTAAGAAAACAATTTTCCTCAAAGATGCTTCGAGAAAGGAAAGTTAAGACTAAGGATCTATACATGATGTTCATTTGTATGTCCCATTTGTTGGAAGAATCATTTGAGTCAATTAGAAATGTGGTTCCTAGATCGCTACAAGGAAATTTATTCTTGTAATATAAGAATGAATGAAAACAAACAAGACCCGTAGCTTATTCATTCTAAAATTTCATAAATAACCGGCTTTTTAGCGATCGGGGACTCGCATGTCTAGTGTACTCAATTGATTCTTTAAACAAAAGGAACGTGCAAATGTGCATCTCATAATACTCCTTGTTCTTGCGTGTCCCTTCTCAAAGCATCTTCATGGAAAAACACTGCCTTATCTTAATATATGTTACCTCCCTGTTCTCAAGAACACATTGATAATTTGTAGACCTTTTCGAAAGTCTACCTATCAGAAAGCACAACATAACTCTTCTCTGCCTCAATTTCTCCCAAAACATTCCTCCAAATTAAAGTTTATACAACTTTGAAATGGTTTCTAACTCCATTAGAATTAAAAGATACTAGGACTACAAACGTGCAATAGGCTCACCTCTTTCTTTGTTAACCAAACGCATCTGGCTCTCTAGTTTTATTAGGCACAACTCCAAATTTTCAAGCAAGTCATAACAAACATGATGCACGCCTTCAATATCAAATCTTTCATTTCCTACTTCACTTTGCATAAAGGAAGGGAAACTGAGCGTACTTCTAAATTCTTCTTGATACTTAACCTTTTTCTATTTCACCTTTTCCGGTTCATCCTTTAGGATCATAATGAAAAACATGATAAGAATTTTCATTATACGAGGGACATTGGTATTAGAATTAATTAGATTCTTGTGAATCACCGCTTGCAGTTGATGAAGGAGAAATGCTATCATCTGTAAGTTATTTATTCTTTTCTTATTGTGGTTTCATGAAACATAGAGGTCTTGCATCTTCTCAATTCTTCTGTATAAGGTTTTGTGAAGGTTAGCGTGAAGTTCTTTTCTTAAATTAGTTCTGAGAACAACTTTGTGTAGTGTTCCTCACCTGACTTGATATTATGTTTATGCTGGTCTTTTTATCGTGGAACATTCTCAGGTACCACTTTCCATGGAAAGACAACTGCTTTGACCCTTTCTATATTCATTCTAACTTTGAGGTTGCCTCAAGTACTTGATAAACTTGATAAGATTATTTAGGTATTTTCTTTTAATCGTTGTTCTAATTAATCTAATATGTACGTTTTGTTATTGATTATGTAGCCTCTATTGCAGTGTATGTAAAAGTGAAGAAGAATCTTTCTTTTCTTACATTAATGGTTCTTGATTTTCGACAACTAATGAGACTCTCTTAGAATTATAAAATGTGAAACCATAGAAGTGACAGTGTAACCTCTACGGTTTTTGTAGTGTGTAAGTCCTCGGGCACAATAAACCAGATTTCACCGAGAGCTCATCTCTTCACGAGGAGTCCTTTAATACAGTCAAATAGTAACACATACATCTAAAAGTTTGACATTCAATTTTTGTGTTACATTTTCCAAATTTCGTAAATTTTATGTTTTACTTATTTCATAGTTCAAACTAATTTTTTTATAATTTTAAATAAGTTTATCGATAAATATCTTTATTTATCAAAATCTAGGACATCTATAGTAAATTGTGAGATTGCATTTTCATATGTCATTAGTTATGTTCATTACATTTTTTAGTGTTCATTTTATTTAATACATCGGTTAATATTCATTTTAATATTCTACACAGTTTAAAAATTTATTCAAATACAAATACAATTTGCATACACAAATATTTAATCAACCAATAATTTTTGGGTCACATTCTCAAGCCCATAACAGTTTCCTATATATAGATTAACTCGCTCACTAGTTTAACATCGTGGTGGATGAAATTTTTAGGCGTGTAAATAACCAGCTGGTGCACTGTTAAATTCGGTGAACTCAAAATGATAATAAAAATATATCTTCTCTTTGTTTATTTTTCGCTTACCGATCTACTTTGTTCGTTCATGTATAATTGTGGTGGTCTGTTACTGTTAGTATTTAATTCCTGTGGTGGTGTGTTACTATTAATATTTTATTTTTGATGATAGCATGTCTTTGCTTTTTATGTTGAGGTTGAGTTTTTGCTAGTTTTCAAATTTTCAGATCTGCAACTCTAATTTTGTTTGGGTTTATTTCTTTTTGTGTAAGTTATACAATTAATGTTTTTGACTATCAAATAAAATAAGGTAGTGTATAGTATAGTTTGGTGTTTTTTTTTTATTATTTTAAATTCTAGCTAGGTGATTTTAATCCTATTTTTGTTGAATATATGGTGTTCAATTTAAAAACGTTTCATTAATGAGTAATATGTTTTTGTTGCTACTATTTCTTTTATTATGATTTTAAATTATTGTTAAGTTATTATAAGTTTTTGTTGATTCCTGATGTTATTAGTTATCAATTAATTATTATTGGTATTGTTGTATTGTTGGTTATTTTATTCTTTTCTATGAATATTAATTTTTCCCTTCATTATTGTTTATTAGTTGTTTGTTTCAATTCCTATTATTCTATGAATGTCCAGCAATTCTTTGTTGTTATTTCATTAAAAATTTTACCACCATTTTGTTTATATTATTATTTTGGTTGTTGCATATTATTTAAATTATTGCATATTGATTTTCTATGGGTTTAGATTGCATGTTAAATGGACAATGAAAATATGTCTGTCGATTTTGGAGGTCTCCCTATTTTAAAAAATGAAAATTTAATTTATATTTACATATTTTATTTTATAATTAACCGATGAAGAAATTACAATCAATTTTCAAGGTCTTTCATGTTAAAAAAATTTGATTTTTTTATTTTTAAAGTTATTATTCAATTAATTTATTATAATCATATTTATTTATTACTAACACTTTTACTTACTGTCTTTACAGGTATACATAGTTCCTTCCAATTGAAGCTATTATAATTAAGTTCAAATTATATTCTTCATTCATTAGTTTGTATATATTGACGTTATACAAACTTTAGGTCATTTCTTATATTATCTTATTTTATTTCTTGTGTATATTTTATGGTTATTATACTTGTATATTGGGAACCACACTTATGGATTCCGAAGAGTTTTTACCTAGAATCAATTGGTTTCGTAAACTTCCTTTTAAGTTAATTAAATAATTGATTTTCCAGTTTTCCTAAAAATAAGGTGGCGACTTCATTTTCCCTTTTACCTCTTTAACCATTTTAAAATTCTTTAAACTATTTTTCAATTGAGTCACCGGGACGTTGCTCCCATTCTGAAGATATGTACATGGAACAGATTCTTAAAGCCTACAATTAAATTTTTCTAAATTTGAGTCTTGATTAGATGTAAGTGTATCAAAACTTAAACTTCAATACAAATTATCATCTTATAAAATAAAGGTTTGATAAGATAAAAATGTATCAAGACTAGGTTTTAGTAAACACTTGTCACTTGATATGACTTAAACATTTATGGAGTTTATATAGGCCCAAAAGATAGCAGTAGGTTTTGTATCGAAGCCTATCCTAGTTCAATAGATATTTTATAAACAAACTAATAAGAAAATTGAGTCTTGGATATTTAATTGTTTAAAAATTATCATTATTATACAGTTTTATTTCACACCTTTGTATAAATTTTCCCTAAATGATTAACACATTCATATCTTTAAAAGCTTTCGTGTAGTTGTTCAGTTTTTCTTATGGTTTAGGATGTGAGTCATGCCCAGACTATAGGCTTGGGGTGTGCTAGTAAATATTTTAATATATATAAATATTTATATATATATATATTTCATGCCATTAGGCTACCCCAGGATGTAGGCAAGAGACAACTCCAAGCAAACGCTGCCAACATATCATAAGCATACATAAACGTTTTCAACATAATATTCATAGTGTGCAAAAGCTAAAGGATTAAACAACATTATTTTTTTTAAAAATCTGTGAGTTTATTGGTTATTGAAATATTAAACTTATCACAGCTGATGTGTAAATAGAGATCGCGAATCGATATTTTCCTTATCTTGTTGTTGAGGACCTAAACCTACATCATGAGAAGATGTAGCGCAGAGTGTGCATCAATACATGAAAGGTAATGAGCATGCATGATAGAATAGAGTTAAACGATGTAAATAACTGAACAAAACATGATATTATACTGTAAATATTGAACATAAACAAACTTAATGCAATGACTAAGTTTGATAGCATGATAAAACTTAATACTAAACTGTAATTGATAACCTAGTCAATATACTTGAATCTGACTGTGGGATCTAATAATAATTGACACAAAAGCCACGACTGATAAATATGGATTTCGATGTATCAAGCCGATCGATAGGACCCAATATACCATCTGGCGTGATCACAAAATTGTTGCCTACATAGAGGACTTATAAACCTATGGGACATGTAATGCTTGGACTATACGGGTGATTGACCCTAGTCCATTTCAGTATTAATCGTACTCCGAATTGATTATATATATAAGCAATATTATGACTAAATTCCTGAAATACTCTATAGCTCAAAACTATGACTTTCTTATTGAAAATCCAAATTTATTATACTGATAATGAAACATTCAAAAACTAAGGGATGTATAACTCTTTATCTGTCTTAGCCAATGTAAATCATGAAGCATAAGAACTATATAACTAGGTTTCTGAGTTTATGTAAGAACTAAGAAATATTTCTATGAAAACATGATAACCTTATTTCAATTAGTCTAACAATTGAATGGCAACAAAAATTCTGAAATTCTAGAAAACTTAGGTCTCACATGTTGTAGAGAATCAAAAAATCTAACTTTTCCCTTTAATTTGCTCTATGGTTTTCTTGATATTTGTGAATGATTGATTAGGTAAATTTCTAATTAGTTTAATAGGCTAAAACTGACAAAAATCACGTAGTTGAGGATTTAAAAGACATTGATTAGGGGTCCAACACACATGGAAAAACACCAAACGCCCCTCTTTTTAAGAGTTTACCAAAGCCACCAAAAGGCTGATCGACGGTCCATCATGTCTATTGTCGTCTTGGCTTCAAAGATCTAATTTCTTGGGCCTCCATCCATGTAAAAGAACTAAGGCCCATGGATGTACCAACAATCCATAGGTATGGTCGTGTTTGACACTTCGAAAATTTCAAAAGATGTTTCTAGAGAGGCTTCCACGGGTACTCGTGCAACTCGTTGTTAGAATTTTTGCTCGTGAAGGCTCCCGTGGTCTGAAAGTCAGGTCTAGGATGTCTCTTCCTGGAGGCCACAACTGTTAATACGGTCCGTGAGGCTGTCCACGACCTGTGAAGGGTCTTGTGGTCCACTTTCTTTTGGAAGGGACTGAAACCATGGGTAGGTTAACGAACCCTAGACCCTATTGCAGTCCGCAAACCCTGCCCTGGTTCACTTGTTCAGGTGGTTTTCCTATTGTTTTTCGTAAGCCTGATTTCCTAGATTCTATAATGTCTCCCCCTTTGAAACATTAATCCTCAAATAAAATCGAAACTAGCTTCATAAGGAGAGAGGGAGCTGCAAACCCTACCACTTTTTACTAGATACTGATTTCTGACATAACTAAGTTCCAAGTACATGAAAATACGCTCAAATGGAAGTATAAACTAAAATAACATTATTCTATGACTGATGTTAGACCTGAATGACTGAAAGGATAAGAGGAACTTTTACCTCAAGCCAGAACGAAATCGGAAAAAAGGAAATTAGCATAGTTGGCCTTCATGGCTGCTTCTACATTCCAAGTAGATTACTCTACGGATTGACTCTCCCACAAGACCTTAACTGATTCCACTTCTTTGTTTCTCAACCTTCAAACGTGAAGATCAAAAATCTCAACTAGAACATCTTCATAAAATGAGATTGTCCTTCTTAACGACATTTCTTGAAGGTACTATGGATGCTATATCGTCCACACACTTCTTCAACAAAGAAATGTTAATGATCGGATGCATTGATCTGCTAGAGACCCTAATTCATAAGCCACATTACATAATCTTTTGAAGATCTTGTAAGGGACTACATATTTAGGACTTAGCTTCCCTTTCTTTCAAAATATCATCTACCCCTTTATAGGTGACACATTAAGGAAACCCCAATCATCAACTTTGATTTTTAAGTCCCTTCTCCTTACATCTGCATAGGATTTGTAGAGACTCTATGTATCTTAGTCTATCTTTGATGATCTAAAATTTCTCCATAGCATCATGAACCGAATCTAGTCTTATCAAAACCTGTTCACCCTCTTCTAACAAATCAATTGGATATTTGAACCTACAATAATGTAATGCCTTATAAGGGCCCATCTAAATGCTGGAATAGTAATTATTATTATGGCGAACTCTATAAAAGGAAGCTGATCATCCCTTATAAACTTGAAGTAAATATCACAAGATCTTAACATGTATTCTAAGTTATGAATGGTAAGCTCTGTCTGACCATCCTTTTGTGGATGAAATGTTGTGCTAAGTTAACCTTAGTACCAAGACCTTTTTGAGATGACTTCAAGAAATAAGAGGTGAACAAAGGAACTCGATTTGAGATGACTGACAAAGCAACAAATGAAAAATATTAATTTCATTAATTTAAAGTGTGGTGTATTTCTGCACCTTCATTTGTTTGTAATTACGACACTAAGCCTCAAAATAAGATATATCTTTTGTCTACCATTCCACCAAAAGGCTTCTCGCTGATCACTGTACATCTTATTGCTGCCTCAATGATTAAAATACCTGGATATATGGGCTTCTGCAAGAATCTTCTATCTCAACTCACCGCCATAGGAATACATAATCGACCCTGATAGCGAACCACACCATCTCCCCTTTGGAGAAAACCTCAAATCTCTATTAGGAGTTGCACCCTTCAGTTGAAGTAGTATAGGATCATGGTGTTGTTTTTCCTTAAGCTCAGCTACCAATAATGATTCAGACACTTTCTTAAGTGTTACACCCACCATATGAAATGCTCATATCGATAACTCCCAAAAGAGCAAGCTTGTGAACATATTTACTCTATTCATGAAATTGAGCTACACTACCCATAGAAAGTCTACAATGGTCATCTACTTTGTTTTCCTTATGACGAGGTCATAAGTTAGTCTCATTAGTTCTATATTTAAATGGAAATGAAATTATCAAATGCTAATTTTATCTTAATAGCTGATGGAAACACAAAAGTTTTAGGTATTTAAATGTTTTAAGGAAAGCACGAACACTCTGTCGCAAAAAAGGACAACAAGGATGAAAAGAACGAAGGAATGGAAGCTTGGGGATAGCTTAGTCCACTTGTTGGATCACCAAAAAGGACTACCTCACCTTTTGTTCCAATGTGATGATCCGTTAAGTAAATTGTCAAATTGATTGAAGAAAAGAGCAGTTGACGCATCGCCGAGTAGCTCTGTGAATTAGTACCATATTTCCAAATAAACCAAACATGATGATATTGCAGGTTGTACCGGAAGGAGGTGAAGTACAGAAATGGGCAATTAACCGAGTCTATAAAGGATTTTTACCAGCGAGGTTAAATGATCCACCGCAACACAGAATTAAAACACTATAAATACTAGTTAAAGTTGTAACTTTAAGAGTCTAAACATTATTATTATTTTGTTTCTAGAATATAAGTTTTTCACATTTTTACTCTAAGCTTGAGAGGGTTTTGAAAACTTGAAGAAGAAAATGGTTTTATGTTTTTCATTTGGAAGTGGGTCTCTTTCATTGTTTTTGCTTTCTAAATGAAGACTTATTTTCTCATACCCATTTAATTTAAACATGATTGAAGTTATAATTTGTATTTCATTATGTTTTTATAAAAGCCCATTCTTGGGTTGTGATTTAGTCAATACGGGTTAAGATAGTTGTTGGGTCTTCCCTGCTAATAGACTAATTATAATTTAATGGTTATTTTATCTAGATATTGTGGATTAATTTATCAAAATCGTAGTTGCGAAGTAAAGTTTATTTTTATATTTTCGGCTTGCGAGAGAGAGAAGTGTTAAACCAAAACTACTAGATTAATGGCGTAAGGAGAGGGTCGACATGAGGTTAAGCTCGACAAAGTAAGCCCTAGTACCATATACTGCCACTCATCTTGAGAGAGTGAGTGGGGTAAGTTATACGCTGGTCTTCATGCAACAAGTGGGTGTCTGAGAGGAACCCATTTGAAATGGGATAAGTTGGTCGACTGAGAACTTATTTCAACCTAAAACATAGGCTAGTCACTATTACTCTATAAATCTTCTATTGAGATCATGTACCCAATCATTTAAATTAATCCATATTTCGGTCAAATCTAAAAAATATACATTATCATTGCTTAAATTTCCTTGTTAATATCGTAACTTTTTTACTACTTCTGAAAAAATCCCCCCTTTGATATTGACACTTTTGAGTTACAATACTATTGCACGATCGTGGAAATATGTACTGAAAATTGTGTCATTGATTATGCAAACATACCCTTACAAGATGGTAATGCACACTCATATCATAATCCTTGAGGAACTTAAATCATCGCATATGGCGAGATTAATTTTTTTCTGTGTGAACACATACTTATGGCTCTTACGGTTTCTGAACTTATCTATGTGTACACCATACAAGTAATGTCTCAAAATATTAAAGGAAAATACCATTGTTTCAAGCTCGAGGACATGAGTTGAATAATTTTTGTCATGCACCTTAAGTTTGATAGAAGCATAAGTTACATCTTTATCTTGGTGCATCAATACAAAACCTAAGCCGATTCTTGATGCATAACAATAGATCACATAATCATTTGAACGCTCCGATAACGTAAAAACACAAATTGCAGTCAACCTAGTGCGTAATACTATGAATCTTTTGTCATAATAATTTTATCACTAAAACATAACCATATTTAGAGTTATCTTAGTCAATGGAGAAGCTATGGACGAATATCTTTCCACGAACCTCCAGTAATACCTGATAGACCCAAGAAACTTAAAATATCTATAGGAAAATTAGGTCTGTGTCATTGTTTCATTAGTTCTATTTTCTCATAATCGACTACGATACCTTATCTAAATACTATATGCCAAAGAAAAACAAAAAAATTCAACTAAACTCACCTTTGTTAAACTTAGCGAATAACTAGCAATCTTTGAGAGTTTTCAGAACAACTCTGAAATAAGTCGCATGTTCTTCCTCATTCATAGAGTAATGAAGATATCATTTATAAAGATGACAAAAAAACAAGTCCAAATACTACTTGAACACCTTGTTAATCAAATCCATAATAGCTGCAAATGAATTGGTTAGTCCAAATGACATAACTACAAATTCATAATGACTATACCTAGTTCTATATGTTCTTTTCGGAATGTCACTATTTCAGACTCTGGGCTTATGATAATTAAATCTGAGGTGTCACTTTGATAATTACTAACACTTCAAAGATGGTCAAGCAATTCATCAATCTTGGGAATAGGATATTTTTTCTTGATTGTGATTTTGTTCAAGTGTCCATAGTCAATGAACACACTGAGAGAACCATCTTCATTTCATTCATGAACAACAGTGGTGGTCTGATAAATCCCTAAATAAAATGTCTTTACACTACTCTTTCAATTTCTTAAACTCAGTTAGAGATATTCAGTAAGGAGAAATCTAAAAAAGTTGGTTATTTGGAAGGAGATCAATTCTGAAGTCGATATTTCTTGGGGGAGGAACTCCAACAACATCTTTTGGAAACACTTGTAGAAACTTATTAACTGTTTGTACTGACTCAAGAGTTAGGGTTTTACAACATGAATCCTTAAACAAAATAAGATTATACATACACCCTTAGAAATCATATTTCCTTCGTTAAGGTAAGAAATGAATCGACCCGTAGACATAAATCTGCTACCCTTCCAATATAGGATTAGATCATCTCAAAACTGAAAAGCAAAGGATCCTAGTTCTACAATCGAATGAAGCATAGTAGGAATATAATTAATCAATGCCTAGAATAATATCAACAATTTCTAACTCCACAAGATCTAGTGAGCTGACTTTTTTAGAGATTGTGACATGGCAATGTCTCGACGCCTTCTAGCTGTAACAGGGTCACCTGATGGAATGGAGATTGACAAGGGTTCTGAGAGATTTTCTTGACTAACATTTAAGATGACTTCAATATAATAAATTACAATGGAAAAAGTAGCCCCTGGATATGACAAAACATTAACATCTAAGTTAAATACTCATAACATACTAGTTACTAAATCAGAAGAATCTTCCTTATCATCACATGACTAGAGAGAATACTACCTATTTTTGCAGTTACTCTTACCTGTATGAAATGAGTTACCTGCTGATCCGATCGATGTGATGGTGGTGCTAAAGTTGTAGAAGGATCCCTGCCATTATTGCCTCCTTGACCCTATTTAGAAGAAAGACAGCCAGGCACCCTATTACAAAGTCTAACTACACCAAAAATATCCTCTTTTTTCTTGAAAGACACTCGCCTTGATAGTTCGTACCGCACTTATGACATGTTCGTTAGGTTCTATTGCCTGAAATACTCTCATAAGACTTGAAGCTTGATGTCGTATCTTATTGATCACGTCAACACTCGGATGATAAAATACTAGATGATTAAGGTGCGGGGGCTGAAGAATTCTTTTGAAAATACTCATAGCTGCATGTCCTAAAATTTTTAACCATAGCTTGTTCCCTAAGCTTATCCGTATTAACCTGCGGAGCATGACTCATAAGCCTAAAGATGTTCACATTTTCCAGCAACATAGCATTCATACACTCTGTTTCCGCTAAAAAGGATACCTCATATAGAATCTTGTACATTTGAACACTGGAATAGGCAACCATGTGAAGAGCATGCATTGAGAGTCAGATGAACTTAATTGCTTACTCTTTCACCGACATGCTATCTTGCATCATATTCATGAACTCCTAAGGTGTTGCCTCCCTCAACTCAACTAGGAAGAACTTTTTTAGAAAAAGTTTTTCCTAAGTATTTACAAGTATAGGAGCTACATCTGCACCCTTGTTTTCTTTCCATTGAGTAAACTCAAAGTAAGCTATATCCTTAAGCTGGTAAAATAGTAGGTTCACCTTATCATTTCTAATCTCTTAAATCAGTCCAAATATCTTCTTGACCTCATCTATAAAGTTTTTGGGATCCTCACCAATCTGTGACCCTAAAACAAAGAAGGATAAATCCTAGCAAAATTATGAACCCTGGATTCCACTAATCCACCACTAAAATTTGCAGGTACAAGAATATGTTGGTCGTTATAGTTAGTCACTCTCTTACCCAAAGGCAGAATGATTTTTTGAAACTCATCATCCGATAGACTTGAAGATTTGTGTTAATGTTGTGTGCATTCACATTCCTCCCGTAATATCTATGAGTAGTAATGATTAGAAAGTTCACAATGGTGGATTAGAAAGAGATCATACCATACACATGATAAGAATATAAAGAAAGCGAATTTTACTAAAACACTTCGTCGTCTCCCTCTCTTCACATGTACATCACTTCACACCCATTAAAAGGACTCTACTGAATGGGAGTTTTGAGACATCCTAGGTTTGATAAACCTAGTGCTTTAAAAGAATGTTTGCCTGTCCTTAAGGCTACCCAGGGACACGGGCACAAGCCCTAATATCACAAGTGATTCCAAGTTAACCCTTCTAGCATTACAAAAGAATGCTCAATATTTTTTCAACATAATTGTCACACTGTACAGAAGCTAGAAATGAATCATCAAATGAAATTATGGGGGAATACCTAAAACTATCGAAATAAATAATATGTGAGTTTAATAACAATAAAAATATGAAACTCCATACCGAAAACTGAAACTAGCAATGTATGAAATAAACCTACTCACTGACTAGAAATGTTGGGACATACCCCAACTAGATCGACCAAAAATTGAAATTAAATACTAAATGTAGAAAAAATAATCATGTTAATCATCCTCGAAGAATGATAACTCACGACTGATGTTGCTGAAAAAAAGATTGGGATCCTATCTCTGCGTGATGTTGATGTCATGGACCTAAGCCAACATCACAAAAAGATGTATCACAAATTATGCATAAGTAGTTAGCGAGAATGAAACATACAATAACCCCAAACAATATACATGACTGAACGAAATCTATGACTTAGAAATGACATAACTTAATCATGATACAATATATGAAATACTGAAAATGAACTAACTTAATGAAATGCCCAAGTTTATATCATCCAGAAACTGAATTTGGAACTGTAATTGATAACATGGACATTATACTAGAATCTCACTGTGGGAGCTACTAATGACCAACATAAAAACAGCATGAGATTAATGTGGTGTCCGATATATAATCCCCATTGAAAAGAACCAAGATACCACAACAAAGGTGTAGAGGCATGACTAGCGTATTCACAAAATTGAGGCTTACATAGGGGACTTATAAACCTATGGGGGAACTCAGTCCTAGGGCTTTGACGGTGACAGGGACAATTCTCACTCGATATTAAGACTACTACGTAGTGATTATGTATGTAATAAATATTATTATTTAATTTCTCAAATACTTTATAGGTCAAAATACTGAAATGCTTAGTTAAATTGGAACATCATTGTATTGCTAATTAAACATTCAAAATCTCAGGCATGTATATAAATTTATTTGTCCTAGATAATGTAATTAATGAACTCAGATAACTACATAGCCAGGTTTCTGAGTTTATGTGATAAATAAGCAACAATCTCATGAAAAAATGATAATGTGATTTGGATTAGTCTAACAAGTGAGTCACAATATCAATTCAGAAATTCTAGAAAACCAAGGTCTAAAATGTTATAAAGAATGAAAAATATGACTCAATAATAGCGACCTAATGGGTAAAACAAACCCACTAATAAAAATCCACATACAAGGGACATATTCCAAGACGAAATCATACGATTTTGGTGTTGCAATCGATGACAACTTGCTGCATTCTTGAACTACGACTGCTCGACTTTTTCCTCTAATTTGCTCTATGTTTCCCTTGATTTGTGTGAATGATGGATTAGGTTAGGTTCTAATTTTTTTACTAGGCTAAAGCTGATAAAAATTAATCCACGTAGTTTAGGATTTTAAAGACATAGTTTAGGGGTACAACACATAAGTCAAAGACTAAACGAACCTTGATTTAAAAGTCTGCAGAAGCTACCAATCGGCTGAATAATGATCTATCATTTAAATCATCATCTTGGACCAACAAAATTGATTTCTAGTTCCTCAATCTATAGATCAGGGCTAAAACCCGTGGCTTGACCTACAGCCCATGGGTCTGGTGATTGATTGATACTTACATGATTTCCAAGGTTGTTATTGGGAGGGCTTCCATGGGCTTCCCAATGGCCCGTCGTTTGGAACATGAACCGTGACAGGTCCCATTGTATGATGTTTGGTCAAGATGGTCTCTTCTTTATGACCACGAGTGACAGTACGGTCCACAAGGTTGTCCATCGCCTTTTCAGGTATCGTGGTCCACCTCTGCTAGGAAGGGGCTAAGTCCACAAGTAGGTGAAAGGATCGTGGATCCAACCACAGTCCGTTAACCCTTACATGGATCACTTGTTCAGGTGGTTATCCTATTGTATTTTCTATGTTTTATTTCCGAGGTGTTACAATATTACTTCCCCCCCCCCTTTGGGATTATTCTTCCCCGAATGAAGTCTAAATTAGTTTGATATAAAGGGAGAAAGAACAAATCGTTCCACTCTTAGGGTATATTTAATGAAGTAAAGGTTAACTTAATTTTATATATATATATATATATATATATATATATATATATATATATATATATATATATATATATATATATATATAACAGAGAAGAAATAGAGGAGAAACCCTCATCAAATCTCGTATGATAACGGGATACACCCTAAGTCTTTTAACACCCACAAAACATAGGGGTCTAGGCCAATTCATAAACGCCTCCATTTTTATTAGATAGACCTTTATTCCCATAGTTGAAACAATATGACCAAGAAAAGCAACCAATCTTAGCCAAACCTTATAGTTGCTAAACTTTGCAAAAAGTTTTTCATCCTTGATGAGTTGCAACGCTATCCTTAAATGACTCATATGATCTTCCTCACTCTTGAAGTATACCAAATTATCATTGATAACGACAATCACAAAAGATTCCTGATAGTTACTGAACACCCGATTCATAAGGTCTATAAAGGCCGTCGTGGCATTAGTTAGACAAAAAGACATGAGTATAAACTCATAGTTACCATATCTTGTTCGTAAAGCCTTTTTATTAATGTTAAATCCTCTTATTCTAAGTTGGTCATAACCCAACATTAAATCAATCTTGGAAAAGTAACTCGCCCCTTGGAGTTGGCCAAACAAATCACTAATTCTACGGAGAGGATACTTATTCTTTACAATGACCTTTTTCAATTGGATAGGGTCAATACACATCGGAAGAAACTATATTTCTTTTTGTCAAATATTAATGGGGCACCCCATTGAGATATGTTTGGTCAAATATAACCCTTGTATAGAAAATCATTGAGTTTAGCTTTCAATTCTTCGAACTTGTCCTGATCCATAAGGTTAGGAAGAATTTATAGGGTGGAGTATCCGACGATAAATCTATACCGGAATCCATTTCGTGTTAACGAGGAATTTTGTACAAGTCATTGCAGAAGACTTTCAGAAAATCTTTCACTTAGGGGACCAATTCAAAAGAAGGAGACTCGGACCCAAGATCGTTTACCCTCACAATATGATAGAGATATCCCTTAGAAAACATATTACAAGCTTCTATACACAAAATACTTTGACCTCTGGTGATTGAACTTCACCCCTTCTAGTCTAAGATGGGTTCATTAGGAAATTAGAACATGACTACCCTTGTTCTACATTCAATAGCAGCAAAACAAGTATGTAGCCGATCTATCCCTAATATAACATCAAAGTCCAACATATCAAGTTCTATCAAATCAACCTATGTGACTCTACTGGACAATGACATGGGACAACTCGTATAGACTCTGTTAGAAACAATGGAGTCACCCACCATATAGAAACTGAAAAGGTTTCTTAGAAGACATCGTGGAGTATATTATATTTCATAGCAACTAAATGAGTTAAAAATAAAAGGTGGCATCAAGATCTAACAATTCATAAACATTAATTCGAAATACTTGCAACATAAAAGTTTTAACATTGGAAGAGATCTCTTGATCACCTTGGTATTGGAGAGCATAGAAGAGGTTCCTCCTAAGAGCATCAGATTTAGGAACACTTTCTTGTTCTTGATTACTCTTTCTCTGTTCAATCTTTGTCATGGGAAAATCTTTCACCATGTGTCCACTCTTTTGAAAAACCAAAGCAAATATCCTTTCCAACTATGAACTTGAACACATGCCTTTTTCCACACTAGGCACAATTTGATTTATCAACTTGAGAAGCATGACTTTTTCCTCCCTGTGACTTTGGGTTTGAGTACCCTATCTTTGTTGGTCCGTGCAACATTGGAAGGAACTTGGTTGGAAAACCTCTTCTTAAATCTTATCTTATCTTGAATCTCAAGCTTACTGTGGGAAGCCACCCTGTCATAGTGTCTTGCCCTCTTAGCATCCCTATTCTTCTTTTTGTGCCTAGTTTCTTCAACTTGGTGAGCATGCACTATCAGAGATAAATGCCTATATTATCATGAAGCATTACCTCACGACACACATCAAGAAGATCATTGGACACACCCATCATAAAATGACTCATTTTATCTCTATTATTAGACACCAAAGACAAAGCATACTTTCACAACTTAATAAACTTCAAAGAGTATTCTTGGACTCTCATACCTTCTTGAAGAAAGATGACAAATTCTCCAAATTTTTCATCTCTTTACTCCCTTGGGAAGATTCTATCAAAATAAGACTTCCTAAAATTTCCCAACTTATAGGACCCGCTCTCAAAGCCCTATTTTCCTTCCATTGAGTGTTACCATATTTGAGCCACATTTTTGAGTTGAGATGTGGATTGCTCGGCCTTCTCATTCGAAGTTACCCCCATAATAAATAAGATCTTATATACCTTATCAAGAAAGTATTGACGATCCTCATTTACCTTAGAACCATAAAACATTGGAGGATTCATTCTAATGAAGTCCCTCAAATGTGAAGCCATGGTACTAGAATTTTTATTCAGATGAGTCCCAATTGCCCGATTAGCTTGTGCCATCACAACTTTAGTTTGTAGTTACGAGTTGAGATTGAGTAGCCATGATTTCGGTCAAGTTTAGGGAGCCTCCCTTATCTCTCCATCCGTCAAAATCGAAGGATTAAATAAAACTTGTCCACCTAGAGAAACTTTTTCATTAGGAGGAGATTGGGTACCTTGTGGAGGAACTCTCGCATTCGCAACCTCCTCTCAAACCCTTCTTACGGCTTGCCTCCTAGTAGTCATATCCTATATCCACAAGAAAAATATTCAAAGGCATTTATAGATACATGAAAGACTCTTAGGCACAACTAGAAGAATATCAAAAGAAGTGAATGTTCCTAAGCATCATATAGCCTCTCATTCATAAGTGTGGCCCGCTTCACACCCATGAAAAAGACACTAACGGATATAGTTTTTCTGATATCAATCCTAATTATCATTCAATAACCATATTCTCTAAAAGCAAGTTTGTCATGACCTGAGATCACATCTTGTCATAACACGTCATACTCGACCTTGAAAAGGTTTTATCCAATCCCTTATAATATCATCATTTCATAAGACATTGAGACATACAAAAATATTTAGAACTTTAACAATTAATGTCAAACTATTTCATATATGAAAGTAGAGCGTATAGAATTGTTTTATCAAGAATATTGGTTCAAACACAAGAAAAGCAACATTAGGACCTTAGACCATACCATTGGTCTTGGAGAATGCTATCCAAGCCTTTTTTTCTTCTTCAATAAGACCTACTAGCCCAAACCGACACTTGGTAGAAAAATAAGAGAAATATGGGTAAGTACATTCATGGTTTCAAACCCGCCAGAAAACAAAGATTTTATTTTCAAAGGTTTCAAAGGCTTGAAGGAGCGTAGCCTTATTCAAAAGGAATTGATTGGATTTTCTCTCTCCGATTATATCCTACGATAAGATAAGATGAATGAAGCAAGGAACACATTTTATGAATAAACCTTTTCAGTTCCAATGTGCGGATCAAAAAAAAAAGACTATCTTTCTTTCGTGGTCATAGATCAGAGAATTCCTTATTTCAAGGTTCCTTAAAGGCATAAGAGTTAGCAAAGGTACAGACAAACCTATCTAGCCAGTGAGCAATCATGTCCGCTTTCGATTTAATATCTTCCTTAACACCCGGAATATTTTATGTCTCTATTGTAGCCTGAAAAAGAATGCAACTATTTCAGACGGATAGCTATGTTAGCTGGGCCATCTGCCTTATCAAGGTTTCCATCCAAACTAGTGTCTTAAGCAGAAAGGCAAATGCAATTTTATGGTATGGGATCGTATATAAGAGAAAGCTTTCTTTTAGGAGTGATCTTTCGCCTTTATTGAGGATATATAAAACAAGATTACTTACTAATAAAGCGGCAAGAAGAACCGTCTTTTCTTTTTGATCTCAAAGTCAATTTTCTACCCTTTTACTAGTAGTTGAGTGCTCATTGTTGTTCGGATCTTGACCAGATTGGAGCTTCCCAAGATCTATGCTATTGGGGAACTCTGCAAGGGTCTTACCACCTTCTTGATTTACAATATTTGAGTCTTTGGAGTAATTTGAAATTATATTCCCCGCTAAGGATTTCTGCTTGTGGGTTGGGATGAATATTACTGACTAGCGGATCTGGTGGTCGACAATTGGACTTGGTAAAGGGTTTCGCAGCACGTGTAGTAGGACAGAGGACTTATCGCAATGCCTGTGGACCAATTTACGATGTCTCCTCCGCTGACGTCTGTCAAGCAGGCCACATAGATTGTCTAGGGTCTTCTTTGGCTAATGAGAAATCGATCTCGAAGGCTTTGAAGTATCTTTTTGACAGGTGCCTCTATTTGTGTGAGGAATTCGCTACTGATAGATCTTGCCTAGTGTCCCCCTCCTTCCCTCGCTGCCTTGTGACCCATAGGAGTATATAATGACAATGTCGGGGCAAGAGTCCTGATTGTGAAACTACCTGTTGAACGTCCGATCGCACCTTGCTCCGACCTGAGCTACGCAACAACGAAATCTCCCTTGGTTCTTGCCGTATGTGCTTGACGGACCCTCATAAGACGCTCACTTGGAGATTTGTTACACCAGCTATTCCAAGAGTCTCCTCTAGTTGAACCGCGTCCAGTAGACTCTCTCTTCAGCTCATCCCCTTCGTTAGCGCTTTGATCGGGATATTGCTACCTAGGTTCCTAAACATGCAATTGATAGTGGAGCATAGGTGGGAAGCTTCTCCATCTCTCGCAAGAATTGTATGGGAGTCTCCCTCGTAGGGACTTCCTGAATAACCGTACCGAGGATTTCTACCGCATTCTGTGCAATTATTGTTGCTAATCTTGAAGAGTCTACCCAAAGGTTCAATCAAAATTGTAGGAAGTGGGCGATATGTTTTTGTATTTCTATGAGAAGCTCGAGGGAACCCACAATTCCCAGTAGTAGGTTGTCGGCATATCGTACGTAAAAAAGTCTCACATGGCCCAATTATTATTACAGCATTCTTTACCATAGAATTCGAACTTCTGGGTATACTCGGTGGCTTCTATTAAAAAGGAAGGAGGCTCGAGGTCTTGTTAAGGAAGGTGGTAAGGGCCAATGAAGGGTGTAAAACGAAAGGCCTTTTCTAGTCCCTCCCATGAGCCGGGGGGTGCTTATGATGGGGGGTGCCACGACGAAACAGGGGAATGAAAGGCCTCTTTGTGTTGGATGCTCTTTAACCTCCCCACAATGATTGCTCTGTTGTCTTGGGGAGCATTGAATATTTCTTCTTCGGAAGACTTTTCTTGGTCATAAATACGACCTTTTCATAATAGAGCTAGTCTTTATCTCTGAACAATTGGAATTTTGTACTTCTATCGGTCATCCCTATCTCATGATCGAGCTTGTGTAGGTAGATGTTCCCCGTAGTACCGATAGTAATACACTATTTTGGATGGAGTAAGGTCCCTTCTTACCTCCTACAAGTCATTCAATAGAAAAGACTTTATGAATGGGGTAAAATACCTTGGGATCATCGATCACATTCTTAAAGATTGGGATGACTGATGTCGGAGTATGAAAACACTTCCAGATGTCGAATTCCAAGAACCTGAGAGAGGTTCCCCACTCTTCTTTGAATTGTCTTAGGACGGAGTGGAAGCCTCGATATGGACGTAAGTGCGATGTGTCTTTAAACTCGAGATCATAAATGGATTTGAGTACCATTTTGATCGCCTCTTTCATGATCTTTTCTATAGGTAGAACTACTGTGAGCGGTCTAAACTTCGACCCTTATTTCATTCTTCATATTGTAAAGGGGACCAAAGCCCGTTTTTTGCTCCCTCTATTGATAGAAAAAGGGCACTCCTGCCGTCTTTTAAGTGATTCATAGGGATTCCCTTAGCGCACAGTCTTTTTCGTTCTAGAGAATGGTCGCCACTTCTACTATGATAGGAATGATTATGTTTACCCGATGGGTTAAATCCATCATTGAATGTCGTCGGGGATTGATTACTTCCCCGCCATTCTTGTAATTTTCACCTGTAATCTGCGCAGGTGTGTCCGCACTCCCCTTAGTTGACGACAAAGAAAGGATTTCTCGGAGCAACCCCCCAGGTTCCAGACCCAAAAGTCTACTTTCCCGTATGAGCATTTGGTACATGTATCAGTCCATGGAAGAGTGAAAGGGTCACCACAACTGAGGATCTCCCCCCCAAATCTTAGTTAGGTCGTCTGAGGGTTCGCCGCGGTTCATTATTGTGCTAACACACAAGGCTTCCCTTTTCCAAAAGATCCGAGACCACCTACCACTAGTCTTCCACCGGAGGGGTTTATTGCACAAAAAGGATGGGGCGCAGGCTCCCGAAGTGAGAAGCCCAACGAATGTCTGATGCAAAACCCCTCACCTCATTAAGATCATATTGGGATACTCTCCCAAAAAAAGAAGAGCAGACCCCATTGAAGAAGAGAGTGAGGTACAACAAGGCCATTTCTGTCCACCACCCTTCTCAAGGAGCCATACGTGGACGTTACTGCTTATACATCTCCCAGCCAGCAAGCAGTTAGCCTTCCTCTACAAGGAATAGAAGTGTGGATTAATAGACATAAAATATAGGATTGTTGTTGTACACGATCTCCATTATAGTAGTCCTAGCCATCAACTCCACTCTGTGGTAAAGTCTCCGTCCCAACCCTTTCGCAAGGGTACCTCCCCTTTTAATTGATAGAAGGACTCAGAATTGACTCCCCTCAATTCGAGATCCAAAAGAAGGGTATGGAGATTACCCAAGGAATGATCTCGCGTGGAGGTACGCCGATACTCGAGCGCCAAACTCCCCGTCCTAGCAAATCCCCCATTGGATCAAGGACTGTCATGCTCCTTAAAATCTCGACCCTGACCTCGAATAGGTCTTTTGCCTCTATTTCGTACAGGTACATGATCCCGGTAGGGGGAGTATATGAGCATTTGACTAGGAGCATCTCCTGGATAGACTGAGCGGGATCCGCCCTATCAGTTCATCCACTTGATATGGACAAGGGACCACTCGTGGGGGCTGATTCGATGGACCAGCTTCGTTCCCTCAGGGAGCTACTTGAATAGCAGGAGGCACATGTCCTAAATCTGGTTCATGCTGATCCACCGACGTGCCCGTTTCCGTAGATTTTTCCCATCATTCCAAGAGGATATCAATTCCAAAATGATCCTCTTCAAACTCAGCCCCCCATGCTTGACCGGAAAGGGCCTGGAAGAGGTAGTGATCCCTCGACACTAAAAACCAAAATCCCAGAGAGAAGCTGAGAACACAAAATCCCTAAATGGTATTAGAAATAGTTCCATAGAAAAAATATAAATAAAGAGATACTAAATAAAATAAAAATCAATATACATAGATTTATAAACCGGTATTTTCTATTTCAACGAAAACCAACAAATCTTAAAATAATGATCAACCCCATAATCACAAAAAGGAACAGTATGAGACACTTACCAGTTAATCGAATTGTCATTACTGTAACAACGAAATGCCCCAAAAAGTTTGCGTAAAGACATAGAATGCATCTAAAGAAATAATGTGACATAATAGGTTAGAATTTGTTCTCTCGCTCCGTGCTGGACGAGCGGCATACTGGAAAAAAAGCCCTTCATCGATTTCAAACCGATGACTTTCTTAGTCCATTTCTAAAGGGCGAACTGATCAACTTGTATGTGTTAAGCATACGACTAAAGTAGAATGATTAGACCTTCTTATCACTTTTTCGGCTAGCTATAAACTTCAACCCCCCTTCTCTTACGTAGATGGAGAAATAAGTAAGCTAGGCTTTCTACCCTGCCTTTCTTTTTTTTAAAAATAGTGAATTACACCTCATTTTGCCTTCTATCAAGCCTTTCTATTCTAAAATCATGAAAGATCACTCTGAAAAGTAAGAACATTTTTAATATACGATATCGTCGCCATGGATAATAGAATTCCTCCTGGAAGCGAAGGCAGGAGAAAAGCCTATCGATTCACAAGTTTGTTAACTTACTTGTCGGCTACCCCCACTCTGTAACCAGAATATGCCTCTAGACATACAACCATCCGCTTTTATAAGTATTGAAGGCGGTGCCTAAACTAGTCGGACTTACTTGAATCGATAGGCTTACCAGGCTTATCTGTCTATTAAATTGATTTTTTTGCAGACTCTTCCCCACGCTTATTTCTTCCCCCAGCCCTGTAGTGCAGCTTGCCCCCCCGTCCTAGGCCTACTGAGATCTTTCTGTGTGCGGATAAATTTGGGTGCAAGAGGGGAATACCCGGTTCATCGGAACTTCAAGAAGAAGAGGTAGGCTCGGTTCGTGGTATAGGTATAAGAAATCAATAGATCTTAATAGAGGTAGACTGTACTTCTATGTGTATTGAGTTGAGGTCCTCTCCGTAGGGATAAACTATATTTGCCATACTTCCTTGATAGGTTAGACTTCCATGAAAGAAAGCACAGACAAGAATAATCTTAGTACCCAAGGAGTAAGGATCGATAGGCGTTCGACTTGAGGAAAGTGCGGTCAGATTCAAAATTCCCAAGATCTTTGTACTTACCTTTGCTTTGAGGGATAAGCACCGCATCAAGGTAAGAGGCATCTAATTGAATTGATTCACTGGATGTCCATCTACAAAAATGGAAGAGATGTCTGTTAAGAACGACTTCATGAAAACAAGAAAGAAAACAAGTTTAGCGAACATAGAGATTGAAAGAGATGGATTTTTCACATCTATTGTCATATCAATTCACATTCATTCTTGAATGGAATAGGGAACAAGCAGAGTTGTGGCTATCAGGAATGGGAGATAGCCTTTGACTAAAAGCGCCGACTATCTTTGAATGACAAGGATCGAAATGCCAATCGACGAGATGATCCTACAAAATATTTCAAGTTCAGACTATGATGACAAGCATCCTCACTTACGCAACGAAATTGAGTTGATGGACTAGCAAGTGCCCTTGAGTTATTCTCTTTGGTATCGCCTTCTCTCATCATTAAAGGCGTCGCAAGGCACTCGACTAGAAGGAGTGGATGTTAGGCAAGCAGGGAAGACTCTGACTTTGCGATGGCACTAGCCATGGGCATGTATTCTTCTTTGATTGAAGAAATGAGACAGAAGAGAACCAGAACCATATCCTTCACACATTCAGTCTGATCTTATCTGCGCTATTGCCCCATCATAATTGTACTGTATTAGATTAGTTATCTGTCTCCCCTACCCTGTTAAAACAGCCTGGTCTATAACAATACACCCTGAAAGTAAGACATTCCTAATATGAAGTTTCCCTGGCTTTAAATTCCCTCACTTATCCATAATGAGCTACTAAGTTGGAGTACACGAAACAAGCACCAATTCTTTATTGTCTTTAAACTCCGCTTTGAACCCGAATCCTAGAACTCGGACATGATAGTTTCTCATCTCAGGTTAATCAATTCAATGATCGGCTTCTTTCTTTTTCTCAATATGATTCTTCAAAGATTCTAAAATTGACTATCTCATTGAAGGGTGTGGAATGTGAGAGAAAGTCTTACGATCCAACAATCTCTTGTACCCCCTAATTGGTGCTGAGGAGTCTTCATCTTGGCATCAATCGCCACTCCCCGTGCTGGTAAGAAAGTGGTTAACCCGGTGGCTCATCGACGTCTTGAGCGAGTGAGAGCCTTGATCCAAGGATGGGTGTTGTCGTAATTCGCAGAAGTAACTTCAATCCAAGGTTGCTCCGCTGCCAATAAAGACATTGCTCTACGACTCCTTAGAGGTTGGGAAGTGGAAGAAGATTCATCATCGGGCTGGACTTTAAGACCTTAGTTGAAAACACGTTTCCTCATTTATGGGAATATAATACATTATGGTCTAGGGGCCTAATAGAAAGAATATAGATCACCAAGGCTTATTTTTAGCCACAACTTAAAGGAAGGTGGCCCAATTGGAATCTTGTACACTTTCCTTATCTTTCTTTTATTTATCCTGCCTCTACCTCAAAGAAAATCCTTTTTAGGAAGCTAGCGCCCGCTCTCTTCCAAATACACGTGTAGGGGGAAGCACCAATGAAAGTGAACCTTTATTGGTTCATTTCCTTTTCTCTTTGAACTAATTAGAAGGAAGGCAGTAGCTTCTCCTACATATATGTAGAGAGATCCTGAAATAATGTATGATTCTTTTTTCCTTTTACGAAAAAGAAAGTTATAGTAGCTTATTCCATTTGGAAGGTTTTTGGTTTAAGATAGATTTTTTCCCTTACTTTTAAGTCTATCAGCTGAAACAAGGGCTTCGGGAACGAGTGCATAACGCGTGGAATCAGCCGAAATGTTCGGGCCAAATCTAAAGTAAGCTAAAAAGCATTGTTAATGAGCCTGCGTAGTATTAGGTAGTTGGTCAGTTAAAGGCTGACCAAGCCAATGATGCATAGGTGGTTTGCCACAATGGAACTGAGACACGGCCCGGACTCCCACGGGGGGCTACAGTGGGGAATCTTGAACAATGGGAGAAAGTCCGATCCAGCAATATCGTGTAAGTAAAGAAGGGAAATGCCGCCTGTAAAGCTCTTTCGTCAAGTGAGCAATCATGAAAGGACTCAAAGAAGAAGCCCCAGCTAAATCCGTGCCAGCAGCTGCGGTAAGACGAGGGGGTAAGTGTTCTTTCGAATGACTGGGCGTAAAGGGCACGTAAGCGGTCAATCGGTGATGCATGGCTATCGTTATCTCGTGTCATGAGATGTTTGGTAAAGTCCTATAACGAGTTAAACCCTCGTTTTGTATTACTGAGACATGCGCCTAAGGAGAAAGTCTTTGCAACCTGAAGTGAGCCGAGGATCCGAGTGATGTGTCAGCGCTACTAATTGAGTGCCAGCACCTAGCTGTACTGTCAGTATGAAAGCTGGTGCCTTTCGAAGCACTTTCTCTTTTTAGTTAGCATTGTTTTATTATTGCATCTACTGCGCTTGACTAATAAGATAGAAAGGGCCTTTCTAGCATGTTTAGTAAAGTTAATTTTTTGACCTTATCTTGCAGGTGAAGATGACATCGAGTTGACGGCAGATAAAGAGTCGGCATTCAGGAGAGCCACCCGGTGGTGTGGTAAATAGTGGGTTTAGTACGCCCAGCCCAAACAAACAGCTTCGAAACAAACAAAAAGGTGTGTGCCGCAATCACGAAGGACTACCAGTAATATACTGGAGGAAAGTGGGGACGATGTCAAGTCCTCATGGCCCTTATATGCTGGGCAACACACGTGCTACATTGACAATTACAATGGGAAGCAAGGCTGTAAGGCTGAGCATATCTGGAAAGATTGCCTCAATTTGGATTGTTCTCTGCAACTCGGGAACATAAAGTTTGAATCACTAGTAATTGCGGAACAACATACCGCGGTGAATATGTGCCCGGGCCCTAAACACATAGCCCGTCACACCCTGGGAATTGGTTCACCCGAAGCATCGGACCAATGATCACCCATGACTTCTGTAGAAACAAAGTCCTTTGGTGGTCTTATTGGAGCACACTACGGTGGGGTCTTCGACTGGGGTGAAGTCGTAATAAGGTAGCCGTAGGGGAACCTATGGCTGGATTGAATCGTTCGCGATGGAAATGCACTCTTCCCCCAACTTTCCAACATAGGAGGCTAGCTTGCTTCAACTGGTGGTGGGCTCGAAGGGTCCAAAGGACACATAGCCGGGGGTGAGTCCAAAGTACAATCGTTCCATTTTCCTTCTTGTTCATCAATTAGAAATCAAGATAAACCGAGCACTAAAGTAAGACGTGAAAACACCCGATCCCATTACAACCTCGATATGTGGAATCGTCTTGTGCCATATGTACTGAGATTGTTCGGGAGACATGGTCCAAGCCCGGTGAAAATATACAAAAAGATTATGATGTCAAAATCTTGCTCCCTTATTTTTCGAATTTCGCACCTAATGCGTGTTGATTATACTTATTTAAGTACGACTCATTTGTATGTTCTATTTTTTTCTTTTTTATGGCATCATCCGGGTTTTCAAGTCCAGGTCAAGGAATTGGAAAATTCCTTAAATGGATTTCTCTGAGCATAAAATAGAGTGTTTAGTTGAGTATTCGTTGGTGTCGAAATGGATCACTAAGAGTGGTTGGACATCTATGGTAATTAATGGCAACATTGATTATCATAGACGGTCGATATACTTTTGTAATCTCCGATCATCAACCAAATCTATACCATTATTGTAGAATGACAATAATGGTTGTGGATTAAAGTTTATTGATTCCTATGTTGGAACCTTAGCCCTCTCTCCCCCCCCCCCCCCCCTCGAATCTGATTTATTTGGATCAATAGGCAGAGTAGATTATGATGGTGTTTTACGACGTTAGAATTAAAGAAAATTACAACACTATTATGAAAATAATAATGCTTTTTTTTGTATGGTTGAATAAACACAAAAATTCTCTTGGAGGGCTCTGTTTGAACAGACCCGGAAACTAAAGGGACTTCTTTTTTTGGATCCTTTAGTTGTCTTTATGTCCATGAATAAGGAGGTCGCCCTAGCGGGCTGCGATTTCATAAAAACAGTTGTAACACCGAAAGGATGTTTAGGTTTTCCGTATACTGCTTTGTATTTAAAATAGTGTATTGTTTCCCTTCAGCGTTATTATGCTAGGTGTTACTCTAAGAATGACACCATGTTTGTTCTAGTTTCATTGACCCGTTGTGGAATTCCCAATATCATACATGCGGTATTACGAAAATATGTAAGGGCAAAGCCTGATCATGGTGATTATTTTGTAAGGATATATCTATCTTGGTTTGGATTATCAAAATAGATTGCGGTGGCTCCTAAATTACGACTCCTCACTCAGATATTGATAGTCTCCGTGAAGTTCTTGGAGAAATGAAAACTTCTTGAAAGAAGCTTTGACCAATGTATCTTCCACATCTCCAATCCATACGTCTTGAAGAGGGTATGAATTGGAAACCTGGAAAAGTACTCCATTACTCGACAACTTTGTCCGCCGGTTTCAATATTCGGTGTATGATGTTGTTGACGGAGCAGCGGGTAAATATGTTACTGAACACAATATCTTTGTAAATTTAAAGCATGAGATAGCAGCATTCAACATTAATGTGCATACAATTCATTCCATTTAAGATGGGTTCTTTTCCCCTGGTATTCGTTGGTCTCAAAGGTTTTATACCCATTTGATTTTAATAATACTTGGTTTTCCTATGAATCCTTGATTTATTTGAAAAACAAGTAGGACCCCCTTTATTTAGCTTATTAGGGGTCTACCAAGGAGTTCCATTATTGACTGGTACATTTTCTCAAGCCATTGAAGGTTGTGGGAAACAGATGATCTTTTCTCTATGTAATTATATAAAACAAACAGTTCTGCATCCCGTCCATACTTTGGGCTATGACTGTACTATTAAGTATTAAGAAAGATGGTACATTCAACCAAGAACATTTGTTGCAGTATCTAAGATTTAAAAGGTCGAAGTCTTGTTACACTTTTTGATTTAAAATAAGCAATAGACTGTTGGCCATTGACTGTTATATACACCTTAATCGAAATGATTTAGGATAGTACATTAGCATCTTCAATAGTCACCAGTTTTTTGGGTCTTAACACCTTTCTCGTATCAGAAGAAGACTTTCTTACTGGACAACCGTTAGGTTACTACGGTTCATGGTCACTATTCTCGTTGTCCCATCAATATATAGTGTCGTTGGAGACTTTGAAGGCTTATCCGCTACGAAGCACCCTGTTTGTTTATTATGCCCTTCTTTGTGATTATATCCTAATCACCAACATGAAGGTGGTCAATCAGTACAGTAGGTTATTGGATAGACTCAGTGTTACCATTTCATTTTCTAAATCAATAGTATCTTAAAATGGAACAATTAAGTTTGCTAAGAGGTTTAGGATACGAGATATGCAAAAAGATATCTCTCACATTTCTCTCAAAGCTTTAACCTCCTGTAGAACGACTGTAAGCCTGTGCCAATTGTCTTGCCGATGCTCGATAGAAATTTAGACATTACAAAGTCTAGTGGTTGAATATTATAAGGTCCATTCTCGCTTGATGTCTTTTCAATCACCACGATGGGAAAGGCTAAAGGCAGCTGCTTGTAAACCAAATAGGTTACATCTATTACCTCTTGCATTTTTTATTGGAAGGGCTAAAAGTAGTGCCTCAATCCTCATTTGAAGGAGAAAATAATAGATTATCAGTGTAAGGCTGTAAAACCTAAGCAGATACAAATCTAATCCTTGAGTGGGATGTTATCCTTAATTGGATTAAAAAGTTATTGACTTGGCTTTCTTGGTATCATATTGTAGCATTATCATCAGATGTCACCACTGATCAACTATTTGATGTTCCTATGTGTGACACTTTTTGGAGCAATCAAACGAAGATTATGAATTAATCATGTTTTGGTACGTTTGGAAATGTTACGTTATGGGAGTAGGTTGGAACCTTTCAACTACACCTAGGTAGTTGTTTGGTCCTCCAACTCTCTGTTTTATATTGGTTGATCAGTAGGTATTTGGTGGTCTTCACAGAAATTTTCTCGTTCTCAATCCTAAGGATTTACCATCCTTACGGAAAATGGATATGGATGATAAGAATTTAGGTTCATCTGAAAACATAAAACCATTAATTAAAATTCCTCAAGGATGGGTGACGAAGAGGGATATTGTGGTTGCATTCTAGTTAACTACTTCAACAAACACCCAGCCTTCTGATAGGTATTATGTAATAGAAGAGTCAGGATCTTCAAATATGGACATGAAACTGGATATTCTCAAACCGGACCGCATCTCGATTTGCACATGGATAATCTATTGTATTGCCCAAAAGAGTCATACTCATATCCAGGGCATTTTGTCCTTGAAAGAGCGTCATCAGTCTATTGTAGTCATTATAGAAAACATGGTTGGGGAAAAAATAAAGGGTTGGAAGATCGAGAACATCAATGGAGGGACCATAATACGAACAGGAAAGATAAGGAGAAAGATCGATATGTTCCTCCCCATGAGCGTATAAAGCCCAATCATTAGGAAGGTGGAAGAACTGAGAACATGCTCTTGTGTATCCTCTAAAAAGTTTAAGGGCTGACAAGATGCGAAAATGCATAAAAAAATATCCCCCCCTTAGTTAGACTCTTACCTCCCATTCAGTGTCTATCAAATAATTAAAACCCAGATATGTCATATCCCGTCTCACCTAAATTCACGACCGAAAGGGGCGTTGCCTAGTGATACTATGTCTAAAACCAAAATTGAGATCTAAAATTTTAGTTACGTCGTGCTAGACGTTAACTAAGGCACTATCTGGGAGGCAACCAAAAATCCTTTTTAAATTTGCTTTTGTTTCTGAGTAAAATAATGGTCTGATGTTGGTACGGGCTGATGTGAGGGAAGTGTTCGAAAGAATGTATGAAGGACAATAATAGGTCAGGTTGGCGAACCGTTGTTAGGGTTAGCGAACATGATTTCCTCAACCATTTGACTCACTGAGCCTTAAACTTGGATCCTACAAACTCGGCAGTCCATAAAGCATTAGTGGTGAACAACCGTTTAGGTTGGCAATCACAATGAAGAAAACTATAGGGATTCCTGCATGAGTAGAAGATCCTCTTACATTTGGTGAAGACACTAGATACTCGGTGCTTCGCCGAGTGGATGGGCAAGATTAATAAGTATCACTGAACCCGCATAAAATGGATGGTCACTGAAAGTAAAAGGTTGGAAATTCCATTTTCAATTACTCTCGCTCGCTTTTTACTCTACATAAACTCACACTTGCACTCTAGATTTATGTCTCTTGTTTTTAAGAGTATTAAAGTAGTTGAATTATGCTCGGATTTGGATTGCATTGACACCTACCATTTTGTAACATTTTATTCGGCATCAAATGTTAATAACTCAGACCTCGTATTAATTTAATTACTATTATACACATTCACATAATATAAATCACTCTTGACTCTCTCTTAGTTGATTGAAGTACATAAATTCTCTATTTCTGTACAACTCCTGTTAAATGCTACAATCTCGTTTAAAAAAGCTTTGAGCTCAATTTATTTACTATAGGAGTGTGAAAATATTGTTAATCCTTGTTGTATTAGTGTTTTATAGGTTTAGATTTTTTTCCTAGAGGTTGCAGGGTTTAACTTGAAAGGATCATTTTTAAATACGCATATCAAGTTGTTTGGCGTGCTGACTAGAGTTTGCCGAACGGTTTGGCGTTTTGCCTAATGTCACCATAAAACCTTTAAATTAATGTCAAATATGTAGTTGATTTTGTATCTGTTGGTGATCAAGCTTATGTCTCCGAATGCATTCATCGACTGCAGATTTATACACTCTGTGCATTACTTTCAACAAATCGCCTAGATGGATGAACACTTCATTAACTAGTTTGGCTAAGTGACTCTACAATAAAAATTTACCTTATTTCCCCTACTTAAATACTCTCTAACTTTTTCTTCAAGTCTTTTCCGAAATGGCTAGACCAAATGGAGAGGGAAGAGACATGTAATCTCAACAGTTAAGAGCATGGGAGTTTAAAAGAGACAAAAAGATAGTAGATCTAGCAAAGGAGAGGAGAGAGAAGAAGAAAATAAGTTCGAGAAGGAGGGTTCCTATTGACCCCACTATCCCCTCGTGGAAATGTGGAGTCTACACTGCTATAAAATCCCTTATGGTAGCGTAGAACTTTGACAGGATGAATGCAGATAATATCGTTGCAGAGGCTAAGGCAATTAAACACAAGGAAAATTAGAATGATAAAAGCACGGGGACCAATGTAATGTTCCAGGCGGATGCCTCAGGCACTGATGCCACGACGGATAAAGCAAATGTCTAGATAGGATCCCTTCTTAATCTCAGTGTTTTCTTCTTTAATTCTCTCCAAGATATTTTTAGTAATTGCATTTAAGGACGAACACATTTATTTATCGTGGGTCAGTCTCACATTTGTTTGTTGAAGATAAATGTTTTAGTTAATTTGGATTCTACATTATATATATAGTTGGGTTGTTGTATATTGTGTTATATACTGCTTGTGCGATTGTTTAATATTATGGCTCCATTGTTTGATTTTAATTGCAAAATGGACTTTCCAAAAAAATTATTTTTCAAAAATGTTTTCCATGGCTTGTGTTGTTCTTTTGTTAAGTATCAGTTCCGATCAATTCTAATAACTTGAATAGTGCTTTGAATTGAATATACATGAATGTGTGGATACGACGAGACAAAATAAATTGGCATCGACAATATGTGAAATTTTTACATCTTTTTGTGATAAACCGATTGAAAAATTGATTCTCTTCTAATGACTGTTGCAATGTAGCGAAAGTGTAATGTTTTGTTTAGCTTAAGTATTGATGCCTTATGTGATAATCTTTCTATGAACCATGCATTAATAAACCTAGAATTTCCCCCGTTGGTTCAATCAATTAAGTAATGCTTCCTCTTGGAATAATCTCAGGCACTTTTGGAAGAGTGTGAGTCAATTTGACATATATCTTTTTTGTGACCCACCCTGTGAATCTGTGAACATATTTTGAACACCCTTGAACTTTACCTTTCTATGGAAGAAACTTGTTAGAACATGGACGTTTATTCATCTACTACCTATAATCCTCGTGACTTTTTGTTTATTGAATAGACAAGTTAAGATAAAAACTTAAGTTTGGGTATAGTTAAAAAGGAAAAGAAAAGTCGAGAAGTGCAAGAAAAGTCTAATTTAACACATGGTATTGCAAAGGAATGGAAACCCTCCATATAAAAAAATAGAAAAAGAGAAAAAATTAAAATAAAAGAAAATAATTAAAAGAAGGTTTTAGAATAAAAGTACAAAAGAAATTTGGGTTTCCAAGCAATCCATGGATGTGAATAATAGGACGACTTAGAATCACTTGAAGAAAAATTAATAAAAAAGTTAACTAAAAGGAAGTGTTGTGGGAACCATAACATTCAGCCCCATTACAAGCCTTGGAAAAACCTTTCTCATTTTGAGAAAGTAGACAGATTCTTGATTGGAAAATAAGGGCAAGCATGTGGGTGAAAACATGCATAGTGTTCCTCTTTCTGAGTGTGAGCTTTGTGTCTAATTCCTAAACCTTAGATTGAATACTTTACCCTTTATTCCAGCACGCTGAGCTCTGAAGAAAGAGGATCAAATCGTCGGAGAAAGTAGAAGTTTGCGCACCACCAAACTTTTTTGTGAAGCAGTACTATATTGCCCAAGGTCCAAGACTCAATGATGTTTTCGGAAATAACAAAATGGGGATGAACTAGAAGAGGTAATTGGATTTAGCAATTCAAACCCTCTCACTTTGTTTAGGTCGAATTAAATCCATGGGGCGAGTCCCTGAGTTATTAGGCGACCTTAAACAACCTCGTCGAACGACCCAACGCAACACAAAATCTAAAAACTATAAATGCTAGGTTTAGTTGTTAATTAGAGAGTCTGAACATTATTCTATTCTTTAGACATTAAACTTTAGATTTTCATATTTTATCTCAAGCTTGAAGACGGGTTTTGGAAGACTTGAATATGGAAGGATTTCATCCTCCCCAAATTGGAAGTAATTCTTCTCAATTGTTTTTTGTTAAATCAAGACTTATCTTCTTATACCCATTTGATTTCAACATTATTGAATGTATGTTGTTTTATTTCTTTATATATGACTAAAACCCCCAATTCTTGTGGTGTAATTTAGTAAATATGAACTAATATTATTGTTGGGTCTTGCTTGCTAATAGCTTAGATGTAGTTTAATGGTGATTTCGTCTAGTCATTATCGTTGAATCTAATGGATTTGTAGTTATAAATACAAGTTCAACAATGTGTTTTCGGTTTTCGAGACAGAAAGGTCACAAAAACAAGACCACTAGATTGATGGCCTAAGGAGTGCATCAATATGCAGTTCAGCTTGAGAGGGCGAGCCATAGTCACATCTCCTAACACACAACTCCAGAGAGAGAGTGGGGTAAGGCGTTGGCTGGTCTTCATGCGGCAAATGGGTATCCGAGAGGAACCCATTTGAAACGGGGTAAGTTTCGAGAGAGAGAACTTATTTCCAATTAAAGCTTAGCTTAGCTACTATTTATCTGCTAATTTTATATCGAAAGCATGCACCAAATAATTTATATTAACTTGTATAGCGGTCATATTCAAAGAATTCCCCCTCATAGTTAATTTTTCTTTAATTTTACCATTTTTAATACTTTCGACAAACCTCAAATTTGATATTTGACACTTTCATGTCTTTTTTAATTTATTATGATTTTACTCGTAAATCTCTTTAACTACGACTAATTATAATACAATTCTAATTACCTACATATTCTCGAAACCGCTCCCTTGAAACATTACCTCAACCATCGGTTGATTAACTATATTATTGACAATCTTAGACACTTGAAGCGTAGTTAGTGTCATTGGTTGTGATAAGTATCAGAATCCCAGGGGTAGAATTCATAGAAAAATACAACCGGCGTAAATTTTTCGAGGAGCCCCATTTACGAGTCATAGATCATCCTACGGACCATAGATGACATTCATAGTGAGTATGTGATTATGAGCTGCATGTTTAGATATATGACCATCTTTTACGAACCGTAAATATAACCATGGTCCATCGATTATGTTTGTAGGTCTTAGGTATGACTTTAATTTTTCTATGTATCAAGACCCAATCGATGGAATTATTCTATAAAACATGGCACTAAACACGATCTTTCTTAGCTTCATGGTTCTCAATCCTAAGAAAAGATCACCTGATTCTACTCGCGACACAATCTATACTTCATAAAATTCATACCAAGTAATTTTTT
The DNA here is from genome assembly GCF_036512215.1 of Solanum lycopersicum. Lineage (NCBI taxonomy): Eukaryota > Viridiplantae > Streptophyta > Magnoliopsida > Solanales > Solanaceae > Solanum > Solanum lycopersicum. The sequence goes on along the minus strand of NC_090808.1, from coordinate 45,385,286 downwards.
CCCTAAAATTCCACACCCATCACACTCCCTTCTAAATTGTTTCGCTTTCTCTTTCATACACCCCTATTATATTTCACTCCTTTCCAACCAACGCTTTAATAAAATCAACTTCCATCTCAAAAAAAACCCATCAAATGTCTCCAAGAAGACACCACAATCGCGACTCTAAATTCTAGTTTTGGGAGTTTCAATCATCTGATTATCTGTCTTATCGTCATACATAACATATTAATCCATTAGGAAGCCCAAGTTTAATCATGCTATTTTTTTTAATTTCTACCTCTTTGTCAAAATTTCATTGAGATATGTAGCATTTTTTAGCATAATAAGTTGTCTAGGTTTAGGATAAATTTGAAATTTATATTTTATTATGTTGTTTTACTTTGTTGATATATTTTCGATTTTTAAGTTTCTAATTTGATAGGCTTTTTTGTGTAAAGTTGGATATGTAAATCTCTTTAATAAAATGTTAGGAAGATATTTTTAACCCTTTTTTTGCTGCCCCATAGCAGTAGGGATATCAAGAGCCTCAATAATCTTACATGATTTGTGAGTTTTTCTATAAACTTTTATTTACCCTTTAACACTACTTTAAACTCATTTTGACCACCTTACCTATTTCTGATCTTTTTAACCCCCTTAGGACTACTCTCAACTCATCGCCAACCATGCTTATATCTAAAATTCATATAATTCTAATAACTTTTTAACCATGGCAAGCAATACTCTCTCTTTCAATGCCCCAAAAATTTCTATTGATGATGATTACTAAATTTTGTTGGTAAGAATGAATACAAATTCGGAAACTTATCTTTTATGAGATATTATGATGGATGAAAAAATTGTAATACAACTTTTTATGAATCCTACAATTATCCAAATGCAGTTCAAATGAATTTTAAATTTGACAAATTATTGAGTCTTTTTTAAGCATAAATAAAATACACAAATTTGCAATTTCAAAAATAATGAAACTAATTTATCACCAATCATTTACGAAAAAATTCAGGAATAACATTTTTAAAACTCTGGTAACTAAAGAAAAGGATGAGTATTGAAATTTGCTTCAAGTTACACTAGTAATTTCTAGCATAGGTTTCCTAGACTTGGGACGAATTTTTAAATTTAAAGTTTTATTAGGCTGTTTTGTTTTTTTCAAATAGATATTTTAGGTGCTTAAATTTTCTTATAGAGATTTTTTGTTGTAACATTGCTATTTAAAGCCCCATATGCTTAATAAAAAGATTGAGAGATATTTTCAACTTTAATTGTAGGCTTCATATTTTTAGAAAGATAACACATTTTTTTGTATGAGACACTGAGATTTCTTGGTTTTTTACACTTTCAGTACTTTAACTTGTATGGTCTCTTAAATTTTATTTTTTAAAGTGACACAATTTCTTTGAGTTTAACAAGATCCTAGAGCTATGGTGGAATTTTTTACAAGTACACTTTTGCAGTTGTTTAGGTCTATGCATACACCATAATAAAACAAATGATATGAATATACTAGTTTATAAATTAAAGAGGTTTTGTCGATTTGTGTGGTTTGAATAATTACTTGGTGGCAAAAAGATTTGTATGAAAAAGGATAAATCAATTAAACTAACTGTTTCTCTTTGTAGAATAATACAAAATAGTAATAATGCAAAAATCTTATTTGTTGGACTGATTTTTTACTCGAAGAAAACAAGAAACATCAAAAAGTAATTTGAATTGATTGCTTATCATTTATACTTGAATGCGACAAGTGTGTTTGTTTCATAAATCTCTTAATAAATTAAGGAAAATAATGATCCCTACTGATGATATGTAAATTTCAATATTTATTAGAGAATTGGTTTCTCCTTTACAAATGAAATTTTTTTGGCATGAATTCATATTGACAATGCCTCTAGTATGCAATGATGAAATCATGTAATCAAAATTAAATTTCAATTCTTAAATATAAAAGATTGAAGATAGAATATCACATATAAGAATATTTTATCACATTTTATATATTAAAATTATTGAGGAAATATATGAGCACTCTATTTTATTTTTGGGAGTGTGATTTATCCCATTTATTATCCACATGTCACAAATAGTAAGATTTTCAGTTAATTAAAATAATGTATTATACTCAAGCGTCAACATGTAAGCGTTCATTAGATTTAGAAATTTTTTTATAACTTCCGCTCTCAATATATATATGAATCAACAACATGTTTTCATTGTTGCATCTCAGATCCACTCTCTTCGTGAATTCCAATAAAATATTATACTCTCTTATCATAACAATTCTAGGGTTTATACATTTTTCACATCACCACACTTCTTTGGCGATGTATACATCATTTTTGTTTTCCCTTTTGTTCCACTCCAGGACACCGTCACCTTTCCACCCAAAAAAAGCAACAAGATTCCGACAACCAAGAAGCTATAAATTTGACATGAATCAATTTTCATTTGCATCACAGTGCATACAATCTCCTCTTCAAATTCCAGGTTCCATCTTCCTGAATTATTTTAAAGATTTCTTTTATGTTGCCTTTAGTTTTATTGTTTTCATATCATTTTATTGTTATAGATTTTGCAAGTCTTGTTTTTCAATATATCTTTCATATCTGTTTGTAGTTATGTTGTGTTGGAATATTGAGCCATTAATTACAAAGAAAAATTATACTCTATATTTTCCTTAATAAATTACATGCATTGCGTTAATTAAGAAAAAGTAAAGTAATACCTCAATAAGTTATTATGAAAACCCCCCATCTCAAAAAGGGTACAAGCCACAACTTGCACCTATATAGGATTTAAATAAACTTCAATAAAACCTGAGACTACAAAAGGATTTAGACTATAACAGTTCCAAATCTTAGGAACTAAACTCTGATTCATCTGTATCAACAATCATCCTTGACTGTTGAACTCATCTTCAAGTTGCCTCCAACTCGAAGAATAATCTAATTTATCAAAACAAAATATTACAACTCAAAAATTATCAATCCAAATGATCTAGACTGAAGAACTAGAATGCATTAGCCAATAGAGTTCTTTAATCTTGTTTCTCTGTATCAATGCACTAGAATCTTCAAACTAAACTCTCTCTTATTTGATTTGATTCTGCTTGTAGCTCTCACTGTAAGTGAGTAAAGTTCTCGTGAAACCCTCAATAGATGCAAGACTTCTCTTTCTTTGAGTTTGTAGTAGATGTCCTTCCTTATACAACTTCCCTTTATTTGTACACTTACACTATAAAAAGAAACTTTATGTAAACAAGTCTTGTCATAAACTCTCTTTGTTCACCCACTTTAATCTTTTTTATTCATGTGATACCTCTTCTCCTAATCCCGTTCAGACTGTGTCTGAGTGAAACACATTTCAGTAATGAGTACCCTACATCAGAGGAGATCTACAATAATAAGAAACTAAAAACAACAATAGCATTAATGAAAACATTTACACCACAAATGTAATTAATACGAAAAGGTAAAAGCAAGCACTTGTGGTTAAAAATAGAATGGGAAGGGTAAGAGTGGTTAGGACAGAGAAGAAGAAGAATAATGGGATGAGGATGATGAAAGATCATTCTTAATAAGATCACAACGACCGTTTATATTAGCAGAATTAGGCCACCTCTCAGTTTCAAAGATATCCTCAATGTAGGGAAGCTCTACCTTAATCCTAGTGCGTCATCCACAATTCAATATGTTCATGTCTATAGGTGACCCACAGATTATCCATGAATCCACGTGACTGTCTTGAAGTACTGAAATCCCCCTATATTTTCTAACAAGCAATGCCCTCAACCTTTGAAGTAGTGCATTTACGCCAACCCCTCCTCCGAAGAGCATATATAGTTTCCTGGTTCACTACCACTAAAGCATCCTTGGTGGACTAATTTCTCCAAATATTGATAGAAATCCCAATATTTTAAAAAAGAAACTCCAAGCAGAACTGATAACAAAGAACATACTTTGTTTATCCTTCTTACAAATTCAATACACGTCACACAAGATGAGTTAGGACAAATTTAGGGGAATTTGATAAATAAATAACTCCATAAGGGTGAGATTAATTAACCTCACTACACCTGCGCTTTTTTAGGAACATCATTTTGTGCATAACATCAAACAATAGTTTGTACAAGGCAAGCATAACACCTTTCTCAGCTCTAGTATGAGCCTCTAACATAGGAATATTTGATAAGCTTCTTGATATATACAAGCTTGAAGGCAATTCTTCAAGTGGAGGTCAATCTTGATATACATAGTGACACTACCCCATACTTGGAACACCCAAGATGTCAACATGTCATAAGGATTAAAAGTAAAGTAAACAACTCTCACCACACATTAATATAGCATTGACAGGTGTTTTCTCTTCCCATTTTGTGTTGTTTATTATATTTTAAGAAAACTTTTGACCAACATTGTGTCCTCAAACTAACTAAAGTTCACCTGTATCAGGACCGTAAAATAAGTAATCACTACAATATAAAAGCAACATTTGCTAACTGGAGTTGAATTATGCTTTTTGATAGTTACATTTTCGAAAAGGTCAACAGATAATCAGTGGATCTTTTAGCACGGGGATGTAGGAAATTTTAAGATGAGGCAACATTTTTCCTAGAAGATGCTTCGACAAGGGAGGCACAAAAACAAATAAAACCTGCAAATGAGAATCTCGTAAAGCTCCTCTTTCCTATGCCTCCCTTCTTGAAGCATCTTCAAGGTAACACGTTTCCTTATCTTAAAACGTGTTACTTCCTTGTGCTCACGAATCCAATGATATTCTTTAGACATTTAAGAATGTTATAAGAAAGCACAACACAGCTCTTCTTTTCCTCAAATTGTCCCAAAACATTTCCTCCAAATCCTCAGACAACATTCAAATGCTTTCTAACTCCTTTAAAAATAAAACATACTGCGACCAACAACATACAATAGGCTCACCTCTTTCTCTGTTTACCAAACCCAGTTAGATTTCCAGTTCCTTTGGACAAAGCTCCAATTTTACCAGCAACTCAACAAATCATGATGCACAACTTTAATCTCAAATCTTTCAACTTCATCTTAATTACATCAAGAAAAGGAAACTGTCCGGACTTCCAAATGCTTCTTGATGTCTTATTGAAAACTTTATCGGATGCATGAACTTTTAATAAACTCACGCACACCGGTCTCTAATAACTGTGTGTACTCAGCTAATTGCATACATAATTAAAAAGCACGAGATGACCTTGTTTCCAACTCATAAACAAAAGGACAAGCATCCTGTAATCTGAACACACAGTTAACATCATTGATACACCCCTTCATCATCACAGCTAAACTACTATGTCAAAATATATACAAAGCATCAGCAACACCCTCTACCCCTCATAGAATCTAACAAAAATAGAATAATATAGGGGCAAAATGCCTATATATGGAATTTGAATTTCTTTTAAATCCTTCATAACATAAAAGAGTGGAATGTGTATATATCTCCTTGTTACCAAAACCAAAAAGAATACAATAGAGTTACATCTTCTTGTTGTCTTTCCAGTTTCTTTCGACATAATGCACACCTTCAATCGTTTCTTTGTAATAGTGCATCTCAAATCTTTCCTTTCTTGCTTCAGTCAAAGGGAAACTAAGTGGACAACAATACTCTTCTGAATGGCATATTGCACGCTTCAAGTGATGCATAAACTGTGAAAAATATTAAAGTAGATTTTTTTGATATCGTGGATTTCATGTATGATTTTTAGAATAGTCTAGTGTTGTATTGAAAAATAACTATTTTAATGATTTTTTTTTAAAATTTTAGAGTTGTTTCCTTGAAGAAATAACTAGATATTTTAGAGAGTTAGATATTTGCAGTAAAATATAGAATAATCTATACGTTGTAATATCAACAACCATTCCAAACTAGTATACATAGGGGTGAACTTAGTCATTGGTATTCAACCTAAGAAAAACCCAAAAACTACCTAAATAAAAATTGTGTTCTTCTATAATAAAGTTCTCTTATCCAAAATCTTTCTTCTCCTCTTTAGCTTCCTCTTCTTTAATTGAGTCTTCCAATCATAGATAACTATCTTGGATTAAAGAATGATTGATAGGAACGGATTACCCGAGCTTCCAAGCATCCGATCAACTCATACCTCACATCCTTATAACTTAAACTTGGACTTTGGGTTGGTCTTGCCTCATTCTTGAAGCCACATCCTCTTCCTAAATCAACCTTCCTATTTATAGTTTTCTTTTGCTATTCTCTACATAAACTTGATCAAATCATAGATACCTGATAACCTCATAAATAGAGTTGATTGCACCTTATATTCTAAAATGTGCAATTAGCCTCTTCGCAATGGGAGAACAAATTAAAAGCATCTGCAATCCTAAAATATTCTTCACATCATACAACCCCTGGCAAAAGCTTACAAATTCTAAAAAATAGGAGCACACTACCTATATACGGTTACATGGTTGGGGAAAAATGTCTTACATAAATCTACATATTTACAAATGCATCCATGAGCAGCTTGTTTGCTAAATATAGAAGGAGGCGCAGGAACAAAGGAGTGATTAAATATTAGGAGATATTCCTCAGATATACTAGTATCATGCTCTAGGGTCATTGTGAGAAACATGATAAGCATCTTTATCATATGAGAGACATTATTAGAAGAAATAGTCACTTGGTAATCACTTTTCTAGTTAATGAAAGAGAAAGGCCATCATCTTTAAATTATTTATCCTTTTTTATTGTGGGTTCATGGAACTTAGAGGTCTTGCATCTTTTCAATCCTTTTATAGAAGGTTTGGGGAAATTAAGATTGAAATTCTTCTTGAAATTAGTTCTGATAACAACGTTGAGTGGTGTTCCTCACCTGACGTTTTATGTTATTATTATCTTTCGTTATGTCAAAATTTCTTAGGGGGACAATGTTACCTCTTTCTAGAGGAATTCAATTTCTTTGTCCTTCTCTACAATGCCAACATTGAGGTTTTCTCAATTACTTAATAAACATGATCATAAAAGTGATATACGGAGTGGAAATGAGGATTTAAGTTAAGATGAGTTAACATGTGTCTGATAATTTTAGTTAGCTTTTTATTTATAGATGTAACTCTAGGATACAATAAATCAGATTTTATTTTTACAATACAAAATAAGTGAGAGACAACCGTCAAACTTGTTCATCTCTTAATGGGGAGTCCTCCAATGTAGCCATTGGTAGACTCCAATAGTCAAACAATTTTAAAAAAGCATTGAAGATATAGTATTCTATGGTTGTCTTTGAGTTCCAATGATTCCACCAAGGTGTAAGAAAGGTTATTCATTCTCTAAATGGATGCATTTAAGTGTAATTTTTCACCTTAATCCCAAATACAATATTTTTAGTCTTAACACTATGTGGACATATATAAAGAGGAGGTGCATGTATCACCGCAATCAACTTGTTCTATTTTATGAGAGTACACGTACTAGTGAATGTTATAATTTATTTATGTGTTTGTTTTATTTTCTAAATATCTTTAGTGTATTTTACGACTTTAACTATAAAGTGATCATTGATTTTGAATTCCACAATTTACTAAAGGTTATTTCATTTTTTAGCACAACAATTTACATAGAATATTTATGGTGTTGGGGCTGTCTACGAAGAGGCTTTTATCAGACCGAGGACATTTTCTAAGGTGTTGTCGGTTGTCTTCTTCTTCTTGTATACATTCTATTTCATTGATCTCCACGTACATAAAATCCAAAAAGTTACAGAACTTGAGGGGGCATGGAACTAACCTCTGATAGAGAACAACAAGTATAAACTAAACAATCTATGAAAATTCTAAAAGAGGTGCCTACACAGTAAAGTGGGTTGGGTCTTGACAGTGCTCCTATATTGTTAGTGTTCTGTAAATTGGTTAGAGGAATTGTTGGTTTTCATGATGCTCTGTATATATTTTTTGTAGTAGTTTAGCATTTACGATGAAGTGGTATGATATTAGGAATGTGCTAATATTACAGGATATTTTTCATTTTTCACGAGTTTGAAACAAGTTAATTGAGTTTGTGATCAGTTGAGTTTATAGGGTTATGAGGTAAAGATGTGAATTATTTTATCAATTTTATACATCTCGTGAAGTATACAATATAGCTTCAAGGAATTAGGTTGTTCGATTACTATTCCCTTTATTAAAGCAAGGTAAGATTGAAGTTGGAAGGAAATGATTTGAGATGTACAATTACAAAATATAGATAAAAGGTGTGGATCATGTATTTTGTAACTTGGAAAAAATTAGAGTTGTGTCTAATAAAACAAGAAAGGTAGCGAAAAAAAATGAAGGGGTGAACCAATTGTAGTTTATTGATCTTAGTATCTCGTAATTATAATGGACTTAAGGTGCATTTCAAAACTATGTAAGGGCTTGGAGGATTTTAGGAGAAGAAGAAGGAGAGAAGAGTTACATTCTGCTTTTTAATTGTTAGACTATCAAAAATGACTAAAAATGCCAAGAGATTATCCATGGATTATATTGCACATAGAGGTAACTCAGTTAATATAAGAAAACAATTTTCCTCGATGGTGCTTCGAGAAGGGAAAGTCAAGAATAAGGAGCTATAATAGATGTTAATTTGAGTCAATTGGACACGTGGATCGTAGATCGCTACAAGGAAATTTATTGTTGCAATATAAGAATGAATGAAAACGAACAAGAGTCGTAGCGTATTCATTGTCAAATTGCATAAATAACCGGCTTTTCGGTGATCGAGGACTCACATGTCCAATGTACTCAATTGATTCTTTAAACAAAAGGAACATGCAAATGAGCATCTCGTAATACTCCTCATTCTTGTGTGTCCCTTCTCAAAGCATCTTCAAGGAAAAATGTCGCCTTATCTTAATATGTGTTACCTCCTTTTTCTCAAGAACCCGCTGATAATTTAGACCTTTTTGAAAGTCTACCTATCAGAAAAGCACAACACAACTCTCATTTGCCTCAATTTCTCCCAACACATTTTCTCCAAATTAACCCTTATACAACTTTGAAATGGTTTCTAACTCCTTTAGAATTAAAATATACTAGGACTAAAAACGTGCAATAGGATCACCTCTTCTTTGTTTACATAACGCATCTAGCTCTCCAATTTTATTAGACACAACTCAAATTTTTTTAGCAAGTCATAACAGACATGATGCACGCTTGCAATCTCAAATCTTTCATTTCCTACTTCACCTTGCATAAAGGAATGGAAACTGAGCGGACTTCCAAATTCTTCTTGATGCTTAACCTTTTCTTAATTCACCTTTTCCAGTTCATCCTTTAGGGTCATACTGAAAAACATGATAAGAATCTTTATCATACGAGAGACATTAGTATTAGTATTAGTTAGTGGCTTGTGAATCACCATTTGCAGTTGATGAAGGAGAAATGCCATCGTCTATAAATTATTTATCTTTTTTTATTGTGGTTTCATGGAACATTGAGGTCTTGCATCTTCTCAATCCTTCAGTAGAATGTTTTGGGAAGGTTAGCGTGAAGTTCTTCTTTGAAATTAGTTCTGAGAACAACTTTCTGTGGTGTTCCTCACCTGACTTGGTTTTATGTTAATGCTTCCCTTTTTATTGTAGAACTTTTTTCGGTACCTTTTCCAACGGATAGACAATTGGCCCTCTCTATATAAATTCTAACATTAAGGTTTCCTCAAGTACTTGATAAACATGATCATATTATTTATGCATTTTCTATTAATTATTATTCTAATTAATATTATATGTACATTTTTTTTATACTTATGTAGCCTCTTTACTTTTGGCAGTGTATGTAAAAGTGAAGAAGAATCTTTCTTTTCTTACATTATTGTCTCTTGATATCTCGACAACTAATGAGACTATATTTTCATTATATAATGTGAAACCATAGAAGTGACAATGTAACCTTTATAATTTTGGTAGTGTATGTAAGCCCTTTAGCACAATAAACCAGATTTCACTAGATAGCTCTTCTCTTTATGGGGAGTCCTTTAATACAGTCAAATAGTAACACATACATTTGAAATTTTGACATTCAATTTTTGTCTAACATTATTCAAAATTCGCAATTTTTATTTTTTATTTATTTAATAGTTCAAAATAATTTTTTTATAATCTTATATAAGTTTATCGATAACTATCTTTATTTATCATAATTTAGGATTTTTATTAGTTAATATTGAGATTGCATTTTCATATGTCATTAGTTACGTTCATTATGTTTTTTAATATTCATTTTACTCATTACATCAATTAATATTCATTTTAATATTTTACACAGCTTAAAAATTCATTCAGATGCGAATATAATTTGCATACACAAATATTTAATCAACCAATAATTTTTGGGTAACATTCTCAAGCCGATAAGTTAGGTCCATTTTTAACAATTTTCTATATATAGATTTACTGATTCACTAGGTTAAGATGGTGGTTGATGAAATTTTTAGGCGTTTAAATAAACAACTGGTGCAACGTTAAATTCGGTGAGCTCCAAATGGTAATACAAATCTATCTTCTCTTTGTTAATTTTTCTTTTATTTTATTTTTAGCTTACTGATCTACTTTGTACATTCATATATAATTGTGGTGGTCTTTTAGTGTTAGTATTTCATTTTTGTGGTGGTGTATGACTATTAATATTTTATTTTTGATGCTAGCATCTCTTTGCTTGTTATGTTGAGGCTAAGTTTTTGTTAGTTTCAAATTTTCAGATCTGCATCTATAATTTTGTTTGGCTTTATTTGTTTTTGTCTAAGTTATGTTATTAACGTTTTTGACTATCAAATAAGAAAAGGTAGTGTACAGTACAGTTTGGTTGTTTTTATTATTTTTAATTCTAGCTTTGTACAGTTATCTTGGTGATTTAATCTTATTTTTGTTGAATATATGGTGTATAATTTAAAAATGCTTCATTGATAAGTAATATGTTTTGGTTGCTACTATTTATATTATTATTATTTTAAATTATTGTTAAGTTATTATATGTTTTTGTTGACTCCTCATGCTAATAGTTATAAATGAAATTATTATTGGTATTGTTGTATTGTTGATTGTGTTATTCTTTTCAATGAAAATTCATTTTTCCCTTCATTATTGTTTATTATTTGTTTTTTTTCAATTCTTATTATTCTGAGAATGTCCCACATTCTTTCTTATTATTTATTTAATGTTTTTACTACAATTCTGTTCATGTTGTCATTTTGGTTGTTGCATTTTATTTAAATTATTGCATATTAATTTAGTTGAGTTTAGATTTCACATTCAATGGCCAATGAAAAAATCTCCCTTGGTTTTGGAGGACTCCCTATTTTAAAAGACCGAAATTTAATTTAAGTTTACATATTTTGTTTGTTATAATTAACCGATGAAGAAATTACCGTCAATATTCAACACTTTCCATGCTAATAAAATGGATTATTTATTTTTTAAGGTATTATTTGATTAATTTATTATTACTCATATTTATTTTTTAGTAACACTTTTACTAGTGTCTTTACAGGAATGTGGAGTTCCTCCTCATTGAAGCTATTCAAATAATACTCTTAATTCATTATTTTGTATATATTGACGTTAGACAAATTTTAGGCCGTTTCTTTTAATATGTTATTTTATGACATGTGCATATTACATGTTAATTATACTTGAATATTAATTTTGTCTCCTCTCAATTTTAAAAAAAATTGAATTCAGTCAGGACCCACACTTGTGGATTCCGAAGGTTGTCTAACTCATTCTATTTGGAATAATTTGAACCCCTTACCTAGAATCAATTGGTTTTGTATATTTCCTTTTAAGTTAATTAAATAATTGATTTTCTAGTTTTCCTAAAAATAAGGTGGCAAATCCATTTTCCGTTTTACCTCTTTAATCATTTAATATTCTTTTAACTATTTTTTATTTGAGTCACCGGAACGTTACTCTCATTCAAGGGATGTAAACATGGAAAATATTCTTAAAGCCTACATATAAATTGTTCTAAATTTGAGCCTATCTTAGATCAAAGTGTATCAAATCTTAAGTTTCAATACAATTTCTCATCTTATAAACTCAAGTTTTGACAAGATTAAAATTTATCGAGACTAGGATTCAGTACAAACTTGTCCCTAACTCTAATTTAAACAATGTAGTTTATATACACCCAAAAGATAGTTGTGGGTTTTGTCTCAAAACCTATCCTAGTTCAATAGAGATATTATAGACAAATTAACGAGAAAATTGAGTCTTTGATATTTAAATGTTTAAAAATTATCATTATTATACAGTTTTATTTCATACCTCTGTATAAATTATCTTGAAATTACTAGCACATTCATATCTTTTAAAGTTTTCGTATAGTTCTTCAGTTTTTTGTAAGGTTTAGGATGTGATAGTAAATATAAATATAAATAAATAAATAAATACATACATACATATATATATATATATATACATATATATATATATATATATACATATATATATATATATATATATCTCCAAGAAAACTCTGCCAACATATCATAAGCATACTTAAACGTTTTCAACATAATATTCATAGTGTGCAAAATTTAGAAACATTCATAAAATGAAATGATGGGGATTACCCAAAGTTATATTTATAAAAAATCTGTGAGTTTTTTAATAACTGTAATATCAAACTTATCATAGATGCTGTTGAAGAGATCGAGAACCGATATATGCCTTATCTTGATGTTGAGGACTAAACCTATAGCACGAGAAGATGTAGCAGAGAGTGTGCATAAATATAAAAAGGTATTGAGTATGGATGATAGGATAAAGTTGAACAATGTATATAAAGGCAAAAAGAATGATACTATATTGAAAATATTGAACATGAACTAACTAAATGTACTAACTAAGTTTGATAGCATGCTGAAACTGAATACTAAACTGTAATTGATAACCTGGTCAATACACTAGAATCTGATTGTGGGATCTACTAATCATCGAATTAAAGCCTTGAGTGACAAATGTGGAGTCCGATGTATAAAGTCAATCAAAAGGACCCAACATAACTGATGCCTAAATAGAGGACTTATAAACCTATAGGACATGTAATGCTCGGACTATACGGGCGACTGACCCTAGTTCAACTCTGTATTAAGTGTACTCCCAATTGATTATGTATATAAGCTATATTTTGACTAAATTCTCGAAATACTTGATTTCTCAAAACTATGACATGCATACTGAAAGAGAAAAATTAATACACTGATAATGAAACATTCAAAAACTAAGGGATGTATAACTCTTTATCTGCCTTAGCTAATGTGATTCCCGAACTAAAAGAACTAAATAAGTAGGTTTTTGAGTCTATGCAAAACTCAGAAACAATTCTATGAAAAAATGATAATCTGATTTCGATTAGTGTAACAACTTAATCACAACATAAATTTTGAAATTCTAGAAATCCTAGGTCTCACATGTTGTAGAAAATCAAAAAATCTGACTAATTCTGGAGACCTATTTGGTGAAAGGAACCCACTAGTGAAAGTAAACCACTAATGAAATCTCACATACCTGGTCATAAATTCCAAGGAGAAATCTTTCGATTTTGGGGTTGTAGTTGACGAGAACATGTCGCATTCTTGAACAATGGATGCTCAACTTTTCCTTGTAATTTGCTCTAAGCTTTGCTTGATTTTCATGAATGATGGATTAGGTTAGCTTCTAATTAGTTTAGTGGCTAAAACTGATCAAAACCACGTAATTGAGGGCTTAAAATATATAGTTTAGGGGTCCAACACATATGGAAAAGATCAAATGACCCCTCTTTTATGAGTTTACTGGAGCCACCAATAGACTGATCCACGGTCCATCATATCTACCGTCGTCTTGGATTCAAAGTCTTTATTTCTGGGCCTTCATCCATGGAAAAGGACCATCGACCATGGTCGAACCAATGATCCATAGGTAAGGGCGTAGGTTGACACTTCAGCAATTTCCAAAGATGTTTCTAGAGAGGATTCCATAGGTACTCCTGCAGCTCGTCGTTAGGATAGGGCTCGTGAACGGTCATGTGGTCTGAAATTCAGGTCCAGGTGATATCTCCTTGGCGGCCACAAGTCTCACTACGGTTTGTGAGGATGTCCACGACCTGTGAAGGGTCTTGTGGTCCACCTTTTTTTTTGGAAGGGGCTGAAACCATGGGTAGGTTAATGGACCCTAGACCTTATCACGTTCCATGAACCCTGCCCTTTTTCACTGGTTCAGGAGGTTTTCCTGTTGTTATTTTAAAATATGGTTTCCTAGGTGCTATAAATTGACCCTCTTAGAAGCATTCGTCCTTAAATATGGTCTAAACTAAGCTGCATAGGGACAGAGAGAGCTGCAAACCCCATCATTTTTTACGAGAAACCTATTTCTACCTTAACTAAGTTTCTAGTAGATGCAAATACGCTGAAATGCAAGTATAAACTAAAGGAATATTATTCTATGACTGATGTTACACCTGAATGACTAAAAGGCTAAGAGGAACTATTACCTGAAGCTGGAATTGAATTGAAAGAAAAGAGATGAGCACACTTGGCCTTTATGGTTGTTTCTGCTTTCCAAGTATCCCACTCTACGGATAGACTCTTCCACAAGACCTTAGCTGATACGACTTCTTTGTTTCATAACCTCTAAACCTGAAGATTAAGAATCTCATCTAGGATATCTTCATATGTGAAACTATCCTTCACAACCATATTTCTTAAAGTTACTATGGATGTTGGATCGTCCACATAGTTCTTCAACAATGAAATGTGAGAGACCTGATGCACTGGTGCTAGTTCTTCTGGCGACCCTAACTCATAAGCCACTTTACATAATCTTTTCAAGATCTCGAAGGGACTACATATTTAGGATGTAGCTTCTCTTTCTTGCTAAATCTCATCTACCCATTCATAAGTGACAGTTTAAGGAAACCCCAATAATCAACTTTGATCTGTAAGTCCCTTCTCCTTATCTATGCATAGGATTTGTAGACACTCTATCTGCCTTATGTCTATCTTTGATGAGCTAAAATTTTTCCATATTATCATGAATCAAATCTAGTCTTATCATGTCTTTTTCACCTTCTTCAAAAAAATAAACTGGAGATTTGCACCAACACCCATATAATGCATCATAAGGGCCATCTAAATGCTGGAATGGTATCTATTATGGTGGGGAACTATATTAGAGGAAGGTGGTCATCCCTTATACCCTTGAAGTTTATCGCACAAGTTCTTAAAATGTATTCTAAGGTCTGAATGATACGCTCTTCCTGACTATCCTTCTGTGGATGAAATGATGTTCTAAGATTAACCTTAGTACAAAGACCTTTTTGAGATAACTTCCGAAAATGAGAAGCAAACTATGGAACTGTATTTGAGATGATTGATAAAGGATCCCATGAAATATAACAATCTCATTAATTTAATGTGTGGTGTAGTCCTTAACCGAATCTGTTGCCTTGATAACTAAAAATCACAAAGACTGGGTAACTCTATAAACTGTCACTCAAATTGAGTAATGTTATCTATGAGTACGTGGTAAACCTGTAATGAAGTCCATTTTGATCATTTCATGCTTCCAAATACGAATGTCTATCTCTTTGGACATAAGCACTAATTTCTATTTTTCTACCTTAATTAATATGTCTAGTCATGTGTCAAATTAATTCTCGTGTGTTGCCAGTTGCACGCTAGGTAAAGTGTAAAGTTTTGTTTGACGTTAGTATCAATGCCTTCTGTGATAAGCTTCCTTGAACCATACATCACAACACCTTGAATTTTCCCCGTTACTCCAGTCAGCTAAGTAATGCTTTCTGTTGGTATAATCTTAGGCAATCTCATAGGGTGTGAGCCGATCTGACATATACCTCTTTTTTGAACTCCCTGGTGAGTGTGTAAACCCATCTTGAACACCCTTTCAAACATTATTCTTCTTTGAAAGATATTTTATGAATGCTAGACCCTTCTTGATCCGTCTTTCGTAATCCTCATGAATGATTGGTTTGATTGAAATAGCTAAGTAGGGGATGTGGTAAAAAGAAAAGTGAAAAGTCAAAGAATTGCAAGGAAATTGTCCTTTAAACCATGGTGTTAGGAAAAGATTAAAACCCTCCATTTGTTAAAAAAATGAGAGAAAATAAAAAATATTAAAAAGAAAGACATGGAACAAAGTACAATAGAAATATGGTTTCCAAGAAATCTATGGAAGTGAATGATATGATGACTTGTGAGGGCTAACAAACATGAGGATGGAAGAACGAAAGAAGTGTTATGAACACAAGAATTCATGAGGATCATCAGCCATTAAGTCCAAATGACAATACCTTCACACTCAACCACATTACAAGCCTTAGAAAGACCTTTTTAATCTTGACAAAGTTGAAACAAATGTCGATTGGGAAATAAAGGAAAAACCTATAGTTGAAAGCATGCATTGTATAAGGGTATTCAACTGCTTTTGTTAACTTTGAACTTGCATTTGAAGCAAGTCATGTGAGCATGAGAATCTTTGGTAATGGTATGTCACAACTTGAATCTTAGAGTACACAATTGTTCCTTACATAAGTACTTTGAGTCCTATTGCACTTAAGAAAAAGCAAAAGTTTATGTTGGGGGTGTTGATGAGTCCTCAAAGTGGACTCATTTAGGGTTATATTTTATTGGGAAAAGTATCCTCAAATGTTTATTTAATCTTAATATTTCATGAAAACTCTTAAGTATTAGGTATTTGATGTTTGAAGGAAATCATGGACACTATATCGCAAAAAGGAAAAAAAGAATTAAGAAATAGAAGATTGGGGATCGGCGAGTCCACTTGGTGGATCTCCAAAGATACCTACTTTGCCTTTTGTTCTAGTGTGTCGATCCCTGAAGGAAATGATCACATTATCTAAAGAAATAAGTAGTTGAGGCGTCACCAATTAGCTCTGTGAGGCAGTACAATATCACCCAATGGACTAAAGCACATTGATGTTGTAGGCTGTACCAAAAGGCGATGAACTGCACTAATTGGTGAATCGTTGAGTTTGTCAGCGATCCTGGCTAACGATAACAAATGATCCATTGCATTATAGATATAAAACACTATAAATACTAGTTAGAGTTGTAGTTTTCAGAGAGTCAAACATTATTATTATTACTTTCTGTCTAGAATAATAGTTTTTCACATTTTTATCCTAAGTTCAAAGGGTTTTGAGACTTCAAGAAGAACATGGTTTCATCTATTTTAATATTGAAGTGGGTCTCTTTGATTTATCTTGCTTTGCTTAAATAAGGACTTATTTTCTCATACCCGTTTGATTTCAACATGATTAAAGCAATAACTTAAATTCAATGATATTTGTCTAAAAACCCCATTCTTGAGGTGTGATTTAGTAAATACGGGTTAAGATTGTTGTTTGGTCTTTCTTGTTGATATATTAATTGTAATTTATTTGTTATTTTGTCTAGATGATGTGGATGAATTTATCAAAACTGTACTTGCGAATAAAAGATTATTTTTGTGTTTTCGGCTTGCGAGAGAGAGAAGTCGTTAAACGAAGACTACTATATTGATGGCCTAAGAAGTTGGTCGACATGAGGTTAAGCTCGAGAAAGTGATCCCTAGTCCCATATACTGACACTCAGCTTAATAGAGTGAGAGGGGTAAGTCGTAGGCTGTCCTTCATGCAACAAGTGGGTGTCTGAGAGGAACCTATTTTCAACGGGATAAGTTGCTTAACTGAGAACTTATTTCCAAGTAAAGCTTAGTATAGTCATTATTACTCTATAAAAAATATATTGAGAGCATATACCCAATAATTTGGATTATTCAATATTTCGGTCACATCTGAAGAATATACCCTCTCATCGTTTAAATTTCCTTGTTAATTTCGTAATTTTTTTAGCTACTTGTGACAAAATCCCCCTTTGATATTTCACACATTTTGAGTCACCCTTTAATTTAATATGTTTTTAATCATTAGTTTCTTTTTCTATGACTAATTAGAATGAAATTATAGTTATCTACTAATTTTCACAACAACTCCCTTGGGACACGATCCTAAGCCTTGGTTGAGTTACTATACTATTACACGATCTTGGACATTTGTAATGAAATTTGTATCATTGATTACGCAAACATACCCTTAACAGGATGGTAATGCACACTCATATCATAATCCTTGAGTACATCATAAAAGTAATGTCTCCAAATATTAAGGGCAAATACCATTGTTTCAACATCGAGGAGATGAGTTGAGTAATTTTTCTCATGCACCTTATGTTTAATAGAATCATATGCTATAGACTTATCTTGGTGCATCAATACATAACCTAAGTCAACTCTAGTTGCATAAATAGATCACATAAATGTTTGAACCCTCCGGTAAAGTCAAAACAGGAGTTATAGTCGACCTAGTGTTTAATTCTACGAATCACCCTAACCGGGGTCCAAACCGATTAGTTATGTTTCCATTCATTCCTAAACATTTAGGTTTGTAACATTGAAGATTCGAGAAAGGGAGATATAGAAATTATAAGAATTTTCACGTGCCAACCGCAAACTGTAGTTTAGACCACTTACCATAGGTATGGGTCCATGGACTAGGCACCCTGTAAGGTCCAAAGTTTGTCAAGGGAGCAGCAACAATGACCTAACCAATGGACCGTCGGGTAGAACGCGGTTCATGGTCCAAAACCTCAAATTTAAGGGTTTTAACCCCAAACAGTGGACCAACACGAATTTTTATGACCCCTAAATAAGTGATTTTAACCCCTAAATTAGTCCATTAAATTTATCCCCCTAAAATTTCAACAGAAGACCAAAGTTTTTTCTCTCCAAATATTTCTCTCTCTATAAGTTGAAGAAGAAGGGTAGAAGCTAGTGTTCAAGGTCAAGTCTCCATTCTCCAATTGCATGTGGGATTTTATTAAAAAAAATGTGATAGGTTTATTCCTCCATGGATTCCTTGAATCCATGGGGCCCTTAAAATTCCACAATTAAAAAGTAGAAATTTCCCAATTTGACTTAGGGTTTTCTCCTAAGTTGTGGGTATTGATAAATATTAATCAAATTTATTGGGTTATGAGTTTTTATTCATGAGTTGAGTGGATTTAATATTTGTAAGATGAATTTACATGTACCATGCTTAACCCATGTTTTAAAAGTGAAATTGATGTAAATGGGTTTTTATCCATTAAGGAGAAAGTTATGGATTTAGATGTATTCTTATAGGATAAATGAGGTACATTATGTTTTGGTTTGAGAGTGAATTATATGATGGTTATGATATATATTGATTTAAGAGTGAAGTACATGTTATGAATTGTCGATTATTGTTGTAATTGTTAGTGGAAGGTATAGTTCCAACTTGAATTACTTATGTACTAATGGGAAAGACTTTCTCACACGGATTGATCCTTGGTTAAAAGTTTCTCATTTAAAAAGAATCAAACCTTAAAGAATAAAAAAATTATGAGGCTCTAGGTGATTAACCATGTCCTCTGAAATAGAAGTATATGAGCTTATTCCACATATTCCACAGAATAGGATAAGATACAACTACCCTTATTCCTTAAAGTTGATAAAGAGTTGACTAGAAACATTTCTATAATGAAGTTCGACATGCAGGAGATTACCTATGATCCCTCATAGAACGACATTGAGGCGAGTACCCATTATCCAAATTCATGTTTGAAATGGAGGTGAGTACCCATGATCTTTTATGTAGGGAAAGAGGCGACTACCCATGAGCCTTTATATGAAGGCAAGATTTGATTCCCCATGTTCATAAAAGATAAGTTATATATGTATGATAAATTATGATCTTGGATGATTTCTTCGGTATTCCCTCTATGATAAGCAAGACTAGTAGTGGATTACCCATGTCTAGTGTAACTATGCTTTGAGGTTACTTCATGAAGTACTTCTTATATGTTCAGATGATCTATTATGTGCAATGATTATATTTATGACCTATGTTTTCGAGCTCTTAAGGTTATGTTGAAGTTAATGCAATTTATACTATATAGTATATTCTTATACTAAGGTACTCTTGAAATTTGGTGAGTAATAGTATAATTAGCTTTGACCACCATTTCTCTTATTTTCTTTTCGTTTTAGTATTGAACATTGTTGTACGGGTTGTATCCAAAATTCTATTGTATCAGATGGTTTTTGAGAAAAAGACATGATACTTTAGCTTTGTTTTATAAAATATTGATATCATTGAAATATATCTTTAAATCATATCGAAATTCTATTCTCTTGACTATGAATGAAAATTGTCATATATGAGGCCTCTCGGGGCCTTTTATGCTATGTTACATCTAAAGGGGGCCCCAGGTTTGTGACAAACTCTGTAATAAGATCACAAGGTTTAGAAAGGTTATAGGATATCTCAAAATGCAGTTTAGTATAGCCTTGTTCATCAGAATGAAGCAAGCCATATTCATGAATAAGAGGATACAAGACGTTTAGGAAACTTCACTTCTTTGTTCACTCTATGTCGTGCGATAGTGTTTTACTCTATGATGTCTTTCTCATAATCCTTACCCTGCACTCCATAAGATATGACTACTCAAAGTGTTTTTCTTTGAAGAGGTGAGGGAGAATAGATTTGTCAAGAAGCTCCTCAAGCTCCGGTTTATCGTTTGGACGAGCAAGTGACTTATGTAATGTTTAGGAGTGCTTTCCAAATGTTAGATTAAGCCTTGAATGCCCAAGCCAGTAGGGAAGTTGTAGTCCCCGTGAAACCTAATGTGAGTACAACCACATCTACAGTGAAGTACTTCATTAGGATGAATCCTTTTGAATTTCACGGTTCTAGGTTTAAAGAAGATCATCAAGACTTCATCAATAAGGTTTATAAATTGTTGACGATTATGGTAGTGAGTCTAGTAGAAAAAGTCAACATTGGCTGCTTATCGACCAATGGATGTTGCTCAATTTTGGTTCAACCAATGGAAAGAAGCAAGACTAGTTGATATAGGTCCCCTAGAGTGGGAAACGTTTCAGTCAAATTTCTTTGATAGGTTCTTTCCTTTTGAGATGAGGGAACCAAAAATGGTTGAGTTTGTTAATCTCGGACAAGGGAATAGAAAGGAAAAATCCAAGCCTTCAACAATGAAACCTTCCAAAACTATTCAACGACCGGAACCTAAATGTTTGGGGAAAAGTGAAGAAAATGGGGTTAGTATTCCACCTGTACTAAGTATGAGATCTTATGCACATATACGAGCAAATTATGCAAAAAATCAAACTTTAAGTTAAATAATGCCATTTTACTCGTTTAAGAACTTATGCACAACGAATAGTTAAGGAAGTTAAATATATATCAAAACGCTTGAACCCATAATATCGTATATTTTATCACCAAGTAATATCATCACAAGCATGAATAAGAGTAATCACATAAATAGCAAAGTAAGGTAACAAATCATAAATTCCCATAGAGTCAACAAGTGCAATGACCAAGTAAAGCCCCATAACCCTACTTAATCAAGTCACAAAGCAAGAACTACAATTAGTATCATAATCATCATATAAAAATATTTACATTTAACACCATCCATATACATAATATTAACTTCCCAAAGCTCCAATCAAGGCAAACTAGTGCAAGGCATAGGTAGAGTCCCATAACCCTACCTAGGCTAACTCAAACCCATTACGTCACTTTAGTTAGTCGATACTTCGTTCTTTCATTTTAGTTTAGGGAACACTCGCTTTAACCGACATAGACCACATGAGCTAAATGTGGAATCCGGTGTCATAAGACCTTACACCGATGGAAGGTGGTCTACCAACCAAGTTAAAACCTCATATAAACATAGCTTTCTAGGTAGATCCACTAGCTAGTATACTATGGTGGCAACATAGTATATGGAGCTTGGGTGACCATGGAAATATCAACTCTACACCCTATATTGGGTCATGAGGCTATCCACCCCATGAACACCGTAGTGAACCCTACCTTTCCTACTTGGGGAAGTGTCACTCCCTCACCTACAAGATAAAGGCCTGAGGATCGCGAGTACCTTTGGCGAGTTGCCGACAGGCCTAGAATTGCCTCTCATTCCAGTGTGTTGAGCCCTTAAGGAAAGGATCAAACCAATGGAGAAAAGGAGCAGAGGTGCATACCGAGCAATTTTTCGAAGTAGTACTATGTCACCCAATGATAAGAAAAAATACGACTATGTTGAAGGATAAACAAGATAGTGATGAAATACACAAAAGGGAGGATCAATGAGTTGATCAGCTCGACAAACTACACTCACTGACCCTTCGCAACACAAATCTTTAAAACACTAATTACTAGTTTATTTTGTTAGCATAAGGGAATTGAAATCATTCTAATCAATTCGTAGACTATTATTATTTAGACCTTATAATATTTTTACTGTCATGTTTTAGAGGGTTTTGGAGATTTTGAAGATTCAAGAGAGTTCCGAATCCAAGAATTTAGACTTGGGTCCTGAAGATTCTTCATCATAGACTTCTTAATGTTGATATAAATCATTCCTAGTTGATGTTATCTCGATTTGGTATAATTTTCTTCCTTTTCTCTAGTCTAGTTAAAACTGCAATTCTTGGAGTATGATTTTGTGAACATGGGGTAAATTAATTGATGGGTCTTGCTTGTTGATGGTTTTTCGTAGTTTTGTTTTGTTTAGTAGTTGTTGATGAACTTAGAACTTCATGAGGTTTTAGTTGCAGATATAATATCATCTTAGTGTTTTTTACTTGCTTGAGGGAGAGAGGGGTCGTAATATTAAGACTACCAAATTGATGTCCGGCAAGATTGAGTCAACGATAGATTCAGCTTGAGAGAGTAAACCCCTTGTCCTTCTCACCCACACTCAGCTCAAGAGAGTGAATGGGCTAAGGTGGAGGTTGTTCTTCATGCGGCAAGAGGGTTTTTGAGAGAAACCTTAGAACAAGATTTAAAGATTGACTTTCGTCGTGCCATGACTTTAACTAAGACGTTATTTGGGAGGCAACTCAAAACCCTTTTTATTGCTTTTTGTTTCTTGGTAAAATAATAGTGTGTTGAATGTGCTGGATGAAGTGTGGAAAGTATTAGGATATAAAGAAATTGGCGAATGATGTTGGTCATGTCGGTGAATCGCCGATAGTTAGGGGATCAAGAAGCAGACCATCGTTGGACTCAAGACAACTTTAAGGTATAGTCACTAAAGCTCAGCGGGCCTAAAAATTATTAGCGGGTCATCGACCCTAATTTTTTCTGTTGCTTGGACTCCCAAGTCTACTTTGTGTTCTGTATAACTTGACGAAGTAAGTGATTGCTCAGTGGATCACCGAATAGTTTTTCGACCATAACTTATGTCATCGAATGGGCAGAAACTGGACGGTTTTTTTAGGGTAATGGTTTAAACGTTCCTTCTCTTTTACTCACTTTTGATCTCCACATACTCACAACTCGCACTCTACTTTCACTATTTCCTTCATTGTTAAAGTATTTATAAGTTGATTTGTAATCGAAGTTGGATTACATTGCTACCTTGTCTTTCAATCATCATGTAAGTGACACCAATCGTTGGTCCTATATGCGCTGATTACTTGTTATAAAAAAAATATGCTTATTTGTAATTTATCTTATGAAGTTTTTGTGTGCTAGGACTAGGTGACAAGTTTAGACTTAAATGCCTGACTTAATTTTATAATTTTGAAAGAGTAGTTGAGGCTGTAAAATACCAAAAATTGTATGCCTTATAAGGAATTATGGCTCCATTTTTAATTGAATTGGTGGATTCTCAAATTCTATTTTTGGGGGTTACAGTGTCGAATTATAGAATTAGGTTGAAAGAAAACACATTCGGTTGTTTGCAGAGATGAGTTGAGCTCACCAAACCACATGGTGGTTTTCTAAAAGATTCCTTATTCGCCATTTTGTTTGCATCCCTGAACTCTCTTACACTATTACTTTCACCCAACATGTCCTTGCTCGCCAAAGAAATTTGGCGACTCGCTGATTTATTTGGCGAGTTCGTCTGCAATGTTCTGCTGTTTGTTTAACATTTCAAACTTCTCTTCATGATTTCATAGTCATGACTAAATCAAAAGCTGATGAAGGATTAGTTCAAGCCCAGAAGAAGTCCAAAGGATGTGATAAATGATAATACAAACCTATCAAAAGTCAAAGCTACGAAACTTCTGAAAACTAGTGGGAGAGGATACTTCTCAAAGCGGTGCATGTCTTTCTGGAAGAATCACAGTAAGTCGATCGTGGTGTACCTCACACTGTTGTTTCTCTTGACGGACTCGGGGAACTGGTAGTAAGGGCAAAGATGATGCATCGGGCAACAATGCTCGAATAGACAGAACTACTTCATGGACAGGATCCCCTCTTTACCTCCCTCTCTATTTTGATGTATTTCACTTTTAGATAAATTTATTTGTATTTGGAAACAAATGTTTTAAATGTAATGGGGGTGAGGACCACCTTTGTGTGCTTCTATGACTGATGTTTGGGTTGTGTATTTGGGTTGTTCAGTTTGAAATTATGTTTCAAGCTATTATTTGTGGATGTTTGAGCTTGTGGCCTCTTTTTTTCTAAATGGTAAATGATTATGACACTATTGGAAAATTTTAAATATTTTCCACTCTTATATATACTTGAATGTGGTTGTTATCTATAAAACTTATATCTGTGTTTTCATAAGTATTGAAGACTCAAATAGTGTTTATTATCAAACAAACATGAAACTACATCTACTATGAAACCAAATGAAGTTGCATAGAGAATCTGTGAACTCTTTGCATCTTGTTTCCATTAGCCATATATAATATCGGTTCTCTAATGATGATCGTTGCACACTACAAAGAGTGTGGAGTTTTGTTTGACGTTAGAGTCAATCCCTTTTATGATAAGCTTACCCTCATCCATGCATGACAACACCTAGAATTTGCCCTGTTTGTCCAGTTTACTAAGTAAGGCTATCTCTTCATATGAACATATGCAACTTTTTAGAGTTTGAGCCAATTTTACATATACCTCTTTTGTGACCTGCCTTGTGAGCATGTGAACCGCTTTTGAACACCCCTTTAGACTTACCTTTTTTTGGAAGAAACTTGATATAAACATGACTTTTCTTGATCCACTACGCATATCCTCATAATTGTTAGTTTATTTGAAATAGCCAACTTAGGAAAAAATCCAAATTTGGGGGTATGGTCAAAAGAAAAGAAAAATCAATGAGTGGAGGAAAACTTTTTTAACCCATGGTGTTGATTAAAAAAATGGAAACCTTCCATATAAAAAATAAAAAGAGAAAAGGAATGAAAAAGAAAAAATACAAAAATATTATGTTTTCATTCCTAACCTAATGTAACTAAATTAGTGTGAAAGTTTTAGTACATAAACGTCAAGAAACGACCATGTTGTTTGGAAACTAGCGAATTGAACTAGTGTGTGGTCCTATGTCTTTTAAAGAGGTTATGCAGTGTCGTATGAGGACTAATTCATGTAAAAATTATCTACCTATGTATAAATACATGGTTAGGGACCAAACATCTAGGTACGACCCTCCAAGGATCACCCAACAGGTCCTTGAGGAAGACCCAACCTTGAACCCAAGAAGCTGTCAAAACCCAGCAACATGCACGCAACGCATACAACAACAGGTAGACTGGTCAACGGAACGTAGGTCTAGATCATAGGTTGGACATAGCCTAGGGAATCTTGGCTCCAAAAAGGTATCCTATGAACCAAATTATGAGTGTGCATTACGGGGAATAACCCCATCTACGGTCCGTGGATGGATGGACGCAGGTGTTTCTAGTTTTAGTTAACTTTTTTTTTTGTTTAGCAATCTAAGTTTTAGTTAGTTATTTAATGAGGGATTAATAGGGTTATTTATATAACTAATTAAAATTCTTAAACAAACCATAATACGTTAACCCTAATAATTTATGCCATTCAACTAAACTCACAACAAAAACTAAGACTCTACTTCCCTATTAAAATCTTCTCTCTAAGAACACTATCGAAGAAGAAGATTAAGGCTCATATAGGGCACCGATATCTTGAATTTCTCTATCAATTATAAAGTAATTTATTATGGCATGGATATTTTTTACACTTTGAATCTTTTTCCCCATGAGGCTCTATCAAAAATTTGATCTCAAAGTCCACCAGTTTCTAAATTTTCACTCAAATTTGTGGGTAACTTTCTAAAATCGTTTCCATTGATCTTCAATTTTTTTATGATAATATATGAAGGTTTGTGGATGAATTAATTTAATTGTTTTTGTTTTCTAACAATTGCCAAAGAGAACCATGATTTCCCTTCTTTTCCAAATCCAAACCCCAGTATGTTTTGAATGATGAATGAAGGTTGAAAATATAGTATGTTTACATGTAATCATTATTATATTATGACGTTATCATATATTATGTATTAATATACAGAAATTAGGTTTGAATATTGATGAAATACTTGAAGGAAATGAATGAAGTTTTTCAATTTGATGAGTAGTCTTCCATTGAATTGTTCATCCATTTATGGAAGAAGTGCTTATTTGATTTATGTATTGTGGTGTTGAGTTATGATCCCTCTCCCCAACAACTCTAATAAGATCAAGTGTGCTATGATATGAACATGAATGTTATTCTATGATATTAACATGAATGTTATGCTATAATTATAGTAGTGTTGGTATGTTTAATGAAAGGTGGTTCTCATAAACACTATATGACTATGATATAAAAGAACATTCTCACATATTCTTGGTAGATTACTCTCATCTTTAGAAACCTTGATCTACATTATATATGATTACTTGAAACCCTAAGGTACTATTTATGAACTAATACACATGTATAGCCTTAAGGTTAATTTAAGGGAAGTTGTTCTTAGCCTCGAGTGAACATGAATATGCAACGGAGGATTTTACGTTTAGCAAGTCAGGCTTCACATATGGGTTCCTTCTACAATTAGAAAGTCCGGATTCCCATATATACATGTTGTCTCATGAGAAGTAAACCTTCAAGATTCTCGTAGTAATATCCTTGTTCCATAAGTATGTGCCCACATAGGTATTTAGTTAGTGGATCAAGCTAGATGATAATAAGTTTAATTTTACCTTAGGCAGGTGAAACATCTTATTTTTAGTATGGACGTAAGACACCGGATTCCATGTAGCTCACATGGTCTATGTTAGTTATTTAAATCTCCCTATCTTTTAAGAATACGACCTAAGATATTAATATGACCTATGATTATGAACATGAACTATAAGTAGGGATTCTTGAGGGCTACTATTTAGTATAGGTGAGGTTATAGGACAGTACCTTTACATTGCACAAGTGGGTCCTAAGATTAGTTCTATGTGTCATTTATTGTATGTCAACCTATGATTGATGTGAAATTTTATTTCATATATTATGATGTTTATTATTTATGTGAATACACTTGTGACCTCTTGATGGCTTTACTTGATATATATGGGGGTATGGGACTTGATATGTACATTGCGCAAGTGCCGTGCATGGGGGTGGGATGTGTCTTTACGCTATGATGTTAATCTAGCTCAAACATGTAAGTTATGAAATGTGACTATGTATAATATTACTTATGATCATGAATGTCTATTTATCTTATAGTAGTGGATTGATTATGCATTCCTTGAATGTTCATTATGTCTTCCAACTTCAAATAACATGTTTTCAAATAAAAATCTGATTTTGCATGTTTTAAATGGTTTTAATTTCATGGATTCCATACATAGTACAATTGATTGTGCTAACATATATTTCTTCTATTTCTCTACTAAAATAAGGTTCCGGCTAGTAGGTTCTCATTGTGAAGAAAATAAGGCTTGGATTACATTATCAAAGATTTTTGTATGTCCTCAAGTTTTGAGGACAAGCATATTGTCACTTATGATTCTTTCTATTGTAATAGACAAATAGACTTCTTATATACTTCCTATTATGAAATTTTTTATTTTAAAGGGTGGTGTCCCCTAGACTTCGATGTTGTCCTAAAATTTATTATTAGACGACTTGTAGACATTCTATTTTCTACTCTCGAAGAGTTTGACATTCATCGTAATTTTTTTTTATATTTCGTATTATTCTATGTCTTATGAAATGAAAATTATTCTAAGGCCTTGTATAAGACCCCTTAGGGGTCAAGTACGTCGTGTTACGACTTGGGGGTACTCTCAAGTCATGTCATTTTTTGACACATTCAACTCGATAGATTTAATGGACTAAGGCGTAGGTTGTTTTTATTTTTTATGCTTGTTGATATTCGAGAAAAATTGACTTGATTCGGTGAAAATTGCTAAAGAGAAAGTTTGCCACCTCTACAACCTAGCCTCTTCACTAATTTCTAGTTATTCTCTAATAATTTAAGTTACCCCTTTGTCTACATTAGTCTATAATCAAATCACATCCTAAAACCTCGTTTCATTATTGTTTATTTTGTGTTATTTGCTAATATGGTAGTTGATAATTGTACACCAAAACTCCCCTGTTATTTGACATTCGTGTCACCCCCTGATTTCAAGTATGTTTTTATTTGATAGTGTCTATTTCTATGATTGACTTTAGTATATTCGTACTTTCCTATTGAATCTTATATATTTACAACTCCCTTTTAGATTCGACCCCAACTCATTTAGTTAGGTTATACACTGATTAATGATCGTTGACGGTTAGAGTTGGATGAAGTGTCTTTGATAATGTTATTAAATCATTGGCCCCCATGGCTGAAACTAGGAAATTCTAAAGTTTTTTAAGATTCCCTCTTAAGTCTACAGGGTGTTACAATATCCCCCATCCTTGGATCATTCCTCCTCAAATGTGATTCTAAGAACTTCTTCAAGGTCAATAATCAACACTAGAAACCCATCATGCATGAAACTAATCTAAATGCACTCAACTAAAGGAGAAAGTTCAACTCCGTACTAAACATACTTAATGCACCATAAGGAAGTAGGAACTACAACTAACAACCCCATATACATGAAATTCGACATCTACTCATGTTTAAGGAGGAACTACCATCTCCGGGATAAATCATGCTCAAAACAATCTCATGGCGCTCATATGCAACTCACCTCCTGAAGTCTATAGGCTACTCTACTCAATGCACTAAAACATTAGGAAAACAATCACATAAGTCATTTCATTCAAGACACAAACTTTTTCACGAACATGCATAGAGAAATCATGGAAACATGTAAAATATGAATGAATTCTAAACATACAACTAACCAAAATGAACTTCATCTCATATGAGGAAATTTCATCTACTGCCAAACATTCTAAGGGAACTAGGGATGTCAAATCTCGGACACACTCTTTTTCACAAAGAGACATGGAAAACAAGATGCACTAATGCCAGTCACTAGACAAGGTTAAATCATATGCACCTTAACCACATGTCTCAATATCTCTCATTGGCCTAAAAAGCGGGTACTAAACTTATATCTCGTACCACACTCTATACACCCTTGTTGGGTGAGAGGTTTCATGTAAGACCAAGTCACAAACATTTAGATCCCGAAATGACCTTGCTTTCTATGAACAACATCTCTCCCTCGAGAGGAAGCCTCTACATACTTTCTAAGCACCATCTATTTCAATTATACTAAGGTATGATCAATACGTTGCTTACCTTTAAATTCTAACAAAAAAGATGATCAGGGATCATCTTAAACTGTAACACTACCCTTGGTAGAGTCTACTAACTGAACAACATTACCTCAAACTCGTAATGACAATTTTTTGTTCTAAAAGTTGTCTTCGGGACCTCAACATCTTTCAACCTTACTTGGAGCTAATGGGACTTAAGGTAAATCTTAAAAAGGTAACCAACGGTTTGAAGTTGGTCAACACTTGAACCTTTCTCCCTAACCTTAACTACGTGGTACATGTAACCCTCAAAGTCTTCATAAAGAAAAGGCATAATCCATACATATGACATATAACTTCCCCCCATAAGCTCATGAATAGGATC
The DNA here is from genome assembly GCF_036512215.1 of Solanum lycopersicum. Classification (NCBI taxonomy): domain Eukaryota; kingdom Viridiplantae; phylum Streptophyta; class Magnoliopsida; order Solanales; family Solanaceae; genus Solanum; species Solanum lycopersicum. The sequence goes on along the minus strand of NC_090808.1, from coordinate 45,355,322 downwards.
ACTTGAGAAATATTAATTTACTATATGGGTCTACAATTACATAGGAGCATAATACGGATGAAACAAAACCATCACAAGAATGACATTAAGATCAAAAAAAGCATAAACATCAATTAGAAAGATTTCACACATTGGGATCCACATTTGGAGCACACTGATGGTCACCTCTAGATTTAAGTGCATAATATTGGTTTTTTTAGGAGCATCTTCTCTACCATTAGACTTTGCGTTAGGGTAATTCCTCCTTTTGTGACCAGTCTCACCACAACTAATGCAATCCTCAATGTCGGCTAAACATCTAGCATCATGCCTATTTCCACACCTAGAATAAGTAGTCGATAAGGATTCGCTACTGATTCCTTGTGGCATAAGGTCAAATAACATATCTTCATTATACTTAGGATCATTCAAAACCTTTCCCGGAAGACCTTCGTAGATTCTTAGAACGACCATGTCTATCAAACCCATCATAAAGGAAATTGTAATCACCCAATCTACACCTCTTTTTGTCCTTAAATGGAACTTTCCATTTTAGCTTAGCTTCCTCAATATGTTGTGCAAAAATCATAAGATGAGCAATACCCATATCATGAACAAGCATAGTGGTACAAGATTCTTTCACCACTAGAGCTGACACTCTCGACACAAATATACTCAGCTTAGTCCTACAATCTGCAACAATAGATGGAGCATACTTAGATAGTTTGGCAAACCTCAAGGAATATTCCTTAACACTCATACTAACATACCTAAGGTTAATGAATTCACTCACCTAATCTCCTCTCATCACTAGAGGGAAGAATCTATAAAAAAAAATGCTTTTTTGAACTTTTTCCGCATTCCATGTAACCCATTTAATTCATTCTTGTATATTTCCATTGGTTAGACAAAACATGAGCAGTCCCTCAAGTAATTTTGACTTTTCTACCAGAGTAACTCCCATAATATCTAACACCTTATAGACCTCATCATAAAATCTTGAGGACATTTTTCAACTTTTGAACCATAAAATTTTGGAGGATTCATATTTGTTAAATCCCTCCCTCTTGAAGACGTCTTACTGACTTTTTTGGATTCATTGTAACGACTACCTATCTATTGTCTTGGGCCATCACCGCTTGAGGCAACACTTGTAAAGCCTACCTAAACTCTACATTGGTCACATTCTCACCCAAAGGGACAATTTGAGTTTATGGAGCTAGTTGACACCTAATTTTGACCCTTCCAGATAGTAATTTACTTTTGAGTTTCTTAAATTTCATACAAGCATTTCGAATATCTTCTAAAAATTGTTCTGATTTTCTAGTGGGTATCTTTCTAAAATATTGTCTAGCATAATGTTATAATTATATTTAATTTCATGATGTTGAAATCATTAAATCTATATTCAAACTAATTAATTTATTTCGTAAGTTCAGAAGCTCGCAAAATTAATTTTTGTTAATTTGCCTTTTAAACCAAATATATTAATACTTTAAATGGTAAAAATGTTGGTCCAAATCCAATTCCATTTCAGCAACAATCTCCTCACCCTTTTTTTTAAGATTCGACCATGCCCAATTTTAATCCTCAACCCAACCCACTTCCTCCTGGACCCGACCTAGATTCTATCTCAATAGAAACAACCTAGAAACCCGTTACGTGAACATAAGATTCAACAACCTGTATTCTCATCATCTGTTGAATTCCAGAACCCCAAGAAGCAAAATAGAGCACAACACACTCTTCTTCTCTCTGTTTTTCACGCGATTCCTAGCCGTGATTCGACCCCAAGTGCACATCATCTCTTCCCCTTCCTTTTTTCCCGTTCGTACAAGACTGCTTAGAGGAGCAACAAAAGAACCCTGCAAAATCCATCCTAGATCATTCTTGTGCACGCAAATGTGTGACACTTCACGCGAAAAGGATGCCAAATTGATCCAGTTCATCGATGTCACTTTCCTTTTTTGGAATGAAATTGAAGGATTCAGGAAAAGGTGTTCCTCTGAATGGGTGGACGAATTTGCTTTTCAAAATTGGAATGGAATCAAGGCTTGATCCGACTATTCACAAGAAATTCAGAACCCTAATTTCCCCCTCAATTTAATCCTCTATTTGTCCCCTCTTTGTTAATTGGGAAAGGGGGCGGAAAAATTTTGAGCGGAAAAAATTGTTAGAGATTTTGAAGTTAAATGTTCTATTTAGATCATATCTATTGAGTCATACACCCCTTTTTATGAAATTTCTTTGGTTTTATCTTGTTTTTTTTTTATGATTAAAGAAAACGCATGGATGAAAGTTGCGTTAGTTTGTATACGATTGTATAAATTATTCATGAATATTCCCTCTGTTTTTTAGAATGGATTGGTCAATATTTGATTATTATTTTGCTCAAATATTATGTTGAAGAGTTGTGTTTAATCGATTGTATGCTTTCATCCTTCTAAACTTTGGATTAATCAGTAGTTTTTTTGGCAATAAATATTTGGATTAATTATGCCACTCACCATCGTGGATCCTTCACATGTTACATTAATTGTTTATATGCTAGTGTTAATAAACTGTCTTTGTCTCGTCTAAAGTTTCTCATTTTAACTTCGATATGAAATTTTCAATTAGGTCTCTCTATTGGCTGTTTCTTGAGCCATGTTGTTGGGTCTCTCTGTTGGCTGTTTACTGAACTATGTTGCTGTCTGATTCCTTAGGTATTTATTTAGTTTGCTGAATTTTGTGGAGTCGATTAGTAAGTTAACTAAAAATTTTGTGCTTTCTATCTTTGTGTCGAAACCAACTTGAAGTGATGATCCTATGAATTGTTAATCATTTTTGTTTATATAAAAATCTTTGCTAGAGTAATTTTCATCTTATTTTGTAAAGGAAAAGGAAAAAATAAAGAAAGTGTGCTAAAAGCGGATTCATTTTCCCCCATTCCGTCATAATTGTAGGTGTTACACCTCCCTTTGTTCACATCTGAAGATTAGGTGAGATTTTTTTTTGCATTGTTAATATTAACCTAGTGATTTATGCATTAAGATAGTTGGTTTCGTTTTGGTGCGACAAATATTGTTTATTATTTTGCTTATCGGTATGAGAACATGAGATGCTTGCTTTTACTCACTGTTGGCTTAAAATAGGAAAATATCGTTAATAGACTGCCTAGTCCAATGCTAGTTATTAATTTTCTTAAATCATTTCATTTGCCTTGCTTTGGCCTAAAGGTCGCTAATCAATTTTCCTATGTAACATTATTGACTTTGAGATGTGTGAATTGTGTTGGGTTAGGATTTCGTATGTGATTATCGAATCCTAATTTTTTCCTTTTTCTTTTGCATGTTGTTCTATGTAAAATTCGCCCGAGTTCGCCAAAAGCTCACTCTATTGCATTTCGGAGAGCCATACAGGCTCAAAATTCTTTTTGTCGACTTAAGCCAATCATAAAAGGTGTACAGATCCCGAAGTTGAAGAATATATGCAAATCAAGGAATTGAAGAACTTGGGCCTACGAAACAAAATTTATTTTTCAAAAAAATTGTATTTTGTTATTTTTTGACCTAAGCTCTTGTAATCATTTTATTATTTGGTTAGAATTATAGGACAAGTATGAGTGAAGTGGGTGAACACCCCAAAAATGAAGCGCATCAAAAAATCGATCCAAGCGGACAGAAATTGAGTTTGGATCCAAATCTCTCTCTGTCTCTCTCTTATTTTATTCGTTTATTTGTTATCAGTAGTCTTAGGGTTAATATCTTGAATCCCTGCAATACGATGCCTCGTTTGATCGCCTAATTAAATCGTGCAAAAATATAAATGATAAAATTAAAATAAGTTTTGCAAATTTCACTTAGATAATAAATCAAATACTTTATGCTTTCAAACAATTCTTTAAGTAATCACATTTGGACACACAAACTTCTATAAAAATTATAACTGATAGTTTAAATTTACCTATAGAGAATTGAATGAGATCTGGCCTTTGGTATTTGTTGTCTCATTATTAGGAACAATGGTCTTTCAACACAGCCCGAGCTTGAGCATCAATTCTCGAGTGATAATGCTTGCACAAACTTTGTTCAATAGGTTTGAGAATCAAGGACCATTGAAATCCATCGCTCCGATCATAATGTCCGACATAAATCGAGCCCTGGGAAAGTGCAAAAAGGGACATCACTACTTCCAAGGGTGCAACCTACTCCTTCAATGGTGGATTTTGAGTCATCTAGAAAAAGGGCATGAGACTCAACAATTGCATACCCTAGATAATTAGAAAACTCTCAGATATTTGAAAGATGTGTTGTTTTGTTAAAATCTGGAGAATTGAAGGATTAGGGAATGATGGGCTCAGATTTTGCAAACTACGAGAAGAAGATCTCCAATGGATGTTCGACCGCTTCATCTCGAAGGAGGTCATTGTAGGGGGGCGAAGACAACTCGTACTTCCACTTCCAGGTATTAGGGGAATCCGTCCTTACGCACCCTTCCGAGTCCTACAACAGTTTGGGAGGAGGCAAATCACATCTCAAGAGACGTACTATAGCGCCTATGTGTATGACATTTGGGATCACAGAGTGGATGACACTTTAGAAATGTTGAGGAAATGGAAAGGGGACAAGAGAATGAAAAGAAACACCATTACCCAGATCAATTTGACGCTGGGTATGACTAAAATTATAATGCTTGGCTGAAAAAGAACATAAAAAGTATCTCCTATCCAATCCCGAATAGTTGTCGCAGTGTGGAAGACAAAGAGGCCAAAGCAGTGATCGAGTTACAAGAGGTAAAGCGGGAAGCCTGAGAAAAGTACGCTAAGTTTATCAAAAATCAAGATGCTCTTGAAAAGACAACTCAGGAATTGGAAAGGCTAAGACGTGGTTTCAATGATTTTGACTCATGTATCAAAGAGAAGATAAAAGGGATGCAATACAGGATTGGAAAGAAAAAGGACGCCTGAGCGAGGGTTTCCTGTTGATACTACGATGCATGTTTCAGCAATACAAGACTCATGAGAACAGTGGAGGAGCAAGACCATCAAGGACTGCATAGCAGATTTTGCCCATGCGAGTTTTTCTATATGTATTTCTGTCATTTTCAGCCCCTGTGTGGGCCTGCCTTTATTGCATTCCGTACATTTAAATTGCCCCTATGCGGGTCTGTCCTTTTATGTTTTATATTTTATTTTCCCTTGTGAACATTAAATATTCATTTGTGAAATTTTTTTGGGGGGTTAATTAACTGGTTCAATTCCACACGTATATCGTTAAAATAGCTAGGGCTACCTTGGCACAAAGGGGTCCCCTGAATTTTTAGGATTCGATATATGTGTTTTCTAGAAATTTCCAGAAATATACAAGTCACTACTACAAAGTCCAACAAAATTTTTCGAGTATTGAAATTCCCAAACAAAAGCAAAATCCTATCTCCAAAACCTAAAACACTACTCTATCGTCTAAAGAAAAGAAAAATAATAGATATTGGAAAGGGTAAGAGTATCAATATGGAACTTACTGGAGAGAAGTTCCAGAAAAAGATGGAACAGATCACGCGGGAAATTCAAGAGGTTAGAGAAGAAGGACTGAGGCTCAAAATTTCCACGTGAGTTTACAAAGTTGTGACCGCAGCGCTCGTTGAGGAATTGGTGTCAAAAATGAATAAGAAGAGATACATTGAGATAGAGAGAGAGGACTTAAAGAAGAAGTTAGATATGCTTCGACTAACGATTCAGGAAAGGGAAGCAAGAGAAATAGAGATAGATTCAGAAACCACAAATGTGCTAGTAATAAATGTGGCACTTGATTAGGAATTAATGGTGGAGATGGCGGAATTCACTTCCATGAGGGAAAGAATGGCCAAAATGAGGAATAAGAACAAAGAGTTCCATAATTACATGATCGTAGAACTTCAGAATATGCGTAGGATATACTCTATCCGCGAGCAAGAAGCTAGTGGTGGTCCCGATGACACTGAAATGGAGCAACTGGGGAAGACATTGACGAGGAAATCGTCTATAAACCTCAATTTATGAGCCGTGTTAGAGGAGGAGATAAGTGGATCACTCTCTTGGCTTATGAGCCGACACATAGTGTTGGAGCAAAGGTTATGTTGTGCTCTCTTATGTATTAAGTGGAAACCTCATGGGAAAACAATCTCAATATTTGGGCATGAAAACCCTTCAAAGGTATGTGCTTTCCACCCCAACCAGCAAGGGCACACTATAGAGGAATATATGCAGCTTAGAGCAAGAATATGCATCCAGATCGACATAGGGAACATCCTACACATATAGGGTGATAATACCATTCTCTCATATGACCAGTTGGATTTAATTGAGCATACTCGGTTTGTTTGTCATTATTTAACACCATTCAGAAAGTCAATGTCACAAATATAGTGATTTGGTTCAGAATGGGGTCTTAGACTCTATCCACGATGATGACAGAGGTCTCGATCTCGTTGGAGAAGAAATTTGGAAACCTTGTGCTTACCATAATGATATATCTCATAGCCTCTAAAGGTGACTCATTTTTCGCTATGACGTAGAAATCCTTGTCGAGCTTGTTCCTCATGGCTGATTCTACAACAAGAAGAAGAACAAATCGAAATGGGGCCACGCTTTATCTTTGAAAAAGCTTTGTTGTTATTTTTCAATGTCCTTGTAATCATAATGAATGAATGGAAATTATTTCTTCCATACACGAACTACGTAGAGCCTGAACTCTCCTTGTGAGATACATATGAAATCTTTGAAGGCCCGACCTCTATCTTTTAAAATTTTAATTCTCCCCCTACATGTTACAAGAAGATACGAAGACCAAATCAGCGGATGTCGAAGAACAACCGCAATAAGATCTTAACTCAATGTGATTTAGCCTTTCTAAGGTGGTTCCAAACTAAAAGCAAGCAAACTCCTGCTTGTCAAAAAATCTACTTCCGTCCTTATTCGTGTGTTAAATACATCCTTAAAAAAAGCAACTTATGTGTTTATCTACTCTCTGTGTGATATACTGTATTTTGTATTCTAAACTTAAATGGACAAATCTGCCATTGAGTTGTTTTCCTCCTCAGGTACTTTGAAACTGGTCTGTGTTGATTAAACTTTCTGATCATCCATACTTTACTAGATCAAAAGATCTTACAGATTCCTTCCCGGCTGAAATTCAGACAAGGGAAAAGAGGTAATGGGAGACAAAAATGAATTGATCAATCTTATTGACATTCTTGTGGCTCAACCCACCATAGCGGATCAAATGAAATGATTATGCAATTAATGAAACAGATTGTGGAGATTAGAGTGGAAATGCAAAGGAGACAAGATTTGTCTCCACCAAGTTTTACAGCTAACGTCACTGATGGGACACCTTTTTTTTACTTCCCCTCTTCAAACATGGACCCAGCTCAGATCCTTCCATTTACTCCTGCTCAAAATCCATCGGTCATTGATATGACTACCCAAAATCCTCAGTATGATTTTGCCTCTTACCAAACTCCACCATCTCCTCAAAACAACCATTTCCAAATACCACCTCATCCCCCAAAATACCCACCATCAAACCGCTCCACCACCGTAAAACAAGAATAAAAGCCAAAACCAAAACGCATTACACCCCCAAACTCCTCACCACCACCACAACCAAAATACAAACCCCTAAACCTATCCGTAAAACTACCAAACTACCCAAAATGCTCAATTTTCTTCCGTACCTAAACCCCTACCTAAAATAACAACTTTCTAGATCCCCATCCCAACTGAGCACGATATGCACGGTTTTGAGCTAGATTATTACGAGGAGCAGGAAAGAAAGTGGAGGTTAATGAAAAAGGCAAAGGTGGATATAAAGGAAGAAATTGGAAAATAAATAAAGGAATTTCAGTGCAGTCCTGACGTTGTCGGTTTGAAATACGAGATGTTATGCATTCATCCAAATCTGGACCTCTCCGAAGGGTTCAATGTTCCAAAGTTTGATACTTTTGAAGGAATGGAGAATCCCTTAGCGCATCTAAGGTCCTACTGTGACCAGCTCATAGGATTTGGTAGAGATGAAGTTGTCTTAATGCGGATTTTTATCCGAAGTTTGAGTGGGGAAGCTTTGGAATGGTTTCCATCTCATGAGACCAGACAGTGGCCCAGCTGGAACGCGTTTGCTAAAAATTTTGTCGAATAAGTTTGCCTAAAATGTAGAGATAATCCTTGATCATTATTATTTAGAAAAGATTTGACAAAAGTCGAACAAAGATACAGAGATTTTTCGTATAGATAACGAAAGGAAGCAGCTAAAGGGCGGCCTGCTATGTCCGAAAATGAGATAGTTGATTTTTTATACGCTTGCAAGAGCCCGAATACTATAATAGAATTATATTGTTCGTTAGAGTAAAATTTGCTAAAATAGTCAAGGTTGGTGAGATTATTGAAGATGGTTTGAAAATCGAGAAGACTGCTCGTGTTGCTGCATTGCTCGAATCATCAGGTTTGTTGAACAAAAAAAGAGAAGATGTTTCTGCTATCTCTTACGAGGGGAGGAAGAACCCCAGAAGATAATCATCCTACCAAGGTTGCCCTCGACCCTCCTAAAATTATTACTAGGTTTGCTAAACGCAAGCTAGTTATCCAAATAATCCTCCTCCTGTCTACCAAAATTCTACTTGCACATACCCAAATTCCCTCCCTACAAATTAACAAAATTCATCTCCTATTTACAAAACTCTCCCCCACTTTGCCATATTCCATCTCCCATTTACCAAAATACTGCTCTTAACTGTGCCAATGTTCAGTGAAACTACAGAGCACCACCACCAGAATTAAAGTCGAAGCTCCAGTATACCAAAATTCCCCCACGAACTACCAAAATCGATCACCAAATTACCGAAAAAATCCTTATCCAAGAAACCAAGCTCCCTGTACAAATACCCGAAATTATGAATAGATGCCTCCTCCCCAACAAAGCAGCTATAATCTCCCTTGATTCATATTCGAGAAGAATCCCCCTAGATATATTATCGTGCTCATTGAAAGTCGAACAAAGTTGTACGAGTGACTGGCTGCGGCTGGATACATTCATTCGGTGGGGCCCAAGACGGTGGATACTAGTTCAAAATTCTATAGATCTGATCAAAGGTGTGTATATCACTCCAACATCGTTGGACATGATACTGAGGACTTCATCAACCTCAAATACAAGATTCAAGATATGATTGACCAAGTAGTGGTTTATCTTCAAATAGATGCGCCAAATGTCAACACCAACCCTTTGCCAAATTATGGAGGGGTCAATATGATAGAAGCGGATAATGAGTGGTGCGTGACCAAAGTTATAACTGTGATTGCCCATGATGAGTTTGAAAGGGATGTGGCCTCGCTGAGCGTTAAAGATAAAAAGAAATTCATGATCCTGATACCCGCAAAGGTTGTTACCTTGGTGCCATTCGAAGCTCTTGCTAGGCTAAAGTTTATGATTGAAACTGCTATCGCTCAGGGTATGACTCGATCTGGGAGGTTTTATACTCCCGAAAAGTTGGATTTTTGAATGCAAAAGAAATTTCAGGGGAAAAAACAGATAAGTGAGGGCTAAGCAGAGGAATTCAGGAGAAAGATGCAGCCCAAGAACTATTTGATTGTTAAGCATTTGGAGAAAACCCCGACTCAGATTTCTTTTTGGTCCCTATTGATGAGCTACCAACTGCATAGGCAGACATTGATGAAGGCCCTGGACAATAAATATGTGCATGTGGGCACAAGTAGTGATGATGTAGCGGCTATGATCAACCAAGTTATCCGAGGGCATCGAATTAGCTTATGTGACGAAGAGTTGCCCTTCGAAGGGAGGTCACACACAAGGCATTGCATGTAACTATCATATATCGTGAAAGTGTCATAAACTATTTCCTGATGGATGAGGGTCTAGTCTCAACATTTTCCAACTATCTACTCTAAGGCAGCTAAGGTTTGACTTGGGGAAGATGGAACAAAACCAAGTCAATATAAGAGCCTTCGACAGGGTGCAAAGAGACACGTTAGCAGTGGTGAAGTTGGTCATCCAAATGGGTCCGGCAAAGTTCAGTGCACAGTTTCATGTCTTTGACATTGCCACCATCTATAACCTTCTCCTGGGAAAGACCTTCATCCATATGTCTGGAGTTGTGCCTTCTACTCTTGACCAGATGATGAAGCTAATTTGGAAGGACAAAGTTGTGGTTATTCACGGCGAAGGAAGTCACTTGGCAGGCAGACGCCCATTATTGATGAAGTTTCACGAGGTACCAATTTTTATACGATAGAGCTAGTAAATATCGCCAGTGAAGGTTTGGCCCCACAGCCTCCTTTGTCTGCTGTGTACAAGATGATCACCACTATGATGCTATAGAATGGGTTGAAACCAAGTTTCGGATTGGGAAGAAATTCTCAAGGAATTATTGAGCCTATTCTGATCCCTGTCAAGGGAGAGAAATGTGGTTTGGGGTACGTCCCCATAGATGATGAGATGAAGATGAAGAGGAACAAGGATCAAGCATTGGCCAAGCTGATCCCACATTTGTATTAATTATTTCCAATCCGTGAGTACGCCAATTGTGACCACCTCGGTGAAGGAATTTCTGACCTTAGGAGATCGATGTTGTCGTAGAGGACAAAGTTGAGCTAGCTAGTATCCACGATGGTGAGCCTAGAGAGCACCTGTAGAATTGGAATTCTAAACCAATCTGGATTCCTCGATCATCTTGGTAGAAGGACATTATTTATGCATGTTTTGAAAATTGGTGGTAGCCCAGAAGAGGCCCGGGACCGACCATTTTTCTTTCTCTTTAATTGCTTAAATTTTTAAATCCCCCCCATGATGTTTAAAGAGGAAACATGCCCCCCCCTTCCATGGACAAAGTTTGCATTTTTTTCCGTTTTGAATAAAAGCCTTTTTTATTGAAAAATTGTTTATTTACTTATCTGCTATATTTACTTTCCTAACTTTGTCTTTTATGATTTTAGTAATATGAATTTCAAACCTTCCAATGTCATGTCATGTCACGAGATGAACAAACAAAATGAGGTAGGTGATGACGAGGATGAAGAATACGAAGAGAAAAATCAGGGACCACAATATGTTGCTGAGGAATTTTGGCTGTTTGAATCTGAGAGACCATGAGTGTGTCAAATAGGTCAAAATCAGTGTCCACTTGAATCATCTCAAAGAAAGGATGTGATACATTTTCTTACTCAGTACATTGATGTGTTCGTCTGTGAAGTCAACGACATGCTAGGGCTGAGTACCAATGTGGTGCCTCACAAGTTGACGATTAACTTGGGGTTCAGTCCAGTGAAACAGAAATCTTGAAATTTCAAGCCCGAATTGAGTTTGAAGATTAAAGAAGAGATCACTAAATAGATTGAATCTCAGTTAATAGAAGTGAAGCAATATGCGACTCGGTTGTCCAATGTTGTTTTGGTTGCCAAAAAAGATGGGAAGATCAGAATTTGTGTCGATTAAAGGGATTTAAACAAATCCAACCCAAAGAATAATTTCCCGTTGCCGAACATTCACATTCAGATCGACAACTGTGCTAAGCATGAAATGCAGTCATTTGTAGATTGTTATGCAGGTTATCATCAGATCCTGATAGACAAGAAAGATGCAGAAAAGGCAACTTTCATTATGCCTTGGGGTGTGTATCATTACATGGTGATGCCATTTGTCCTCAATAATGTTGGTTCTACTTACGTGAGGGCTATGCCGATCATATTTCATGCTAGGATTCATAAATAGATCAAGTTGTATGTAGATGAAGTCATATTCAAGTCACGCGAGAGTTCGGACCACTTGACGCATATAAAAAAATTCTTTGATCATCTACGTCTTTATAACTTGAAGTTGAATCCCGCAAAATGTGATTTTGGGGTTCTAGTCGGCAAGTTGTTGGTATTTATAGTTAGCAGAAGGGGCATTGAGCTCAACCCTTCCAATATCAAGGCATTTCAAGAGTTACCTCCTCCGAAGAGTAAGAAGGAAATGATGAGTTTCTTAGGGAGGTTGAACTACATCATTCTATGCATAGCTCAGTCAATTGTGGTGTGTGAGACTATTTCAAGCTGCTTAAGAAAGATGCTTTGAAAAATGGACCAAAGAATGTCTCACTACTTTCGACGCCATCAAGAATTAGTTTTCTAATTCAAGTAGGGAGTCCATTGTTCCTATATTTGTCTGTCTTAGATAACACATTTGAATGTGTACTTGATCAACATGATGATAGAGGGAAGAAGGAACGAGCTATTTATTACATAAGCAAGAAGTTCACTCCATACGAGTCTCGTTATACTCTTTTGGGGAGAACGTGTTGTGCTTTGACTTGGATCGTCCAGAAATTGAGGCATTATTTGTCTTCTTATACCACATATCTCATTTCAAGAATGGACCCGCTGAAGCATATCTTCCAAAAGGCGATGCCAATTGGAAAAATTTCTAAATGGCAGATGCTTTTGAGTGAATTTGATATTGTGTTTGTGACCCAGAAAGATATAAAAGCACAAGCCTTGGTTGATCACCTCACCGGAAACCCTTTTAATGAAGAGTATGAGTCGCTGAAGACATATTTTCCTGATGAAGAGGTATTATTTGTGGGTGAAGATATTTCTGAAGCATATCCTTGTTGGAGAGTATTCTTTGCTGGAGAGGCAAGTCACCAAGAAAGTGGTGTTTGAGCAGTTTTAGTTTCAGAATCTTGTCAACACTACCCCAGGAAGATATACTCCAATTTAATTGCACGAACGACATGGTTGAATATGAAGTTTGAATACTCGATTAAAAATGGCCATTGACATGAATGTAGATGAGTTGTTGGTTATTGGAGATTCAGATTTGTTGATTCATCATGTTCAAGGGGAATGGGCTGTGAAGAACCCAAAAATCACACTGTATGTGCAATATATACAGAAGTTGTGCAAAATATTCCACAAGATTGAGTTCAGACACACTCCAAGAACACATAATGAGTTGGTTCATGCTCTTGCCACCATCACCTTATTTATTAAACATCCAAATAGTGATTATATTGATCCTCTGGATATAGAGCTTAAAGAACATCTGGTCCATTGATCACATGTTGAAGTAGAACCAGCTTGTTTTCCATGATATTTTTATATAAAGAAGTATTTGGAGTCTGGAAATTATCATGAAGATGCAACATCCAACCAGAAGAAGTTGATACACCGTATGTCTCTCAACTTCTTTATAAGTGGAGAAGTCTTTTACAAGAGGTCCAGATTTAGGTCTTCTCTGATGTATCGATGCTATTGAAGCTGTGAAGCTTATTGAATAGAGAACATTTGGAGTTTGTGGTACGCACATGAATGGACTTACTTTGGTGAGAAATATCCTTCGAACTGGTTATTTCTGGATGACTATGGAGCATGATTGTTGCAAGTTTGTGCAGAAATGTCATAAATGTCAAGTGCACGATGATTTAATACGGTGCCACCTCACGAACTCAATGTCATAATTTTACCTTGTCCGTTTGTAGCTTCCGGCATGGATCTCATCGGTCCAATAGAGCCATCCGCCTTTACCGGACACAAATTTATTTTGGTCTCCATTGACTACTTCACCAAGTTGGTGGAAGCAGCTTCTTACAAATCGATGACCAAGAAAGTTGTAGCTGATTTTGTTCGCAACAATCTGATATGCAGGTTTTGAGTACCAGAATCCATCATTACTGATAATGGTTCAAATCTCAATAGTCACTTAATGAGATATATATGTGAGCAATTTAAGATTACTCACCGGAACTCAACCTCTTATCGTTCTCAAATGAATGGAGACGTAGAGACTACAAATAAGAATATCAAAAAAGATTCTGAAAAAAATGGTTGACAATCACCGAGGTTGGCACGAGATGTTGTCATATGCTTTGTTGGATTCCGAACGACTGTCAGAACGTAATTGGAGCTACTCCATACTTGCTAGTATATGGAACGGAAGAAGTCATACTTGTTGAATGTGATATACCGTCCTTGAGAATCATACAAGAAGCTGAGTTGAATAATGCAGAATGAGTGAGCAAGCGGATTGACCAATTATCTTTGATTGATGAGAAGAGAATGGTTGTCGTTTGTCATTGTCAACTATACCGACAAAGAAATGATTCGTGCTTCCCACAACGAGTAAGAGCTAGAATTTTTGAAATTGGTCAATTGGTCTTTCAATGCATTTTCCTGATCAGAATGAGTAGAAAGAATTGGCAAGGACCTTACATGGTTCGCAAGGTATGATATGGAGGTTCTTTGGTTCTGTCAGAGATGGATGGCACTGCGTGGCCGGAACTGATTAATTCAGATGTTGTCAAAATATATTACGTGTGAAGCTTCAATTTGTATTATGTTATTTCCTTGTAATCCTCTTATTTTCATGTAATTGCTTTATTTAAAATTTAATCCCCCTTTGTATTGAACTACGTCTGACTTGAATTCTCAAGAATGAGATACGTAGGCGGCTTATGTTGGCCTCGGTCACCCTATTTATCCCTTTTTAATATTTCCTTGTATTTGAATTACGTTTGATACGCTCAAACTTACTTCTCAAATAAGAAGTAAAGCGGTCGTGTTAAGTAAATAACCCAACTAGTCAGGTTGGGATCGCTCCCACGAGGAAAATAGTCTAGACTTAACTTCAACCTGTTATTACTATTGTTTGGTCAATGGATTCCTTGGAGAGTAAAAAACAATAAAAGGGGGGTTTCTAATTCTAAATGAATGAAATGACTAACACAATTGAAAGAGACACTTAACAGGTTTGAATGTTGGAGTTTTATCAGTTAATCAAAGTAACTAGGGTTTACGTGTTCCCCACAGGTTCATAACTTGATAATTCTAACTATAACAATTCTTTCCTAGTATATTGCATACAAAGTGATAAGTTATATATTTCTAAATCCTTGGTCTAGCTTCTAGAAAATCTTACTCCGCACCTTGGTCCGGCTACGTGTGTTGCTTTCCTAACCCTTATCTTTACCTCATATTACACATCGTATTCGATATTTGACTAAGTTATTACCTCGTACCAATCAATACTAGTCTATTAGATAGTATATACTAAATCTATGTTAATAATTCTTTTCCTATTATCTACCTCCTTAGTCCGGTAAGTAGCATTAAGGCGAGTTCTAACATTGGCCATCCGTTAAAAAGACTTCTAAGCGAAAGAATTATTAATACATGCAAGACAATATTCTAGAATTGTTATTTTAGTTAAGTTTTATCTCATTATTTGCCTATGGTTCCCACAACCCTAGTAATGGAGTTTAGTTACCCATAGTCATAATCACAATATTCAAATATATTAAATAAGAATTCATATACTTACTTCAATGAGAAAGAGTAAAATACAAAAGTTTTCTTGATTAATCACCACAAATCACCAATAATCAATGATAATCAAAAGTCTAAAATTATCAACATTCTTACACTAATACACAAAGTCTAATAGTATACTGTCTAACAATCCAGAGTCTAACCGTCTAAGAGTCTAACCTCAAAAATGAGGTTTTTCGAACTATTTATAAAAAATAAAAAACCTAATTAAACAAGGACTCTATTTGTTGGAAAACTACCAAAACGCGGCTTGGTTGACGGACCTCGCGACGGATCATCATGGTCACGACGGACCGTCATGGACTCTGTCGTCCCATACTTATGCAATTTCTTCAGCTGCTCTTCTTCATTACCCTCGACGGCAAGTATGACGGACCGTCATAGGCACAACGGTCCGTCGAGGGCCTTCGTTTCAAAACACTTCAACTCTTGAAATATGGGTACTGGGATCACTTCTCTGAACTTCATGACGAACCTGCAGGACGGACCGTCATAGACACGACGGACCGTCACAAGCTACGTAACCCCACTCTTGGTAAGACTTCCCCATCTTCTTTCAGCAGCTCCACTATGCTGCCACCTACGGACCGTCACAAGCACGACGGACCGTCATAAGCTCCGTAGGTGGTCTCTTCTGCATTTTTTCGCTCAAAATCTCCGCATTCAGCTTTGGATAGATTTCCTGCAAAATAAAAAGAAACTTATATAAAAATTAGCACAAAAAGGCTTTTGGACACACTAAACTTAAGGAAAAAGTATTAATAATACTGTGAAACTACGGTATATCAACAGCCTCAACTTAAATTCATTGTTTGTCCTCAAGCGACGCACTATGACTCAATACAACATTTTTGTACAATAGTATCCATGTTTCATCCTTTGCAATCATTTGGCTATCAATCCCTATTTATCTTATAAAATCTATGCATGCTATCACTATAAGGCTTGAACTATGTGGGATCAGAACATGACACACACTCACCATGCACTAACACCTATCCTCTTCAATTTCTCACTTAGGTGCTAACAATTTCGGTATTGCAACTAGTGTCCTCACTTCAAACAAAATCCTCATTTTTCACACAATGATTTCAATTTGAGTATAAGGATTACTTTTCAACACTCGCTCTCAGAACATAGTCACACTCATTCATACCTATTGCCATAAGCTTGCCCTTATTTTCACTGCCTTAAGTTCGCTATACAACCCTTAGAATTACGATAGGACTTTCTTGGCTTGTAACATATGCTCAGGGTCAGGTAGGGTATATTTAGGTATACTTTAGTGACTTTTTTCCCTCCTTGACATATCGGCTAAACCTTCCACTTTCTATCATTTTATCTTGCCCAGTTTCTCATATTCTTTCACCTTGCTATTTTCTCTTCTTTCTTCATTTGTGTAAGTGACTCTCTTCTTTTCTTGCTTGTATTTCTGGTATATTTTTCTTTTTCTTTACTTTTCTTTCAACTAATTCTTGAGTAACTTTACTTTTGTTCTTTATCTCTGTTTGTTCTTTCAACCCCACTTTCCAGAGCATTCCTCATAATAGACACCCTCAACTCATGGTTTTGCCATGAGTCAAGGTACACAATACCCAAAGTTGGGTAAGGGCCATACGAAGGTTGTTTACTGCATTAGCCATCCTTAACTTATGCTATTGGCATAAGCTGAGGTGCACATGTCCAAGGAGGGACCAGGGCCAACACATTGTTCCTAGAAAAGATCGGTTGGGGTGAAAAAGAAAGGTCTATTTTTAAGCTCAGATCATTTGGATCAAAGAAGGATAAATTTTATTTGGTTTTCTTCTATTCAGGCTAAAGATGGGCTATATTGAATAAGAGCCTATGATCCTTTCCTAATTGTCTATTACAACTTACTTTTAGCAGAACTAACCAGGCAAGTTCTAGCTTAGTACCAATAGTGGACTTATGCGAATTTTCCTCACACTCACTTGACATCTCATCACTATACCAGATTATCAGACACCTAGTTCGAATTTAAGACTTAGGGTAATGCAATGGTGTAACTCTATGTTATGTTTAATGCCACATAATTATCAATTGCTATGCCTAGTCATGCATCATTTTCCAGTTTATCAGGATATTATTTTATCCATCAAGCTCTAGAATTAAACTATGTACAAAAGATATAAACATGCCGGTTCAACAGAAAAAGTAATCAGTATTTTGGGGAAAAAGAACAAAGGCAAAAAAACCCCAAAAGAGGATAGTGAATTGGGCTACTAAGACTTCACCCTAACACTCACTTTCAATTTACCCCACCCCCAACAAAAAAGCATGCAATTGTCCCCAATGCATAAAAATTTAAATACTAGAGTGGTAGGTGAAGCAAACCTGTGGCGCAAAGCGCCGTCGATCAACAAGCTGGTGGGTCCGGTTCCCCGGAACCCACGTCCTCTACAATCTGGACACCTTCAGTAGTGTCCTTAGCAACAACCGCACTATCAGTAGTGCCTCCTGCTATCTCCACAGTACAGGAGCTAGACACTCCAGCCGCTAACTCTGATGCTCGCATCTGTTGCGCCTCCTCCTCAGCAAGTGAGGCTCTCCTCGCAGCCTCCATCTCTCGGCGCTCCTTCTTCCGTGATCACGCCTCGTCCTCTACTTGACCCCTAGGCCTCTTGGCATTCTCTCGAGGGGGAGGTGGTGAATCTCTAAGTTGGCAAATAGGGCCGCTAGCACTGTGTCCTTAACAGACTCGAAAGAAGGGGCCTCAAACTCCGGCACCCTAGCCTCTAAGATCGTGTCGATATCTACACGAAGACTATCAACTGCAGCCTGAAGAGTCGACACATCCACCGGAGGGGATGGTCGGACTAGCACCCTCAACTCAAAGGCGTCCAAACGCTGGTTAACCTCAACGATCTTCCGCTCTGTATACTGTACCATTTTCCGCTCTAGACGCTCTTTGGACTCAGTAATCGACTTTTGCATCCACGGCTGGATATGATGCAGAAGTGTAGCCATTTGTGCCTCTAATTTTGGGACCCTAGCAAGCGGGACCAGTGCCGGTAGAGGGGCTGTGCGAGAGGAGCTCGGGGCAGTGCTACTACCCGGGATAGAGTCGACCGGGGTAGTGTCAGTGGACGCTGCCTGTGTAGCCGTGCGGGCCTGGGCTACCGTATCAGCAAGATCATCAGCAAGTGGGGGAAGCTCTGGATGGGGCACTCTGCGTGGAGCCAACTCATTGGCCTCGTCTCTGATGAGGCCGACGTCAACAGTGCCCTGCGGTGTATTGAGCTCATCTATGTGCCATATAGGCACACCTGCGGACCTGCAGAGACCGAAGATCATGCACGAGAAAGGGTAAGTAGTAGTGACCTTGAATGCCCTCTCGTGCATGACTTCCTGTAGAAGCCACACGAAGTCCACCTCGAACCCGGCTATCATTGTTGCCATTAACACTGCTCGATCCCATGTAACGATATTATCAGTAGCTGTGGGGGAAAGGCAGTGACGGACAAGAAGCCACAAGAACTTCGCCGTGAAAGTGAGGTTGGCCTTCTTGATGGCCCCCTTTGGCTTAGTTACCCAGTCGGCACCCTCTCCATCTACTGACAGGTGCAGGGCCATCCACCTCTTGGTGGTCTCTCTCAGTGATGGCTCGCGCAGGAATTGGCCATCTTTAACTATCTGCCAGCAGTAGTCTAACTCGGCAGTGAGGGGGGTCCGAGTAGCATCAACACCCTCGCCGTATAGAAATCGGTGTATGGCGGGCAGGGAAATGTCAACCTGTACGCCCCGTACTCGGACCTGCTCCAGTGGGGCCTGTTTAGCGGGGGCAGCCCGCCTACCTACCTATGATCAGAGAGTCGCTACGTAGGATGTGTAGAACTCTCAGGGCCATTTCTTCACTGTAACATCCCAACGGACGTGCTATCCACTCCAAGAGATTAGTGGTGAAGAGATTGTGGATCTAAGGCATCGTCAGGAGGCTCCCTGTAAGGACCCGCCGCTCCAAGGTGAGTGTTTGAGTCATTACTCCTTTATTAGTCAGGAACTTGGCGTCGGAGTAGACTTGAAATTTCCCGTCGACATACCACCGGTTGGCCTAGTAAGTGGCTGCGGTGGGGATCTAAGTTGGTGATCCTGATGTAGATTCTGAACTGTCAGCCTCATTAGACGAGGACGACGCTGCAGCGGTGGCGGGTGCGGGAACCTCAGCAGAGCTAGAGGCTTCCTCGGACCATGATACTCCTAAGGATACAAACGCTCCTTCTTCATTCGTGGCTTACCCAGAGGGTGTGCCGGTCAGTGTGTGCTTCTCATCAGACTGGGAGGCAGTGTCTACGCCAGACGCCACCTTTTCGGGTATGGCTCTGGGAGCACGTGCAGCACGGGAACGGGTAGAAGTTCATGAGGGCACATACTCAGGGTCACGCTCATCATCAGAGCCAATGACCATGCGGGCAGACGGAGCGACAGACATAGATCGCCCGCGTGCGTGGATTCGGTCTTGCTTGGGTGCCATAGTAGATAGTACCTGTAAAGGATCAATATTAGTACGAGTAGTGGCAAACAAGACACGCAAAACCATACCAAACAAAATATTGAAAATAGTATGTCATTGTTATAGAAATAGTGACACACAACGGGCCTGTTGACGGCTCGTCGTGGCTATGACGGACCGTGATGGGGTCCGTCGTGTATTACTTAGACTATGTATCTATGGAGAACCCTGAAGGAGAGTCTCTGACTATTATGACTATATGTGCAGGATGGACCATCACAGGTATGACGGTCCGTCGTAGGTGTCCGTTGTAGGACACTTGGAAAAAATATGGAGACCCATTGGAGAGGGGTCTCTTACCGTCATGACGGTCATGCAGGACAGACCGTCGTGGGTATGACGGTTCTACATATATGTCCATTAAAGGACAGTTAGAAAAAGTGAGAGAAAGTTAGAAATAGGGTCTCTAACAACCAGAACGGTTGTGCAGGTCGGACCATCGTGAAGACGACGGTCCATCACATGTGTCCGTTAGGGGACACTTGGAAAAAATGGACAGTGGGGAGTTAGGGCTTTTGGAATGGACCCTATGACGGTCCATCGTGGGTATGACGGTCCATCATCAGGGTCTCATTCTGTAGATCAGTGAAAGAACAGGGGGTACCCCATGCATCCCCGATGAACCCACATCAAACATGTAGTGTTTTGGACCTACATTTGTCTAACCCAACTACCTAGGAAACTAGCAATGCAAAAGCATCTATGTCTAGGGTTGTAAACATGGAAATTTCGGACATTTTTAACCTAGGTTAGACTGAATCGTATAAAAGAAACAACATATGATTTAGAACTAAGCTAATACTAACTAATAAACAAAAATGCAAGATAAATGAGTAGAAATTAGAGACACATACCTTAGAATTGGAGAAAAACAAATGGACAAGTACTCAGTGGTAAGGCAGACACCCACAGCAGCAACTCCGACTAGTAGATGAACACTTTTAGGGATTTGGAGAATTGTGGGGGGACAATGATCGGTTGATAGAGGGAGAGATTGTGGAAGTTGAAAAGAGAGGGTAATGGGGGGACAATGAAGGAATGGGGGTGAAATGAGGGGTTGGGGAGTTTAAATG
Organism: Solanum lycopersicum; assembly: GCF_036512215.1. NCBI lineage: Eukaryota > Viridiplantae > Streptophyta > Magnoliopsida > Solanales > Solanaceae > Solanum > Solanum lycopersicum. The sequence goes on along the minus strand of NC_090808.1, from coordinate 45,334,402 downwards.
GTGAAAGTCTATCATAAACTCCAACCGGGTCGGGTCGGGTATGTCTCAGTAATCACACGACGGTTCCACGACGACCATCCTTCGCAGCTGTGACGACCCGTCGTTGGTTCCGTCGTGGTTGCCCTAGATTGAAAATAACATAAAGACATACCTGGTACGATGGATGCATACGACAGTCTATCGCAGGCACAACGGTCCATAGCTATATCCGTCAGTGACTGCTGCAAAGTAATTTTCTGCAGAATTTCTTGGTGATGTGCCTACAAATTTTAAAACCCATTAGTAGAAAAATGCTACTATTACTAAAAACACTAAAAGTATTGGTTTTCCTCCCAACAAGCGCCTGATTTAATGTCGCGGCACGACAGGGGAAACTTGATTTCTCAGCCTTCATCAAGATGGTTTTCCTCTATTGCTTTATTCCCCGATGCTTTATGCCCAAAATAGAGTTTTATTCGTTCTCTATTCATCTTAAACCGCACTCCCTCCTTGGCTTTTAACTCAACTGCTCCATGAGGGAAAACTTGGGTAATCAAGTAAGGGCCAGTCCATTTGGACTTGAGCTTGCCCGGAAGACAAGGCGACCCAGAACTGTCTACAAGCACCAAATCCCCAACCCTAAACTCTTGTTTTTCACTTTTTTGTTTATTCTCTTTCTTCAACTTTTCTTTGTGGGATATGGCTGATACTGATTGGAGATCACCACCCTGCCTCATGTTCCTACAAATGTTGAAGGTCGCTTCTTCATTATTCAACCGAAATGTTATCAGTCCCTTTTCCATATCAACTAATTCTCTACCTGTAGCAAAGAATGGCCTCCCAAGAATAATAGGCACTTCAAAATCGACCTCACAATCAAGAATAACAAAATCAGCCGAAAAGATGAATGACTCCACTTTTACTAGCAAATCATGAAGTATCCCTATAGGCCGTTTCACTGTCCGATCAGCCATCAGTAGCCTCATCGCAATGGGTTTTGGATCCCCCAAAACCAATTTCTTGTAAATCGAGAGGGACATGAGATTTATACTTGCCCCCAGATCGGATAATGCTTTCGCAAAATGTAATGACCCAACTGTATAAGGAATAGTGAACGCACCAGGATCTTCTTTCTTTTGTACGAGGGATCTTGTAGCAATAGCACTACAATGCTGCAGTCTATCATCATCCTCGAATGTGACCGATCTTTTCTTGGTGACCAGATCTTTCATAAATTTGGCATAAATAGGCATTTTTTCTAGAGCTTCTACCAAAGGGACACTGATAGAAAGCTGCTTCAACATTGTTATGAAACGCCGATATTTACCATCCTCGGTCTTTTACACTAATCTCTGAGGGAAGGGTGGTGGTGGCCTAGGCATGGGAATTACCTTGATAGGTAATTCTGCATCTTTTCCAATACTTTCCTCTGCTTCACCACTACCCTTTACCACATTATTATTATCCTTTCTCACATTTTCCTCAATAGATGGCATAGGTGGGTCGATGGTTTGATTACCACCCCGAGTAGTGATTGCCATACAGTGCGCATCATTCTTTGGATTATGGACAGTGTTGCTAGGAAGAGTGCCCAGTTGCCTTGTGTTCACTGTCGCAGATAATTGGGCCATTTGCAATTCGATCTGTTTAATCAAAATTGCATGTGTATCAACTTTTTGCCCAATAATAGCTAAATCACCGCTTAACTCTTTAATGTGCTCATCACTAGCATCGAACCTCCTCATCATTTTGTGCAATATGTCCTCAACTCGCGCCATACTATCTCTACCATCCCTAGGAGTAACATCACGATTTTGAGGAGGGACATAGGGCCCATTCCTGTCATTTCTATTAGCATACTTACCCCTATTAAAGTTGTTTTCGTGGTTGTAGTTTCCATCTCGGACATAATGACCCTCACGATTGTAATTACCATAGTTCCGACCTTGGTTCCCTTGACCTTGGCGCCAATTATCTTAATTTGAGCCTTGGGCGCTTGATCGGAAACCCCCATCTGCTCATTTACTGCATAAGTGTCCTCCGCATAATAGCATTCATCATTAGGAGGTGGTGGTTTAGCCAAGTAGTTGACTAAATTTATCTTTTATGCGCCCCCAGTGACATGATTTAGTACCAACCCAAGCTCAGTTCTCATCTGAGCCATTTCTTCACGAATCTCATCTGTGGCTGCGTTGTGAGTGGACTGCACTGCGAAGGTGTTTCTCCCTGTATCAGACTTCCTAGTACTCCAACCTTTGTTATTCCGGGAGATTCTTTAATTTTTCAGCAATCTCAGCATAAGGACACTCCCCATAAGATCCACCAACTATGGTGTCCAACACCACTTTATTGTTATCATCCTGTCCCCGATAGAAGTATTCCTTCAGAGACTCCTCATCTATACAGTGATTTGGAAAACTTCTCAAGAATGAGGTGAATCTATCCCAAGAACTACTAACCGACTCTCCTGGTAGTGCCACAAAGTTGTTCACTCTGTCTTTGTGGTTTAATTTCTTGGAGACTGGATATTAGCGTGCTAAGAAAACATCCCTTAGTTGGTTCCAAGTGAAGATTGAGTTGTATGGGAGCTCAGTGAACCATATAGCAGCCTCTCCCGTCAGAGAGAGGGGAAGCACACTGAGACCTATTACATCTAAATCAAAATAAGGCCTCCCTACACAACTTTTACACACTGCCTTACCTTAGCTATATGGGCATGTGGATCCTCAGAGGGTAGCTCTGAAAACAAACCTCTGGAAGTGAGCATTTGCATCAGGCTACTAGTTACCACAAAAGTGTGTCCTGTGGGTAGAGGAGGCAAAACCAGTGGCCCATCCGAGTCTGCTATGTTATCATAGCCTCTGTAGTATGCTTGGGGCGGTGGAGCGGGATTTTGACCCCTTTGTTGATGTTCACCCAGAGCATCGGGTAACATCTGACCATGAACATCAACCGGAGCTGGGATGTTCTGGTTCGGATCATCATCATTTATTCCCAAGTTTCGAGTCATATTGTGCAGTGTACGCTCTAACTCGTGATCGTAGGGAAACAAGGGTTTTGTTCCTCTCCGTGTATTTGGCATACAAGGAGTATAGTTCTGGAAAAAATCAAAAACAATAAAACAAAGTAAAATCAAGAAAATATCAACTAAACTATAGTAATAAGTTCAAGTTAATCTAGAAGCTATATTCCCCGGCAGCGGCGCCAAAATTTGATACGCTCAAACTTACTTCTCAAATAAGAAGTAAAACGGTCGTGTCAAGTAAATAACCCAACTAGTGAGGTTGGGATCGTTCCCACGAGGAAAATAGTCTAGAGTTAACGTCAACCTATTATTACTATTGTTTGGTCAATGACTTCCTTGGAAAGTAAAAAACAATAAAAGGGGGGTTTCTAATTCTAAATGAATGAAAATAACTAACACAATTGAAAGAGACACTTAACAGCTTTGAATGTTGGATTTTAATCAATTAATCAAAGTAACTAGGGTTTACGTGTTCCCCACAGGTTCATAACTTTATAATTCTAACTATAACAATTCTTGCCTAGTATCTTGCATGAAAAGTTATAAGTTATGTATTTCTAAATCCTTGGTCCGGCATCTAGAAAATCTCACTCCGCACCTTGGTCCGGCTACGTGTGTTGCTTTCCAAACCCTTATCTTTACCTCATATTAAGCATCGTATTCGATATTTGACTAAGTTATTACCTCATACCAATCAATACTAGCCTATTAGATAGTATACACTAAATCTATGTATATAATTCTTTTCCTATTATCTACCTCCTTGGTCCGTCAAGTAGCATTAACGCGAGTTATAACGTTGATCATCCGTTAAAAAGAATTCTAAGCGAAAGAATTATTAATACATGCAAGACACTATTCTAGAATTGTTATTTTAGTTAAGTTTTATCTCATTATATTCCTATGGTTCCCACAACCCTAGTTATAGAGTTTAGTTACTCATAGTCATAATCACAATATTCAAATTTATTAAATAAGAATTCATGTACTTACTTCAATGAGAAAGAGTAAAATCCAAAAGTTTGCTTGATTAATCACCACGAATCACCAAAAATAAATGATAATCAAAAGTCTAAAATTATCAAGAATCTTACACTAATACACAATGTCTAATAGTATGATGTCTAACAATCCATTGTCTAACCGTCTAAGAGTCTAACCTCAAAAACGAGGTTTTTCAAACTATTTATAAAAAATAAAAAACCTAATAAAACAAGGACTCTATTTGCTGGAAATCTTCCAAAATGCGGTTGGGTCGACGGAACCTCGCGTTGGATCGTCATGGTCACGACGGACCGTCATGGACTCCGGCGTCCCATACCTATGCAATTTCTTCAGCTGCTCTTCTTCATTACCCTCGATATCAAGTATGACGGACCATCATAGGCACAACGGTCCGTCGAGGGCCTTCATTTCAAAACACTTCAACTCTTGAAATATGGGTACTGGGATCACTTCTCTGAACTTCATGACGAACGTACCGTCATAGACACGACGGACCGTCACAAGATACGTAACCCCACACTTGGTCAGACTTCACCATCTTCCTTCAGCAGCTGCACTACGCTGCCACCTACGGACCGTCACAAGCTTGACGGACCGTCATAAGCTCCGTAGGTGGTCTCTTCTGCATTTTTTTGCTCAAAATCTCCGCATTCAGCTTTGGACAGATTTCCTGCAAAATAAAAAGAAACTTATATAAAAATTAGCACAAAAAGGCTTTGGGACACACTAAACTTAAACAAAAAGTATTAATAATACCGTGAAACCACGGTGTATCAACGTTCAACCTGAATTCTCAAGAATGAGATATGTAGGTGGCCTATGTCGTCCTTGGTCTGTTTTTTTTTTTAAAAAAATCTTATTATTGTTAACCTTTGAGGGGGAAATACAGTTGACTTGATTCCTGCCTCAACAGGATAGGTTGGTGACACAAGGGTTTGGTCATATTTCCCGTAAGATTTCTATTTTTCTTTACAATAGAAATTGGGACAGAATTTTTGAGAGGGACTAAAAATTCTCAAGAAGAAGATTTTCCTCAACAAATCGAGACCCAAGATACTTTAAGATTTGAAATTGGGACAGAATCTTCCAGAGGATATAAATATTCCATGATTTACCCAGTGATAGTTAAAGATAAGCCAAGATAGTTAATTGGGACAGAAATTTTGAGGATGACCTCAAAATTTCAACTAGGGTTTGTTAACAGTCTAGAGTGACTTCGAATACTCTCCAACAAATAATCAGATAGATTTCCAAGCATCAGACTCAAAAAAATATCCTAATCCTGACGTGATAAGATACTTGGCAGTAACCCCTTTTAAAATACCACTTTTTGAAAAATTATCTGTTCTTAAATTTTTCCCGGTATGTTTCATTTGTTTTGGCATGAAATATTTTGTCTTATCTATCAAGAGTTGGGAGATCAGAAAATCAATCGCAGATAATAGGGAAGAAGCAGACAACTGAAGAAATCGGCACAGATCAGTTTATCTTTAAAACTAATGATTCTTTATGGACGCAGGTTTATATGTTTTTTGAATTTAGCAAATTCTTCCAATCGATAAATACCGATAAGTCACTGGGGCGAAGATCTCTCCAAATTTTCAATTTTTTTGTGGATGCAGGAAATATTTTATATCTCTTATATCAAAGACTGGGGAGTGGTAACATTATTGCTTCATTCAATTCCCAACAATGAATTCTATGATGAAGATATAATTGTGTTCAAAGATGAAACAAATAAAAATATTGAGAAAGACGTTTTACAACTTTTCATCAAGGAAGTTATCTGCATCATATTATCATACATTATAGTATTATCACTCGGAGAGGTCATTTTATTTGTATTGTCGATTGAGACGATACACTTCCCGGAGTTTCATTTAATTATTATTGTCGATTGAGATGATATACTACCTGGAGAGTCATTTTACCATATCATCAATTGAGACAAATTCATTATTCAGAAGGCACCCACAAGATCATGATGTGGTTCGATTGAAGCACTATATTTATTTGGCACCAAATATATTCATGCATCACGAGTTAATATTCACACATTGTGGGAAGATATTCATGCCCCGCAAAAAGTCAGGCATCGCGGGAAGATATTTATGCCCCAACAAGATAATCAAGCATCACGAGTTAATATTCACACATCGCAGGAAGATATTTATGCCTCACAAAAGATCAGACATTGCGAGAAGATATTAATTCCCCACAGAAAATCATGCATCGCGAGTTAATATTCATGCATCGTGGAATATCATACATTGTGAGTTAATATTCGCGTATTGCGGGAAGATATTTATTCCTGGCAAAAAAGCAAGATTCGCGAAAGATATTCATGCCTTACAGAATATCATGCATTGCAGAAAATCATGCATGGCGAGTTAATATTCACACATCGCGGGAAGATATTCATGACCTATAGAAAATCAGGCATCATCAGAAGATATTCATGTCCAACTGAAGATCATGCATCGTGAGTTAATATCCACATATCGCAGGAAGATATTCATGCCCCGCAAGAAATCACTCATCACGGAAAGATATTCATGCCCCATAAGAAATCATGCATCTCGAGTTAATATTCATGCATCGCGGAAAGTCATGCATCCTAGAAGAAGTCATGCATTGCAGAGAACAAATCATGCATTGTGGAGAACAAATGATGCATTGCGGAGAAGAATTCATGCATTGCGAGAAGAAGTCATGCATTGTGGAGAACAAATCATGCATTCGAAGAAGAAATCATGCATTGTAAGAGAAAATTCATCCATCGCTGAAAGTCATGGATCGAGGAAGAGAAATCATTTACAACTATTGAAGGAAATCATGTATCTCAACATCAACAACATTTTTTATTTTTCGCAAGAGTGAACATCAAGAAAATACTAGCACACTGCATTAATTTGTATTTATTTCGACATCAAATGAAGACTGCATTGAAGATTATATTGAAAACGTAATACATAAGCTTTATTTGCTTACGTCCAATACAATAGAGTTGACGTCAAATGTTGAAGGAGAAAAACTAAGTGTCAACATTGTGAAAGACACTATCTCCTATTTGAATTGCATTTTTATGCTAATGAGTTTATCTCAGTCTTTGTCGAGAGCATCCGAAAGGGAGAATTATTCAAAACATACCACAAGTGTGGACGATATCAAAAAGGATGCGGCACAATGTGGACCTTTTTCTTAGCAGCGAACTGGGACAAAGTCCAAAGAGGAGTATCAAACTCTTAGGACGCGAGCAGGAGAGCGACTTCCACCACAATCAAACGACACCCCTATCAAAAGGTATGTTGGTTTTTCTTTGGCTTTTGTTAGTTTCAGTTTCGCGTCTGGAATTTCTACCTACCGAAAGCAAGTTCTCAATCTGAGTGACGATGCATCAAGATTTTTAGAAATTATGTTCGTATAAGTTATTAATTATGTGTATGTAGTGCACCACATTCATGACTAAGGGATTACAAGCCTGCTTTTTCATGCTCGATTTATTTGTAACTTATCCCGAACTGAAGGTTATCTAGCATAATAGATTTCCTTTTTAAACGACCTAGTCAAAATACCAACAGCCTGATTCCCAAGGTACAAGGGTATGTAGGCCGGCTCAATGTTGAAAACTCATCTATATTCCAGTATTCGCCTTTAAATCTTATTCTCGAGCATTCTGGTTCCCTAATTATTTGGTATCGAGATGATTTTTGAACCCTTTCAAAAATCTTGCATTAAATCAAGCGTGTTGACTACAAGTGACCTGAATTCTCATATAGCCTGAGATATGTAAAATCATTTTCAGGGTCCGGCCTTGATCCCTAAAGTTCGTACAAAAACTCTTCTCCTAAAGATGAATATATGGTCGGTCAAAATTGGATTGGTCAATATCATTTTCCTCGGATTTCTCGCATCAATTCGAGTAAAACGAGGGACAGCTGTTCACACCTAATTTTGGCCCTTCCAGATAGGAATTAATTTTTGAGTTTCTTAAATGTTAGACGATTTGAAATAATTAATAAAGTTTAAATATTTGTTGAAGAGTCATTTTTAAACATTTCTAGTCATTTTCTTCATATTTTTAAGTAATATTCGTATTTTGTATAAATTTGTATATAGCTACTATTTTATAATTAAGCATTTTAAAAATCGTCTCAAAATTGTTCTAATTTTCTAGTGGGTATTGTTCTAAAAAAAATTCTAGCGTAGTATTATAATTATATTTTATTTCATCATGTTGAAATCATTAATCAATATTCAAACTAATTAATTTATTTTGTCAAGTTTAGAAGGTCGCGAAATTAATTTTTTGTTAATTTGTCTTTTCAACCAAATATATTAAATACTTTAAATGATCAAAATGTTAGTCCAAATCCAATTCAAGTTCAACAACATCCCCCCCCCCTTTTTCAGATTCGCCCTGGCCCAATTTTGATCCTCGGCCCGACCCATTTCCTCCTAGACCCGACCCAAATTCTGTCTCAATAGAAATAATGCAGAAACCCATTACGTGAACATCAGACGTGACAGCCTGTATTCGCGTCATCTGTTGAATTCCAGAACACCAAGATGAAAAATAGAGCACAACGCGCTCTTCTTCTCCCATTTTCACGCGATTCCCAGCCGCTATTTGGCCCCAAGCGTGCATCATCTCTTCCCTTTCCTCCTTTTTCCCATTTGTACGAGACTGCCAAGAGGAGCAGCAAAAGAACCCTGCAAAATCCATCATTGCTTGTCCTTGCGCGCGCGGATGCGCGACAGATCAATCGAAAAGGACGCCAAATTCAGAACCCAAATTTCCCCCTCTATTTAATCCCCTCTTTGTTCACTGGGGAAAGGGGGCGGAAAAAATTTTGAACGAAAAAAATTGTTAGAGATTTTGAAGTTGGAAGTTTTTTTTTGTTTTTTTAAAAAAAAGAAAAATACTAGAGGATATAAAGAGAGTATAATTAAAGGTACGGTGAGACGTCTAAGCTAGAGTATTTCATTTGATTGGTTTATTGAGTTTTTGTTCCGTTTCGCACCCTTCCCTCTCGATTTTAGTCGGAGTTTCGAGTTTCTCATCTTGGAGGTCGTGATTCTGCTCGAGATCGTCTCTGTTTTCTGCCCAATAAACGGTAATATTCCTTTCACTCAAGCGTTTTGTTTAGATTATAGTTATCGAGTCATACACCTTTTTCTATGAAATTTCTTGGGTATTACCTTGTCTTTTTTTTTCCTTTTTTGATTAAAGAAAACGCATGGATGAAAGTTGGGTTAGTTTGTACCTGATTGTCTAAATTATTCATGAGTATTTCCGCTCTTGTTTAGAATGGATTGGTCAACATTTGGTATAATTTTGCTCAAATGTCATGTTGAAGAGTTGTGTTTCATCGATTCCATGTTTTCATCCTTCTAAACATGGGATTAATCAGTAGCTTTTCTTTTGGCAATGAATTTTTGGATTAATCATATTGCTCACCGCCGTGGATCCTTCACATGTTACATTAATTGTTTATATGCTAGTGGTAATAAATTGTGTTTGTCTCGTTTAAAGTTTCTCGTGTTAACTTCAATCTGAAATTTTCAATTTGGTCTCCCTGTTGGCTGTTTGTTAAGACATGTTGTTGGGTCTCTCAATTGGCTGGCTGTTTGTTGAACTATGTTGTTGTTTGATTCCTCAAGTATTTATTTAGTTTTCTGACTTTGTGGCGTCTATTAGTAAGTTAACTAAATTATTCGTCCTTTCGATCTTTGTGTTGAGACCAGCTCGAAGTTATGATCCTCTGATTTTTTAATCATTTATGTTTTTATCAAAATCTTTGCTAGAGTAATTTTCATCTTATTTTATAAAGGAAAAGGAAAAAAATAAAGAAAGTGTGCTAAAAGCGGATTCATTTTCCCCCATTCCATTATTAATTATAGGTGGTACATCTCCCTTTGTTCACATCTGAATAATAGTTGAGCTTTCTTTGCATTGTAAATATTATACTGGTGATTTATGCGTTAAGGTAGGTGGTTTCGTTTTTGTGCAACAAAGATTGTTATTATTTTGCTTATCGGTATGAGAACATGAGATGTTTTTTTAACTCATTGTTGGCTTAAAATAGGAAAAAAAATTAATAGCCTATCTAGGTCAATGCTAGTTATTAATTGTCTTAAATCATTTCATTTACCTTGCTTTGTCCTAAAGGTCGCTAATCCATTTTCCTATGACATATTCATCGACTTTGACATTTGTTAATTGTGTTGGGTTAGCAGTTTAGTATGTAATTATCGAATCCTAATTTTATCATTTTATTTTGCATGTTGTTGTATGTAAAATTCACCGGAGCTTGCCACGGGCTCACTTTGTTGCATTTCCGAGAGACATAAAGGCTCAGAATTCTTTTTGTCGAGTCAAGCCAATCATAAAAGGTGTACAGGTCCCGAAGTTGAAGAATATATGCAAATCAAGGAATTGAAGAATTTGGGCCTAAGAGTCAAAATTTATTTTTCTAAAAATGGTATTTTGTTATTTTTGGGCCTAATCTCTTGTCATCTTTGTATTATTTTGTAAGAATTTTAGGACAGGTACGAGTGAAATGGGTCAAAACCCCAAAAATAAAGCGGGTTAAAAAATCGATCCACGCGCACAGAAATCGGATTTGGAACCGATTCTCTCTCTCTTATTTTATTCATTTATTTATTGTCGTTAGTCTTAGAGTTAAAATCTCGAATCCCTGCAAGACGTCACCTCGTTTTTATCGCCTAATTAAATCGAGCAAAAATATAAATGATAAACTTAAAATAAATTTTGCAAATTTCACTTAGATAACAAATCAAATACTTCATGCTTTAAACGATTCTTTAGATAATTTTATCTTCATGTTTAAGTTTGATCATTTAGCCAAACAAGTTAGTTGTCGGATAATTGCGAGTTAGCAAATATTTTAGGTGTCATAACTACCTTCCTAAAATATAAATAAGGATCCCCAAACCCTTTTAAACATTTTCAACCGGTTTCATGTTTTAATCGATTGAAATAACAGTTTTCTTGATTTTTTTAAAAAAATTAAGTGCTGACTCTAAACAAGTCCTAAAACCCATATATATAAAAATTGTTTTCCAAAAAGAATTAAAACAGAGCTTATAAAGGAGCTTATTGATCCACCATGTCTTCCTCATTCCTTCTAGCATTAGCCCTTGTAGTAGTCATATTCGGTATACCATTGGGTTGGGATTAGGAGAACACTACACCATTTTAGGCCTACGACAACACTAGTAAAGTGTAGCCTAAACTGGCAAAAAGTGTGTCCTTTGATAAAAGGCTACACTTCGTTACTTTACGCAAAACTTTTTAGGGGGTGACCTAAAGAAGCGTAACCTTTTGCCAAAGACGTATAATTACAACACTTTTTAAATATCGCCATCACAGCTTACTAATAAAGTGTGACCAAAGAGGCATAAAGGTAAGCTTTCTAGTGATTCATTACCAACACTTTTTTAATATTATACTACACATAAAAGTGTTGCCTTTACTTTGTTATTGATCACACATAAAAAGTGTTTCCTTTTATATCTTATATAAAACAACACCTATAAAGTGTAACTTTTATTGGACGTCCTACAACAATACTTTTAATGTGTGGAACTGTTATTTAGAATTTTTTTTAGCCACAAGTTTTCATTTTTAACATTAATAATTTTTCTTTGAAGATATTGAATTATAACATTATAATATATATAAGTGACCCAAACCACAAAATTAGCTAATAAATAAATCAAAAGTATATATTTAAAATAAACTTCGACAAACATGTCTTGTACAACCAATACTTAGAAAGCAATTTCATAAAGATCTATACTATCAATAAATTCCACAACCAAATGCATACAAACAAATATGATAATTGTACAAAAACTCTTCATTGTTCTCTGGACTGGATCGAGTTTACTTCTAGCCACTATTCAAATTCAATTACCGGCATTTTCCTGCACATTCAAAATAAAAATACAAGTTAGTGAAATAAATCGTGTATTTAATATGCTCAATACTAAGAATTCTTTTTATGTAGTGGGGTAGTATGCAACATAAAAAATGAGGCTCACAAGCTCATGAATCAGGCCCTTCCCATCGTTATATGTTGGAACCTGTGGAAAAATGAATGTGCAGTAAAATATGGTGCCAAACAATTCAATAAGTGGAGAGTGAAGTTAATCTGCAAAAAATATCGTTCAAATTTTCATCACTGTTTCCTTTATATTCAGCGGTCACACAACTGGAATGATCTTATCTTTATGTTGGAAAATTGTAGACATGAAATAATTCTCACACCAATTCTGCTGATTACCTTTCAAAATTGAGTCATATATTAGACTTTTTAGTCAACACTTCTACACATATAATCAACTACCAGCAGCAGTGAAAGGAAGCTACATGTTGGAGCAGCTGGGAATGCAAAATTTCAAGAGGAAGAAGTTGAAAAGAATTAAGAGAGTACCTTTAGGATATAATCAGTATACATGCATCACCTAAGCCGCTGAGCAGCAACATAGTCTGTTGCAGTAAATGAACAAAAAAGTATCAGATTAGTACCGAGTATCATATTTCAATCTTGGTAACAGAAAAAGAAGAAGAAACAGATGAAAAAGAAAAATATTGGACGTACTAAAAATATTGTAGAATTGATAGATAATCACAAGTGACGCTAATTGTTCCAATAATTCTAAACAAAAGCTAGAAGATACACCAGCAAAAGTCCAAGATAAAGCAATAGAGAATGTAATAATAGAAAAAGGCATACTTTGCATATATGCTTTTCTGATAGTCGACTAAGAACATTCTCACACTTTTCGGATATATACCACTGCAAGAGGAAGTTTCGATGAGATTATCAAAGAAATAATGATTATAACGAAAAAAAATCAATGCACAGTAGTGTTGTCACCTCTGCATATTTTCTAAGGCGCACTGATTCCAGAGATCGCCAAATCTCTTGTGAAGGGAAATTAGATACACAAGGGAGGGACTGACAAAGATAGAGACAAATGATTGAAATACACAAGAAGAACTTCTGATCCACAATGATGTCCAAAACATGATGTTCCTTAGGCAATTTATACAAAGACTAAGAGAACCGAATGCAAACATGAAGACATGTAGTTCCTTAGGCAACCTATACACATGAAGTTACTAGGAGTCATATTAGTGAAAGCTCCAATTCTAGATCCAGCATTTCAAGTAGAACACATTGAGTTTCAAATGAGAGGTCGCTTGAGATTGTTTGGGCATGTCGTCAACCTCAATTCTGTTCCTTTAGATAATAAATTTTGTAAGAGATGAACTAGTGGAAAAGGGAAGCATAACTATGAAAACACCCATAGAAGAATGTACATGTTGTATTATAACTGATTAGAATATAACATAGAATACGATAAAGATCAAGAAAATTTAAACAACTCTAAGGAAGGTACAATAGAAACCAGCAACGCAACAAACTTGTCAATAGACCTAGATAAAGACAGTGAATGTTGTATTTTACCAGGTTTCCAAGTTCAATACACATATTAATTCAAAGAAGTACCTTTTCGTGTAGGAGCATTAGAGTAAGTACATCTTGCCTAGTTCTCCAATTATAGTATAGATCATTTCTAGCAACTTCTAAAGCCTGATTTGCATCCAAGAACTTGCCTTTACTTTATGGAACATTAGTCGTGGGAACTTCCACATCAAAGAGTGTCAACCAAGAACTTCTCTTATCTGGAATCCCACACTCCTCACGATACACAGCAAATACTCCAAAGCTCCCTTTGACAAACTGATTGTGAAAAAGATGTGAATCAGTAACCAGTCAACTACTTTTCTCACACAAAAATAATGCAAGTGACATATGAATCTCCATTCTGATATAACATGAACAATAGCCTAAAGGACTGCCCGATTAAACAATGCAGAGCTTATTCTTGCAGATAGTCTATGGACAACCAAACAATTTCAAATATTATCTTTCATGTTTGAAAAAAACTTACTTTTTTCGGCAAACACTCACAATTTTCATGACAAAAAGCACCTAAATTTCAAGTATTGTGAAGAATCAACACTTTCCACGAGAGTGAAGTAAGCTTAACTGAACATGTTCCAAATGCAAAAGATGATAACCCTTTGTGTTTCGAAATCACTATACACATAACCAACCAAAAAAAAAACTTACTTATATGATCTTTTTTCACTACAATTTCAAAAAGGGTCTCCAAAAACAAGATTAATCTTGTCAAACAAGCAATCTTTTCGGTTTCCTGCAAACACTCAAAAGAAAAAAAAAGTAAAGAAAATAAAGAATGTCTTTCCAGTATAAGACGTGTTTGAGCAGCAGAAAGAGAAAGGATGTGAAAGAGGAATACCAGTAGAAGCATCAATGGCTGTCATGATTACAAAAAAGTGTTTTTATTTTATTGCTTCTCTCCATTGAACAGTTAGGGATTCATAATCTCAATACTCTTTAGGTAGGACCAAATTGATATTTGAAAAACCTGGGCATTTGAAGGCGCGCGGGAATGGCAAACAGATTTGCCTATTTTCTGAACTAGGGCTTCGGATGGAGTTGCTGACAGTCGGAGAACATAAGAAGACGGCGGTGGCGGCGGAGGTAGAGAAGACGAGTTTTGTTTGTGTAGCGTGAGAGATACCGAAGTGTTTGAGGAAAAACGACGGAATGGAAGAGAAGAAGGGAGGTCGCCTAAGACCATGTTTGATGTTTTCATGAGAAACCCAAAATAAAAGCAAAAAACTGTCATAAAGAGATCTAGCACAGTCTTGCTTTTTGTAAATTGGGGCAAAATATATTATGAAACTGTATAATATTAAGAAGAAATTAGAGAAAAAGAGAATGGAAGACTTATTATTTCTGTTGATAGATGATTTTATGATGATGAGTAGCTTTCTATTTATAGCGAAAATTTAACTTAGTTCATAACTATGACTGTTAGGGCCCGTTTGGATTGACTTAATAAAAGCAGCTTTAAAAAAATACTTTTGAAAGTGATGAAATTTATTTTTAAAATAAGTAGTTATGCGTTTGGATAAAAGTGCTGAAATTAAAAAAAAAAGTTGTTCATGTGTTTGGCAAATAAGTGCTGATAAACAGCTATTTAAATCAAAATGTATGAAATGCCCTTAAAAGTTTTTAACATAATAAAAGTTAATTAATTTATATTTTACAGCCATAAATAATTATATTTTGCTATCATTCACATATTTCTTTCTCATCACAAATTATTTATATGAGGAATATAAACTTATTATAGATTTTAAAGATATATAATTTGAATAGATTAAAGAACGATTTAAGATTTTATTTTAGTTTCATCCATAGGTAATAATAATTGTCTATCATTCACATATTTCTTTATTATCACAAATTATTTATAAGAGGAATATAAATTTTAAATTATATGTGCAACTTATTTTACATTTCATTAATATATAATTTGAATAGATCACTTGAAAGATTTAAAATATATTTTATTTTCATTCATTAGTAATATTAATATTCTATCATCCACACGTGAAAAGGGAAAAATAGAAGAAATAGATGTTAAGGTTATGTGGATAATTTGGAGATTGTATAAAAATATTAAGGGCAAAAATGTAAAATTATGATCAACTAAAAACAACTTATAAGCTGGAAAAAAAAAGCGCCCCTACCCTAGCTTTAAACTTTTGGCTTAAAATAAGTTTTTTTTAAACTTAAAATAAGTTATTTTGAGTATTGCCAAACAGCTAAATAAGTCAAAAACCAGCTTTTAAGTCAGTTTGACCAGCTTTTAAGCTAAGCCAAACATGCTCTTAACCATATGCTGAAAGGATTCCACATGATAGACATTCACTATAGTACAAAAACTTTATAACAGTCCTCCTAAATTTCTAATTCATAGATGATGTGCCTCGTCAAAAACCTTACTAAAAAAACTTTAAGAAAAGAAAAAATCTAATAAAGGAAAAGAGTACACAGATGTATTAATATGCATCTAGGTTGCCTCATTAAAAACCTTACAAGGAAAACCTAGTGGGGCAAAACCTCGTAAGGGAAAAAGAGTACAGCGCATATTAACTCCCCCTAATAAGTTAATCAATCCAGAGACTTGAATCTTCGCATTCCAAGCTTGTGCATCATCTTCTTGAAAGTTGCAGTTGGTAGAGACTTGGTGAATAGATCAGTCACATTGTTACTGTAACGAATCTGTTCCACATTTATATCACCATTCTTTTGAAGTTCATGTGTATAGAAAAGCTTTGGTGAAATGTTTTGTTCTATCTTCTTTTATGATTCCTCGCTTAAGTTGTGTTATGTATGCTGCATTATCTTTATCTAAAGTGGTGGGTATTTTATCACACTTCAAACTACATTTCTCTCGAATGAGATGTATCATGGATCTTATCCATACACCTTCTCTACTTGCTTCGTGAATAGATTTAATCTTAACATGATTAGATGAAGTGCCTACGATGGAGTGCTTTGTAGATCTTCAAGATATGGCAGTCCCACCCACTTATAAACACATAGCCTATTTGGGATCGAGTTTTGTGTGGATCAGATAAATATCCTGCATCAGCATAACCAACAAGATTGGGGATACAACTATTAGAATAAATAACTCCATATCAGTTGTCCCTTTAAGATATCGCAAAATGTGTTTGATCCAATTTCAATGTCTTCTAGTAGGAGCAGAACTATACCTTGCTAAAAAATTAACAACAAAAACTATATCAGACCTTGTAGTATTAAAAAGATACATTAGTGCACCATTGCACTAAGAAATGATATTGTAGAATCGAGAATTGAGGTCGGAATAGATCCTTATTCACATCAAGTGAACGAACAACTATCAGAGTACTTAATGGATGCGCTTCATCCATACAAAATCTTTTCAACACTTTTTCTGTGTAGGCAGATTGATGAACAAAAGTATCGTTCGTTAAATGCTCAATTTGAAAACCAAGACATAATTTTGTGCTTCCCAAATCTTTCATCTCAAATTCTTTCTTTAGATAATCATTTGTCTTCTGAAGCTCTATTGGAGTTCCAAATAGATTTACGTCATCAACATAAATAGCAAGTACAATGAATTCCGATATTATTTTCTTTATAAAGACATATCGACAAATTGCATCATTTGTATAACCTTTGTTAATTAAATACTCACTAAGACGGTTATATCACATGCGTTTAAATTGCTTCAAACCATATAATGATTTTCGCGATTTAATTGAATACATTTCTCGAGATTTTGAGTTACATGATTTAGGCATCCCAATTCCTTCAGGATTTTTCATATATATATCATTATCAAGAGATCCATAAAGGTAGGTTGTAAGCACATCCATCAAATGCATTTCAAGTTGCTCATGGACTGTGAAACTAATGAGATAACGTAATGTTATTGCATCCATAATAGGTGAGTATGTCTCTTCATAATTGACGGCAGGACTTTAAGAAAATCCTTGTGCCATAAGGCATGCTTTATATCTTTGTATTTCATTATTTCATTTCTTTTTCGCACAAAAATCTATTTACAACCAACAAGTTTAATACCATTAGGTGTTTGAACTATAGGTCCAAAACTTCACGTTTGGCAAATGAATTCAACTCTGATTGAATTGCTTCTTGCCATTTTGACCAATCATTTATTTGTCGACATTCTACAACAGAGTGAGGTTCAAGATCATTATTATCTTGCAGGATATTTTTTGCAACATGCAAAGACATGATCAAACACTATTTCTGATCGATTCTGATTATTTTTAACATCTTTTAAATTTAGGGACAGTTTATTATTTCCTTCAGTTTCAAGTACTCAAATTTTGAACTTCCATATGAGATTCTTTCATAGTGTCATCTTGACATTTAATCTTTCTTTTCTAGAATTACGATCCTTAGAACCTAATGATCTACCTTGCTTTAAGTGTGCTTTTGACTCATTAGCTATGACACTAGTGGATGATCCTATAGGGACATCAATTTGAATTAGGACATTCTCTGCAAGATTATGTGTTTTAGTAATCCTTTTCAAATCTGTAAATGTGTCTGGCATTTGATTTGCAATTTTCTACATATTAATAATCTTTTGTACTTCTTGCTCACAAATAGAATAATATGGATTAAGATGAGATAATGATAAATTTTTCCACAAAATATCTCATTTTATTTCACTATTTTTTCCCCCTAATTTCGGAAAAACTGTCTAATCAAAACGACAATCTGCAAATCGAGCAGTAAATATGTCTCTAGTCAATGGTTCAAGATAGCGAATAATGGAAAGTGACTCAAACCCAACATATATTCCTAACCTTCTTTGAGGGCACATCTTTGTGGGATTTGGTGGTGCCACAGGCACATGTACAACACATCGAAGAATTCTAAGATGGGATATATTAGGTTCTTGACCGATAACTAATTGCAATAGAGAAACTTTGTGATAACTTGTCGATCTGAGACGAATAAGTGTTGCAGCATGCAAAATTGCATGTCCTCACACAGAAGTGGGAAACCTAGTTTTCATAAGTAATGATCTTGCTATTAATTACATACTTTTAATTAATGACTTAGCAAGATCATTTTGAGAACGAACATGAGAAATGGAGTGTTCAACTTTTATTCCAATCCCTAAACAATAATCATTAAATGATTGGGATGAGAACTTTGCAGGATTATCAAGACGAATGGACTTAATCCGATTATCAGGCAAGTGTTCCCTTAACCTTATTATTTGTGACAATAATTTTGCAAATGCCAAGTTACAAGATGACAATAGGCACACATGAGACCATCTAGAAGAAGCATCTACTAGAACCATAAAGTATCTAAATGACCCACTAGGTGGGTGAATAGATCCACAAATATCCCATGTATACATTCCAAGAACGCAGAGGACCCAATCTCAACTTTCGTTGGTGATGGTGTCACAATGAACTTGCCTTGATAACAAGAAGTACAAGAAAATTCACCATTTAAAAGAACTTTTAGGTCCTTTAATGGATGTCCATTCAAATTTTCTATAATTTGTCTCATCATTGTAGACCGAGGATGTCCCAAACGATTATGCCAAAGTACAAATGTGTTGAAATCATTAAACTTCTTATTTACTATGATAGGTGCCTCAATTGCAGTAATTTTTATCCAATACAAGTTAGAAAATAAAGAAGGGAACTTTTCTATGACACATGTTTGCCCAGAAACATTCTTGTTAATACAAAGATATTTAAGATTTATTTCATCCATTGATTGGATATGATAACCATTTTCACGGATATCTTTAAAACTCAACAAGTTTCTCTTAGATATTGGAGAAAACATAGCACTATTAATGATGAGTTTATATCCCTTAGGCAAAATTACAATGGCTCTTTCAAAACCCTCAATCATATTAGTACTACCAAAAATGATAGTAAAATTATTTTGCCCATACTTAAACGATAAAAATATTTCTTATTTTTGAATATTGTATGTGTTGCACCAAAATCAATCAAGCAAATGTTTTCATATTTTGATAGTATATTTTTATAATTATCCATAAAGAATCAATCAAGCAATGTCTTCATATTTCGATAATATATTTTTATAATTATCCATATCTTCACATGAAATGACATACACATAATAAATATATATTAAATATTGGTATTGTCACAAGGGCACAATATATTCAAAGTAATAAACTAATAATTGAATATTAGAAATTAAGTCTTAATTTATTGCTTCCTCTAAGTCAAAAATGAGTTGTTAGGAAAAAATAAAATAAAAATTATTGTTTAATCCTAGTCGATAACAGACTGCATGTTTTTAACATTAGGTCAAGTTAAAGACCTAATATAATCAAACACATGATAAATCCTAGTTAATTATAGATTGTATGCTTTTAACATTAAATCAAGTTAAAGACCTAATATAATACAAACACATGATAATTCCTAGTAAATAACAGACTATATATTTTTAACATTAAATCAAGTTAAAGACCTAATATAATACAAACATGTGATAAAGTTTAGCATTTGACTAACACTATCATATGAGAATCATACAAATAAATCAATGAAAAATATATTTTATTTAATTAAGATGGAACAACCTAGTGAACTATATGACTAAACTAATTTAAAATAGTAATACTCATGCAAACAAGTATCATTACATGAAATTTATTAATAACTACTAAATCACTCTTCCATGTTCACAGACTCATTATCAATTAAGTTATCTATCTTATATTCATGATGTGCGAAGAAATTTGCTACATCCAAGTGCATGATATCAACTTGATTTCAAAGATAAAATTTTCCTCATGATTTTTCTCTTTCTTCATTAGTGATTCTTGATAAAGCTCAACCAAGTGTTTTAGGAGTACAACAATCACGTGCATAGTGACCTCTTCCACCACATCGAAAACAACCTTCCCTAGTTGCTTCACGTTTCTAATCCTTTCTTTTTTTTCTTTTTATTTAATTAATGATTAACACAAGGAAAAGAATTACGTTCTTGATCATAATCACGACCATGTCCATGTCCACGTCCACGATTAGAGCCGCAGAATTTTCCACGCTTAGCATGGTGGGCATACGCCTCATTCACTTCAGGAAGTTGTTCAGATCCAGTAGGACGATTTTCATGATTTTTCAATAATAAATCATTATTTTGTTCAGCCACAAGAAGATGAGAAATTAGTTCAGAATACTTTTTGAAATGTTTATCTCGATATTGTTGCTGCAAGAGCACATTTGAGGCATGAAAAGTAGAGAATGCCTTATCCATCGTATCAATCTCAGTAACTGTTTCTCCACATAATTTCAACTGAGAAGTGATTATGAACATGACACAATTATACTCATGTATAGATATAAAGTCTTGTAGCCTTAGACACATCCAATCATATCGTGCCTTTGGATGTATGACAATCTTCAAGTGGTCTCGTACAAGTTTCCCTACAAGATATGTGGTACAACAATCACAAGTATTCAAGAGAAAAATGATGATTGCTCACATCTGTCAAAATGATATGGAATTCTATGCACATTTTTTCATTGATTTTTTTTAAAAGTTTCTTGATCTATTTTGTAGCTAAAGGGATATGTGTCTATTAATCATTACTTTATGAGTACTTCAAGAACAAATAGAAGCATTAAACAAATGATTCTTTAAATATATCGAGTTATCCACATCGTTACAGTTGGACATTCTTCAAGCCATCTACCTTTTAAAAGTTAACAATCATCGAGTCATCCATATCGTTACAATGGACATCTTTTTCACTTGCAAAAAGGGTCATATAATTTTTAATTCTCTAAGAGGGACATTAGATGATTAGTCAGAGGAGTCTACCATTGAAGAATATTCTTAAGTCATATCTATTCGAAGGTGAGAATGCGCAACTTATTCGTTCCACTTTAATATCAAAAGAGGCTGACAATGAAAGATATTCTTAGGTCACATAAATTTGGAGATGAAGTATGTGAAGCCTAAATATTCAACATTGAATTATGAGGAGGCCTATGTTGAAAGGTATTTTCAAGTCTTATTTATTTCAAGGAGAAGGATGTGCATCCTTTCTACTCCACATTGAAATCGGAGCAAGTTGACATTGAAAGAAGTTTTTAAGTCACATCTATTGAGAGGTTAAAGATGCATGCTCTATCTATTATACAGAGAATTCGGAGGAGGCTGACATTGAAATATATATTTTTAGTTGCATCTATACGGAGGTGAATGATCTGCACGCTATCTATTCCTCGTTGAAGTCGGTGGAAGCTGACACTTAAAGATATTTTTAAGTTGCATCTATACAGAGGTGAAGGATTTGCACGTATATATTACTTGTTAAATTATGTCAAGGACAAATTTGAATATTTTTTTAAGTCGCATCTATTCAAAGGTGAAAGATGTGCACCCTATCTACTACATCTTGAAGTCGGAGGAGGCTGACGTATAAAGATTCATTTAAGCTGTATTTATTCATAAGTGAATGATGTGAACCTTATCTAATACATATTAATGTCAGAGGAGTCCAGTGTTGAAGGATATTCATCTTGTATTACCGGAAATGGTAGTGTTCACGTACATCCTATCGATGAATCCTATGGACATTCATTTATTTTTTCGAAAGATCCTACCAATGGATCATCTTCATTAGTCCTAATGATGGACAAATATGCATATCCTACCGATGCATTATCTTATTTCGTCCTAATCATGGACATGTATTTATATCCTAATGATGGACCATCTTCATTTGTGCTACCGAAGGACTTACATTCATATCCTATCGATGGATCATTTTCATTTTTCCTAGCCATGACCATTTTTTTATCCTAAAAATGGATCATCTTCAGTCTTTTTACTGATGTACATGTATTCATATCCTAATAATGGATAAAAAAAGTATCCTATAGATGGGTTCTCAAATGTTTCACCGATGGACATGCATTTATTTTGTCTGAAAAATCTTACTAATGGATCCTTCTTATTTTTCCTACCAATGGAAAACTGTTATAGAGCAAAATACCCTACCCCTAGATTCTCAAGCATCAATTGACAAATATTTTTTTTATTTTGCAGCATATTGTATCAATGGATTCACATTTGTCATATTAAATGGACTGATGATCATTTTTTGCACCGCATTTGTATTTTTTGGATAGATATGTTTGTCTTGTTAATAAACTCATACCACACTTCAACAATTAGATGAAGGTTATTAACATGCATGGATTTTGAAGCAATAATGACTTCGAATAACCAATATGATAGCACATCCACAAAAACATGCAAAGAAGATGGTAGAAAGTAACGAAAGGTATGCTACCCTTTTCTTTATATTATGCACAACTATTGAATTTTATCTTAGTTTTTGAAGAACATCCAAAATGATGCACCTCAATTAAGCCACATGTGTGGACTATGTCGACAAGGACATAACACAATGTGTGAAACCTATTTATAATATATTGAGGAGTGACTTCCATCACATTCAAACTACACTTTAATATGAACGTCATGTGTTCGACCAAAATTGGATTTGTAAATTTTCTTTTTCTATGATTTCTTTCATCAATTATATCCAACGAAAGGGATAATTTTTTACATTTTTGACTTAACATTTTCAAAATTCATAACCTATAAGTTTTATACATTCAATACTTTGAAATATATTTTATATATCCTTATCGATACATATCTTTATTTCTCAAAAATTAAGGTTTTTTATCAATTAGTTTTTCTTACACTCTTTTAATTACAATTGGTTGGATATGCTCATCTATTTGTTCAATTTTATTAAATCATTTATTTTAAAATTAAATTTGTTACATGTCATTCATTTCATTCGTTAGACTTGTTAATATTCATTTCATTTACTACTTTAATCAATATTCATTTTGGTATTTTTAGCACAATGTAGAAATATCTTTAAATAAGGATAAAAATTATATACACAAAAATTTTATTAATCATCAATTTTGGGCCGCAGTCTCGAGCCCACGATTTTAGCCCATTGTCAGACTATTCCCTGTCAAAGTTTTTATTAGGTCAAACAATAAAGTGGTGTTGGGACATTCTCAAGAAGAGAAAAACCCTAAAATATTTTCTATCATATTAAAAAAGAACAACCGCCGCCCAAAGCCACTATTTTTTTTCTGTTGACAATCACCCAAAACCACCATCATGAACCCCCAAACCACCTCCCTCACACCATTAAAAAAAAAACAGCAAACAACCAACAACCAATCTTCTCCATATCCAAGCAACCACCACTCAAGTCACTGCTGGACCAATAAACCACCCAAAAAAACCCAAAACTTTGTTACAATTTTATTCACCCCCCCCCCCGCACCCCCACACTCTTCATTTTTCTCTTTTTCCAGTGAACCTGTGAGCCTTCTACTCCAGAAAGCAACGAACTTCAAGTGTTCAACACGAAGCCATTAATTGCGAACAAAACTCCGACTATTGGAGCACACTGCCAAATCTAAAAGAATAAACTAGCAAATGCGACAACCCTTTCACTTTCAGATATGCTCGAAAAAGCAACACTTCGGTAACCCTTTTAATTTTGTATTTTATATCCATCTAGGTTTATTTTTCAGCTTCTTTATTGTTGTTAATTCTATCTAAATTTATTTAGTCTTTTGGGGGTTTGCATTCATTTCATTGTTTATTGATTTGCTTTTAGTTATTAAGTTATTGTTGCTGCTTATTTACTGCATAGTAAAATGTTGTTATTTTCTTTAATGATTAAATAATGCTTCAACTGTAAGTTTTTCATGTTCCTTTGTTCATATTTTTATAATTATTCCCAAATAATTCCTCTATTTCTATGTTTAAATATCTTTTGTTATTGGTTGATTCATTTCATATTTGACTAACTCTATGTTAATTTTTATTTCAAACTCAGAGTATCATTGTTGATATAATGTCACATTAGTTTTATTTTATTTCATATTTAACATATAAATTATCATTTTATTATTTGATACGGTTGCCACCATTGATTTTTCATTATTTTAACATGTGCAAATTTATATATTTTTTAATAAGATATGTTTGATTTCCAAATTATGATTATTTACATTATTATTTCCTCCGCATTTTTGGAAAAAGAATTCATCTGAGACCCACAATTTGAGATATTGAGGGATTCTCTTCAAAAATACATGAACCCTTACCTAGAATATATTGGATTTGTACATATTTTCTTTTGTAATTAATTAATTGGTTTCCTAGTTACTTCCTTAAATTAGGCGGCGACACATTTATTCTTTAAATTATTTTAAAATTTAATTTAATTGAATGAATTATATTATTGAGTTACCATGATGTTTCATCCTATTTGAATAAAGTAGGATGTTCACAAGTACTCATCAGATTATATACTTGAGAAATTATTAGTCAAACAAAAATTCAAAATTTACTCTCTTGACCCCTGCACGTTAAAATAAATTAAATAAATTCCAATTTTACTCTATTATCTCAAATATTAAATAATTCAGAAAATATCACAAGAACTGAAATTTGAAATGTATTATTCTCACACCTAGTCATCAAATATAATAAAATAAAGTTTAAATTTATCCATTACTCCCACTCATCAAATAAAATCAAATAGAATGTTTATGTTACATCTTGCAATTTGAAAGGAGCTTGAAATAGTCATTTTTGAAAATAATAAAAATCTTGAATTTTGTTTAGGTTAGGAAAAACGAGTTTTTGGTCAACTTCCAATGACCATAACTTCTAGCTCATGATGATTTAGCCGTACTTCTTGATATGGTAGGAAAAATCTTGAAACAATCTTTCTAACGCCGCTGAGTTTACACAATTCCAAGTTTGTATGGGTGGGTTGTGCCCTTTGGAAGTCTGACTATTGGAATAAGGAAAGTCCAATCTGGATTTTGAAAGGGTAGTTTGGTTTTTCCTTGCCCAATTATTTTATTTCGTTGTTGGTAATTAAGTTAGGGTCTAATCAAAATTAGACAATTTTACACTTTTACAAAAATACGATAGGTGTTGGAGAATAGAGAAAAGAAGAGGAGAAATTAGTAGATAAGCAAGATTCGTCAAGATCGTCGAATTTAGCTTGTGGATTTCGTCGGGTGTGATTCCTATAAGGTATGTCAGTTTACATAAATTGGGTTCATTTAGCCGCGCCTCAACATGTTTTATTCAGTGTAATTTTGTCCTAAAAAAGATTGAGAATTTGATGCTCTTGAGTTGTATTCTTGAATTGCTTTTATTCTTGAATTTGGGATGAGATTGACGAGTTCTTGAGAGTTTAAGATCAATTATTAGAGTTTCTTTTAGTTAGATTATTGTGTAGATGTTATGAGTACCTGAATATAAAGAGGTATTGAGAAAAAAGAATCAAATTCAAGCGAATTGGGGCTAGAAAATAAAGAAGGAAAAAGTGAGGCAAAACTAGGTACCAGGTCCGCGACGTGGACCTGTTCCTCTGGATTAGAAAAATCTTCTTTGCGTTGCAAGTTTGTCACGTAGTGTTCTGCCTCAAAATTTATTTCATGACCAAATAATTTAATGCATCTCTTCATCACAACTTGCTTCTAGACAATGATTTCTTGATCCTTTATGATGTTTAACTATCTAAAATCACCCTTAAACTTTATGAGATCTTTCCTATCATATATAATAATCCTTGAATCATAATTTAATTCAAGGATTCGTTAAAAGTCAAGTCAAGAGAAGTTAAGAGAAAATTCAAGTGAAGTTCATAGAATCTTCCAAAAGTCATTTACAAATGATTTAACTTTGTTTTAAGACTTGAGTTTAAGTTGAGTAAAGCATAAAGCGTAAAGAGTAAAGATGGAAGTTCATTTCTTCAAAAGTATATGGGGACTATGTATTCCCAAAGGGTTTAAAATGTTTTCACATTTAAACAAAAAAAGGAAACCTTGATTTCCATAAAGCCTCTCAACTATTTTTTCAGTAAAGAGCCTTTGAGATAGTTTTTTTGGAATGGAGCCATTGAGCTAGTCTTTTAATGTAGAGCCTTTGAGCTAGTTTTTCAGCGTGGAGCCTTTCAGCTAGTTTTTAAGTAAAGAGACTTTGGGATAGTTTTCAGTTAAAGATTAAATGCTTTCACAAAAAAACAAAAGAGAAATTTAAGTTCCAATATAGCCTTTGAGCTACGTTTTTGAGAAATTATTTCAAATCACATAAAGAAGTATGCTTTTTAAAAACATTAGATCTAGTATAATATTTTGGGAGTATTATTGAGAATCGATATAAGGGAGTGTTTTGACATCACATACACCCCATAAACCATGTAGCTACCATGGTTAGGAAAGGGTCATGCTTTAGATGATTCCATTAGTGCTTTTTAGCATAGACTAGTGGATCCACTTAGTAGCTCATGTTCTATACTCATGAAAAGGTATATGACGACTCTAGCAGCATGAGGCAAAATTTTGTACCATCACGATAGCTCTTAATTGATGGTTTTCGGTTAGGAAAACTCCCAGAACAATATTTTGTATTTTTGTATACATCAGAAATGTTTTTAATTTTCATATACAAACAGAGTTCATACTGTATCTTTTCATACATACAAATTTATTATTATATTTCCAAATACACAGAGTTGAAAACCATGATTTAAAGATTTTCTTGATACTAAATTCATTTACACTGCTTTATAGTATAATCAATTGAGTTGAGTTGAGTTTAGGTTAGCTAGGTAAATTCTTCAGTCCCTTTCAAGCTTATGTATTGTTTTAGAATTCCCCTTGCATACTTCTACATTCAATGTACTGATGCAATTTGACATGCATCTTCTTATGATGCAGACACAGGCAAGCACGATCAGTGTCCAGCTCATCATTGATCCTTTTGAGCAATCAGAGTTAGTTGGTGCCTCTATGTGATTGTTGATGTATCCCTTTGCTTATGTTTTATTTTATTGCCTATTTATTTCGGTTATTAGGATGATCGAGGGTCTTTTTAAGACATCACTCAAAGTTTTGAGGCTTCATAGATAGAGTTAGTTGATGTTAGTTCATGAGTCATTACTTTTCCTTTTATGTTAAGTTGAGACTTGAGTTACCATTTTGTCCTAGGTTAATGTTGGCTTATAATACATTCTAATTTATATTCTTACAACATCATTTCACTTGTTTTAAAATCATTTATCTTGAGTAAACTCTTCCGCTGTTTAACAAAGTCAGGCCAAGGATAATCTTGGGTCCATAAATAATTCTAGAGTGCTAGCCTCACCCAGGGTGTAGACTCGGGCATTACAAACTTTGTATCAAAGCACAAAGTTCAAGAATCATAGGGAGTCTATGAAGCCATGTTTGTAGAGTCCTAATTATTCGTCTGAAGTGCGTCACATCTAACATTAGGAGGCTACAACATTTAGGAATTTTCTTCATTTCTTTATATTAATTTTGTGCGGTACAATTTTATCTCTAAAAAACTTCTTTGTACTCGTGCATAAGCGAAAAGTTGTTTGCTTACATGAAAAGCAGGATTAGTTTATTCATAGTTAGTTTGACTCGTTTGTGAAATAAGGAAAGTAAGGTAGACACGTTGATAGGTTACATGAGCACAGAAAGGTTGATGATCCATGTGCAAGAAGTTGAGTAGGACAAGCTGAAGGATAGAGAAAAGTTTAAGAATAAGAGGTCTAAGACATCACAGAATGAATCCAGGTAGCAAAAGAGTAATATGAACCGGTCTTCTTTCCAACATAAGCAAAAAGGACATGATATTGCATATGTTAGTGCACTTACAACAATGAAAAGAAGTGAATACAATAGTTAGAATTCTCAGAACTCTAGAGCTACACCTGCGTATTCTTAATGTAGTAAAGCACAAGGGGGTACTGAGACTCTTGCATTTTCTATGTGTGGTAGGAACCACTCTGGGATATGTCGTGATGGCTCCACTAGTTGCTTCAAGTCTGGATAAAACATTCATTTTATGAGAGTTTCCTAAGAGCAGGCAAAGTAATGGTAATGAGGGAAATAAATTTCACTCTTCTTCAGTTGCTGCACAAGAAAGAGATACACCTAAGGGGCTACTTCCGGCCTTGATAGAGGATGAAATTAAGAAAGAGGATTCACCAGATGTTGTCACTGGTAAGGTCCAATCAATAGATTTTTGAACTCGAGTAGTCAAGTTACAGTCAGCCAGTTATAGAGTTGAGAGCAATTCAACAATGCCTAAGGGTCATTTTATTATGCACCTTAAGGCGAGACATTTATTTTCTATAGGGTGTGTCTATCACTTAGTCCGAGTTAATAACTCAAGTGAGGACATACCTCCTATTCAGTCACTTTCATTCGTAAAAGATTTTCCAGAAGTCTTTCCAGATGATCTACCTGGAGTCCATCTTGAGAGAGATAAACTTCGGTATAGAAATTCTCCTAGATATTCATCTTATATCTATTTTGATGTACATAATGGCACCAGTAGCTTTTAAAGAGCTTTAAGAGAAGTCGAAGGAACTATTAGATAATGGCTTTATTCTACCACGTGTCTCACCTTGGGGCGCTTTGGTCTTATTTTGAGCAAGACCGATGGTTCCCTTAGGATATGTATAGATTACCGTCAGTTGAAAAAGTTTACCATCAAGAAAAAATATCCTCTTCCAAGAATTTTTGTCTTATTCGATCAAATTCAGGGTGCCACCGGTTTTTCTAAGATAGATCTCATATTTGGCTACCATCAGTTAAGAGAAAGGGAATCTGACATTCCAAAGAAAACTTTCAGGACCCGTTAGGGTCATTATGAGTTTCTGGTCATGTCATTCATTTTATCTAATGAATATGAAACATTAATGGACCTTATAAATAGAGTTTTCAAACCTTATTTAGATATGCTTATTATCATCTTCATTGATGATATAATAATCTATTAAAGGAATAAAGAAGATCATGCTAATCATATAAGAATAGTTCTTCATACTTAAAAAGATAAGAATTTATATGCTAAATGCTCTAAATGTGAGTTTTTTTCTTGAGTCTCTGAAATTGTTAGGCCACATTGTGTTTGGAGAGGGAACTAAAGTTGATACTCAGAAAATTGAGGTAGTGCGAAATTGGCCTAGACACATATTTCCAATTCATATGAGGAGTTTCATTGATTTGGCTGGCTATTATAGAATTTTTGTAGAGGTTTTATCGTCACTTTTGTCCCCTTGGACAAAATTGACTCAGAAAATAGTGAACTTTCAATGGTCTGAAAATTGTGAGAAAAACTTTTAGGAATTAAAAAAGAGGTTGATTACTACCCCAATTTTAACCTTACCAAAAGGTACTCAAGGTTTAGTCGTTTATTGTAATGCATATAAAGTTGATTTGGGTTGTGTCTTAACGCAGAATGACTAAGTTATATCTTATACCTCCAGACAATCAAAAGTTAATGAGAACAACTATACAAGAGATGACTTAAAGTGGTTGCTTAGTATTCACTTGAAGATATTGCATCATTATTTGTATGATGTTCATGTTGATGCATTCATATATGTGTTCACTCAGAAAGAGCTTAATCATAGACAAACGAGGTGATTACAATTACTCAAGGATTATGACATGAGTATTCTTTGTCACACAAGTAATCTAATGTTGTTGTTGATTCCTTGAGAAGGTTATGTATAAATAGTGCCTCCAATATTTAGGAAGAAAAAGAGAGTTAGAGAAATATGTGCATCGACTTGCACGTTTAAGAGTCTGACTAATGGCTTCCACAAAAGAAGTAGTAGTAGTGTTGAATGGGGCTGAATCTTCATTACTGTCAGAAGTGAAACAAAATCAAGACTAAGATCCCATTTTGTTTGAATTGAAGGAAAATGTTCTGAAGGAAAAATTATTAGCTTTTGAACTAGGGGGAGTGGTGTATTGAGATATCAAGGTAGTTGTGTATAGCAGTGGTGGGTGGACTTAGGAGGATCACGGAGGAAGCTCATAGCTCCAAATATTCTATTCATCAAGGTTCCACAAAGATGTATCGTGATTTGAAAGAGGTGTATTGATTAAATAGTATGAAGAAGGGCATTACAGAATTTGTTGCTAGGTGTCCAAGTTGAAAAAAACAACAAGATAAAATAGAAAACCAAAGGCATGGTGGTTTGGATTAGAAAATAAAACTTATGGAATGGAAGTGGGAGATGATTAGTATAGATTTCATCACAGGTTTACCATGGTCTTGCAGGAAGAATGATTCTATATGGGTGCTGTCGACAAAATAACAAAATCAACCTACTTTTTGTCGGTAAAGACTACTCATTTGGTAGAAGATTATGCTAAGTTGTATTTTCAAGAGGTGGCTAGATTTTATGGAGTTCTTGTCTTCATCATTTCTGACAGTGGTGCGCAATTTACTGCACAGTTTTGGAAGTCATTCAACAAAAGTCTTGGGTTCAAAGGTGAACTTAAGTACCACATTTCATCCTTAGATAGATGGGCAAGCAAAGAGCACTATTCAGACTATAGAGGATATATTTACACAGCGCGTGATAGATTTAAAAGGAAATTAGGATGATCAACTACCTCTTATCGAGTTGGCTTACAACAATAGTTACCACTCGAGCATCCACATGGCTCTATATGAAGCTCTTTATGGGAGAAGATGTAGATCTCCTATTGGATAGTTTGATGTCAGTGAAGTAGGGTTAATAGGACAAGATATAGTCCATCAAGCTATGGAGAAGGTGAGAGTTATTTAAGAGAGGTTGAAAATGACACAGAGTCATCAGAAATCCTACGGTGTTGTTAGGCAAATGACATTGAGTTCGAAGTAGATGATTGTGTATATTTATAAGTTTCACCCATGAAGGGTGTTATGAGGTTTAGTAAAAAGGGGAAGCTTAGTCCCTGGTATATCGGACCTTATCGAATATTAAAGAGGATTAGAAAGGTAGCTTATGAGTTAGAGCTACCACAAGAGTTAAGCCGCGGTTCATCCGGTATTTCATATATCGATGTAGCAGAATTGCGTGGAAGATCCTTCGTTGATCATACCAAATGAAAATATTGGGATCAAGAATAACTTATCTTATGAAGAGACCCCTGTTTAGCTTCTAGATTTCCAAGTTCGCAAGTTGAGAACAAAAGAGGTAGCATTAGTCAAAGCCTTTTGGAGTAATAAATTTTTTGAGAAAGCTACTTGGGAAGCTGAAGATGATATGAAGAAGAGAGATCCACATCTCTTTGACTCCGGAGAAAAATGCTGACAAAGGTACTAATTCTCTTCTTAGTACTCTTAAAATTATGATTGAGCGTGGTTTTTGTTTGTATTTACTTGTTGGGTGTTTGAACTTGATGTTACAACCCTTAGCCTAATAAGAGTAATCTCATTTGAGAATGAGTGTTTTCAACGGGATATATTGTAACATCTAGCAATCTGAAATAGCTAGGAAGATGCTAAGAACTAGAAATAGTCAGTTTTGGAAATAATTAAAATAATTTGTTTAAGTTAGGAAAAGTGAGTTTTTGATCAACTTAAAATGCCCATGACTTCTAGCTCGGGATAAGTTATAAGAACTTCAAGATATGGTAGGAAATCTCTTGGAACTATCTTTTAAATGCCGTGGAGTTTGCACAATTCATAGTCCATATGAGTGAATTTTATCCTTCGGAACTTGAGCTTTTGGAATAAGGAAAGTCCAATACAGATTTTGAAACGGTAGTTTGGTGTTTGCCTTGTTCAATTGTTGTATTTCATTTTTTGTAATATAAGTCAGGGTCAAAGTATAATTAGATCATTTTACACTTGTACCAAAATATGCTCGGGCTGAAAGAAGAGAGAAAAGAAGAGGAGAAAGGACAAGAGAAGAAAGATTCGTCAAGATCGTCTAGTTTAGCTTGTGGATTTCGTAAGGGCTGATACCAACAAGGTATGTGACTTCACATAGCATTGGGTTTGTTTACCCACACGCCAACCATGTTTTTTCGGTGTAATTTCATCCTTAAAAAAGATGGAGAAATTGATGATCTTGAGTTACATTCTTGAATTGCTTTCGTTCTTGAATTTGGAATGAAATTGAGCAGTTTAAAGAGTTTACGATCAATTATTAGAGTTTCGTTGAGGGTTAGATTCTTGTGTATATGTTATGGTTACCTGAATCAAAAATGTATTTAGAAAAAGAATCGAATCTAGGCGAATTGGGGCTAGAAAATGGAGAAGGAAAAAGTTAGGAAAATTGGGTACCAGATTCACGACGAGGACCTTATCCTATGGATTATCAATTCTATTATCCACGTCATGGGGGTGTCACAAAGTGTTTAGCCTCAAAATTTATTCCACGTATAAATCAGTGCATCTCTGCGTCATGGACATTCTTCCACACATCCATTTCTTGATTTTTCTCAGGTTTAGGTATCTAAAATCACTCCTAAACATCATGAGATCTTTCCTATATCAAATATCAATCCTTGAATCTAGAAGTAAATTCAAGGATCATTTATGGGTCAAGTTATTAGAACTTAAGAGTCAAATTAAGAGAAGCTAATAGAGTCTTCAAAGTCCTTTACAATGATTTAATCTTGTTTAAAGACTTGATTTCAAGTTGTGTAAAGAGTAAGTAAGATTGAAGTTCATTTCTTCAAAAGTATATGCGGACTATTTATTTCCAAAGGGTTTAAAATGTTTTCACATTTAATCAAGAAAAGAAAACCTTGATTTCCAAAGAACCTTTGGGCTAGTTTTTTTAGTAAGGAGCCTTTGAGCTAGTTTTTTAGTGTGGGGCCTTTAAAATAGTTTTTTCGTTAAGAGCCTTTGAGATAGTTTTTTCAATGAAGATACTTTGAGCTAGTTTTTAAGTAAAGAGCCTTTGAGCTAGTATTTCAGTAAAGAGCCTTTGGGCTAGTTTTCACTTAAAGAGTATATGCTTTGATAGTAAAGTATGAGAGGAAACTCTGATTTCCAAGATAGTTTTTCAGCTCTGTTTTTGAGCAATTATTTCAAATCACCGAAAGAAGTATTTTTTTCAAAAACATTAGAGCTAGTATCATATTTTGGGAGGAGTATTGAGCACCGATATGGGGAAGAGTTCAGACGATTCACTGCCCCCATAAACCATATTGCCACTATAGTTAGGAAAAGGTCAAACTTTTTAGATAATTCTTTTAGAGATTTTTAGCAAAGACTAGTGGATCCACTTAGTAGTTCAGGTTCTACACTCATTGCAAGGTATATGAAGGTGCAGTGTCAGGAAAATAATTATATCATCACGATAGCTCTTAAGTAATGATTGTCTGTTGGAGAACTCTTACAATAGTATTTTGTATTTTTATGTACATTAGAAATATTTTGAATTTACATATACAAAAAGAGTTCATATTGTATTTTTGCATAAATGAATAATTATTGTTGTATATCTAAATACACAGAGCTGAAAAACCATGTTTTAAAGCTTTTTTGTATACTGAATTTATTTACACTATTTATATTGAAATAAGTTTAATTGAGTTGAACAAGGTAAGTTTTTAATTACCTTCCAAGATCACGTATTCTTTTATAATTTACCTCCCATATTCGTACATTCAATGTATTAATTCCATTTGGACTACATCTTCTTATATATGATGTAGACACGACTGACCAGTATCAACATCTAGAGCATCGTTGATTCAGTTGAGCACTCAGACTCAGTTAGTGTGCCTTGTTGCTTCTGAAGGATCCCTTTGGTTATTTTTTGTTATATTTGTTACTTATTTCAGTTATTAGGACGATTGGGAGTCTTGTCCCGACATCCCTCAGAGTTGATGTAAGACCCCAAAAATGAGTTAGGGTGTCTAGAGACTAACATGTTCTTCATAAGGGTATAATGTACTAAAATGGTTTATAATATGGTATTGAGTCAGTCTTTAAGGTTTGAGGTGATTTGGAAGTCAAACGTAAAAAAGGGATAACCAAGACGTTCGACGACTAGTCACCTATGTACCTCATGTGTCTATACTTGCTTATATTTGTATTTCATGATCTTAAAAAGTCTTTAAATGATTTAATAATTATGTTTATAGGTAGTATATGGAGTTTCATGAAGTTTGGAGGTCAAACGTCCAAGAATGTCTAAGACGTTCAAAATTTAGCCCTGGAGACGTTCAAGTATGTCTTGATGGGGCCTAGCATGTTTGGACGTGTTTTATGTGTGCATTTTTTGTTTAAACTTGCATGGAAGGTCCTTGAATTGTCAATGTGCATATTTACGCTGGAAATGTTCGGGTACGACTTCTCAAGGGCTCCACAAAAGGGCCCACAAGAAGGACCTAAGGGCTGTCGAGACACTGCCATGGCAGTGTCAATCGACGAGCCAAACGATGCCCTGTTTGTTGATAAACAGCCCGTGGTGAGGTTTCATTGATGGATACTTATCCTGGGAAAGGCTCAACCAAAGAATAGCCCAAGGTCCAATCGACTGAAGCCACAGATGACCCGTCGATGAACCTAGTGCCCGTCGATGGTGGTCCGTCGACGCAGGCCTGGTGCCACTGCCTAGTGACTGTTTGATAAAAGGGGTGAACGGGAAATTAATCCCACGTCCTAAACTGATCCTACTTTGTTTACTTAGCGATTTTTTGGTGTATTTAAGGGATCAAACACGTGAACAAGCCATTCCCAAATCCCTTCTAACAAAATAAACTCACTCTAAAAATATTCTCCCTAGAAACCTCCATTGTTGGTGAAGCTCAAGAACAGCTTGAAGCTTGGATTTATATGAATTCTTCAGCATGTTTTAAAGGTTTTCATGCAAAAGTTATGGTAATCCTTCATCTCTAAGTACAACTTCATTTGGAGATTTAATCTCAAAGTTTTAAAAGAGATTTCATGATGAATTTTTCAATCTAGCCATGGGTTCCTTCTCAAAACGTTTTCAAAGGCTTAATCACGATGAATTGATGATAATGGGATGGTTTTAACATGAAAAACAATCTAATTGAATGATGAACCGATGTCCCTTCCCAAAATTGATTTTAGCCTTGCATGGGCATTGTGATCATGGCTTGTTATTGAATGAATTGTGATTCTATTTCATTGAATTTGTTATATCTAGTGTTGATTACGTGAATTTATGATGAATAAATGATGAAGTATCAATGTGGATCAAGGTATGGAGATTTTGACATGCCTAGTTTAGATTTCTAAGAGTTCTCTATAACATTGCCCTTTCAATGATTGAATTTTGAATTCGATTAGGTGAAGATGATTATAGCTAGTGTATTAGGTTGTTGTTATGAGTATATTGTGGGTATAAACCTTTGATGAACAAATCAATGGAATCTTGATAAAAATTAATTTACATGTTTTGGCTTAAAGGTTGATAATGCTATGAACATAATGTGATCTAAATTTAGGGTAGATGAAGCATGATTTAGTCTATTACTATATGTTTAGATACTTACCTTGGTTGGTTTTATTGGTATATTATGTATATTAATCATGGTAATCAATGTAAAGAATATTAGCAATTGATTAATGACTCTCTAGTTTCTAGTATACATGTGATGCCTTGTATTATGTTATAGTATGATCTTATAGAGACTTGTACATGGTTTATTTTATGATTATGGTACTTTATATACTCCCTTATGTTAAAATTGTTCATGAAAGAATATTAATGGTCAATCATGACCAAAGGCTAAGGGATTAGTAAATATTTCTATACTTTTCTACTTCTCTACTTCTCTATAGTATTGTTGATGAAGGCTTGTATGGCTTTGTGTGGTATGGTCCACTTATGGTGGCGGTGTTTACTTTATTTAAAATATGTATGTGATATGATCATTGCCTTGAATGCCACTAAACTATGAATATGTGTTGGTGATGAATCATCCTATTTAAAGACTCTGCGTAGTTTCCAATTCTAACTATAATTTAGTTGTGTTACACATGTTATAAACATGTAAATGGTTATATTAAGATCATGCGTAGATGCTGCAATTAATGAAGTATTAAGGATTGATGACCCCTACCCATGTATCCTTATGTGAATGTGTGAATAGCTAAGGTTAGGAGTCTTGAATGTAATGTAAAGATTGTCTTGCTTCCTATACTAAATGGTGTTGTGTGGTCTATGCTTGAAAGTGTAATCCGGTATAAGAGGGTGGATGCTTCAATGTGTTATTGATAGCCATTATGTGATTATGTTTACTAATGTACGCACACACTCACACATCATGCATAATTGCAAGTAGTATAGGTCATGGTGTCTAAATGAAATGTAGTTTTCATATTCACTAGTGTCTACTATAATACATGTTCAGATTATGTCTATGAATGTATTATATGTGTTTGTTTAACTAAAATGACTTGATAGGTGTAATAGTATGGGTAAGGTTGTGGGACCTTGCCTATGCATTACACATGTGTGCATTCGTAGGATAGTTCCTAGTTTTGGATTCTATGTGTATGAATATGAATGTATAAACATGTGTGACCATAATATGTTATGTGAAAGGTTTGCTCACATGTAAGTATACACACATGAACGATGATCTAGTCAATAGAAGAGCCTTGAAAGGTGTGCTCAAATGTATCCTAGACTAGTTAGTGCTAATGATATATGCTATGTCCATGTGAAATGGTTTCTCACATGATTTAGGTTGATGAACTGTCATCTATGACCTATGAGCTAAGCATATAGGGAGCTAATCTACTAAAGCCTAATTTTATAAAAGTAATGTAATAGTGGCTTCTCAATAAAGGGAAATTAGCCTAGCACCAAATAAACTTGAAGATGAGGGGTGTCCCTTCCCATTTACGGAATGTGGGTCACCATACACCCACAAGGTGGATAGACTCATGATCAAAAAGGGTGTTAGAGTGATATTTCCATGATGCCCACATGTTCCATAAACTATGTGCCACATAGGGTCTAGCAATGTGATACCAACTAAAATTCTAGCATGTGCTAATGTTCTACCTTGGCTAGGTAAGAACACCTTTTATTGGTGTAAGACTCTAGAACACCAAATTTCATGTTTAGCACCCATGGTTTTATTTTTGGTTAAGACTATACTTCTATGAGGATATGTGATGATATGTGATGACTTGTGTAGATTTTATGTATGATTTATTTGTTTCCTAAGGTGATGCATTGTACCAAGTATTACTAGAGGGTTATTTGGGAAGTTAGTGAATAAAAGAAAAGATAGCTCACTGTAAAGTAAAAGAGCTCACTGTAAAGTGACCTAAAAATGACCTAAATTCTATATGTGATTTTCTATGATGTTTGGCCTTTGTATATGTCTATATGAAGTTTGTGAATGATATGAAAGCAATTGTCAAAAGGTTTTATGAAGATTTACTCAAAAAGGCATGAAGTATAATTTCAAGAAAATGTCCCTTTTAAATGCATGTTTTTGCATGGTTGTCATACTTAGTGCATTATTGTACTAATCCATTCTTCTCTACTTTATACACAAAGTGTAGGTTATGGATTCTTAAAGGATGTGTTAAATGGTGATGAGCTTGATAGATGATTCCCGAGCTCAAGGGAAGGAATCCATAAGTTCAAAGGATATCCTAAACTATGGTTTACTGTAAAGTTTATAAATTAGTATTATATTATTCTCTTATGTTTTATGGGTCTTGTCCCTAATGTACTCTAATGTTGTTGAGTCTAAGATAGCAAAGAAACTTAGATTCTAAGTATGTAATATGATATTATGTATATATATATATATATATATATATAGCATATGATGTGCTATGAAAAGTTTTAAATTTTCCGCTAAACTTACTATAAAAAATGCGGTGAATGATAAAGACGGGTTTGTATAAGACCTCGAGAGGTCAATAATGCACTGTTACTTCTAGGGGGTGCTGCTGCATGTGACAATTTAGAGGATTCATAGACAAACTTAGTTGATGTTAGTTCATGAGTCTTTACATTTCCATTTTAGGTATGTTGAGACTTGACTTGCATTTTGGAAAAGTTGAATGTTGACTTATAATACATTCTAAGTTAAATTTAGAGAATTTTAGTTTACTTGTTCTAAAAGTAATTTATCTTGAGTGAAGTCTTTCGTTGAATAAGAAAGTTAGACCAACGATTTGCTTTAAGCCAAAATATGGTTATTGAGTGCTAGTGTCATCCATGGTGTAGGCTTGGGGTGTGACAATTTAAAGAATTGAGAAACTGCTAATCCTCGTGGGTCCTTCTTACTAAGAGATTGAGAGTAATTACTAAAATCAGTGTCGCACTCAACATGTTAGTAATCTAAGTAATGAAGAATAAGATATTTCTAGGAGATTTAAAAAGTTTGGATATCGCTCTCCTACTAAGTAGTCCGAGGTGCCAAATTTGTCCTCCGAATAGAGCTTTCAAAACATAGAACATGAATCTCAGACTGCAAAAGGAAATGTTTATTCTTCCGTCAAATGTTGGGCCATCGTCTATGGCTGCATAAAAAACATTGAATATGCAAATCCATATATTAGTGATTTTTACAATGAAAAGGAAGAGTCCTGCTTTAAGGTAGGGCAAGTATTGTTTGCATATCATACCTTAGATGCCATGCCTAGATTCTATAAAATCATCATAAAAATTTTGTCTCTGTCATTTAAATTATGCATAAAATGGTTAGAGCGGGAGAAGCTAAATGAAGATGAAACCAAATGACTATCTGAGTGCTTTCCAACTTCTTATGATAGATGTAGTGTAAGAAACCCCGAAGACATTATGTGACGACCAGAATGTAGACCCTAGATGAGACCGGCGTCGTTGGCCTCTCAGAGGTCACAGACAAGCCTACATACGTCATTCTTACTTCATCTACGTCAATTTTAGCCGAAAATTTGAAACTTTTTATTTCCTAACATGCTTACTAAACATTCTATTACATATATAATTGTTCCTCATCAACCATGTAACATTAAGATCATCAAATAAAAGAAGAAGTTTATTATAATGATAAAGATGTACTTGCCAGAATGACACCAATACAATGTCTAAACAAAAAGGGGAAAGAAACTCTAGTGGAACATACTCCACTAGCTGAATTCTACAACTAATCTAGAATGTAAATGGTCAAGCATACTCATAAGCATGAAGGCCTACCAAGTCCGGATGAATGCTCGACGTCCGGATAGTTGAAGCGTTGATCCTATAGCTCTAGCGTCCACCTTGGCCTGCACCTAAAAGTTTAGAGTTGCATAGGGTTTGTATACACTTTTACTAAGTATGGGTATATGCAAGCACAAACCAAGGATATGCATGAGTAATAATAGCTTTTTCCTAGCAACATGATTATAGCAGGTCAATTTAGTTGACTTGCAAAATTGAGATTAGAAAAGTGGGTGAACTTCCCATATTTGGATTAGGATAGTTTATGATCTTTTGAAATTTGAATTAACAAAGTTATGCCATGAGAGTAACATTCACCATCATACTTAACATTTTGCACATAACACAAAATATCGTACACATAGCACATATCGTAATTCATATAACACATCACGTTGTTCATATCATTTATTCGTATGCCATGAGACCTTGGATTCATGGACTTTACATTAAGACATCCAAAAATTAGTTCTCAACATATGAGATACGTACTTCATTTTATTTCATTCATGGGCCAGTGTAAACACCGGCTATACCTAGTATGTAGTTTATGACTTTCATCGGGTTTGTTGTACAATGACCAAGAATTACCTAATGTCATTAGTTGAGTCTATATCACCTCTTGATTATCCTATCTTAACATCTTTGGTGTCATTCGTTTCATTATGTGCATCATTTGAGGCTGGCCTTATTCATTCATTGGGAACATTAACTTTAACCGACATAGATCATGTGAGCATCACGAAATCCAGTGTCATGAAACCCCACACTGAAAATAGGTGGAATCACTGGCCAAAGTGACCCAAAACATTCTAGCGTACATGGGAAATAAACCCCGCCAGATCCCTAGATTGGAATTATAGGTTTGAATACTAGGAGATATAAGGAGACCCATACCTGGCATGCCGGACAGTCTCATCTCATGATAGTTACCTGAACCTCCACCTTTCTCGAAAAAAGGCATCACCGCTCATAGCTAGTCTATCGGTGATCTGTATAAAGTTCTATTACATTCAACTCATATGTCATGGAAGCTGGCCTCAAGTATAAGGACATCAAAGCTCAATAGATGATTTCTCATCTCATCATTGGTATTAAGTGTGTTAATCTCAATACTTTCATTAGAATGTTCATAGAGACTGATCTCATCATTAACTTTACACTCTCATAGCTAAGTACATTTTGGTAACATATACTTAGGCTCATTTAGGATTGCTCTCATATTTTACATTAGCCACATATCATGTTGTCACCATATTCATTAAAATTAGCACATTTTCTCTTTATAATTACTCACCCTTTTTTACGTGAATGTTCATTTCAGCATATGCCAACACGATTGGCAATTTGGTGTATTTCACACTCTTACTTAAACCCTTCTAGGGTTTCATCATTTCATTGTTCATTTCATCATATTCCAATGCACTTGGCCTTTTGGTGTGTTTCACACTCTTACTTAACACTTCTAGGGTTTCATCATTTCATTGTTCATTTCATCATATGCCAATACACTTGGCCATTTAGTGTATTTTACACTCGTACTTAACCCTTCTAGGGTTTCATCATTTCATTGCATAAATCTTAGGTTCACTTATTTTTATACGTATGCTAGACTTATGGGTCTACACATACAATCCATGAGGCTTTATTCATAATTTGTTTAAGTGATTCATGTCTTTTTAAGATTATGTAGTACAAGACTTGTGCATCTTGTATGCATGCCAAGATCTCAATTTCGATCTAAGTGATTCCACTCGCTGCCTGGAGGTCATGTCTTCAATTCCCACGCCTCCCATTTTATTTTTATTTATTTTTGAACTTTACTTTTAAGCCAGCACACCAAAGATCAATCCCCCTTGACCCCATTTCCTCTTTCACGTTTTGGTGCTTTTAAAGCGTGAGGTCGCGAGTTCGATTCCTAATGACCTCACTTAATTTATACCCATTTAAATTTCCAGATTTATACATCTCATTTTAGCCGAGAACAACTTATAATTTGCTGGAAATTTTGTAACATTTTCCAGTTCACTTCCTTCAACATTTACACTTGAATTCATAGGGTAAATTGTAGATCATTTAATACGTTTTGGGGTGTGTTGTTCATCGATACGTTTAGCCAAAATATTGATACTTAAATCAGAAACACTTTCATTTTAATTAACATCATGATTTACAAAGGTTTATGCACGTAAAATAACAACGAAATCATTATCAATTTTGGAGCCTTAATTCGAGAACACATAGTCACTGCCTCATTTTTGCACACACATGCACATAGTTTCGAACACATAGGTTATCTTTCATACAATTTCAAGTACACAAACATAATCATATTCACCATGATAACATAATATACACCTAAATCTGCCAGCAATCATACCCAACCTACGATTCATTGGGAGCTAGTGATATGGGCATGCAAAAGGGGAAACAATCCTAATTTTTTGGACGAATAATATGAACCTTAAGGGTGTCTTGGGAAAGGGACCAAGAGAGAAGAAAACCCATAACTTTTTGATGTTCAACCTCAACTTGATTCCCAAATAACTCCTCCAAACACATGTCTAATACCAAAAGTTTAACACCAAACTCAATGGAAAACCTTCTCTTTGCCTACGTGATTGATTAACGTTTGTTTTACTTATTTTTTTCCGTGTGAGTTCTTAAAATGTGAATAACTTTGGTTCATATACTGTTTTATGAGTTATTTTAGCATAGAAAACATGAATGAGAACGATAGATACGTGAGAGAGAGAGAGAGAGATACGTGAGAGAGAGAGATGAGCGTAGGAGAGAAGAGTTTTCTTAGGCTTAGGAGTGTAGTTTAGGAATTAGTCAAATAAGGTTTTATTTAATTGTTAAAATTCTAATTTCATTTTATTTTAGATAAGCTAATAACTAATAATATAAATTAATTAAATTAATTGACCAACTTAAAATAAAAATAATTTAATTCATTGCTTCGACATAGGTTCGAACCCGGGTGGAGCAAGACTTCACTTCAAGAGCCCAATTTCGGCCCTCTCTCCCTAAAAGTACCTCCACATTATTAATTAAATAATTAATTATATATTTAGGGTAATTATGATACTACCCTTAGCCTGTAAAAAAACCATTTTACCCCTAGACCCTCCAAAGCTAAGATTTTCCCTTTTTAAGTTCGGTAAATACTCGTTGAAGTAAATCTTTGTATTCGAGAGCCCTATATGGTTGTACCCAACCATTCCTAGATCAACTAAATCCCCAAGTTAGTTGGCTTGGATGTAGCAAGGGTTCTGAGGTCTGGTTCTACGCGCATCAATCCGTGTGAACCCGGTCTAATCTTTGGCATTCTAGACACATTAAGCATTACTTAGTATACCCATTTTTAGGATTGTTACAATATCCCCCCCTTAGGAAAATTCGTCACCGAAAGACACTACTCTTTACTAACAATAAGTAATTCATCTATAGAATGTATGCATACATAGGTTATTCAATACTTCCCATTGGTGAATATCTGATTCACATATTAACAAGATTATGCACATCCTTGAAACCTACTAGTAGCTTCACATTAATAGACTAAGGACCTCTTTACAAAACTAGTCTTATCAAAGCATACAACATAAGTAAAGATGTAAATCATAAAAATCGGCAACCAACATGATGACTCAAACATATTAACCTCATACTAGTGCATGAAAACCATACACAGTCAAATACCTGAAGGACTAATTAAGGCTACTTACACGAGATTTCACTAGAGATGCCTTCCCCTGCACCCCAAGACTTGAGTGCAAAGAATCGTTGTCTCCTTGGATCCTCTTCACTAGGACCATTAGGCTGAAATCTCCCCTTCCCTTGTTCTTCATTTCTACTATTCGGACAATCCCTCAACATGTGACCTGGTTTGCCAGAACTTTAACAAGCGTTAGAATCCATCAAACATTCTTCCCTTTGCAGTATTACACACTTCCTAATAGGTGTCCTCTCGTGAGATATAAAGTATAACGAACCTCAAGGATTAATCCATTACTGACATCGAGCCCTGCTTAAGGTTGATGAATTCCTCAACTTTAGCCTCCTTCATTTATGTGGGAAATAACCACCCTAGAAAATCCATCTTGAAAAGATCCCAAGTAATAGGAACCCCTCCACAGGCTCTGCTATCCTGCCACACCTTATACCAGGATTGAGCTACATCCTTGAGGTGGTAGGATGCCAAGTCAGACTACATCAATCAAACCTAATAGACTGAGCTTGTAAAGTTCTAGCTTGAGCCATTTGTACCAAAGTTGTTCTTACTTCTTGATCTGTCAACCCAGCTGAGTTAACAGGCTTCTCTATTCCAGCAGCTGGAGCCTAGGGAGAAAGTTGAATTACCCCAGTAGCCGCTACTCCAATCTCCCCGCATGTTTTTTTGCTTG
Organism: Solanum lycopersicum; assembly: GCF_036512215.1. Classification (NCBI taxonomy): domain Eukaryota; kingdom Viridiplantae; phylum Streptophyta; class Magnoliopsida; order Solanales; family Solanaceae; genus Solanum; species Solanum lycopersicum. The sequence continues at coordinate 45,290,452 of NC_090808.1, read as the reverse complement.
TATATTCATCTTTTGGAAACTTCAAGAGTTCATGACAGATATGCACTTGACACCAACAAATCAGACATTAGAGAAGTCACAATAAGATTAGAATAAGGGAAATTTTTCTACGCATCATACAGTCTCTAATCAAGGATAATGGTGTACTCACTACCATGACTTAGAAACTATTCGATGTGGTTAATCTGAACTTATTATCCTCACAATTTAACGTAGCGCTCTGATACAAACATTTTCACGACTGTAATCTAGACTCCAGATAAGACCGATGTCGTTGACCTCTCAGAGGTCGCAGACAACCCTACATACGTTATTCTTACTTCATCTAGGTCAATTTTAGCAGAAAAATTTAAACCTTTTATTTCCTAACATGCTTACTAAACATTCTATTACATATATAATTGTTCACCATCAACCATCTAACATTAAGATCATCAAATGAAAGAAGTTTATTATAACGATAAAGATGGACTTGCCAAAATGGCACCAATACAATGTCTGAACAAAAACGTGAAAGAAACTCTAGTGGAATATACTCCACTAGCTAAATCATAAAACTAATATAGAATGTAAATGGGAAATCATCCTCGAAAGCATGAGGTCCTACCAAGTCCGGATGAATGCTCGACGTCCGGATAACTACAATGTTGATCCTGTAGCTCTAGCGTCCATCTTTGCCTGCACCTAAAAGTTTAGAGTTATATAGGGTTAGGAAACACTTGTACTAAGTATGGGTATATGCAATCAAACACCAAGGACATGCATGAGTAAGAATAGCTCTGTCCTAGCAACATGATTATAGCAGGTCAAGTTAGTGGACTTGCAAAATTGAGATTAAAAAAGTGGATGAACTTTCAAAATTTGGATTAGGAAAGTTTATTAGCTTTCAAAATTTGGATTAAGAAAGTTATGCCATAAGAGTAACATTCACCATCATACTTAACATTTTGCACACAACACACAACAGCGTACACATAGCACATATCATAATTCATATAACACATAACGTTGTTCATATTATTTATTCGTATGCCCTGAGACCTTGGAATCATGGAATTTACATTAAGACTCCCCAAAATGAGGGCTTTACATATAGGACCTCAACTAGGGAGTTTGCTTTAGCAAACACAAAGTCTTCTTCGTTCATTCATACGTACTTCATTTCATTTCATTCATGGGCCAGTGTAAACACCATCTATACCTAGGATGTAGTTTAGGTCTTTCATCCAGATCGTTGTGCAATGACCAAGAATGACCTAATGTCATTACTTGAGTCTAACTCACTTCTTCATTATCCTATTCTAACACCTTTGGTATAATTCGTTTCATTATGTACATCATTTGAGGCTGGCCTCATTCATTCATTGGGAATTTTAACTTTAACAGATATAAATCATGTGAGCATCATGAAATCCAATGTCATGAAACCCCAAACAAAAAAGAGGTGGAATCACCGGCCTAAGTGACCCAAAACATGATAGCGTACATGGGAATTGAACCAGTCAGATCCCTATATTGGCAATATAGGTTTGAAGAATAAGAGATATAAGGAGACCCATTCCTGTCGTGCCAGACTGTCTCAACTCATGAGAGTTACGTAAACCGCCACCCTTCCAGAAGGAAGGCATCATCGCTTATAGCTAGCCTATCTGTGCTCACTATAAAGTTCCATTACATTCAACTCATACATCATGAAAGTTGGATTCTAGTATGAGGACATCATATCTCATTAGATGATTTGTCATCTCGTCATTAGTATTAATTATGCATTAACTTCAATACTTTCATTAGAGTGTTCATAGAGACTCGTCTCTTCATTAACTTTACACTCTCATAGGTGAGTACGTTTTAGTAACATTTACTTAGGATAATTTGAGATTGCTCTCATCTTTTACATTAGCCTCATATTATGTTGTCACCACATTCATTAAAATTAGCACATTTTCTCTTCATAATTACTCACCCCTTTTTACGTGAATGTTCATTTCATCATATGCCAATGTGCTTGGCCATTTGGTGTATTTTACACTCTTACTTACCCCTTCTAGGGTTTGATCATTTCATTGTTCATTTCATCATATGTTAATGCACTTGGCCATTTGGTGTGTTTTACACTCTTACTCAACTCTTCTAGTGTTTTATCATTTTATTGTTCATTCCATTATATGCCAATGCACTTGGACATTTAGTGTATTTTGCACTCCTACTTAACCCTTATAGGGTTTCATCATTTTATTGCATACATATTAGGTTCACTTATTTTTTAACGTATGCTAGGCTTATGGGTCTATACATACAAGCCATGATGCTTCATTCATAGTTCATTATGTGATTCATGTCTTCCTTAGATTATGTAGTACAAGAATTATGCATCTTGTATGTATGCCAAGATCTCAATTTTGATCTAAGTAGGTGGCATTGTTTTTGAACATTTAATTCACTTATGTACCAATATAGAATTTGGGTAAGGGAACCCAAGTTCGAATCCCCTAGACAACACCTACATTTTTCATTGATTTTATTTTTAGTCCACATAACATTGGGACCCTAGATCGAGCACCAACATCAACATTCCCTCTTTATATTTCTCCTTGAAATCTCCTCTGACTTAACCGAGGGGTTGTGGGATCAAACCCCCATAGCCCCTTTGATTTTTTTTCATTAAATTCTCCTTGTCCAATTCAGATAAACCATGAGGTTGTGGGATCAAACCCCCACAACCTCTATTTATTTTTCTTTTATTTCGCAGTCTACCTAGAGGTCGTGGGTTTGATTCCCACACCTCACATTTTTTTTATTTTCCCTCTCTCCTTTACTCTATTTCACAACTTTGAGTTGTCGGTTCGATTCCCACGCCTCACATTACTTTTATTTTATTTTTTTCCTTTTCTTCAACTCGCTGCCTGGAGGTCGTAGGTTTGATTCCCACGCCTCCAATTTTATTTTTATTAATTTGTGTACTTTACTTTTAAGCCATCACACACAAGATCAATCCCCCTTGACCCCACTTTCCTTTTTCACGTTTTAGTGCTATTGAAGGGTGAGGTCGCGAGTTCAATTCCTAATGACCTCGTCTAATTTATACCCATTTAAATTTCCACATTTATACATCTCCGTTTAGCCGAAAACAACTTATAATTTGTTGGAAATTTTATCACATTTTCCATCTCAGATCCTTCAACATTTACACTTGAATTCATAGGTTAATTTGAAAATCATTTAATATGTTGTGGGGTGCATTGTTCATCTATTTGTTTAGCCAAAAAATTGATAATTAAATCAATTCGTTCAACAAAATATGAGTTTGTGGAGTTCCTGTCACTCCATATTGATGCTATTGGTGTTCATGTCCCCTATATTGATAAACAAAAAGGCTTTACTTGTATTTTCCATCGAGCATGAGATCAATTTCTAGATACTGCAAAGGATATATTTTTATACTAAAATTACTAAATGAGAAAAGACAAAATAAGGTAGGCTCAAGTTTGAAGGATTCTTTAGCAATAACATTCCTCTCGATCATGTCATCTTAATAAAAGGAACTCTATGAGAGAATTTAAACATATCCTTCGTCAGAATGATAAATTTATCTCCTACTCGATCCAAAAGATAAGTAAAGCAGTTTTCTTTTATCTAAGTATGCAACTTGCACATCGTTTCAAACTACATAATCTGTCAACATCTCACAAACTTGTAGTTAAAATTTTATTGCTCCTAAGATAAGGGCACCAGTTCAAATCCCAATATTTAAAGAGGGACAAAGTTTCTTCTTCCATTAGAAATATCATTATTGCATCATTATTGTTTTCATTTATCTCGCATAATGAATGTGAGAACAACTGATGATCTCGAATGTCTTATAAGTTTCCTAGTTTAAACCTAGAACAAGTAGCTAGAAAATTCTCAAATAGACATTTGGTTTAATCTTTATTCACCGGATCCATGTCAAGCCATGTTATGCACAATTTAAATGCAGCAGATAAGATCTTCACGATGACTGCTTACAATCTAGGAATGGCATCTAGGATATCATAGACACACATACTTGCCCAACCTTAATGTAGGACTCGTCCTTATCTTTTGAAAATCGCTAAAATTTGTATCTTCATATTCAAATATTTTTGAGTCGGTCATAGTAGAAATTCCTACGTCTGAAGGAAGATCAACACTTCCTTTTGCAGTCTCATCTTCATCATCAATGTTTAGAAATTTCTCTTTAGAGGACAAATGTTGCACCCTGTACTCTTATGTAGGAGAGGGATATTAAACCCCTTTTGTATCACCTAGAAACATCGTGTTTTTATCACTTAGATAATTGATTATTGTGTACAACGCATAGATCATTGCTGGTGTTTCTCCTCAAGACACTGAAAATTCTATCCGGTTAAGCTCTTACTTCCCAATTTTCACTAGATTCTATTAATGTATTCAGCACTGTCATGACCTAAATCTACACTCTGGACGTGGCCAACACACAAGAAGCATTGGTGGTCTCCAAGTGAACCCTCGTCCTTGTTTACTACTGTTAGTGCAAGAATAACTTGAGCATAAATAAGGATCAAATTGGAAAAAATGATTAAAAGCAACTTACTTAATCTCAAAACTCTTGAGAATATACTTAGTATGTATTATAAGCTTAAATAAAACATCCGAAAATTGAAAGAATCTCCAAAGCTGTCTATCTATGTAGCTTTTACTATACAAAGATGAGTGTTGAAAAATACTCGTGACTTCTCCAAAAAAATTACTACTAACAACTCATAAAACTCGATTATTCCAAAAGCAAGGAGGTCTTACTCCTAATCTAGGGAGCACACAAAGTGAACTCAACATAAACTTGTTGAGGATCCTAAGACATTTTATCTACATTATTATAAGATGTAGGTTGAATGACATTGGTACATTAAATGTACAAGCAAGTATTATAGATGAATGAAAGGACATGAATAGATAACAATTTACTGAAACTGAATGTAAAGAAATAAAAGAGTTAAATCATTTAAAGCTTTACACAATAGTTTCTTATATATATCCTAGTATAACATTGACATACTAGGTTATATATAAAAATACACTTTAAATATATGAGGAGATTCTCTAACCGACAACTATTACTATGATCTACATGATGAAATAACGTCTCCTTCATGCTACCAAAACATTCATATACCTTACAGGGGTATAGAACACATCAATTAACTGGTCCCTCCATGTTTTTCCTGAAGGAACTTAGATTCATCTAAAAAGTAGGACCCTATAAACCTGTTGGCATATATGGTTTATGAGGAATCTGAGTTGTTTGAAATTAACCATATATCGATGCTGAATATTTTTCCCAATAATATATACCTTATTCTCATATATTTAAAAACATAACTTTTCCTCTGAATTGAGATAATTGCTCAAACTAACCTCTTGAAAGGGGTAACTACTATTAAAATATCTTTTGAACTCATAACTCATTTAGAAATAAAAGCTTCTCTTTTATCAATTTAAAAACTAATACCTTTGGGAATATTTGGTGGATTTACCTAACAGAAAATAAACTAGTTAGGTACAAGTAGGGGCTTATGTTTAAAGATAATCTATATTGTTTTATGGAAAGATTGAAGGCCAGGAATGTACTTAATATATATGCTCAGACATATGTTGAGGATTATTTAGAGACCCTTCCTCTCGTTTCTATACTCTTTACCATTCAGTTTTTCATTTTTGTAGCTACTAAGAGTTATTCTTCACATAAATTGGATATCAAGAATAATCCCATTCATGTTGATCCATGAAATCAAGCAATTATATATAGAGAAAACACCTGGTTTTCTTTATCAAAGAGAGCATGTCAATTTCCGTCATTTAAAAAAGCTCTTGTATTGCTCGATATTGGTTTGGAAAGTTCAGTGAGATAGCTAAATCATTTGGGTTTAAAATGACCAAATGTGATCACTTTATTTTCTATCAGTAATCAAGACGTAGAACTATCCATCTTGTTGTATATTTGATGACATTGTCATTACAAAAAGTGATTTTTGATGACCCGAGGTTACACTCTAGACGTAATATGACATATAAGATCCCAGGTTGCCCTACATGATCCACCTACAACTCATCATAAAAGGTAATAGATGTAAAAACTTGAAAGATAGCATTTAATATATAAAAAGTTTGAAAAAACGTAAGTCTTAAAGTCATCCAATACATTATAAGAAAACATATTGAGACGAACTCATACATCACTTAAAAAGTTTTAAATGAAAAGAAAAAGTTATATAATGTACCGGTCCTCAGATCATGACGACTCACAAATCAAATGAAAAACCCTTGTGATATTTAGCCACGACCGTGCGGAGTAGGAACGTCAAACCTAACATTTTATGATATAATGTAGGCATTAGTATGAATCAGTGCATAAAATGCACTATGCATGGGGAAATATGAATCAAGATAATACTGGAAGTATAAATAGCTTAAAACATGTAGACATGATCAATAATTTTAGCATAAGAAACAAAAAAAAGGAAATTGTAGAATATAGCCAATGCATATAAAGTAATGGAAATAAGAAAAGATTTGAAGAAAACATAGTAATTTTTGTATGATTTTTTGATTTAACCGACAATATGATCATGATAAGTATATCTTGGAATCTAGTACATCACTCATACCAAAAGAAATGGAAAGTACTTGCAAAGGTAGAATTTGTAAATATCAGATTTGGCTAGTGTGAATTCATTATCTAGGTCATATACGACAATTCTAAGGAGGCATGCAATTTGGGACAATAGTTTGCTCAAGAAGATTGGAGGATTGAAAGCATTGATGAAACCCTAGTTCTTTTTTTTCTACGAAACCTTAGTTCTTTCTTTTTTTTTTCTTCTTCTTCTTCTTCTTCTTCTTCTTCTTCCTTAGAGAGTTTAAGAGGGTGACGTTGGTGATTTTTACAAAATTTAGGAGAATTATTTGTAAGTGGGTGATTTGGGGATAAAAACCATTATATAGGACATAGGTTAGATGAAAAGACCCAAAAGCCCCATTAAACTACTACGGACTTCCATTTACGATTAAGACATACAGACCGTAGGAGTTTCTATTGTCCATATTGTTCAACCATAGATCAAATATTTGGAGCATAATTTTATCATCTGTTTACAGAAAACATATATGGTTGCATGTCTTCCTACTATATTTATACAGCAACACTAACCCACTTTGAAACTATTCATTAAGTCCATGAATATGGACTTAATGTTATTCAACCCAACCGACATGACAAAGAATCGTAATAACCATACCATGTCTGTATCACCATATTTGGGATGTCATCCTTCATCACCCTCAACTTGTGACAACCCAACAAGGGTTTGATATGATAGAAGTATCTTGGTCCTTAGATTTTATTGAATAAATTATCAATCCTCGGAAGAAGGTACTTGCTCCTAATGGTGACTTTGTTAAATTATTGGTAATCGATGCACATACAAATCAAATTGTAAGATTCTGAAAGTCCAAGATCTAATCTAGATCTTCACATGAGTGTATAAGGGTTGTAACACTTTTTAAGGACAATAATAATGTATAAAAGTCAGTTAGGAAGTTTTAGAGACAAAACATCAAGGAATGTCCATGACGTTCGAAGACTAGTGAAAGAGGTGCTACTGTGCCTTAGCTTATGTCAAAAGGTTTTAAGAGTTAGGAATTGACGAAATTTGGTTAGAAGGTTTCTAACACATATTAGAATAGTTTTAGGGTCAAAACATCTGGGTACAAATTCCCAAGGACCACCCTAAGGTTAATTCAGTAGATACCTTCTATTTTGACCAAAAAGCTGTCATGGACAATGTCTACAAACGATGGCAGACAATGAGACATGATCCAATCGATGGGGCATTGATTGCCTCCATTGATTGTCACTTAGACAGTTTTACAAAATGAAAAAATGAGAACTCTATGAACAAAACCATGGTTGTGAAGGACGGTGGGGTCATGGTCGTCGACTGACTTACAACTCGTAGGTTGGGGTCTCGTAGGTCAGCTTGTATTTGCCTGTTTTCTTTAAGTTAGTTCATTCAATTAAGTTAGTTAGTTAGGGGCTTAATTATTGATTATAGGGTGGTTAATTAGGTTAGTTAAGTAACTATATAACTTAATTTAAGCCTAAAATCTCACTTAACACCTCACAATTCCCAAACCCAAATTGCTTTTCCTTCTCTCTACTTTCTCTCTCCCGTGGAAGATCCATTAAATACCAAGGTCTAAGGGCTCTAGGACAGAAATAAGTCAAATTTTCAGCATCAATATTCAAAAATTAACATAGTATGGGATCGTTTCACCTTTTGGGATTCCTTTCCCCAAAGGGTTCTTCAAAAATTGGTTTTAAAAAAGATGATTTCATATGGGTTTCTTGCTAATATGAATTTGATCTTTTAAGTTTTATTTTTTATGGTTTATTTTGGTTAGTATAATTATATTATGATGTTTTATTGTTCAATTACATTGTTTCTTGATGAGTGTACCTAGACTTTTTAATAGATCATGAATTGACCCAAATTCCCTAACCCTAAGTTATAAACTAATGTTGAATTTATTAGTATTGATGCAATTGAGTTAACTCTTGTGTTAATTAATGTTGAATGAGGTTATTACACCTATTTATCGATTAAATTGTTTTGGTTGAGTGTAACACTAATGATGATAGACTTGTTTCAGGAGAAGTAGTAAGACTTTATGATCTCAAAATTTTATTTCAATTATGATGGCTTGTACTTGGAAATGAAGTTCAATTAAAGTATATATTGTGATTATATTAAGTAGATTTTTGTATGATGATGAAACTGAAATGTTTTGATTATTTGAAGGTGTGAAATTATGTTAAGTTGTAATGATATAAGGATGGTTATGAATTGCCTATGTGCCTTATTCTGACATGATGATGATGATGTGTTGATCTCACATATGAAGGTTGTATTGAAAGGATATTGTCATGAAATTCTTATATATATAATGACTATAGATATACAAGGGGTTAGTCTCAATGTCCTATATTAAGTTATGATTGTTTAAAGATGTCTGAAGGACATTTCAAAAAGGGTCATTAACTTAGCGTCGAGTAAACTAGATATGAGAGGTGTCCTTTCCCAATGTGGAAATGTAGTTTCACAATGGTTCTCATGAGATGGTGACAATAATGAAATTGTTCAACAAGAGGGTCCCAAGTATATCTCATAGTTTTTGAACTATGTTGCCCCCATAGGAATACTAGATAATGGATCCACCTAGAATGTTATGTTCATTTTTTTGGTACTACCTTGGCAAGAAGTCCACCTTCATTTGGTGTAGGGTTTCATGACACCAGATTCCACATTTATCTCATGTGGTCAATGTCGGTTAAGGAAATTTTTCCCGAAAGTAATGAAGTTATAAAGTGAACACTAACTAGGGTGACCTAAGGGGTTTGACTTAGTCTAAGTAGGGGTATCTGACTCTACTTGATACAATGCACTAGATGGCCTCGAGGGAAGTTCTACAAGTTTTTTCTTATGTCATATAAAGTAAATGTTATGTATATGTTGAATATACATGTTGATGAATCCTAGATGATGCTAGTTTCATTTATGAACATGTTATTGGTCTATATTATTAAATATGATGATGACTACTCTTGATGCTATGTTGTATGAAGTTAGACATTTCTTATGACAATTTGTTGGGTTTACATGGTTGAGTAAGGTTATGGGGCTTATGTAACAACCCGAAAGTACACACTAGCAGTTCGAGTATCCTTGAGTCGCCACACGGCAAATTAGACTTCAAGAAGTGTCACTTAATCCACTCACATCATTCATTGCATAATAAAATTCTAAAATGACTATGAATTTAAAAATTTCTTCACACACGAAGAACTCTTTCCATGTTACACAGGTGGAAGAATTTAATTCAAAACATTAAACCTTTACAATATCTCATTGAACCATCGAAACTTTAAAGTATACAATACTTGGGACTAAGCCCATACAAGACATAAAATAATGACTAAGACATAGATTTACATTTGGATATTGTCTTCGAATCGATGGGGACTCACCAATACTTCATCTTCAACCCTTAGAAACCTATCCATCCTCCGTTGCATATCAAGATATAAAATTCCCTACACTTTAGTGAAAAAGGGAAAAGAAGGGGTTAGCACATTAGATGCACTAAGTATGGAACCTATGCAAAAACCATGAAAAAGGGACATTTAGTAAATATCATGCTTTTCATGAATTTTGATTAAAACCTCATAGTATAAGCATAAGAACATTATTTATCACCTTAGAAACACATAAGAAATTTATCACATTTTTAGGAAAACATTACAGTCAGCTAGTTCACTGTTATAGTTAATTCCTTCACTGTTACAGTGAAGCCTATAGAACACTCTCTAGCATGTAATCTTCTCACTAAAAGCTATCCTAAGACTCATTTAAGTAATACAAAGAGAGACCGACCATATACCCTCTCTAAGCACACCTTAATGATCCTTAAAACCACCTATAATGATATATATACACTTATAATACACCAAACCCATAAACATGAGATTCTCCGACCAAAGGTGATTCTAAGGTTCACTTGAGTGAGTTGTGAAGCAAACACCCATAATATCCATTTCACACACAGTACAGAGATCCTATGGATTACCTAGGATAAGATCATTCTCACTTAATACAATAGCATACAAATAATATGACATTCTCTCTTCCCAAAGGTTATCAAAAGACTTACTTAAGCAAATCAAGAAGATAACGTCCATGATTGACCTCTTAAAGGTTAGCTAAATAATCCTTAAGACTACCTAAGTTTGTATCATGTCTACAGAATCAACCTTTTTTCCTGACTAGAGTCATTGTTAAGACTTTCCTAGGTAAGATACGAAGGGACCATTCTTATGCCTCCTGCACACCTTAACTTGACAACCCTTAGCTACTCTATATAAGTACTTATTCGTCTAACATACTTTATTAAGTTAAGTCATTACATTCAATAGTACATTTAAGAGTTCATCACATAAGGACATTCAAGAAATAGGCTTGGAGAAGACCTAGGGACTCTCACTAGTATCTTCAAAGGCTATTGTGGGATGTCTAGACAGCGTCCTATACCACCACCTAAACTTCATAGAACTTTTGTAATGCTAGAAGGTATCCCATATGATGAGAATAAGCAGTAACTGATATAGACCATGTAGAAAATCATGGAATCCGGAGTTGTAACCTACTTCGATGGAGGGTTTTATACTTTTCAATGGTAGGAACTTTGAGATATCCCATGTAGGCACAATGTTAATGAAATGAAGGGCTTACTTTTGTACTCTAGTCTCTCATTCCAGCCAATCAACCTTAAGTCCATCATTTATTACACAAAGGATACGATTGTGGCTTTTGACATCAATGTTAATAACCTTACCACTAGGTTCAAAGTTCTACATAAATGACCCTCTTAGCATCATTCAAGGTCTCATGTCATTCATGCATTCAATACCAAGAGTCTTTAGCACCCTAAGTCAAGACATCTCATATTCACATATATTTCATGCATCAAGAAGAAGGATTTAGGTCTACCTTATCAAGACATACTTTCTCACAACACATGTAAGAAGTCATCACAAACTGCCTTCATCATACAATATCCATTGAAGAGTACAATATGTTAACCTTAAAACATCCAAACACGGATTCATCATATATCATCACATAAGAGGAATCATAACATTATCACTCACACAAGATCATACAAGCACTATAAGCACTCATCAAACCACAATTTCATACAATCCATAACTTCTTAGACATGATTACAGTACTTCACATCAACAACTTCACATTATACCTCCATATAAGCCCTAAACACGGTACTAATACAATTCATAAAGTAATGCCGACGAGGCCACATCTTTCGTAAAGGTAACACATAAACACCACCACCATAAGTGGATCATACCGATTATCATTATAATACAAAAGCTATACATAATATTAGGAGAGTTAGGGTAGCATACCACCCATCAAATCTCACGACTTCAATCCATAGCCAAATTAACCAACACAATACTCAAACCATACAATACTCATGTGATCAATTTGATATAGCCTAAAAACCATACAATCATTATCTATACATAAATCAAGAGCTCATAACAATCTACACATGAATCAATTACTAATTAGTCATAATCAATCTACCCATATTTTAGTCAAATTGAGGGATTTGAGAAAGTCAATGGTTAGTGGAAAATTTCATTGGTAAATATCAATTAAAAATCAATAGTATTACATATTAAGGTTTGAAAACGTTTCATGCCAGAACCCAGACTTAGAGTAGAAATTTGACTTTTTCATCTTTTTGAAATCTTTACAAATCACATTTTAAAGTGACTCTAAGGTGATATAAAGACTTAGATGAAGAACTCTCATACCTTATTATAACAACCCAATTATAATTTAAGAATAAATTCCATTGAAGATCCATCTTAAATCTCCATCTTCACCTTGAGATCTCATGAAGGTTTTTGGACAAACTTTGGGAGGGAATGGTTTTTCATCTAGGTACTACGTTTTAAATGAGATTTTCATGACTTATATAATCTTTAAATACCTATAAAAAAATAACCATCCTCCTATTTTTTAAGACTTAAGGTGAATTTTCCAAAATCCCCCAAGTCTTAACAGAAAGGTGGCAGGAAAATGCAGCACTATTGACGACTTAGCATCGACGGCACGTTGGTGAGAACACGCCATGTCGATGGGGTTTGTTGGTTGCATATTAATCTCCTAAACCTTCATGATACATGGATTCATTGACTCCACTCATCGATGGGTCGTCGTCTGATCGACTTTCCACCGTTTGGTGTAGTCGATTGCCACTACCTGGTAGTGTTGAGCTCCAAGATGGGGTCCTCTTTCTAGGGACCCTTGTGTGTACTAGGTGGAGTCGTACATGTATGTTAAACCTCTAAACACACACTTATAGTTCTTAGGAACATCTCCAAAAAATTTCAACCTCAAACAAGCCACACAACACGCTTCAACACATCCAAGCTCACAAGGACGTCCAATGGCTATCTTTCAAATGTCACCGGACTTTCTTAGACGTTTGACCTCCATACCTTACCAAACTTAAAATTCTTACCCTACAGTATTATCAACATATGAGTACCTTATAAACTCATTACACATATATAAGCACATGAAAACACATAAGGCACATAGGTGACTAGTCGTCGGACGTCTTGGTCATCCCTTGACATTTGATTTCAAACTTAACCCAAATCTTAAGAAACTTCCTCAAAAATCATTTTAAACTATATTAGGAATTCAAGACTTTATGACACACACATTTGGAACTAGTTTCACCTAAGTCATTATTGGAGGTGTTATACTTTACTTGGTCATTGTATTTGTAGACTTGATGGTGGGTTATGAGTAAGAGTCTTACATATATTGTAATGTTTTGAACTATTATGTATATTATTTTGTTGTTATAACATGATGTTGGACATATGTTTTCTATGTATTCAGTTATGCAATTACACGTGTGGACTCACTTATATTAGATGATGTTGGTCTTGTGTTGCATATAGTTTTGTCTTACGAAATATGTCGTTATTAACTTATGTGCGTTATTGGTTGTGCATAAGTCTTTTAAAAGTAACTAAGAATAGTTTTGAACAAATGTCCCATTTAGTATGATTTCTAATGTTTTTTGTGCTTATTCCCATACTTAGTACAAGTAACTACTAACCCATATTTCTCTGTTTTTATAATTATGTAGGTTCCGGCCGTTGATCTCCTAGAAAGGCCATTTGAAGATACTTGTATTCTCATTCTCCAAGTTTGGTAGGTCCTCACTTTTCGAGGACGATGCAAATATATTGCTATTGGATGTTGTTTACTCTTAAGGAAACTTTGATCATTCTCTTTCATTTGAAGACAAATTGTATATATATGTGGCCTTTATTCTCGTTTAGATGGTTTAATATGAGACATATCGTAGACTTCTTATAAATCTATATTTCTATATTATTTATGTGAAATAAAATTATAAGCCTATGTAGTGCTTGCTATGCTAGGAGTCTATTTAAACTCCCTACGTATATATTATGTTTATGCTAGTGGTCTATGTAAACCTCAATGTAGAAGTAATTAAAAAATTTAAATTTTTTATGGAATTTAACCTGCAAAGTGTAATGAGAAATGCTAAGAGGTCAGGCTTAGTCCTCTTTGATGACAACGACATCGGTTACCTCTAGGGGATGCTCCCCGGATGTGACACAAATCATCCTTGTTGAAAGCAAATAGGACGGAAGCACCCCATGGAGAGATACTTGGTCGGATGAAACCCTAATCCAAAAATCATTCAATTGCACTTTCAATTTCTTAATTTCTGTCGGGACCGTGCCATATTCAAGAATAGAGATAGGTTGCTTGTTTGGGAGAAGGTCAGTACTAAAGCCTCTCTTCCTTTTGGCAAAACCACCATGAAGATCATCAGGAAACAATTTAAGAAATTCATTTACATCAGTGACAAACTCAAGAGTAGGGTTTTAAAAATCAGTATCCATAACCCGAATAGGACAATATATGCAACCCTTAGAGAACGTTTTTCTAGCTTTAAGAAAAGAAACATATTGGCCCTTAGGCGAAGAATATAGTTTTTTCCACTCTATAATGGACTCATTTGTTAACTAAAATTTAACCACTCAAGTTCTACACTCAATAAAAGCTTAACAGGATGGATTCAATCCATACCAAGAACAACATCAATTTCTATTATATGAATCTGTACAAGATCAAGAAGAGTGACTCTATGGGATAAAGATACCAAACAATTTAAATAGACTCTCCTAGACTCGATTCTATAATTAGAGTATAAACAAAAGAAAATTCTAACAACACATTCAAAATACTATCAAATCTAATAGCCAAACCGGACTCCACAAATTATAAGGTAGCACCTATATAAAGCAAAGAATACGATTAAGATCAAACACTTTCAACATATCAGTAACAACATCGGGAGAACCTTTTTGATCATTTCAAGTTTGAAATTCATAGAATCAATTTTTCTCTAGATCACTTGAACCCGAACAACTACATGAATATTGCCTACCATCTTTTCCTTAGTCATTTATTGATGGAAAATACCTCAAGTAGTAACCACTTTTACTACAACCAAATAAATTATCTATGGAAATCAAACATTTTCTTGAATGACTGTTACTACACTTTTGGCATGTGGGTAACGAAGATCCATTTCCACAACCATTTACTTCATGAGTCTTAGGGTTTGAGATATGTTTTCTTAAATTAGGAACCATAACATTGGAGGAAACCTTAAAAGAAATCCTATCAAAACATAAAATGACCATATCCATCGGACGCTGAATGTGAAAAGTCACAATCACTAGTTGTTACCCTCTTTACCTCCCTAGACCTTGACTTAATTTTTTCCTCTTCAATTTATTCAGAATCACCAATTAGATGAGAAATTTCCAATTCAGTGATCATCACGGCAATATGACATTCTTTAACCACCATCTGGGACACCCTAAAAAAACATGCTCATCCTTTCCCTATGATCAAATACCATATTAGGAGCATATATAGAAAATTCCATTAACTTAAAGGCACACTTCTTCAGACTCATATTTTGTTGACGAAGGTTAATGAACTCAAGTACATTTTGCTCATCATCTCACGGAGAAAAAACCTATCAAATAAAGAAACCTTAAGCTTTTCCCAATCAAGAAGACCCACATCAATTATGCTCTATCCCTTCCACAAGATAAAAAAATTTGAGCAACACTCTTAAGTTGATGAAAAGTAAATTCGGTTCTTTCCACCGTCATAACTCCCATAATAATCAACACATTTTATACCTTATCAATGAACTCTTGATAAGGATAACGAGTAAGACATTTAGAATTAACTCAACCAAAATAATTTACAATTATGAAAAAAGTAAAATTTCCTCAGCATCTTATAGCCACTTATTTCATAAATGTGACACATTTAAATTTATGAAAAGTATTGTAGAACCTCGAATCTCAAAATGGAGAAAATGCTAGTTTTCAGAAAAAAGAATGGTGCTAGTACCAGCAGAACCAAACAGAAACCATTTCTAGAACCGCATACCATAGTGGGGTTCTTTCGTTAAGGCCCAAATGTTGATGGTCTCTGATCCCACCCACACATGACCAATGTGCTTCGTGGTTGGACCTACGAACAGTAGGTATGATCGTAGGTGAGGGTGAGCAGTCAATTGGAGGGATATAGTTGTTTGGTCAACTTCAAACTGTCATATATTTTAGTACAAAATTAATTAGGTGGAAATTAAGGATAATTGAATCCTCTTTGCAACGCCACTAATTTTTCTTAAATCTAATCTCATAGGAAAAGATTATGCTCGTTTTACTGAAGCCATGTCAGGCAAAAAAACCAGACCATAGTCGACAATGGGTAGTCCAAGCGATGACCCATAGATCCCTCTGTGGATAACAAATATTAGCTTTCAAGTTAGGGTTATTTGGGACTTCTTCTTATGCAATAAGGCCTTAAATTACATCATTTAATACCTAAATTAGATTGTTTTATTCCATATAAGTCTAATAACTTAGTTAGACTTACCCATAACCCCATTCTCTAAAAATAATCCAAGCTTGGCACAAAAGAAGAGGTAAAAGTCAACCTTACCTCCCTAGAACAAGCAACCATGTTCTTCAAGGTTCAGCCCCGAAATCTAAATGATTTCTCCGTAGATTTATCACTAGGTATGTGGATTTTATCTAGTGTGTTCCTTTCATTCACTAGGTCCCTAGAATTTAGTCGGTTTTCTTGATTCATCATATCTTATTAAGACGTTGGTTTTATAACGTATTTGGAATTTATTGTGATTTCAGCTGTTATATAATCCATAGTCTAAATATAAGGTTTTTTGGGAAACGCCTTGTATGAAAATTCCAACCCTAATTTGTATAAATTCTCTTAGTTCATGAATTATACTTGCATGTTCAGTTAAATAGATATTCTTGCTTGAGATATTGAATGCGAAATTATCAGTATATTAACATTGCATTCTCATATTGCATGTCAGTATTTTTAGTTGTTCAGTATTTCATTTACATTTGTTTCATACATATTCATTTATAAGTATACTTAGCACCAAGTTAGATTAGGGTTCAATGTGCTCCTCATAGTCTCATGACTACGTGCCCCCATAGGATTATAAGTCCCCTCTGTTAGGCATCATATTTAGGGATCACATCAGTTATGCCTTTTTACTCGTAACAAGGTATAGAATGTCTTTTTAATGTGTTGTGTATACATTGAATTCCATATTTATCTTATGTGATTTATGTGGATTAATAGTACCTTCTATAGTAAAACTCATAGTGCATTTGACTAGGTTTTTAGATTTTATATCAATATTCAGTTCCACATGTTATTTAAATGATTATTACTTGGTAATTTCATTCAATTTAACTTTTCACTTATGTTCAAGTATCTATGTCTATGCAGTAGAAAGCGCTTGAATATGAATTTGTAGTTATGTATTTTGGAATAAAAAAAATGCTCTTACAATTTATTGGAATTAATGAATAGAGGGTTCAAATAGTATATGGACTTGTTTGTCATCATATTTATCAATGATATCTTCATTTGTTCTTACAATAAGGAGTATCATGTGACTCATCGAATAGTTGTTCTGCAAACTCTCAAAGATCACCGGTTATTCGCTAAGTTCTACAAATATGGATTCTCGTTATATATTGGGTCCCTTTCCTTTTTCATGTGGTATCTAGAAAAAGGATACAAGTGGATTCTTAGAATATTGAGGCATTACAACATTTGCCCTGACCTACCTCTCGAACATGTATAAGGAGTTTCATAGGTTTGGCCAGTTATAATAGGAAATTTGTTGAAGGATTTTCATCCATAGCTTCCCCATTAACATGTTTACTCAGAAGAAGTTCAAATTTTAGTTTCAAGATAATGTGGGAAATGATTTTCTAAACTAATGACTTGGTTGACTACAAGCCCTTTATTGACTCTACCAAACATTCAAGGTACGCCTAGGTTGTGTGTTAATGCAATAAGATAAGGTTATAACTTACAGTTCTATACAACTTAAGGTGCATGAAATGAATTACCTGACTCATGACCTGTATCATAAAGCCATAGTATTTTCCCTAAAGATTTGGGGTCATTACTTGTATGGTGTTCATGTTGATATATTCCCAAACCATAAGAGCCTCAAATATGTGCTCACCCAGAAAGATTTGTATCTTCGTCAGAGGAGATAGCTTCAATTTCTCAAGGAGTTTGATTTGAATATGTTTTATCATCTTTGTAAGGCAAATGTACTGTCTAGTGGCTGATACTCTCAGTAGGATGTCTATGGGATGTGTAGCACATGTTGAGGAAGAAAGAAAAGAGTGACCAAAAATGTTCACCAGCTTTCTCGCTCAGGAGTTTTACTTACGGAAACATCAAATAGTATGGTGAAAGTTAAGAATGGATAAAAATCATTTTTGCTAGTTGAGGTTAAGGAAAAACATAGTTATCAAATATTACTTTAGATTAAAGGTGTAGTTCATCAACAGAAAGTCCTAAAGGGGAGATGGTGTGATTTGTTACCGGGGTCATTTATGTGTTCCCAATGTGATATTGTTTAGGTAGAAGATCTTTACTAAAGCTAACAACTCCAAGTATTCCATTAATCCAGGTTCCACTAAAATGTACCCTGATCTCCTCGAAGTGTTTTGGTAGAAGGAAATGAAGAGAGACGTAGTGAATTTTTTGGCTAAGTATCCTAATTGTCAATAGGTAAAGGTAGATCATGACAAACCATGAGATATGAATCAAGATATGAAGATTCTTACATAGAAGTGGGAAGTGATAAACACGGACTTCATTACGAACCATTTGAGTTATAGTATAAAAAGTCACTAAGTTCGCCCACTTCTTGGTTGTGAGGACTATAGATTCAATTGAGGACTAAACCAAACTCTATATTAATGAGTTAGTTTTCTTGGATGGGGTTCCCTTGTCTATCATATCAGATAGAGTTCCTTAGTTTACCTATGATTACTCAAAGATATTTCAGAAAGGTATTGGTATAAAGTAAATCTCATTACACATTTCATCCCCGGAAAGATGGTTAGGTAAAACGTACAATTCATATCGTAGAGGACATGTTGAGATCTTATGTGATCTATTTGGCAGTTGGGATGATCACCTACATCACACACAATTTGCTTATAATAACAACTTCCATTTTGAATTCAGGTAGCCCCGAATGAGGCACTATGTGGGCGGATATGTGGTTTCCCAATTTTTTGGTTTAAAGTAGGTGAAGAAACCATGATTGGGTCATATTCAGTTCATGAGGCTATGGAGAAAGTTCATAGAGCTATGAGAAGTTATATGTAGAGGTGAAGAGATGGGACTTAGAGTTCGAAATGGATGATTAAGTTTTCCTTAAGGCGTCACTTATAAAGCGTTGATGAAATTTGGAAAGAAAGGGATTCTCACTCCACGATATGCCGGTCCTAACTGAATCTTGAAAAGGGCTGGTAATGTTTCTTATGATTTAGAGTTGCCAACAGAACTATCAGGGGTTCATCTAGTATTTAACATTTCCTTGTTGAGGAAGTCTATGTGATCTTTCATCAATAGTACCATTACATAAATTGGTTGTGAAGGTTAATCTCACTTATGAAGAAGTTCCAGTTGAAAGTCTTGACATTTATGTTCATACATTAAGATATAAGGAAGTCACTTTACTAAAAATTTGATGGAGGAGCCTGTCCATAGAGGGAGCTACTTCAGAAGAAATTTTGCCATGATAGGCAAGTATCTTTACCTCATTCCTTAAGATTTTGTTTTAACTTGAGGTACTAGTTTCTCTACAGCCTCTGAATTTACTCTTGTGTAATTCATTCTCAACATCATGTTCCCTCAGTTATTATTACATTTAAGCATATTCGGATGCTCTTAGATCTCAATTCAATTAGATATCAATTTCTAGTAATTAGTGGGGGGAATTACAACCTCTCCCATCCATACTCAGCTTGTTTAAAATTCATTCAAAGAAAAGAGTTCCTAAGGGTGAGAGAATTTAACACCTCAATTCTCAAAATGGAGAAAATCCTACTTATCAGAAAAAATTTGGTTCTAGAACCATTGAAACAACCAACAGACAGTAGGTAAAACCATGGACTGTATGCGGGGTTCCCTCACTAAGTCCCAAATGATGATGGTGTCTGATTCCACCCATGGTTAATCAATACGGTCCATGGTTGGAATTATAGATCGTAGGTGAGCGTTAGTAGCAAATTGGAGGGACATGGTTGTTATGTCAACTTCAGAAAGTCATGTCTTTAAGAACAAATAAATTAGATGGCCAATAATCTTTACAATTAAAGTAATTGAGCCGTCTTTCTAACACCACAAGTTTGCTAAAGTTCCATCTCGCATTAAAAAGTTAAGATTGTTTTAGTAACGCCCTGTCAGGCAAACCACAAACCACAACCACAGTTGACGATTGGTAGTCCAAACGACGGTGCGTTGGACCCTTTGTGGATGGCCTTTATAATATTTTAAGTAAGGATCATCAATTTATTTTTGCCTATGTGTTATTCCCTTAAACTATGTCGTTTAATGCCTAAACTGGGTTGGTTTACTCAGTCTAATCCTAATAACTTAGTTAGACTTACCCAAAACTCTAATTTTCCAAATATCACCCATACATAGAGCAAAAAAAAAAGAGGAAAAAGTCGACCAAACCTTCATTGAAAAGCATAAGTGTTCTTGAAAGTTCATCCCTAAAATACAAAAATTTTCTATAGATTATGTCACCAGGTATGTGGGATTTCACTACTGATCTCCTTTCATCCACTAGGTCCCTATAATTAACATAGTTTTCTTGAGTCTCCATATCATTTTTAAACCTAGGGTTTGTAAAGTCATAGAAACTCATGGTGATTGCAGCTGTTCTATAATCCATAGTCTGAATATCATGTTTTTATGAAAGTGTTCTTGAATTATTTGTATGAAACATAGAACCCTTTTTCGTAAAAGTTCTCTTACTTCATGAATTATACTTGTTAGCCTAGTTAAAAAGATAATCCATGCTCCAAAAGTTGAAAGTCACATTATCAGTATATAAATGTCGCATTCTAGATTGCATGTCAGTATTTTGAAATATTCAGTACTCCAATTAAATTTGTCTCATGCATGTTCAGTTGGGAGTAGATTTAGCTACGAGTTAGACTAAGGTTTATCGTAACCTCATAGTCCCAAATTTACGTGCCCCCATTAAATAAAATGTTCCCTCTGTTTGACATTAGATTTAGTGATCATGTCAGACATTCCATTATACCCCTATAAAGGTATATTGGGTCCTCTGGATGGGGCATATAAATCGGACTCCATATCCAACTCACGTAGTTTATGTTGGTTAATAGTAGATCCAGTAAGACTCTTAGTGCATTTGACTAGGTTTTCAACACTTATATTAGTATAAATTGAATGTTTTATTTTCATGATTAGTACTTTTGTTATTTCATTCAATTTATATTTTAAGTTATATTTTTGTATCACCATATTCTCTACATCATTGCTCAGTTATGTTTTGTTCAGCTTATATATGTTTGTTACAATTAGGATCCATATCCTGCATGCTCATTATAAACCATGTACTGACAAGAACTCTACTCTACATCCTTTCATTATGTAGTTTCAGGTACTCAACATCTAGATCACACTAAGATCGATTCTCAATTTGCAATCAGCAACTTTAATGGTGAGTCCTCATATACGAAGGACAACAAGCATGATTTCAATCTTTACTTTCAACTTTGAGTTTAAATTATGTTTGAGTTAGCTGGGGGGAGCGTCCAAACAATTCAAATCAGTGTTAGGATTTTCAGACATAGTAGTAGAATCACCTTGAGTAATTTAGTTTATCATTCATATATCACTAAACTCTTAGTATGTTTCATATATTCAGACTAGGTTGATTTTCCCCATTTTTGGTTATCAATTGTTATAGCTTCCTCATAGTACATGTGTTAATTAGTTATTTTTAGAATTCTCGATATATATGTCGGGCAGATGGTTAGCTTCAGGTCACTCATGGTCCTTCGTATCGTGTTACTTCAAGTGTATCCTCTAGGTGTGAAAAAGACTCCACTCAATGGGTCTTATGAGACATCTAAGGACCTTTTTGAATCATATACTCTGAATACCAAATTCTTCACCACCCCAAGGTACACTTTAGGTGTAACATGGTGTATAAGACCCTAAAAACGCATACATGATATATCAAAAATTCGATAAAGCAGAAGTGTAACACAAGTCTCAAAGACATATAATATATCATAAGGAAATAAATTAGGATGTAATCCATACATCACTTATTAAGTTTGAATCAACAAGTCATGGAAGATATATATTGTTTCGTTCCTTTTATCATGAATACTCACTATTCAACTTAAGTAATTAGGGATGTCTAGACATGAATGTTTGGAGTAGGAACTCAAACACTACATTCATGAGATAATGTAGGAACAAGTATACATTAGTGCATGAAATGTACTGAGTGTAGGGCAATATCTACAAACATGAACATTATAGTATAAATGGTTTAAAACATCTAAATATGATCATTAATTGTAAATTTTAACATAAAGAAATAAAACATAGAAATTATAGGATATAGCCAATAAAATAGGAATAAAGGACATAAGAAATACTTTGAAGAAAACATAGTCATTTTGTGGGATTTTAGACCATGAGAGCTATATCATGGAATCATGTATATCCCTCATACCAAAAGAAAAGAAAATTTCTTTCCATGGTAGACTCCGTACATATCATGTTTTGCTAAAACGGATCCACTATTTAGGTTATTTAAAATAATCCTACGGGAGCACAATGTTTGGGACTAGAGGTTCCTACTAGAGACTACCCTACTTGAATCTCCACCTCAAAGCCTTCTTGGTGCTAAGTTTATATTATAATGGAATAGATAAGAATCCAACTATTAAATTAAGATAGGAAAACAACAATCCACTTAACTCAAAACAAAAACATAGAATATCTCCTTAAACATAATTCAACATAGATGAAAAAATCTTTAATTTTGTCAAAGTGAAGCTATATGTGAGAAATATGTTTCACAATCATGTTTTTAATAGAATGTGACAAAACCTCTCACAATAACATTGATACTTTAATTTCAAAACATTCTTAAATTAATTTATAATAACTTTATAAATGCATGTTTATCTTCATAAATTTCGTAATTCATTCGTTTATGCCTTGATGATAGCTTTATAGTTGAAAAATTATAATTTATGCCCAGTTAAACATAATTCAATTGTGTATCATATATTAACATTGAATTACACATTAGAAAATTTAACTAATAATCAATCACAATTTAATAAAATCCATTCGATAGAATTTAATCCCTAACATAAATCTATGAAATTAAAAGGAGAATTTGAAAATCTTCAAGGACCAATGGAGGAAGAACTCCGTGGGGGATTACTCACATGCCTTAATGCCAAAACACCAAGAATAATGGAGGATCGATAAGGTTGATGGAATCCTAGCTCTTCTTTTTTCTCATTGTTACGAGAATTTGTGAAAATGAATGTTGATGAGCATTAGAGAATTTAGGGTGTTGAGTTGAAAGTGTGTGATTTGGGACTTAAAAACATTTCTATTGGGATTAGGTTAGAGGAAAAAATGATTTATCTTTAGTTAAAACCAACTAGAGAAAAATCCTTTAAAAAATTGTCAGACTTCGGCATACTGTTCAGACCTACGAACTATAGGACTTTCTACAATCAATGTAGGTAAACGGTATACCAATTATTGGGACCATAATTTCACTTTCACTTTTAACGAAACATTTCTATGTCTCATAGGTCTTTCTAAGATCCATAGAAACAACTCGTAGATCCTTTCTTTGAACCTTAAAATTTAATAAAGTCTGGGACTCACATATGAAACCTATCTACAACTCGTACGAGTAATGAAGGACCGTGGAACCCTAAAAAGGGTACTATGACTTGATTTATAAAATTTATTTCCCCCTTCGTAATATTTTCATCTATGGCCCCTAGAATCTTGTACATTCCTTTGATGGGAACCGTAAACATAAATTTCAACCCAAAAAATTATATTCCGTCTTTTCAAAATATTTTGTGTTACATGATTATACAATGTCTTTCTTGTATGCTAAATTTCATATGAACGACTTAGGTCAGCTAAGATACTTTTTAGGATAAGAATTTAATAGAAGCAAGAAGGAATTTTTTCTATCTCTATTTGAAATCCAAAAGTTGGCAGCAAAACCTTGCAGTACTCCAATGGTTCCAAACGTGCATCTTATGAAAGATGGTGGTGTTCCATTTAATGATCCTGAGATATATAAATGTTTTTTTGGAAAATTAAAATACCGTAATGTAACTCATCTGGATATTTCTTTTAGGGTAAGTTTTTTTAATCAGTTCATGTCTGCGCCTACAATTTGTAACATTTCGGAAAATTACCTATCTAGTTAAGAGACCAATAGGTTTTTTAAGAATGTGTATTAGGGATACGTAGGCCTTCCAATGACCAATGTTGGTAAATGATGGACGTAGTATAGAAAATTGCCTAAGGGGTATTAGCCAATTTCTATATAATGCCCAAATAACTACTATTGGCTTAAAGGGTGTTAGCCAATTTTCTAAATGATAATGAGCTTGTTTAAGAGATGTACCTTTAATAAAGACCCGAATCTAAAAATCTTATTTTTTCATTTCTCACATACAAGGTATGAGGCATCCAAGTGTCAAGCCTAGATACCAAAGCACATGATCAATTAAAATGATCATTTAGATTAACCAGTGCTCAAGGACATAGTGAGGGTCCTTGGGACAATAAGTAAACATTCCCAAATGAACCATAAATAATATTTAGTTAGGAAATTACAATCAAACCATGTGCAAGCACATGTGCAAGACATGTGAAGAAGTTGCAAAAGGAGGGGACTACCCTAACCGAATTCGGTTAGGGTAGTTATGGGGAAAACGTGCACAGGGGACTACTCCATGTGGAGCCTAACCTTCCTAAAAATTCTATACTCTAACTTACTGACCTAAATAACTAAATAATCTAGGACTAAACAAATTGGACCCATTAGTGCACCCGACAACCTAGGACCAAAACCGGGTTGACACTAACATAGTACTAGTTAAAGAAACAACCTAGTACCTATTCTAGGATGGTCCAAAAGGTTAGTGATGGTCCTAACAACTTAGGGGTACTTTAATAATTCCCCTAGGTTACGTTATTGATTAATTTATAAAATTAACTAATTAATTAAAAAATTCTAAAACCAAAAATAAAAAGGAAATTTTCAGATTTCGATGAAGACAAGAAAGGGACAACCTAATACCCTACCTAGGATGGTCCAATGAGTTAATTAAGATCCTAAAAACTTAAGGGTACTTTAGTTATTACCCTAGGATACTTAATTAATAAAATTAGATACTTCATTGTTTAATTTAAAGGTGCAAAACAGAAATCACAAAGCAATATAAAGATTTCAGTTAAAACAAGAAAAAGACAACCTATTACCTAACCTAGGATGGTTCAAAGGATTAGTTATGGTTATAACGACTTAAGGGAACTTTAGTAATTATTTTTGGTAACTTAATTAATTAAATTATACATTTAATTAATTAAATAAAAGGGGTCAAACCCAAATTCTTACACTAACCTAGTACAACTCAAAAAAATATCCTAGTACATAACCTAGGATTGTCCAAAAGGGTTAAATTTTGTTCCAATGATTTATGGGTACTTTGATAGTTACCCTAGATACCTTAATTAATTAAATTATTCATTTAATTAATTAATTTTAAGGGGCGAAACAAAATTCTTAAGAAAAAATTCAGATTTGACCAAGTATTGTGTTTTCCTAGTTACAGTTAATCTAGGAGGGGCTTTTTAGTAATTTATTTATTTATTTATTTATTTAATTAACTTATTAAACTCTAAGTTGAATGAGTCAATATAATTTCTTAAACCTAAAAATAACATTCAAACTCATGTACAAAAGGGACGCAAAAATATTAAGCAACGAACGCAAGAAAAAGGCAAAATGTTTATCGATTTCTCTAGGACGATTTCAAGGTTTCTTCAAGTTTTCATTCAAGGTGGTATTCCTATGTTAAGTTCTAAATATGGTATGGGTTTATCTCCTGGACTTCTTTCTCCAAGAGAAATTTCATTCGAATGATTCAAAGATCTTGAAAACTAGGGTTGTTCCCGTGTTCTCGTCGAACTCCTTTGTCCCTTGTATCCTTTTTTGATTCCATGTTTAATAGGTTAGAGATAATGTTGTTACTATGTGTTTCTGGATGATCTTATGTGTAATGATATTTAATTATGAATGTTTATTAAACTATGAATTTGTGATCATATATAGTTAAGTGCTTAAAACGTGAATCATGAATCGATGATGTATTAGTTGCACACGTAATTGTTTTAAGTGTTTGTAAAAATGTTTAATTGCTGTGATTGTGACGTTATGAAGGTGTTAAATTCA
Organism: Solanum lycopersicum; assembly: GCF_036512215.1. NCBI lineage: Eukaryota > Viridiplantae > Streptophyta > Magnoliopsida > Solanales > Solanaceae > Solanum > Solanum lycopersicum. The sequence continues at coordinate 45,263,806 of NC_090808.1, read as the reverse complement.
TAAAATATTAATATTATGCTGTCCAATATGTCTTAAAAATGTTACCCTATAGTCATGAACCAAGATTGGTTAAGAGAATGATACTATGTTAAGATGTTTCTGAAACTGTTATGCATGAAGATGATTATGGTTTGTCGTGCATACCCTTTGTAAATGTGACTTGTTGATGATGTTGTGTTAATTAAATGATCATATTATGTTGTTTAATATGTTTGATAACCTTATGCCGAAAGTTATTTTATAAGGTTGGCTTAAAGATCTCTATGAAATTATAATTTGAGTGATTGTTTGTCTTATGCCAATAAAATGGCTAACAATATATTGTCAAAAAGGAATGCATGCAAATGGTTGTAATATTATGTTAAATTATTAAAAGATTGGATAATGAACAATATACATATCCAACCAAGCCTGAAAGAATGTAAAATTAACCTATACCAGCATAAATGGTTATGTAATCTATACCAAAATGTTTATGCCAATACAAATCATATGCCAATCTTGTATAGTAATAGTATCAACTATATTATAATCACTTCTTAAGTAATTCATGGAATCCATAACCAAGGTCATTCCATCCATTGGGACAACTCCAACATGCTCTAAAAGAATGAACTATGAGCATATGTAACTTAATGAAAGAAGTGCTTATCGTCCGTAAATGATTAAATGAAGCTACCACACTAAAGTAAAGAAGTAACCTGAGTTATAACATATTTAAAGGGGTATAAATTAAGTAAGTGACAAGAATGTGGTGTTTAAGGAAGTGAGGCAACTCTTACTATATGTTAAAAGAATACTCACGAATGAAGGTGTTAGAATGTGTGAGACTAGTCACATTAACACCTAAGGGTGATATGTAAGGAGAATTAACATTTAATCAATGTAAAGAAAGGATCACAATTCATTAAAATATTAAGTAAATCTCAATGTAGTAGCAATCCTCCATAAAATTTTAATCAACACTAGAAGATAAAGAAGAAATGAACATTCACATAACAAGGTGAGTAATTATGTTAATCTATGATGATAATGACAATGGTGACAACATGATAAGAGACTAATGTTAAATATAAGATCAATATCAAATGAGCCTTCGTGAATGTTACCAAAACGTACTCACAAAAAAGTATGAGTTAGATATTCACAAAAGAGAAACATTTAAGTACGACAAAGTAAGTCACCGTCTTTGTTTAAATAATGTATAAGTGTCATTCGGGGATGAATGTTCCTAAGGGGGAGATAATGTAACATTCCGGAAAATTACATGTCTAGTGAACAACCCAATTGGTTTTTAAGAATGCGTATTGGGGATACGTAGTCCTTCCAATGCCCAATATTGAGAAATATGGGCATAATATAGAAAATTGACTAAGGGTTGTTAGCCAATTTCTATATAATGCCAAAAATAAGCACAATATTGGGCGTATTAGAAAATATTGGCTTAAAGGGTGTTAGACAATTTTTCTAAATTTTAATGAGCTTGTTTAAGAGATGTACCTGCAATAAAGACTGTAAGCTAAAAATCTTAATTTTTCATTTCTCACATAAAAGGTTTGAGTCATCCAAGTGTCAAGCCTAGATACCATAGCACGTGATCAATTAAATATATCATGTAGATTAAGAAGTGCTCAAGGACATATTGAGGGTACTTGGGACAATAAGTAAACATTCCCAAATGAATCATAAATAATAGTTAGTTAAGAAAGGGCAACCAACACATGCGCAAGAACATGTTCAAGACATGTGAATAAGCTGCCAAAGGAGAAACCACCCTAACCGAATTCGGTTAGGGCAGTTATGGGGGAAAACGTGCACAAGGGACAACTCCATGTGGAGTCTAACCTACATATCTATTCTCTACTCTAACCTACAGTCCTAAATAAATAAATAACCTAGGTTATAACCGAATCGGACCCATTAGTCCACCCGACAACCTAGGATCAAAACTGGGTTGATACTAACCTAGTACTAGTCAAAGAGACAACCTAGTACCTAACCTAAGATGGTCCAAAAGGTTAGTTATGGTCCTAAAAACATAGGGGTACTTTATTAATTACCATAGGTTACCTAGTTAATTAATTTAGAAAATTAATTAATTAATTAAAAAAGTCTAAAACTGAAAATAAATAGGAAATTTTTAGATTTCGGTTAAGACAAGAAGGGACAACCTAGTGCCTAATCTAGGATTGTACAAAGAGTTAGTTAAGATCCAACAACTTAAGGGTAATTTATTAATTACCCTAGGATACTTAATTATTTAACATAGAAACTTAATTATCTATTTTTAAAGGGGCAAAACAGAAATCACAAAGCAATATCAAGATTTCGGTTAAAACAAGAAAAAGACAACCTATTACCTAACAAATGATGGTTAAAAGGATTATTTATGGTTATAAAAACTTAAAGGTACTTTATTTATTACCCTATGTAACTTAATAAATTAAATTATCCATTTAATTAATTAAATAAAAGGGGTCAAATCAAAATTCTTAAACTAACCTAGTACAACTGAAGAAACATCCTAGTACTTAACCTAGGATTGTCCAAAAGGGTTAATTTTTGTTCCAATGATTTAGGGTCACTTTAATATTTAACCTAGGTACCTTAATTAATTAAAATAGCCGTTTAATTAATTTATTAAAGGGACAAAACGAAATGTTTAAGAAAAATTTCAGATTTGACAAAGTATTGTGTTTTTCTAGTTCTAGTCATTCTAGGAGGGGCTATTCAGTAATTAGTTAATTTATTTATTTAACTAAATTATTAAACACTAAGTTTAATTATTCAATATAAGTTCTTAAACCTAAAAATTATGTTCAAACTCAAAGACAAAAAGGACGCGAAAATAGTAAGCAACAAACGCATGAAAAAGGCAAAAATTTATCGATTTGTCTAGGGAGATTTTAAGGTTTCTTCATGGTTTCATTCAAGGTGGTATTCGAATATTATGTTCTAAATAAGGTATAGGTTTCTCTCCTTGACTTATTTCTCAAAGGAAACTTTCTTTCGAATGATTCAAAGATCTTGAAAACTAGGGTTGTTCCCGTGGTCTCGTCGAACTCAGTTGTCCCTTGTATCCTTTTTTGATTCCATGTTTTATAGGTTAGAGATCATGTGTTTAGTATGTGTTGCTGAATGATCTTATGTTTAATGTTCTTGAATTATGAATGTTTATTAAACTTTGAATTTGTGATCATATAAAGTTAAGTGCATAAAACGTGAATCATGAATCGACGATGTGTTAGTTGCACCCGTAATTGTTTTAAGTGTTTGTACGAATGTTTCATTTCTGTGATTGTGACGTTATGAAGGTGTTAAATTCATAAAATATTAATATTATGCTGTCCAATATGTCATAAAAATGTTACCCTATAGTCATGAACCAAGATTGGTTAAGAGAATGATATTATGTTAAGATGTGTCTAAAACTGTTATGTATGAAGATAATTATGGTTTGTTGTGCATACCTACTGTAAATGTGACTTGTTGATGATGTTGTTTTAATTAAATGATCATATTATGTTGTTCAATATGTTTGATAACGCTATGCCGAAAGTTATTTTATAAGGTAAGATAAAAGATCTCCACGAAATTATAATTTGAGTGATTGTTTGGCTTATGCCAATATAATGGCTAACAATACATTGTCCAAAAAGAATGCATGCAAATGGTTGTAATATTATGTTAAATAATTAAAAGATTGGCTAATGAACAATATACATATTTAACCAAGCCTGAAAGAATGTAAAATTAACCTATGCTAGCAAAAATGGTTATGTAATCTATACCCAAATGTTTATGCCAATACTAATCATATGCCAACTTTCCATAGTAAGAGTATCATATATATTATAATCACTTCTAAAGTAATTCATGGAATCCATAACCAAGGGCATTCCAGCCATTGGGACAACTCCCAACATGCTCTAAAAAATGAACTATGAACATATGTAACTTAATGAAAGAAGTTCTTATCGTCCGTGAATGATGAAATGAAGCTACTAATAATGATGTAACCTGAGGTATAACATAATTAAAGGGGTCTAAATTAAGTAAGTGACAAGAATGGGGTGTTAAAGGAAGTGAGACAACTCTTACTTACACCTAAACTACTATGTTAAAAGAATACCAATGAATGAAGGTGTTAGAATGTGTGAGACTATTCAAATTAACACCTAAGAATGATATGTAAGGAGAATTCACATTTCATCAATGTAAAGTTAGGATGAAAAGTCATCAAGAGAGTAAGTAAATATCAATCTAGAAGCAAGCCTCCATAATATATGAGTCAACACTAGAAGATAAAGAAGAAATGAACATTCACGTAAGGAGGAGAGTAATTATGTTAATGTATGATTCCAATGAAAATGGTGACAACATGATAAGAGACTAATGTTAAAAATGAGAGCAATATCAAATGAGCCTTCGTGAATGTTACCAAAACGTACACACATATTAGAATATAAAGTTAATGAAGAGACTAGTTTCTAAGAACACTCTAATGAAAGTATCGAAGTTAATGCACACTTAATAATAATGATGAGATGAGAAACCATCTAATGATCTATGATGTCCTCATAATAGAAGCCAGATTCAATGATGTATGAGTTGAATGTAATGGAACCTTATACTGAACACCGATAGGCTAGCTATCAGCGGTGATACCTTCCTTCGGAAAGGGCGGAGGTTCACGTAATTCTCATAAGATGAGACTGTCCAAAATGCCAGGTATGGGTCTCCTTATATCTCCTAGTCTTTGAACCTATACTGCCAATATAGGGATCTATCAGGGTTCGAATCCCGATATACACTAGAATGTTCAGGTCACTTTGGTCGGTGATTCCAACACTTTTAGGTGTGGGGCAGACACTAGATTTCATGATGCTCACATGATCTATCTCTGTCAAGGTTAAAGTTCCCATAGAAAGAATGAGGCCAGGCCTAAAGTATGAAAGATAATAAAATGAATGATACCAAAGGTGTTACTGCAAGATAATTAGGAGGTGAAATCAGATTCAATTAATGATATTAGGTCATTCTTGTTCATTGCACTCCATGATCCCGATGAGAGTCTTAAACTTCATCTTAGGTATAGTTGTTGTTTACATCAACCTACGAATGAATGAAATGAATAATGCGAAGTAAGAATGAACGAATGAAGTAGACTTAGCTTTCCAATAGAAGGTCTCCTCGTTGAGGTCCCATATGTTGGGCCCTCACTTGAGATGTCTTATGCTACATCAAAGATTCCAAAGTCTTGTGTATATGAAATGTATTATATGTGAAACTTGAAAGTAATGAAATCAATTACATGATCAATAGAGAATTGATTATGAAAGGTAATGAAGATATAGTGTAAAGAATGACTCACTATAAGGTAGGGAAATCATTCCTTAGTCCTAGGATTACTTACATCGATTCATTGTGGGTATGAGACTACAATGAATCATTGAACTTGTAAGTAAAACATAGGACCAAAAGAATTATTTAACTGCACAACAAGAAGAAGAAAAAGATTGAAAAATAATATAAGTGTACAAAGAAGAGCTCTCGTCCTAAGAGGATTGAAATCTTAAATCTTCGCCTGAGTTGTTCTAAAATTATGTGGATGATACTAATGTTTTTTAATCATATAGAAAATGATTTGTGTGCTTTGAATGCATTAAAATACATCATATTCATATTACAATTTACATCTAATGATTTAGGAAAGTCTTGTCACTAGGCATTTTAAAAGTAACATGTTGTATAGGGTGAACTTTCTTTGATCATGCATAGACTTTTGTGTATGTGTGAATACACCCATACTTAGTAAAAGTGGTGTACTAACCCCTACTATTTACTATTTTATCGATGCAGGTTAAGGGATAGATTGACTAATCTTGAAACGGTTTGGACATCTGCGTTTCTCCAAACAATTTGGTAGGTCCTCTTGATTTTGAGAATGCTACTGTTTTAGTCTAGCCTTAGTTTTAGAAAAATCTAGTTTATGTTGTCCCTAGCATTTATTTCATACTTTCATTTCGAAGCTTTTGTAATAAGGTCTTGTATGGCAAATGTATTAATGATATATTCTTATTCTATTTCAACTTGATTCTTATGATAGCCTGTTGTTATATTTATGTTGAGCTTAATAAATGATTAATTAATGAAATAACTGTATGACGTCTATGTATACTTCATACGTTTAAAAGTTTTAAATTTTTCGCTAAAAATAACCATATGAAAGTGCTTAATGTAAGATGAGGCTTGCCTGCGACCTCTGAGAGGTCAACGACGCCGGTTGCGATCCGGATTCCAGAATTCAGGTCGTGACACAATTAATCATTGGTAAGCATTGATGCAAAATTATATGTTACTTTGAAAGGTTCCCTTGGAATTGGAATATTGTGTAGTAATCACAATCCTATATGTGTTGGGTTTTCTGCAGATGCACATTGTACTTTATCCAAAATTGATAGACAATTGACCTGCAATGTCCAATTTATCATTATTTTGACTTTAATTGTGAAATGACCACTATTCCCTTTGTTGTAGCATTTTTGTTTTTTGTTTAGGGTATGGTTGGTGTAGTTTCCAATGCGGCTTAGTTAGCTTTTAATATTTTGACCCTTCTTAAGTTGAGAATTCTTGATAGGGTTGAATTTGGTCAACATTTTGAGTTCTTAGCATTGGATTGCAATTTTGTTAGTATCAAACATAAAGTTTGACAAAGTCAAGTGGTTGTTATGGTTTTTGAGTCCTTAGGTTGAGAGTTGGGTTTTCGGATGAGAAGTTGAGTTAAAGGCCTAAAGAGAGGTACTTGAGGGTATTTTTTTTCAATACACCTATTATTATGATAGTCCAAGTTGCAACGACACATCTTTTTTTTAGAATCCAATGATTCAATTGATTTTGAAAATCTAATATAGTAGGGTAGCTTATTTGTTTCATTTTATCGAGCCTCGAATGAATACTAAGGGTCCCTTTGGAGACATTAATAAATTAAGGAGCTAGTTTTGTTTCTCAACAGAGTCAACTCATGCTCAAATATTCAATTAATGGCTAAAATCAGCCCCATTTCTTCCATTTCACTTTCTTCTCAATTTGGAAGCTTGTGAGAGAGATTTTGGAAGCATTTTCTTGAGAAGAACTTGTGTGTGTGTGTGCCATCATGACCTCGAATTTTGGGTCATGATATGACTACATACTATTGTGTCTTTGTTGGCGGGAACCTAGTTTCATGGAGGAGTAAGAAAAAAATTGTTATATCTCCATCCAGTGTATAATCCGAGTACAGATCTATTTCATAGTCTACATATGACATTATGTTGATACGCCTTAATGGAAATTGGCCAAATGTATCACACACTGGTAGAAATTTGAGTGATCAAGCTAATCTTCAAATTGCCTCAAATGTAATGAATTATTGAAGAACTAAACATATTGAGGTTAAGTGTCATTCTATTCATTATTTACTTGAGGAGACCATGATTTTCACTTGCTATGTGAAGACAAGAGATAAACTAGCTAATTTGCTCACAAAGGCGTTACGTGAATCTCGAGTTGATCATCTTTGTAACATATGGGCAGTTGTGGATGGGTTAACTGAATCTGCTCATTTTATTCCCATCAAGCCCACATACTCGGCAGAAAATTATGCAAGGATCTTCATAGGTGAGATTTTATGTCTCAATGGTATTTTGTTATCCATCATATTTGATAGGGGTGCACAATTCACATATAGGTTTTGGAGTTCATTCCAAAAAGGTTTGGGTACAAAGGTCAAGCTAAGCATCACTTTTAATCCCCAAATGGATGGTCAAGCAGAGCGCACTATTCAAAATCTTGAGGATATTCTTCGAGCTTTTATGACTGATTTCATGGGAAATTGAGATAGACACTTGCCTTTGGTTTAAATCTCATATAAAATTGTTACCATTCAACTATATCTATACGTCCTTTCGAAGCCTTGTATGTTAGGGGATTTAGATCTCCAATTGGATTGTTTCAAGTTTTCATGTCTTCACTCATGGGTCCTAAATTGATTTTTATATGTGCTAACTTCACATGTGTGAATTGTATTGAAAGGATGTACTCATGCAATTCATATTGAGTTATGACGATGACTACATAAGTGGTATATCCAATGACCTAAACTAAGTTATGATTATTAATCAAAGACATTTTATAAGGGACTCTCTCTAAGAACCGAGTGATCTTGAAGTTAGGTGTGTCCCATCCAATATAGGGAAGATAGGTTTACTAATGTTCTCATGAAATTGGAAACAATAATGCATGTAGCATAAAGAGGGTCTCAAATATATGTCCTAGTTCGTGAACTATTTTGCCCCCATAGAAATTCTAGTTAGTTGATCCACATTGATGCTGTACTAGTGTTTTATGTACCACCTTTGTAAGTAGTCCACATTATTTTAGTGTAGGGTTGTATTTCACCGGATTCCACATTAGCTCATTCGGTCTCTTTCATTTACGGAATGATGTTTCCAAAAGTAAAATGGAGTAATAAAGTTGACTCTAACTAGGATTACTTGACGGGTTTGACTTATTCTATGTAGGGGAATAGGACTATACCTATACAATGCACTAGTTGGCCTAGAGGGAAGTCATAGGAGGTGTCTATTCTGTTTTATGCTCTTATAAAGTGAATGAAATGGATGTGTGGACTTTATATATTGTTGATACTATATGATATTGGTTTCATGTATAAACATGTTATTGGCCTGAATTGGTAAAGTTAATGATGATTACTATTGATTCTATGTTATGAGATGGTAGGAATTGCTTATGATTTTTTGTTGGGTTTACATGATTGAGTAAGGTTACAGGGCTTTAATTGGTCATTGCACTTGTATATTTGATGGGGGTTATACATAAGGGTATTGGTTGTAATTTTTGACATAAACTTATTTGTGCTATGTGAATATACCTTGATGTTGGAGTTGTATTGTTAAAGGGTCTAGTATGTCATTAATCATGTTCAAATTGGTTAAAATTGATTATGTTGGTCTTGTGTTTAATATACTATTGACATTATTATATGTGGTTATTTTCCTATATGAGTTCTAGAATGTTCATAAGAATTTTTAAAGTAGATTGTCATGGTTGTAAACAAATGTCTTTTTAACATCATTTTTGTATTGTGTGTTCATATGATTCCATACTTTGTATAAATGATGTGCTAACAAATTTCTCGCTTTTTCTCAAACATTTTAGAATCCTGTCACGACCCAAACCGGGTTGCGACCGGCACCCACACTTACCCTCCTATGTGAGCGAACAAACCAATCTAAACCTTAACATTTCAACGTATATCAACGGAAAGTAATGCGGAAGACTTAAACTCATTAATAAAAACAATTCAAAACTATTATTATCATCCCCAAAATCTGGAAGTCATCATCACAAGAACATCTACAATCAAATGACTAAACTAAGAGTATTCTAAAAGCTAAAAATACATAAGAAGCTAGTCCATGCCGGAAGTTCAAGGCATCAAGACTTGAAGAAGAAGATCTAGTCCAAGCTAGAAGCATTAGCTCTCCCTGAATTTCCGATGTAGTAAGACTGGCTTGAATTACTGTTGAGTTGAAGACGATGGCACGTTTGCTGTACTCCACAAATAAACAAGAAGAAAACATAAAAGTAGGGGTCAGTACAAAACACGGGTACTGAGTAGATATCACCGGCCAACTCAAAATAGGGAACAGTATATATCAATATTATCGTAAATCAACTATAAAACTCAACATGTAGCCACAACAAGTATTATAATCATCAATAAGTACCATCAAGTTCATCCATGAGGGCTCAAGCCTCAACACCATACTCATTTGGGAATTATGTTCGTTAGATTGAGTATATTAACATCTTTCAAGATTCATTATCTTTAATTCTCTTGTGTCGGTATGTGACACTCCGATCCCTCATATTCATTATTCCTCTTGTGTCGGTACATGACACTCCGATCCCCTATATCTATGTGTCGGTTCGTGACACCCGATCCCCTAATTCTACGTATCGGTTCGTGACACCCGATCCCCTAATTCTACGTGTCGGTTCGTGACACCCGATCCCCTAATTCTACGTGTCAGTTCGTGACACCTGATCCCCTAATTCTACGGGTCGGTTCGTGACACCCGATCCCCTAATTCTACGTGTCGGTTTGTGACACCCGATCCCCTACATGTGTCGGTACGTGACACTCTGATCCACTAATATCATTCTGTAAATCATCAGGCCTTCTCTATACCAAGGCATCATCAATCCCATTACTTTAATTCATCAAGCCTTCTTCTATACCAAGGCATCATCATTAATAATGTATATTAAAGTTTCCTTTCAAGATTTGGGATTCAATATTTTCATCATGCTTATCTTATCACAATCACATAATCATATTCACGCAAACATACAATTAAGCATATAGTAGGGTTTACAATACTACCAATACATATCATTCTTTATTAAGAGTTTACTATGAAAGCATGAAAACCATAACCTACCTCCACCGAAGAATTGGAATCAACAAGCAATCTCCCAAGCTTTGATATTCTTCTTCCTCGTTCGACTCTTTCTCTCTCAATCGATCAATCTATCTCTCACTTTTCTTATTCAAAACCCTCTTTCTTTTACCCCAAATTAACATATAATTAAGAATAAAAGATGGTAATAATACCCCACTAATTAACTTAGGGTTACCTCTTTTAACCCCCAAGAATTTGAGTTATTAATATAAACCCACGAAATCTATAATTAAGGAAAGAATAGTCCCAAACGTCCCTTAAAACGTGTAAGGAAATCTGATTCTGCCTGGGATTTGCGCAACCTGTGACGGGCCGTCGTGCCTGCGACGGTCCGTCCTGCAGGTCGTCGCAGAGTTCAGAGACCCAAATTTCCACCAAGGGTCTGTGACGGTCCGTCACACCTGTGACGATCCATCCTGCCATTCCGTCACAAAGTTCAGAGAGTCGATTTTTAGTACCCAATTTCAGATTTTCTAAGTGTTTTGAAACGAGACCCTGCGACGGTCCGTCGTGCCCATGACGGTCCGTCGTGGGGTCCGTCGCTTCTGCAAGTTTTTCCAGAAATAATGTCTGCTGCTCAAAACGACTAAACGGGTCATTACATTAGATACCAATTTACCCATCGTTCGTCCCCGAACGATCAAAAGAAGGAAAACAAGGGCGAAAAGGAGTACCTGAATCTTTAAACAGATGTGGGTATCTTTCTCGCATATCCGCCTCCTTCTCCCAAGTGGCTTCTTCAACCGGTCGATTCTTCCATTGCACCTTGATGGATGCAATTTCTCTTGACCTCAACTTGCAAACTTCTCTATCTAAAATAGCAACAGGTTCCTCCTCATAAGACAAGTTCTCATCAAGCAAAACTGAATCCCAACGGATAATGTAGTTTCCATCCCCATGGTATCTTTTTAACATCGACACATGGAATACCGGATGTACTCCGGACAGCCCTGGAGGCAAGGCTAACTCATAAGCCACCTCCCCCACTTGCTTAAGTACTTCAAATGGTCCAATGTACCTTGGACTTAGTTTACCCCTTTTACCAAACCGCATCACCCCTTTCATGGGTGAAACTTTCAACAAGACTTGTTCACCTTCCATGAACTCTAAGTCTCTAACCTTTCGATCTGCATATTCTTTTTGTCTACTTTGCGCCGCTAGAAGCTTTTCTTGAATAGACCTCACTTTTTCCATCGAATCCCTCAAGAGATCAGTACCCCAAGGTCTGACCTCGAACGCATCAAACCAACCAATGGGAGACCTACATCTCCTACCATACAATGCTTCAAATGGGGCCATATCAATGCTTGAGTGATAGCTATTATTGTATGAAAACTCCGCTAAGGGTAAGAAGCTATCCCAATGACCACCAAACTCTATCACACACGCACGAAGCATATCCTCCAACACTTGAATCGTTCGCTCAGACTGACCATCGGTTTGGGGATGGAACGCAGTACTAAGGTCCAACCTAGTACCCAATTCTGCATGCAATGTTTTCCAAAACATAGAAGTAAACTGCGTACCTCTATCTGATATGATGGATAGTGGAACCCCATGCAATCGCACCACTTCCGAGATGTAAAGTTTGGCTAACTTTTCTGCATTGTAAGTCACCTTGACCGGAATGAAATGAGCAGATTTAGTTAACCTATCAGCAATCACCCACATGGAGTCATACTTACCCATTGTCTTCGGAAGACCAACCACAAAATCCATTGCAATTCTTTCCCACTTCCATTCCGGAATGGGCATTCTCTGAAGTGTTCCTCCGGGCCTTTGGTGTTCATACTTTACTTGTTGACAGTTTGGACATTTGGCAATAAAATCCACAATGTCACGCTTCATTCTACTCCACCAAAAGTGTTGCTTTAGGTCACGATACATCTTGGTTGCACCCGGATGTATAGAATACCTTGAACTATGAGCCTCTGTCAGAATAGTATTGATCAAATCATCGACGCGGGGTACACATACCCTTCCCTTGATTCTCAAAACACCTTCCTCATCGATTTGTGCTTCCTTAGCCTCTCCTTGCAATACTTTATCTTGAATTCTACACAGTTTCTCATCATCAGAATGTCTTCCCTTAATCTTGTCAAGAAAGGAAGATCTTACCTCCACAGAAGCCAACAATCCTCCCCTCTCATTTACTTCTAATCTCATCAAGTCATTAGCTAGAGTCTGAACCTCTCTAGCCAATGGGCGTCTAGAAGCTTGCAAGTGAGCTAGACTTCCCATGCTTCCCGCCTTCCTACTTAAAGCATCCGCTACAACATTCGCCTTCCCCGGATGATACAAGATAGTGATATCATAGTCCTTTAGTAACTCCATCCATCTCCTCTGTCTTAAGTTCAAATCTTTCTGAGTAAAGACATACTGAAGGCTACGATGATCCGTATAGATCTCACACTTAACCCCATATAAATAGTGTCTCCATTGTTTTAATGCAAACACTACCGCGGCCAATTCCAAATCATGAGTGGGATAGTTACGTTCACGCACTTTTAATTGTCTTGAAGCATAAGCAATCACACTCTTCTCTTGCATTAGTACTGCACCCAAACCAGAATAGGATGCATCACAATAAACAATGAAGTTCTTACCCTCTACTGGCAAGGTAAGGATAGGTGCGGTAGTCAACAAAGTCATGAGCTGCTGAAAGCTTTCCTCACATTCATCCGACCATACAAGTGGGACATTCTGCTTAGTCAAGTTCGTCAATTGGGAATCAATAGAAGAGAATCCCTTGACAAATCGGCGGTAGTAGCTAGCTAACCCAACAAAGCTCCTTATTTCTGACACATTAGTGGGTCTTACCCAATTCTTCACTGTCTCAATCTTAGAAGGATCCACCATCACTCCATCCTTAGAAACCACGTGCCCCAAGAAGGACACCGCATCTAGCCAAAATTCACACTTAGAGAACTTGGCATAAAGCTTTTTCTCCCTCAACATTTCCAATACCATTCTCAAATGCTCTTCATGTTCCTTCTTGCTCTTTAAGTATACCAATATATCATCAATAAATACGATCACAAAGAGGTCCAAATATGGCTTAAAAATCCCGTTCATCAAGCTCATGAACGCAGCAGGGGCATTCGTAAGACCAAAGGACATCACTACAAATTCGTAATGCCCATACCTCGTTCGAAAAGCAGTCTTTGGCACATCCGTTGCCCGTATTTTCAATTGATGATAACTGGATCTCAAGTCAATCTTAAAGAAGACACAAGCACCTTGTAATTGATCGAACAAATCATCAATGTGGGGAAGAGGATACTTGTTCTTTATGGTTACCTTGTTTAGTTGTCTGTAGTCTATACACATTCGAAAACTCACATCCTTCTTCTTTACAAAAAAAACCGGAGCACCCCAAGGAGATGCACTTGGTCTAATGAAGCCTTTGTTCAATAACTCTTGAAGTTGTGCTTTTAACTCTCTTAACTCCGCGGGAGCCATTCTATAAGGGGGTATAGAAATGGGGCGAGTACCGGGTTCAAGATAAATACAGAAGTCAATATCCCTATCCGGTGGCATACCAGGAAGATCTGCAGGGAACACATCCAGAAACTCACGAACTACTGAAACCGACTCAATCGAAGGTACTTGGGTAGTGTCATCCTTGAGATGTGCCAAGAAAGCTAAACACCCTTTACTAATCATTTTCCTAGCACAAAGAAAGGAGACGATGCGGACCGGATTGGGAGTGTATTCACCCTCCCACACTAACGGGTCTGTCCCAGGCTTGGCTAACGTCACCGTTTTAGCATTACAATCCAAGATTGCAAATTGCGGAGAAAGTCAAGTCATACCCAGAATCACGTCAAAATCATCCATTTCTAAGATAACCAAATCTACACAAGTGTTGCTCCCCACAAAGTTTACCAAACAAGACCTATATACCTTTTCAACTACCACAGACTCACCCACCGGAGTAGAGACACGAATAGGCATATCAAGTAATTCACAATGTAAATTTAGACCATTAGCAAATGAGGAAGATGCATAAGAAAACGTGGATCCAGGATCAAACAATACAGAAGCCATGCAATCACAAACCAGAAGATTACCTGTGATGACAGCATCAGATGCCTCCGCTTCAGACCGCCCAGGGAAAGCGTAACAATGGGCCCTATCGTTTGTCTGTCTGTTGCCCCTACCATGTTGTGATTTAGTGGCCCCAGTTTGCCCATTACCTCTGCCATTTTGGTGACCACTATTACCTCGACCACCATGCCCTCCAGAAAAACGGCCTCTACCATGACCACCTCTACCTCTAGCTATTGGGGGTCTGTAACTTGGTCTGGGACAATTTCTCATAATATGTCCAATCTCCCCACATCCATAACATTCCTTGGAGTCGATCATATGCCCCTCGGAGAAGTGTTGATCGGTCTGAGGTGGTCCCCCAACTACAGTCTGTAGTGAAGACTGAATTGGTCGGACTGAGTATCTTCCCGAACCCTGTCCTCTAGTGTAAGAACCATTAAACTCACCTCCCTTTCGAAGCCTTTTGGATGTCGATGTTGTGGTGAAGTCGTCTAGCTTCACTCCTTCCACATCTATCACAAAGTCTACCACCTTTTGGAAGGATTTTGCCGTTGCCGCTATCTGTAAGGCCGAAATCCGCAATTCTGACCTCAACCCCTTCACAAACCAACGAATCCGCTCTCGAGGACTGAAACAGAGTTGAGTGGCATATCTGGATAGTGCACGAAACTTAGCCTCATAAGCATTAACCGACATCCTACCTTGCTGTAGGCTCAAGAACTCATCCCTTTTCCGATCCCTCGAAGTCCGGGGGATATACTTCTCCATAAACAAACTAGAGAATGAGGCCCAAGTCATAGGTGGTGCCTCTATTGGTTGACACTCGACATGTGACCGCCACCACATTTTGGCGTTCCCTTGAAACTGATAAGTTACAAACTCCACACCAAACCGTTCTACTATACCCATCTTGTGTAATAGCTCGTGACAGTCAACCAGAAAATCATAAGCATCCTCCGATTCAGCACCCTTGAAGACTGGAGGTTTCAATTTCAAGAATTTACTGAAAAGTTCATGGTGATCATTTGTCATTATAGGCCCAGTAGTCAGACGTGGAAATGTGCCTATGTCCAATGTAACATCCATGCGGGGAGCCATAGTAGCCGCATGTTGTACTTGTGAAACCGGAGGTGTTGGCGCAGAAAACACTGGAGGTGCCTGACCTTGATAAGATAACCCGCTAAGATAAGCCAGAACCTGATTGATCATCTCTGGGGTAGGTTGGGGTGGCATTTCCTCATTTTGCACTTTTTCAGTTTCCCCATCCTCCCCTTCTCTTATTACCTCCTCAGTCGGTGGAGGAGTCACTGCCCTAGTATCAGATGGGCTAGGTGCTCATCCTCTTCCCCTAGAGGACGTCCTCCCACGACCTCTACCACGGCCCCTCGGCGCTGTTCTTCCTCGAGCCACAGCCCCAGTGGCTGGCTCCGTTGTTTCTTGTCTGGCCAGTGTTGGTGTTGACGTAGTCGTTGCTCTAGTTCTAACAATATGCGAAAGAGAGTGAAGATGGTCAGATACAAATTCGTATCGCCTAGATACTAATTGGACTCAAGTAGTAGCACGAAAGAAAGAATGAAAGAGTGAAATTTTCCTAAAGTCTTATAGCCTCTCAAGGAAAAGTAAAGGCGTCCCCCCACCGTTCCTTAAGACTCTACTAGACCTGTTCTTGTGTGATGAGACCAACGAACCTAATGCTTTGATACCAAGTTTGTCACGACCCAAACCTGGTTGCGACTGGCACCCACACTTACCCTCCTATGTGAGCGAACCAACCAATCTAAACCTTAACATTTCAACGTATATCAACAGAAAGTAATGCGGAAGACTTAAACTCATTAATAAAAACAATTCAAAACTATTATTATCATCCCCAAAATCTGGAAGTCATCATCACAAGAACATCTACAATCAAATGACTAAACTAAGAGTATTCTAAAAGCTAAAAATACATAAGAAGCTAGTCCATGCCGGAAGTTCAAGGCATCAAGACTTGAAGAAGAAGATCCAGTCCAAGCTAGAAGAATTAGCTCACCCTGAATTTCTGATGTAGTAAGACTGGCTTGAATTACTGTTGAGTTTAAGACGATGGCACGTTTGCTGTACTCCACAAATAAACAAGAAGAAAACATAAAAGTAGGGGTCAGTACAAAACACGGGTACTGAGTAGATATCATCGGCCAACTCAAAATAGGGAACAGTATATATCAATATTATCGTAAATCAACTATAAAACTCAACATGTAGCCACAACAAGTATTATAATTATCAATAAGTACCATCAAGTTCATCCATGAGGGCTCAAGCCTCAATACCATACTCATTTGGGAATTATGTTTGTTAGATTGAGTATATTAACATCTTTCAAGATTCATTATCTTTAATTCTCTGGTGTCGGTACGTGACACTCCGATCCCTCATATTCATTATTCCTCTTGTGTCGGTACATGATACTCCGATCCCCTATATCTATGTGTCGGTTCGTGACACCCGATCCCCTAATTCTACGTATCGGTTCGTGACACCTGATCCCCTAATTCTACGTGTCGGTTCGTGACACCCGATCCCCTAATTCTACGTGTCGGTTCGTGACACCCGATCCCCTAATTCGACGTGTCGGTTCGTGACACCCGATCCCCTAATTCTACGTGTCGGTTCGTGACACCCGATCCCCTAATTCTACGTGTCGGTTCGTGACACCTGATCCCCTACATGTGTCGGTACGTGACACTCCGATCCACTAATATCATTCTGTAAATCGTCAGGCCTTCTCTATACCAAGGCATCATCAATCTCATTACTTTAATTCATCAAACCTTCTTCTATACCAAGGCATCATCATTAATAATGTATTAAAGTGTCCTTTTAAGATTTGGGATTCAATATTTTCATCATGCTTATCTTATCACAATCACATAATCATGTTCACGCAAACATACAATTAAGCATATAGTAGGGTTTACAATACTACCAATACATATCATTCTCTATTAAGAGTTTACTATGAAAGCATGAAAACCATAACTTACCTCCACCGAAGAATTGGAATCAACAAGCAATCTCCCAAGCTTTGATATTCTTCTTCCTCGTTCGACTCTTTCTCTCTCAATCGATCAATCTATCTCTCGCTTTTCTTTTCTCTTTTCTTATTCAAAACCCTCTTTCTTTTACCCTAAATTAACATATAATTAAGAATAAAAGATGGTAATAATACCCCACTAATTAACTTAGGGTTACCTGTTTTAACCCCCAAGAATTTGAGTTATTAATATAAACCCACGAAATCTATAATTAAGGAAAGAATAGTCCCAAACGTCCCTTAAAACGTGTAAGGAAATCCGATTCTGCCTGAGATTGGCGCACCCTGTGACGGGCCGTCGTGCCTGCGATGGTCCGTCCTGCAGGTCGTCGCAGAGTTCAGAGACCCAAATTTCCACCAAGGGTTTGTGACGGTCCGTCACACCTGTGACGGTCCGTCCTGCCATTCCGTCACAAAGTTCAGAGAGTCGATTTTTAGTACCCAATTTCAGATTTTCTAAGTGTTTTGAAACGAGACCCTGCGATGGTCCGTCGTGCCCATGACGGTCCGTCGTGGGGTCCGTCGCTTCTGCCAGTTTTTCCAGAAATAAAGTCTGCTGCTCAAAACGACTAAACGGGTCGTTACAAATCCAGTCGTTGAAGGGTTCGTGACAACTTTGAAGGAAGTGTTGGATCATTTCTCCAAGTGTGGGTATGTCCTCATGTTCTAGGATGATGCCTTTGTATCACTCTACCTACGTTACATTGTTATAGTCTAAATACACTCATTTCACTTATGTTGTTTCAAGACATTACTGTCATTCCTAATTTGTACTTTTACATTTGTGTAAGGGCTATGAGGGTATTGTTCTATTTAGGACAATATTATGTATGTTGTCTATATGTGGCATAAAATTAGAAGACTATGTAATCTTCTTATATGAGGAGTCTATGTATACTCTCTATGAATATACTATGTGTAAGCAAGAGGTCTACGTAAAACTCAAGAAGTAGATGTAGATGAAATGTTTTAGATATTTTGTACTTTTAACCTATGAATGTAATGATGAAAGTTAAGAGGCTAGTCTTATTACTCTTCGAGGTCGACGGCGCCCGTTATGTCTAGGTAGTACTTCACGAATTTCACATAGTAGAACTTAATATGGGGTATTTTGATATTATTTTCGGAATGGATTGGTTGCATTCTTGTTTTGCTTCAATTGATTCTAGAACAAGGGTGGTCAAGTTTAATTTTCCTAAAGAACCAGTCGTGGAGTGGAGGGAGAAGTTCTATTCCTAGAGGTCATATCATTTCTTGTCTAAAGGCTTGTAAAATGATATCTAAAGGGTGTTTATACCTTATTGGTAGATTCAACTATTAAGACTCTGAGGTTCCTCCAATGGATTTAGTCCCCGCAGTGAATGAATTTCCGGAGGTCTTTCCTAACGATATTCGTGGAATTTCTTCCAACGGTAAATTGACTTTGGTATTTTATTATTACCAGATATAAATCCTATTTCAATGCCTCCTTATCAGATGGATGCAGCTGAATTAAAAGAGTTGACGGCACAACTCAAAGATTTACTGGACAACGACTTTATTCAACCTAGTATTTCCCCATGGAGTGTTGTGGTTATTTTTGTAATGAAAAAGAATGGGTCGCATCGGATGTGCATTGACTACCGTTAATTAAACATAGTTACTATAAAGAACAAGTATCCTCTCTGTTGGATTGACGACTTGTTTGATCAACTCCACGGGGCAAGCTACTTTTTAAAATTGACTTAAGGTCTGGATATCACAATGTTAGGGTTATAGAGAAAGATATTCCCAAAATGCCCTTTCAATCAATATATGGTCACTATGAGTTTAGGGTGTTGTCTTTTGGGTTGACTAATGCCCAATGACATTTATAAACCTAATGAATAGGATGTTTCTAAAACTACCATGAAATCTTTTTCATTCTCTTCATTGACGATATATTTTTCTATTCAAAATATGAGGGAGATCTTATAGGGCATATGATGGTGGTGTTACAATTCTTTAAGAAACAACAACTATTTGCCAAGTATATCAATTATCTGATTTGGTAAAGGTCGGTGGTATTTCTTGTTCATATCATCATAAGTGAGGGTGTAGAGGTGGATCCAAAGAAAACCGAGGCGATTAGAAATTAGCCTGGACCATCGGATCTAGCCTACATAAGAAGTTTTTAGGGTTTAGTTGGGGTACCATACGAGGTTTGTGGATTGTTTTGCATCCATTGAGTCACTTTGACCTTAAAGAATGTGAAATTTGAGTAGCCGGAGACTTGTGAAAGCGGCTTCAAAATCTTAATAGATAGGCTTACACTGCTATGGTGTTGACTTTTCTTGAGGGTACTAGGGTCTTCTTTTATATTGTGGTTCATACCGAGTGGGATTAGGGTGTTTCGTTATGCAATATGGGAAAGTAATATCTTATGATCTAGAAAACTTAAGGTGCATTGGAAGAATTATATAACTCATAATCTTGACATAGCGGCTGTGGTATTTTCCTTGAAAATATCGAGGAATTATTTTTATTGTGTTTGTGTTGATTTGTATAGAAACCACAAGAGTCTTCAATATGTGTTTACTCAAAAGGAGTTAAATCATCGACAACAGAGGTGGTTGGAATTATTGAAACATTACAACATGTGTGTCTCTATAACCCCATTAGAGCCAATGTTGTTTTAGGATGATCTAAGTCGTGTGAATATGGGTAGTGTGTCTCATATTGAAAAGGAAAAGAAACATGTAGTGAAAGATGTCCATAGGTTGGCTCGTTTGGGTGTTAGATTGAAAGATTTTTCAAATTGTTGTTCTATGGTCCATCATAAATCCGGATCATCTTTGGTGGGTGATATAAAGACTGAACAACAATTTGATCATTCAATTATGGATTTTAAGATCGATTCTTGGAAAGCATAACGAACCATTCTCCTTGGGGGATGGTATTTTTAGATACCAAGAGAGGTTGTATGTACCCAATATGGATTATTTGAGAAATCGGATCTTAGAGGAAACTCATGGTTCCAATTATTAAATTCAACTTGATTTTACATATATGCACCATCACCTTAGAGAAGTATTTTAGTGGGATGTCTTAAAAAGATACATAGCGGAATTTGTTGCAAAATGCCTGAATTGCCAACAAGTTAAAGTCGAGAACCTAAAGCTGATGGCTTACTTCAAGAAATTCAAGTCTCCCCTCGGAAGTGGGAAGATATTAATACAGATTTTATAGGTTGTTCACCTCGAATTTGAAGGAAAAATGACTCTATATGGGTCGTTGTTGATATGTTGAGGAAATCTACTCACTTTGTCCCCGCTAATTCTACTTATATTGTGGAAGAGTCTGCAAGGATCTATATCAACAAGATTGTGAGTCTTCATGGTATTCCTTTATCCATTATTTTGTATAGGGTGGCCCAATTTACATGTCAATTTTGGAGGTCGTTCAAAAAAGGGTTAGGCACACAAGTGAAGTTAAGTACTACTTTTCATCCCAAAATGGATGGTCAAGCGGAGAACACTATTAAAACCCTTTAGGATATGCTTAGAACTTGTGTAATTGATATCAAGGGAAGTGGGGATGAATATTTTCCTTTGGTTGAGTTCTTTTCTGATATGATTATCATTCAACTACATCCATAGCTCATTTTGATGTTTTTGATGAAAAGAGGTGTAGATCTCCTATTTGTTTGTCTGAAATTGGCGAGTCCTAACTTTTTGATCCCGAATTGATCTATAGGACTTTAGAAATGGTTCACATCATAAAGAATTAGTTGCAAACAGCCTATAAATGGCAAAAGTCTACTTCCTATAATAGGAAAATAAATATATAGTTTGAAGAAGGTGATAAAGTGAATTTGAAAATTTCACCCACGAAAGGGGTAATTAGATTTGGCAAGAAAGGGAAGTTGAGTACTTGTTATGTGGGACCATACGGAATCTTGCAATGGGTAGGCAAGGTTGCATACGAGATGAGATTACCTAGTTAGTTATCTTCGATTCATCCAATTATCCATGTATCCATACTTAAGGGATGCATTGGTGACCCTTATTCAATTCGTCCTAGTGATGGTCTAGATGTAGATGACAATCGCTCCTATCAAAATGTTCCTGTAGAAATCCTTGATCTAAAATTTAAGTAGTTGAGGAACAATAACTTGGCTTCCATAAAGCTGTTATGGAGGAACAAACTAAATGAGAGAGCAACATTAGGTGGTGAGGCCTACATGAAGTCTATATATTCTAATCTTTTTTCTAATTAAGATTAGTTCTTCCTACTAACAACAAAAATAACGAGTAAAACAAAATGAATTTTGCTTATTTTTCAAAGATGTGAATAATAAAGATAAAAGTTTTTTTCTAAAATTAGCTATTCCTTAAAAGATATTATTTTTCTTGACTTGCACTAATTTGTGTAGTTGGTATGTTGTTTACTTTATATAGTGATATTGAGCATGTTAAATGTGTTTTAAATTGAGTTTTTGGCACAAGTTACTCTTTATGTGTCATTGAACTAATGTTGTTATTGAGAAGAAATTCCTCATGTTGTGATGATGGGCTCTTATATTAACTATTTTATTATTGGAGTCTCTGTGTGTATTTTCCATGTTAATATGTTGATTTGTTGTTGTAGGCTACTAGTATTGAGTCTATCCTTTTTCCTTCTAAATATTTTACTCTCATTCTGCGACGAATGTTCTACGGTGGGTGGGGATTATGGAACACTCCGAAAGTGTAATACCTAATCTAGAACCTCACATGATTGCCTAAGGTTTATAACAATTTTTTGAGGTGAATATTAATGTATAAAATAAATTTAGGAGGTTATAGAGTAAAAAGGACAAGGAACGTCCATCACGTCTGTAGACTAGACAAAAATGTTCAAGTGTTACTTATCCTATTTCATGAGATTTTAGGAGTCAGAAATGGATGAAATTTTATAAAATGGTGTCTAACACATTTAGAGTAGATTTATGGTTTAAACGTATGGGTACGAGTCATGAAGTACAACCCCAAGGGTCCTTGACGAGGACCCTTTCATTTTGACCCAAAACTGCCAATTGAATCAGTGATGTTAGTAGCAATCGATTATTGCTGGCGATGAACTGTGGCCTGAACGACTAGACATCGATTCCTACATCGATGTTCACTTAGCCATTTTCACAAAAATTTCAATTTGTCAACTCTTTGACAAAAAATACGGTTGCACGCGACGGTGGGTGTCCTGGCCGTCGAATAACCTACGGCCCATAGGTTGGGGTCTCGTAAATCATGCCTGTGACTTTCTTGTCAAGATTGGTTAGGTTAATTTAATTAAGTTTGTTTTTAGGGATTTAAGTAGTTATTAGCATGTGGTTACTTAGATTAGTTAATTAACTATATAACCTACCCTGATTCTAAAATCTCACTCAACACATCTCAATTCCCAAACCCAAATTGCTCTTCCTTTTCTCTACTTTCTCTTTTCCAATAAAGAACTCCATTGAAGGGCTAGATCAAGGTCATTAGGGAAGAAAGAAGGATTCTTTTCTCCATAATTCTTCAAAAATTAACAAAGTATGGGATCTTTTAACCTATGGGATTCCTTACCTCAAAGCATTCTTCAAATATTGATTTTCAAAAAGATTATTTCATATGGTTACTTTCCAATACAAATTTGATCTTCTATATTATATTTTTTATGGTTTATTTTGATAATTATTATTTCTTTATGTTTTATGATGGTTCAATTACATTGGTTAGTGATGAATTATCATATATTGTTGAATAGATCATGAATTGAACAAAATTCCCTAAACCTAGGTTATGAAATTATGTTTAATTTAGTAGTATTGATGCAACTGAGTTTGTTATTGTGTTAATTATTATTGAATGATATTATTACACTGTATAATAATGAAATTGGATTGGTTGAGGGTAATACCAATGATGATGGCTTGTTGAAGGAGAATTGGTAAGTCTGTGATCTTGAAAATTTACTTCTATTGTGATGGGTTTGACTTAGTGCTGAAGTTCAATTGACACATGTCTTGTCATTGTATTTATTAGGTGTTTGTGTGATGATGTTATTGAAATCTTGATTATGTAAAGGTGTGGGATTATGTTTAAGATTAAATGATATAAGGTTGATTATGAATTGCATATGTGCTTTATTATAACATGACGATGATAATTTGTTTATCTCACATATAAGGGTTGTGTTTAATGGAAATCCTCATAAAATTCCTAATGAGCTAATGATATGAATATACAACAAGTTAGAATTTTATAGCCTATACAATGTTACGATGATTAATAAAGGCTTAAAGACATTTCAAAAAGGAGACTCTATCTTAGAACCTAGTGAACTAGATGTGAGATTTTTCCCTTCCCAATGTTGGAAGGTAAGATCACAATGGTTATCATAAGATGGTGATATAGTGCACTTTTTCTTCATAAGGGACCAAAGTATCTCTCCTATGTAACACCCTAAAATGAACTAGCTCAAACTTGAATTTTTCCTATGTTTCATGAGTTGACATGTGCTAAAATTGTCTATAATGATGTCATTAGTCAGTGTATAAATATTGTTGATGTTTGGGGGTCAAACGCCGATGAACGTCTATGACGTTCGGAAGGTGTGCCTTAGAATGTGCTTCTGTGTCCTTATGTGGTATAGCAAGTTTTATTTGTTTGTTTTGGTTTAAATTGATGTCGTATGATCGTAAGACCTAGATGACCATTTTTAGGGGTTTAACATCCGGGTACGACCCTACATAGGACCACAAGGGGTCCTAGAAGAGGACCCAAGACATGGAAACCAAACTGCAAAAACTAGGCAATTTACAGCTTGTCACCTATGAAAACACTTAGTATTGGGATTTTATCACCCATGAAGTTTCTCTCTTTACAAAACGAAGCCCAGCAACATAGGCGTCGTTCAATCGATGCGCCGTTACTCGGGTCTGTCGATGGTGGTCCAGCAAAAGCTGCTAAAAATCTTCCATGGCTTGGGCTTTTTGGTCAATTGATGCCAAGAGTTTTATGAATCATGGATGAATATTTTAGGGTAGTTAGTTATATTAAGAGGATTCAAACACTGACCTAATTTTATACTTCTTTTTTGAAAAGCCAAAAATCTACCCTCAAGAGTGACTCTCTCAACCCCATAGAAACTTAAGCTGAAGAAAGGGCTACGAGGGCTGGTGGTGGACGTTTTCTTCATCAAAAGTTTGTTGGTTTCTTTTCATTGAATTATGGTATTCATCCTTGAAATTTCATTCATTCAAGGATCCATTTCTAAATAATTTGAAAAAGGGCTTCGAACTCAAACTTCTTTATTCCTTTACTCTAAGTGTGGCTCGTTGTATGAAAATGTTTTATAGGGATTGTATGAATGTGTTATTATGTATTTAAAGTCAAGTTATGCGATCTAATGTCTAATGTTTTTGAATCATGTGAAAGTTATGTCTTTTATAATGATATTTATGGATGATTAATGTGATGTACCAACCTCAAGGAATCGTGAAAAAGCACAAAGTGGAAGTAGTACTATGGGATTCTATTCTCACATTGCACTTTGTGTTACTTGCAAGTACCCTTGGGGAAAGGCACCTACATTAAGTTCTAAATGCAAGTATGCTTCTTAAATGTCTATATATAAGATGTTGAATTGTTACTCAAATGAAGTAATCTTGGAATTGGTAGTCTTGAGGTTCTGTTAGGTGTGCGTCGAAGGAATTTTATGGGTGATTCCTTTATGTCTTACCTTAGTTAATCTTAGGATAACCTTGATTCGGGAAACTTCAAAGTAATGATGTCAGTATTAGTTGGCTTGAATTGGGATTATTATATGTTTCTTGAGTTCACTATAAAATGTGGTCCTTTCTGTTAAAATTTGGAAGTCTTATTCTATGTGCTAAATGATGACTTATATGTATTTTAGTTCTATATTCTTGAACGTTTTACTTAATTGGCATAAAAGCTTATTTGTACTAGGACATCCCTTTTTCATGTTTTTGCAAACGCAATACTAAGTACATTATTTTTACTAACCCTATACTTTTCTATATTGTATAAGTATAGGTTGGATGCAAGTTGAAGACTAGAAGGCAAGCTTGAGAATTAACTGTCTCAAGACTATGTATACCCTTATATATCCGAGGGCATAGTCTTTATTTCATTATTTCTACTATTAAGACTTATGATGTATTTTCGTTCAATGTAAAATGACGTGTCCCTAATATATTTAAGTTGTGTCATTAAGATGGCATGTGAAGACAAGACTACTCTTTGGTATTTATAAATGATATTTTATTATTATTATTAATATCATGAAATTTTTTAATTCCACAGTAATTTTCATGTCTTGTGAGATGAATGATAGCTAGTAGGCTAGTACAATACCTCCGGGGGACATAAGGGCTCCTCATCTTCTAGGGGGTATTTTTCTATTGTGACATCCTCGTTCTTAAACTATGTTTCCCCATAAATACTAGCTAGTGGATCCACCTATTATGTTCATATATTAGTACTACATAGGAAAGTAGTCCACCTTCTTTATGTTTAGCATTTCATGAAACCGGATTCAACATTAAGCTACTGTGGTCTATGTCACATAAGGCTAGTGTTCCCAAAAGAAAAATGAAGTAATAATGAACACTAACTAGGGTGACCTAAGGTGTTTCACATTGTCTAGTTAGGGGTATGAGACTCTACCAATACATTGCATTAGTTGGCCTTTGGAAAGTCTTTGGAGGCTTTTTTTATGTGCTATAAAGTAAATGATATGAATATGTCTACTTTACATATTAATGAACTTATACTATATTAGTTTCATTTATGAACATGTTATTACTCTATGTTACTAGAGATGATGATGATTCCTCTTAATTCTATGTTATATTATGTTAGACATTGTTAATGGTCTTTTATTGGGTTTACTTGGTTGAGTAAGGTTATGGGGCACTTATGGACTTGATTTTTTGTTATTAGTGATGGTATTGTATGTATTGTAATGTGATTAAATTTTTACATGCTTATTTGTTATATCTTGATGTTAGAGTTGCGTTGGTTATGTATTCAATTATGTTATTACACATGTTGACTCACCTACTCTTGAGTTTGTTGATCTTTTGTTGAGTATTCTTGTATCATTAAGAATATATGGCATTATTTTAATGTTGTGTGTGAATAGGTTTTCATATTTAGTACAGGTGATGTGCCAACCCCTATTTTTCCCTTCCCCCAAACATTTTAGGTTCCGATTGTTGAAGGGTTCATGACCATTTTGCATTGAAGAACAAGATCATTTCTCTAAGCGTGGGTATGTTCTCAAGTTCTTAGGATGATTCCTTCATCTCACTTTACCTATGTTACATTTTATCGTATAAAGACAATGATTTCACACTTGTTGTTTCAAGAAATTCTTTTAACCCCTATAGGACATTTATACATTTGTGTAAGGGATATGCACATATTGTTCAATTCTGTTTAGATTGTTTAATGCGAGACATCCATATTAAGAGTATATTGTGTAAGTTATACATATGTTACTTAAAAGTAGAGACTAAGTAAGCTTCTTATTGCGAGGAGTCTAAGTAAACCCCCTATACATATACTATGTGTAAGCCACAAGAAGTAGGTGTAGATGAAAAGTTTTGATTTTCCTCACTTTTAACCTATGAAATGCAATAGAGAATACTAAGAGGTTAGTCTTAGTCCTCTCTGAGGACGACAACACTGTTTACTTCTAAGGGATGCTCCCCGAACGTTACGCTACTGATGCTTTTAATAATATCGTATGGTCCCACATACTAGAGACTAAGTTTTCCCTTTTTACAAAACATTATCACCCCTTTCGTATGTGATATCTTCAAATAGAACAAGTCACCTATCATACACTAAAGGTACCTTTTGCTATTGTCGGCATAAGATTTTTGTCGACTTCGTGCGATTTTTAGATGGTCCTTCATGAGTCGGATATTCTCCAAAACCTCATAGATTGCGTCGGGACTTATTAAAGAAAACTCACCTACCAAAAATAACCCAATTGGAGATCTACATCTCCTCCCATAAAGGGCCTCAAAGGGTACCATGGAGATACTTGAATGATAGTTATTATTGTAGACAAATTAATTCAATGGTAGATGGCCATCCCAATTTCACTTGAAGTTTGTAACACATGCCCTCAACATGTCCTCTAATGGTTTGATTGTTCATTATGCCAAACATTGTATTTATGGCTGAAATATCATATACTAAGTTTCAACATAATACATATCCCACATTGGAATGCCTTAAAAACTATAGAAGTTAATTTGGGACCCCTACTCGATATTATAGACAAGGGAAACACATGAAAAATTACAATATCTTTAAGTTTGAGCCTAGCATAGTCCTACACTGAATAGGTAGCTACGACGATGATAAAATTGGCTTATTTTGTCAACCTATCAACAATAATTCATACTAAATCATTTTTCCTTCTTGTACGAGGAAAACCCACGTTGAAATCCATATTTACATCTTCCTATTTCCAAGTAGAGATAGTTATATCTTGAATTAAACCTCCCGATTTTTTATTATCAGCCTTCATTTGTTGACAATTAGGTCATTTTGAACAAACACCGCTATATCCTTCTGCAAACAATTCAATAAATACACTTCTTGTAAATCATGATACATCTTGGTTATGCTAGCATGAATAGAATATTGGGAATCATGATGTTGTTCCATAATTTGTCTCATTAAGTCATCCAAATCCGGTACCAAAAAACTTATTTGGTATCTAATTATACCATCAACCTTTTGGAGAATGAGTAATTTAATTTACTAATATCACGCCTCGAGCTACCCCTGAGACACGGACATTAAACTAGGAGCAAAAGTGATACCAAGCTAACCCTGCTTGCATAATATGACCATACTAGAGATAACAAATGGATGTGGAATCTAATTCATACTAATATTACAAAGATGGGGAATGCCCATATACTATAACTCATATATATGAAAACTTATAAGTTTAATAGAAAGAACATATTAAATTACTACAAAGCTTAAACTAACTATGTCAGAAAATAACTTCTACATGACTACAAATGTTGGGATAGACCCCAACTAAGTGTAGTGAAACAGAAACTAAAGTACTAAAATACTGAAACTCTCATAACTATTATCCTCATAGAATGAGGACTTACGGCTAATTTTGTAGAAGCAGAGATCGGGAACCAATCTAAGCGTGATTTGGATGTTGAGAACCTGTACCTACATAAGGTGAATATGTAGAGCATGTATGCGTCAATACATGAAAGGTAATAACCTGTAGGATAGAGTAAAGCTTAAATAATACTTAATTGAACTAACACAAAATAAATTATAACATTATTTGTAACATGATATACTGAATGTTGAGATAACATAATGCAAAGACCATTTTATAATAGGAATAAACTTAATACTAGATATATTGAGAAATTGTCAATGCAATAGAATCTATATGAACTATGGGAGGTACTAATAACCGATAATAAAATCACATGAGTTAAATCTGGAGTGTAATGTATTGCCCCATCGAGAGAACCAAATAATACCCTGCAAAAGGTATAAAGGCTCGCTAGGGTGATCTCTAAACTGATGGTCACAGAAAGTACTTAAAACATACTTGTCTAGTAGTTCTGGTACTATTTGCATACGATAAAATTTAGTTCAACTCACTATAATGTTACTCCAAACGAATTAAGTAGTTAACTGATTGTGACTAAGTTTCCGGAAATATCGGATAGCTCAAACTAAACATGAAAAGTGAGAATGCCACAATCAATATGATAATAATACATTAATAACTATGTCGTTTAAACGTTTAGTAATTGAAATATTTTACCTAGCATGTGTAATTCAACAACTTACGAAATACATAGCTAGGATTCTGAAATTCATGCGAAAAATTGTATATTAACCTAGTAATTTGTTTTGGATATTTCTAATTGCTAACAACCCAATAATTCTAACATTCAAGAAATCCTAAGTCTAGTCATGATATGAAAATCACGAAAATGAATGAAAATTAGGAACCTCATGGGTGAAAGGAACCCACTAGTGAAATCCCACATGGCTGCTGTGGACTCAACGGAAAAATCTTTAAATTTTTGTAATGGAATTAAGGAAACCTTGTTGCGTTCTTGAAGTAGGGTTCTTGAACTTTCTCTCCTCTCTTGCTTCCTATTTTCTATGTTCCATTAATAATTTGACTTACGTAAGTTTTAGTTATGCTTCTTGGCTTTAACTCACTAAAATCTCATGATTTAGGTTTTAAATGACATATATATTAAGGGCTAAAGGAACGAGGGAAAGACCAAAAGACACCTAAAATAGTTGTT
The DNA here is from genome assembly GCF_036512215.1 of Solanum lycopersicum. NCBI lineage: Eukaryota > Viridiplantae > Streptophyta > Magnoliopsida > Solanales > Solanaceae > Solanum > Solanum lycopersicum. The sequence goes on along the minus strand of NC_090808.1, from coordinate 45,233,814 downwards.
ATTTAATAAATCGACCACCTGGACTGATGGAGCGTCGTTTGGGTCCATCATCTGGTTTTGTTCAACAAGCCTTTACTAAAATTGACATAGCTTTTTACTTGGAGGTCGGATTTTAGAAAATTCGGTTGACTCTAAAAGAGAATTCTATTATATCTCATATCATATATCATAAAAAACCAAATTAGTTTTCTGTTTAGAGTTATGAACATTTGAGTTATACCCAATCAGTAATTTCTCTCTAACTAAATGCTAGCCATCACCTACGGTAAGATCTACAGAATGTAGATCGAATGATGGTTCGTGCTGGACATCCGTAGTAATTTAAGAGGCTTGGTAATAGGAGTCTTGATCCATTGAAATAGACAACTGAGCATGGGTCAAGACTTAGTCAATTATTTTGCTGTGTTTTGGGAGGGGTTACAGTAGTGAAAAATGGACCCAGAATATGGCTAGTATATATGACTATGGTCCATAGATGGTGACCGTAGATTTCTCTTGCATTTACTTAAAATCTAATTCTTGTTCTGTTTTAGATATAGGGTGTTACACTACCTCTCCTTTGGAAAGATTCATCCTCGAATGATGAACAAACTAGCTAAAATAGAGGGAAAGAGCTTCAATCCCTACCACTAGACACATAGAACTGAGTTTTTGACAAAATTGAGATCCTAGATCAGTTATGCTGAAAATGCAAGTACAATTTAAGAGAACATTATTAAAGGGTGAATGCACGCATGAATGACTGAAAAACTGAAGATGAAAATTAAATCAATTTGGAGAAGAATCCGAAGGAAATAGGTGAGTGTATTTGGGTTTCATGGATGCCTCTGCTTCTCATGTTGCTCCTTGTACGGACACACTCCTCCACAAAACCTTGACTGAAGTGATTTTTTTTGTTTGTCAACCTTGTAACTTGAAGATAAAAACTGTCAACTAGGACATAATCATAATAAAGGCTATCTTTCACCGCCACACTCTCTAATGGCACTACAGAGGCTGGATCACTAACACACTTCTTCAAGAGCAAGATGTGCAAGACTCGGTGCACTTCTTCTATTTTTTCTGACAGCTATAACTCAAATTCCACCTGGTTTACCCTTCTAAAGATCTTGTTAGGGCCTTCATATCTAGAACAATGTTTCCCTTTCTTGCCAAATCTCATCACCCTCTTCATAGGTGACATTTTAAAGAAAACTCAACCATCAACTTGGAATTCTTGTTCCCTTCTCCTTACATCTGCTTAAGATTTTTGACTATTGTTTGTGGTATTAAGTATATATCCAATGAGTTTAACCTTGTCCAATGTATAAAAGATTGAAACGGGATCTATCAAATTTGCTTCACCTACTTCAAGCAAACCAAAACGAGATCCACATCTATGCACATACATTGCCTAGTAAGGGGACAATTGAATGCTAGAATTGTATCTATTGTTGTAGGCAAACTCAGTAATAGGAAGGTGATCATCCCAACTACCCTTGAAATTGTATCACACAAGCTATCAACATAACCTCAAGGGTATGAATGTTATAATCTGCCTATCCATCCACTTGTGGATGAAATGTTATGCTAAGGTTAACCTGAGTGCCAACACCCTTCTGAAATGAATTCAAGAAATGAGAGGTAAACTGAGCACCTGTATCTGAGATTATAGACGATTGAAACCCATTCAACGTGACTATATCATTAATGTAAATCATTGCATAGTCCTACACCAAATTTTTTGTCTATACCACCAACAAGCGAGAATACATACTCATTTTGTCAACTATCACCCAAATGTAGTCATGTTGTTTCCTAGTACGAAGTAACCCTATGATGAAATCCATATTGATCATTTTCCACTTCCAAGTACAAATGTCAATCTCATGGTTCATACTCCGTATTTGATGATGTTCAACCTTGACTTTCTAGTCATTTGGGAACTTAATCAAAAGACTTGGTATATCCCTCTACAAGCCATTCAACAAATAGACTTCCCGCAGATCGCGATACATCTTAGTATAAACTTGATGAATAGAAAATCTAAAGTTATGGGCTTCTACAAGAATATGTTGTCTCAGCGCGCTAACATCAATAACACACAATCTACCCTGGTAGAAAAGTACACCATCTTCCCCTTGGGAGAAAACCTCCAATGTCTGAATATGGACTGCACCGTTAAGTTCAAACAAGATTGGATAACTATCTTTCTTTTCCTTAACATCCAATAACCAAGGAAGATGCTACCCTATTTTTAATTGTTGCACCATTGTCTGAAATGCTCATCATGCGAACTAGCAAGAAAATAAGTTTGTGAGCATCCTTCACTAGTTTTTTCCTCAACATGGGATACACTACTCATTAATAATCTACTAAGAGAATCTACTACTACATTCTCCTTACAAAGATGGTAATTCACACTCATTTCATGATTCTTAAGGATTCCAAGTCATATCCTGTTGCAAGGATTCAACTCTTTCTAGGTAAACACATATTAAAGAGCCTTATGATAAGTGAACACATTTACATGACCACCATACAAGTAGTGCCTCCAGATCTTTAGTGCAAACACCACTGATGTAAAATTTAGGTCATGAGTTGGATAATTCTTCTCATGAACCTTGAGGTATCTACAAGTATTAGTTATAAACCTTATCTCGCTGCGTCAACACACAACCTAATCCATCTTTTGATGCATACCAATAGATCACATAAATCTTAACCCTCTAATAGGGTCAAGACATGACTTGTAGTCAATGTACTTTTTAATTCTACAAAGCTTCTCTCATAATCATTGAATTATTTAAACTTGACCATATTTTGATTCAAACTAGTCAACGCTGAGGCAATGGATGAAAATCCTTCCACGAACCTTCTGTAATAATTACCTAGACCTAAGAAACTTCTAATTTCTCTAAAATATGTATGTTTGGGCCACTGTTTCACTTTTTATATTGTAAGGTCTATCAAAATAAACTAAGGTGCTTAGAGACTTACATATGTCTAAAATGGTTTCAAATATATTAATTAATTGTTTTACAGTATGTATATTTGATTTGAAGTAATTTGGAGATCAAAAATTCAAGAACGTCAAATAATATGCGGAAGTTAGATTGGATACTTGCTAGTTTGTTCTAGTCTTGACTTGTTTTACTAGTTGTTCGATTCTAAAATTTTTACATGGAGGGTCCTTAACCTGTATATTATCGTATATACATTCGAAATGTTCGGGCACGACTTCCAAGGACAATCAAAGTGGTCCTTTTGGAGGACCCAAAGACTACCTAAACACTGCCTTTGTAGTGTCCAAATGACAAGACAAGGAAGGACAAACCGTCCTCAATCAACACCCTATAAATGATTGTGTAGATCTAATCGACGCCCCATCATCTGCTCTCTTTGATGCTATATGTTTTGTGGTCATGCTCACTATTTTATTAAAGGGATGAATGGGCAATTCGCCTATGTTAAATTTTTTTATGGAAGGTTATTATGGTATATTTTAGGTGTATTAAGTTAGTTAATAACATGAAAAACCCATTTCTAGTCTAATCTTAAAATTTTACCTTCCCTTTCACAACAAAACCTCGCTACAAACCTCTATTCGAAATGAAGATTGAGAACAACTTAATGATTGATTGTGATGGTTACTTGATCATTTTTTATGTTTTTATACTATAATAAGGAATGGTTATCCTTGATCTTTAGATATCCATTAATCTAGAGAGTTCCTTCAAAGGTTTTCAAAGAGAATTCATTATCAAAAATCATTATCTTTCAATCTAGCCATGTGTTTTTTGTCAAATTGATATCAAAATCATGCTTATGATGAATTGTTTATTAGCTACAGTTTTGAATATGCATTTCAATCCAATTTCATGCTAAACCCGTGATTCTCCTAATTTCTCAATTCAACCTCTATTGTTGTTATTTTGATCTTGATGTTAGGTTCATTGTACTTTGATTCGATTATTATATATTGATTATAGCTATTGTCTTAACATTCTATTTTTTCATAGTCTAAATCTTGTAGGTCTATTTTATACCATTGTTGATTTAATATATCTTCTTGTTCATTATCATTAAAAAAATTTCATATTATTCTTCTCATTTAAATTATTTCTACACCTTGAAGTGTATTTAAGACTAAAGTTTCATAGCTTATCATTTCTTCATATATGTGTGCAGTCATGTTTGTTTTTATGCGGGGGTTTTCAATTATTCCTTCCTATTATATTTATAATCGATTAAATTTATATTAGATTATTATGAACTATATTATCTTTTTATCAGGTTTTGGTGTCACTACTAGCTTCGTACTTTAGCGGATACTTCCTTCTTATCAGTGCCTCAACTCTGTTTACTCCCCTAAACGACTTTTCTCACCTACCGGTTTCAACATTAGCATGATATAGTATAGAAGTTTCTCCCTGTTTCAAGTGTTCTAATAAACTAGAAATCATGATTCAAAAAATTCTAATAGATAATAACTAACATAAAATTATTCAATTATACATATGATATTCAGGAATATATATAATTAGTTCCGCATATATTTTAAAAAATATACCTTTGTTTCTTGCGTATTCATGATATTTGAAATATCGTATTGGATTTCAGATTGTTGCTCCATTTATCTAAATACTAATTTTTTTTAATTGTGAGAGTGTTTTTAAAAGAAAGTTTTATATTTCAGGAATTGCCCCTCCTTTATGTTACATATTCCTTCCTTTATATAGAAAGGAATAAGTGCATTTTTATGCACTTACTATGCTCTACACTTACTTTACAACTATCCCTACCGTATTACTTTTACACATTTCTTTTTAGTAATACACCCTGCTTTCCATACTTTACACTTGTGAACATATCATTCATAATGCACATGCATATGTTGCCTAAGTTATGTGACTTCTACTATTTATTTCAAGACTTTTACATATTTATTTTTTGCTTTGTGTGGCCGACCACGTTTTTGTGTTATCTTTTGTCTTCATCTTTATCTTCTTGTCATGTTCAATCTCTATCTTTTATCATTATCTTTTTCATTTTTTCATGTTCCGTCTTTATCTATTATTCCTTTTGGACGTCTTGGATTATATTATCTTCTCTGTTTCATTTTGAACATATGTGATCAGGGTATTTGTGACTTAGTATCTCGCAACACCTTGTTAATAATTTTTCCAAAAATAAATCCAACTATAAGTCTCGTGTTGAAGGTCGCTCTTCTGGCTTAAGTAATAATAAAATCCATCTCTCGACTTCATCCATATCTGCTTTCCTTAGGTTTGTTGAATTGGAATAAATCATTAACTAATCCCTTGCATAGTTGCTCCATATATCGTTTCCGTTTAATTAAATATTTGGTAGTTCTTATATAATGATTGATATATCAATTATTCTCTTATTGGCATAGAAGCTTGGTATCTCGCTTCTTTGTACCTCTGGTTGTTGTTCAATATCTTCCGATATTATCATATCTTTTGTTAATCCTATCTTTACTACTTGTATTTGAGGTTTTATCTCCTCGTATAATCTCTATGTTGTTGCCTTATAAAATTTTACATAGAATAAATTTCCCTTAGTAACTCTCTTATGAGTAATAAATGCTTTATGTATCTTCGGTATTCCACTAAGTTCCTCTTCGTCATATGTATATATTGTATTTTGTAATCCATAGGTGTAACATGTCCTAATTAACTTGGAGTTAATTTTCGATTGTGCAATCAGATTATTATAACCTTGTAATTTTTGGGTTAGATAATCTTGGTTGGGTTCTTGGATTGTAGTAGATATGGGTTTAAGGTTTAAAAAGGTTTGGATTTTGTATATATTTTCTATATAGATTCGCGTAATATAGTTATATGTTATTTTTTCATATTGTAGGCTATCCGCGTATGTAGAAATTTGTGGTTCTGTACTTAATATTTTTTTTGTTTTAGCCTCGAGGTAAATGTTTTTTCGAATAATTGTCTTAAGTTTTAATTCTTATGTCTTTCACTAACTCGTTGGCTTGTACCTGCTTCTGTATTTAAACAATTGCTATGTGTTTTAGGTGTTTCCCAACATCACCGTTTAGCTCTGTATTCTTTCTAAATTCCGATTGACATAGTTTCGCATGTTTATAGTTATGCTGCTAACTTATTATAGCTTTAGACTTCAGATTACCTTCATTAGTCTTTAGGTTTTGTAATAGCTTCGAGTATATTTTCAATATTATCTTTTCCCTTAGTCTCAGTCTGAGTAGCTTTGTCCTGATAAGTAATCTCCATCAACATTTTTATTAGTTTTTATTACTTCAATTGTAAATGTGAAATTTAATAAATTTAATTCCAATCTCCTTATTTATTTAGTTGTTACCGAATCTTGTATTTTTCTTGTTAGCCACCATTTACTTGAATATTATCTGTTCTCATAATGAATTTTTGATATACAATATATGGTTCAAATGATAATAAACACATATATAATTAATATAATTCTTTTTTATTTATTTCTCATTTTATTTATGTATTATTAAATGTTCCTCAATAATACCTGCTATGATATTCTATTGTATTGGCGTCATACTTGAATTTTAATATTCTTCCATAACTTTATTCAATTGCATATGATTCAATTATATAAGTAGTTTTTTTGTTTTCATCTTGAATTATAGTTTAGGTTAGTTTTTACATAATAAATTTACCTTTTGTCTCTGTATGTGGTCATTTTTATCAAACTGATATTCCATATCTTTCTTTTATTTTTGCAGTTATGATTTTAAATTTTCCGCTAATTTTTGTATGTACTCTCATACATCATTTACTAGCATAAGAATGATTTTAATTTCCTTTTTGTGTCTAGTTGTTCATTTGAGTTAATTATTTTTTGTACTATATATGTTCGCTTTTTTATTCCGTTTTTATCTATTTATATTCCTAAGAACTCTATTTGATTTTTCATTATATCTGCTTTCTTTTTACTTAGAATTATACCCTATTATTCTACTATATGTGTAAATATTTCTAATAATCTGACATGTTCATCATGTGTTTTGAAATATAATAGTATATTATCAAGTATACTATATAATTTTCTATTTGTTTAAAGTAATTGTCCATAAAGTGTTGATATCTTCCTGGTGCGTTTTTATATCCAAATGGTCATGCATTCCATTCATAAACTCATTGTGGTACAGTGATAAATTTTAGTTTTTTAGAGTTTTCTTCTAGTTTTAAGTGATAAAATCTCGATTTACAATCAAATTTGCTAAAATATTTACATCCTTGTATAGGTCTTATCTTTAGTATTTTATTTGGTATCGGATATTTATATGTTTTAGATTTTGCATTTAAATTTCTATAATCAATAACCATTATGCTTTTTCCTCTTTTTTGTTCACTATGTTTATTTACTATAAATGTCTGGCTTTTGTTCTTACTATTGATATCTTGTGTATATCCTTTTTCTAATAATTCATTTATATGTATCTTAAATTATGTTAAATCATTAGAATTATATTTTAATGGTTTTGGGTTATTATACTATTATTATGAATTAGGTTTATTTTCACTTTTGTTTTATGTTTTCCCCAACCTTGTAAAGATAAAATTCACTATATAATAATTCTAACATATCTTGAATTACTTTTACTTTTATTAGGTTAAAACAACAGAGGCGATCTTTGTCCTATCTTAATGGAATTATGATTTCGTTTTTGTTATGGTACTTTTAGAACCCTCCTCATGTATGAATTGTTCATGAATTATTAGAATTGATCGATGATGATCAAAACTTTGTTAATTGGTAAGATTGCCCTATTTCTTATACTTTTCAATGGAAGTGATTGTTGGATTCGGCTTAAATTACATTGTATGGTATGACCCACTTATGGTGGTGGTGTTTACTATCTTGTAATCTATATGTTTTATGATCGTGTCCTTGAAGGGCAACTTCATGTATAGTGAATGTTTTGTTATAATGATCACAAAACCTGAAGTTTCATGCCTACACTCTTAATCTCGTATTATGTGCTAGGTGCTAATAGGATCTTCAACGTTCGAATGAAGTGGTTAGGGTTAGGTTTTTTCTATGTTCTGCCAATGATTATGTTCTAATGGTAAATTACCCCTTCACATGTATCTGTATATGAATGTATGATCTTAGCCATTGTTCAGAGCCTTGGATGTAATGTGAAGATATCTTGTTCTCCTATGCTAAATTGTGGTGTTTGGTCTTTGAATAAATGCATAATGTAGTCTTAAGAGGGCGGCTTCCTCAATAGTGTGTTGATAGCCATTATGTGATCATGCTGTCAAATGTACACAGACAGACCTCATGCATGATACTAGTATAGGTTCATGGTGTCGAATGATCTCATGAGATAAAAACTACATTGCCTAGGGGCATAAAACAGTTTCAATGTACATCTCCTAGGTCCATGACTATGTTGACCAGATAGGACCTAGTAAGTGGATCCACATAGATGCTGGTATTACTATAATGTTCTACCTTTGCAATTAGAGCACCTCCTTTTGGTGTGGGGTTCCATGATACAAAATTCCTTGTTTGGCATACAAATATTTATGTCTGTTAAGTCTACGATTTCCCTAAAGTGAAACAGAAAATGGAAGTAATGCAATGAACCCTTACTAGGACTACATAAGGGAAGTTTCTTAGTGTAGGTGAGGGTATGAGACTTTATCTATGCATTTCATAAGTAGCTCTTGAGGGGAGTTCTATGAGGTACTATATATGTATATTAATATGTATACGTCTGATATTATTGACATTATGTTGTTGACCTAGTTGTATAATAATATGCTTTCTATGAGTCCTATTATTTTTATGATGAGGCATTATCATATATGCATAAGTTTGCCTCATTGGCGATATGATAATTATATTACTTGGCATGTATGAAGGTGTCAATAATTGTCTTGATGATGTATGAAGTAAATTATATACATCTACTCTCTTTGTGAGTTTACTAAGTATGTGTCAAATTACGGGACTTCACATGTACATTGCACTAGTAGGATTTGAATTGGATTATGAATAAGGTCTTATGATGTAATTACGAAGTGAAGTCCAAATATTGTATTGTTTATTAATACCTTTTAAGATGTTATTGTTAGTGTTGTCTCGCACGTGGTCACGTTGTGAGTCTTATATGCGATTCATGCATAATGTTAAGTTATACGTGTAACTTGTATTGTCATTATGTTATACCTCGATCGGTATGCATATGTATTTGATGTTAATAAAGATTGTGTGTATGTTCACCTTGGTGACCACAAGATGTTGTTTTAGTGTGGATAATGGAATGGGCACTATTCCTTCATTGCACCAACTATCACTACAAGGTTACTTGGTTGTTAAGGAGTTAAGGTAAAGTAAAGTTACTATATGTAATGATAAATTAGCCTTAAATGGAATGTATGGCTTTATGAGATAAAATGAACATTGTACATGTCTATATGAAGTATATTGTGTGATTTTACCAATGTTTATGAAATTTCTTTCAAAAGGCATGTTGCATGATTTCAACGTAAAATGTCCTCTTTATATGCATGTTTTTCATGGTTGTTATACTTCAGGAATTCTTGTAGTAACACCATTCTTTGTCACATTTTTACAAAAAGTGTTGGACATCGATGCTTAAAGGATATTTCCAAAATGAAGGGATTGATATCTGTTTCCTAAGCTCAAGAAAGGGTTCCTTATGATTCAAGGATTTCCTATGTCATGTTTATGTTCAAAGTTTTGTAGTAGCTTTCTTATTGTAATATATAGAAAAGGATCGTGTCCCTATTCTACTCTATTTTGAGTCCATGATAGTAAAAGAGACTTAAAATCTAACTATGTTTTATGATATTTTATATATATGATGTGATAATTCTAGCATACAACGTGCTATGATAACTTTTAAATTTTCCGCTAAATTTACCTATGACAATGCGATGAATGATGACTATAGGCATGTATAAGACCTTTGAGAGGTCAAGTACGCCATGTTACTTTTATGGGGTGCTCTCTAGTTGTGATTAATGTCGTATCCGAGCATGAGGATGATTTATGGTGGGAGTGTCTCATATTGCAACTTCTAGTAGAGTCTCGTTCATCAGTGATGATTTGAGACACATCTATTAGCGAAAGGCTACAAGACGATAAAATTTCCATTTTTCACTAATCTCATGCAAAGGTTTTGAATATGTTAAATAAGTGTTTAACAGTATGTACGATTGATATGAAATCATTTGTAAGTCAAACGTCCAAGACGATCAAAAGTTAGCCCTTGGACGTACTTGTATGTGCTAAGCATGTTTTGATGTGTTGCGTATGTTCTTTGGTGCTCAAACTTCTAAGGAAGGACCCTAGTATGTATAGTAGTGTATTTAGGGTAAATACGTCAAGGTACGACTCCCTAAGGGTCGCAAACGGCCATCAAGGAGGACCCCAAAAACTTTCTAGACACTGCCTTACAATGTCCACCTACGTTTAAGAATACAACGGTCCATATCCATGTTGACACACTTTCGATGGGGGTGCATAGTTCCTTCCATATCATAGGAGCTAAAGCCCCCATATTGAGCCTCAGACCCAAATGACATTTATTAACACGACCCTCGAGAGGTCTACAAGGAGTCATTTGTGGTTGTTGATCAATCCTGCAACTTCACTACCATGACTGCTGTTCATTAAGGGCTGAATGAGAAATTCAACCCACATCCTAAACTTACACTTGGTAGTTGTTTTTATGTGTTTTTGGGTATATTAATATGATTATTAATATAAAAACCCCATACCCTATCCATTCTTTAAAAATTAGTGTCACGACCTAGGAGCAATCCCTACAAGTAACATGGCGTACTTGATCTCTTGGAGGTCTTATGGAAGCCCATAGTTATCATTTATTGCATTGTCATAGTTAAATATAGCGGAAAATTTTAAACTTCCATAAGACCTCATATGCTAGAACAAACTTTCATGAATATATATAAATGTCATAATACATAGTAAAAGACTCTAGTCTCTATTTTCCATCCTAGAGTCAACATCATCAGTACTTTATGGAAATGACCCTTATACATAAATCAAATATGAATTATTACAAGACTTTAACCATGACTCGACATTGGGCATTCTTGAATCTTAAGGATTACTTAACTTGAGCTTGGGGAATACATATCTATCTCTTCACCATACAGACGTCCATTTAAACATCCATAACCTAAAGTCTGTGTAAAATGGTAGAGATTAATGGATTTAGTAACAGAATGCACTATGTATGGTAACTATTCAAAAACATGCATTTAAAAGGAAAATTTTACTTAAAATCATTCATCATGTCTTTTTGTGAAAACTTCGTAAAACTTGATACATTAAGCATCACACAACTTAAATACTTCATTTAGGCATATACCAATGTCATAATATCACATAAAATTACACTTATCATTTAAGTTACATTCTGACACATTTTACAGTAAGTTATTTTCCATTTACATTAAGCTCATAAACTTTACAATGAATTCATTCAACTTTGTTTCCTAAACTTCTCAAGTATCCGTCTAGTGATACTTGGTGAAATGCATCACTTTAAGGCCACAATTAAATAATACTTACAACCTACATAAGCCAATACATTCCATTATAGAAGTATAAAACACTATAAGACACATTCAAACCAAGACACACAACACTATTACGGTAAGCTCTAGTCATTATGCATGTATACCAACTTTACATTACATAGAAAATTATAAGACATTACTTACAATGTACATGTTAAGCCCCAAAACCTCACACGTACTAAGTAAACCTTTCAAGAGATCACAAGCATACCGTTCACTTCATACGTCAAGAAGGCAACGTAGAAAACTTCATTCATGCCAAGAAAGACCATCATCAGATAAACTTACACCTTGCGTTTTATCACAACAAGTAGACAACACTAGAATGTCATGTAGAAGGAACATCAACCTAGTCACATACATTAGAACACCTTCCTAGGACTTCGATCAAGGACCACTTGTGCAATGAATATGAAGAAGTCTCATACCTCCACCTAATCTATGCAACTTCCCTTATGGTATACTAGTAAGGATCTAGTTCTTTACTTCCATTATCAATTTTACTTTATGGAAACTATAGCCTTATCTGACACTAAGATTATGGGTGTTAACATAGAAATTAGTGTTGTAGATCCTTACACAAAGTGAAGGGGCTTTACTTAGCTAAGGTATAACATTAACACATGCTAGCATACTAAGTTATATCACTTGCCCCATCCTATGTGACAAGCATAGTATATGGAACTTGGAAGCATATATGAAAACCATCTTTATGAATATTGAGGCATTGTAGTTATCCGCTTATGGAAATATCACTCTATGCCCTTCATGCTATGAGTCTAAGAGCCTCGTGAGGACTATGGTTACCTACCTTCCTAAATTTCTAAGGGACACCCCTCAACTTCAAGCATAGTATATGGAACTTGGAATTCATATTAAAAAATTCCAGGCACTAATCCCCTAGGACAAACAAAGGGTCCTTGAGGAGGACCTTTACAATTGCGGTCAAAGGGCTGCCCAGGGCAGTGTGCACTGACGAGTGCCATCAACGGGGCGTGTTTCAATTGATGGGGCTTCGATTGTAACTTAGAAAAAATCTTGGAAGTTTCACTTTTCATAGTATCAGACAGAAATGATACACCAACATGATGGAGGGTCCTGTGGCCATAGTCTCAATGAGGGACCGTTTGTCAGGGTCTTGTCTGCGAGGGACTATTTTTGCTGCATATTTTAAATTAATTCATTTTATTTGTTGTATTAAGTACGAAATTAACTAGGTATTAGGGAATGTCTAATTAATTTTTTAACCCACCTATATAAAGCCCTTAAGCTAATTAGACTAACCTAAGATCTAATGATTTATAAAACCCAAAACTCTCTTCCTTCTGTGTTATTTCTCTCTCCCAAAGAAACCCCATTGAATACAAAGCAAGAGGTGGGTTCAAGGTCAAATTTATCCATAAATATTCATTAATTCGTAAGGTATGGTATCTTTTTCACCACCGAGACCTGTTTCCTCAAAGGGTTCTACCATATTGATTTCAAAAATTGAGTTTTCAAGTGGGTTTTCATCCAATACTAAAATTGATGTTCTGAATTAATTTGTTTATGATTTATTTTTGATATTCTGAATATATTAACATGTATTTTAAATCAATTATGTTATATCTTGATGTATTGGTCTTTTTAGAAGATGACATATTCCCATTAACCCTACTTTATTATCTTGATGTGAATTATGTAATGTTGGTTCAATTGAATTTAGTATCGGTTGATTTTCTACTAGATGATGTTATTGTATCAATTATAAATATATTAAGATGAATTTGAGTCCTAACATGCTAGTTCTTGAGAAAAGAATCTAGGTTATGAAGTGTATTATGGATTTGACCTAAAACACTTATCTTAAGCTATGAAGTAGTAATGAATTGTGATTTCGTGATTCACTTGGAATTGTAATAATGTTTTTTATTGATATGTGATGATAATATAACCCTTTGGTTTGAAATAATGGTTTATTGGAAGCCTTTGATAATTAATTATGAAGGAGATTGGGTAAGTCTTGTGATCTTTACTCTTTATTTCAATTATGATTACTTTTGGTTAAGTGATGATGTATACTGAATATGACCTATATTAGGATTGATAGATTTTGTATGATGTTGAATTAAAATGTATGGAGGAAGTATTATGAGGTGTTGCTAAGATGTAAATGGTATAAGGATTGCGATTATTTAATAATGTGACTTATCATGATGTGAATATGTTAATGATCTAACCTCACTTATGTAAATTGTAATTAAAGGACAATACTCATGAAATTCTTATTGAGATATGATAGTGATATTTCTACAAGGGATAGACCCTATGAGCAACATTAAGCTATGATGATAAATACATTATTAAAGGCATTGCAAAAAGGGACTCTAGCCTAGAACCGAGTGAACTAGAGTGAGGAATGTCCCTTCCCACATAAAGAAGGTAGTATCACTAAATAACTTTGAGATCTATACTTCAATGTATGTACCATAAGCATGGCCTCTACTATATATCCTAGTTTTTGAAATATGTTTCCTCCATAGGAATACTAGCTAGTGGATCCACATAGTTTCTATGTTCATGTTTCAGCACTATCTTAGCAAGTAGTCCACCTTCTATCCGTGTAGGGTTTTTGTCACGACCCAAATCCGGGCCGTTGGTGTTCAGACTTTACTTGTTGACAGTTCGGACACTTGGCAATAAAGTCAACAATATCACGCTTCATTCTACTCCACCAAAAGTGTTGCTTTAGGTCACGATACATCTTGGTTGCACCTGGATGTATAGAATACCTTGAACTATGAGCCTCTGTCAGAATAGTGTTGATCAAATTATCGACGCGGGGTACACATACCCTTCCCTTGATTCTCAAAACACCTTCCTCATCGATTTGTGCTTCCTTAGCCTCTCCTCTCAATACTTTATCTTGAATTCTGCGCAGTTTCTCATCATCAGACTGCCTTCCCTTAATCTTGTCAAGGAAGAAAGATCTTGCCTCCACAGAAGCCAACAATCCTCCCCTCTTATTTACTTCTAATCTCATCAAGTCATTAGCTAGAGTTTGAACCTCTCTAGCCAATGGGCGTCTAGAAGCTTGCAAGTGAGCTAGACTTCCCATGGTTCCCGCCTTCCTACTTAAAGCATCCGCTACAACATTCGCCTTCACCGGATGATACAAGATAGTGATATCGTAGTCCTTTAGTAACTCCATCCATCTCCTCTGTCTTAAGTTCAAATCTTTCTGAGTAAAGACATACTGAAGGCTACGATGATCCGTATAGATCTCACAGTTAACCCCATATAAATAGTGTCTCCATTGTTTTAATGCAAACACTACCGCGGCCAATTTCAAATCATGAGTGGGATAGTTACGTTCATGCACTTTTAATTGTCTTGAAGCATAAGCAATCACACTCTTCTCTTGCATTAGTACTGCACCCAAACCAGAATAGGATGCATCACAATAAACAATGAAGTTCTTACCCTCTACTGGCAAGGTAAGGATAGGTGCGGTAGTCAACAAAGTCTTGAGCTTCTGAAAGCTTTCCTCACATTCATCCAACCATACAAATGGGACATTCTGCTTAGTCAAGTTCATCAATTGGGAAGCGATAGAAGAGAATCCCTTGACGAATCGGCGGTAGTAGCTAGCTAACCCAACAAAGCTCCTTATTTCTGAAACATTAGTAGGTCTTACCCAATTCTTCACTGTCTCAATCTTAGAAGGATCCACCATCACTCCATCCTTAGAAACCACGTGTCCCAAGAAAGACACTGCATCTAGCCAAAACTCACACTTAGAGAACTTGGGATAAAGCTTTTTCTCCCTTAACATTTCCAATACCATTCTCAAATGCTCTTCATGTTCCTTCTTGCTCTTTGAGTATACCAATATATCATCAATAAATACGATCACGAAGAGGTCCAAATATGGCTTAAAAATCCCGTTCATCAAGCTCATGAACGCAGCAGGGGCATTCGTAAGACCAAAAGACATCACTACAAATTCGTAATGCCCATACCTTGTTCGAAAAGCAGTCTTTGGCACATCCGTTGCCCGTATTTTGAATTGATGATAACCGGATCTCAAGTCAATCTTAGAGAAGACACAAGCACCTTGTAATTGATCGAACAAGTCATCAATGCGAGGAAGAGGGTACTTGTTCTTTATGGTTACCTTATTCAGTTGTCTGTAGTCTATGCACATTCGAAAACTGCCATCCTTTTTCTTTACAAACAAAACCGGAGCACCCCAAGGAGATGCACTTGGTCTAATGAAGCCTTTATTAAATAACTCTTGAAGTTGTGCTTTTAACTCTCTTAACTCCGCGGGAGCCATTCTATAAGGGGGTATAGAAATGGGGCGAGTACCGGGTTCAAGATTAATACAGAAGTCAATATCCCTATCCGGTGGCATACCAGGAAGATCTGCAGGGAACACATCCAGAAACTCACGAACTACTGAAACCGACTCAATCGAAGGTACTTGGGTAGTGTAATCCTTGAGATGTGCCAAGAAAGCTAAACACCCTTTACTAATCATTTTCCTAGCACGAATAAAGGAGACGATGCGGACCGTATTGGAAGTGTAGTCACCCTCCAACACTAACGGGTCTGTCCCAGGCTTGGCTAACGTCGCCGTTTTAGCATTACAATCCAAGATTGCAAATTGCGGAGAAAGGCAAGTCATACCCAGAATCACATCAAAATCATCCATTTCTAAGATAACCAAATCTACATAGAAGTTGCTCCCCACAAAGTTCACCAAACAAGACCTATACACCTTTTCAACTACCACAGACTCACCCACCGGAGTAGAAACACGAATAGGCATATCAAGTAATTCACAATGTAAATTTAGACCATTAGCAAATGAGGAAGATACATAAGAAAACGTGGATCCAGGATCAAACAATACAGAAGCCATGCAATCACAAACCAGAAGATTACCTGTGATGACAGCATCAGATGCCTCCGCTTCAAACCGCCCAGGGAAAGCGTAACAATGGGCCCTATCGTTCGTCTGTCCGTTGCCCCTACCATGTTGTGATGTAGTGGCCCCAGTTTGCCCATTACCTCTGCCGTTTTGGTGACCACCATTACCTCGACCACCACGTCCTCCAGAATAACGGCCTCTACCATGACCACCTTTACCTCTATCTATTGGGGGTCTATAACTTTGTCTGGGACAATTTTTCCTAATATGTCCCATCTCCCCACATCCATAACATTCTCTGGAGTCAATCATAGGCCCCTCGGAGAAGTGTTGACCGGTCTGAGGTGGTCCCCCAACTACAGTCTGTAGTGAAGACTGAATTGGTCGGACTGAGTAACTTCCCGAACCCTGTCCTCTAGTGTAAGAACTATTAAACTCACCTCCCTTTCGAAGCCTTTTTGATGTCGATGTTGTGGTGAAGTCGTCTGGCTTCACTCCTTCCACTTCTATCACAAAGTCTACCACTTCTTGGAAGGATTTTGCCGTTGCCGCTACCTGTAAGGCCGAAATCCGCAATTCTGACCTCAACCCCTTCACAAACCGGTGAATCCGCTCTTGAGGACTGAAACAGAGTTGAGTGGCATATCTGGATAGTGCACGGAACTTAGCCTCATAAGCATTAACCGATATCCTACCTTGCTCTAGGCTCAGGAACTCATCCCTTTTCCTATCCCTCAAAGTCCGGGGGATATACTTCTCCATAAACAAGCTAGAGAACGAGGCCCAAGTCATACGTGGTGCCTCTATTAGTTGAAACTCAATATGTTACTGCCACCACATTTTGGCGTTCCCTTGAAACTGATAAGTCACAAACTCCACACCAAACCGTTCTACTATACCTATCTTGTGTAGTAGCTCGTGACAGTCAACCAGAAAATCATAAGCATCCTCTGATTCAGCACCCTTGAAGACTGGAGGTTTCAATTTCAAGAACTTACTAAAAAGTTCATGCTGATCACTTGTCATTACAGGCCCAGTAGTAAGACGTGGAAACGTGCCTATTTCCAATGGAACATCCATGCGGGGAGCCATAGTAGCCTCATGTTGTACCTCCGGAGCCTGAGGTGCTGGTGCAGAAAACACTGGGGGTGTCTGGCCCTGATCAGATAACCCGCTAAGATAAGCCAGAACCTGATTGATCATCTCTGGGGTAGGTTGGGGTGGCATTTCCTCATTTTGCACTTGTTCATTCACCCCATCCTCCCCCTCTCTTATCACTTCCTCAGTCGGTGGAGGAGTCACCGCCCTAGAACCAGATGGGCTCGGTGCTCGTCTTCTTCCTCTAGAGGACGTCCTCCTACGACCTCTACCATGGCCCCTTGCCGCTGTTCTTCCTCGAGCCACAGCCCCAGTGGCTGGTTTAGTTGTTTCTTGTCTGTCCGGTGTTGGTGTTGGCGTAGTCGTTTCTCTAGTTCTAACCATCTCTGAAAGAGAGTGAAGATGGTTAGATACCAATTAGTATCGCCTAGATACCAATTGGACTCAAGTAGTAGCACGAAAGAAAGAATGAAAGAGTGAAATTTTCCTAAAGTCTTATAACCTCTCAAAGAAAAGTAAAGGCGTCCCCCTACCGTTCCTTAATACTCTACTAGACCTGTTCTTGTTTGATGAGACCAACGAACCTAAGGCTCTGATACCAAGTTTGTAACGACCCAAATCGGATCGCGACTGGCACCCACACTTACCCTCCTATGTGAGCTAACCAACCAATCTAAACCTTAACATTTCAATGTAATAACAACAGAAAGTAATGCGGAAGACTTAAACTCATTAATAAAAACCAATTCAATAACTATCAATATTCAACATCTATTAAGAGTTTACTTATGAAAGCATGAAAACCATAACCTACCTCCACCGAAGAATTGAAATCAAGCAAGTTAATCCTCAAATCTTGGTGTTTTCCTCTTCTTCTCCATCGTTTCTCTCTCTCCCTTCTTGTTCTTTCTATTTTCTTATTCAAACCCTCTTTATTTTACCCTAATTAGTATATAATTAAGAATAAAAGATGGAAATAATACCCCACTAATTAACTTAGGGTGACCTCTTTTAACCCCCAAGAATTTCAGTTATTAATTTAAACCCACGAAATCTATAATTAAGGAAAGAATAGTCCAAAAATGTCCCTTAAAACGTGTAAGGAAATCCGATTCAGCCTGGGATTTGTGCAACCTGTGACAGGCCGTCGTGCCTGCGACGGTCCGTCCTGCAGGTCGTC
Organism: Solanum lycopersicum; assembly: GCF_036512215.1. Lineage (NCBI taxonomy): Eukaryota > Viridiplantae > Streptophyta > Magnoliopsida > Solanales > Solanaceae > Solanum > Solanum lycopersicum. Next base: position 45,215,021 of record NC_090808.1, on the reverse strand, counting down.
GCAAGGGTCAGAGAGGCAACTTCCACTGAACAATCTGTGACGGTCCGTCACGCCGGTCACGGTCCGTCCTGCCATTCCGTCACGAAGTTTAGAGAGTCGATTTTCAGTACCCAATTTCAGATTTTCTAAGTGTTTTGAAACGAGACCCTGCGACGGTCCGTCTTGCCCATGACGGATCGTCGTTTGGTCCGTCGCCTCAGCCAGTTTTTCCAGAATTGAAGTTTGTTGCTCAAAATGACTAAACAGGTCGTTACAGTTTTCATGACACCGAATTCCACATTATCTGATATGGTCTATGTAGGTTAAGGCAAGAGGTTTCCAAAAGGTAAAATAATTTAAAGGATTGAACTCTAGCGAAGATGACCTAAAGAATTTAGGTTAATATTGGTAGGTATATGGGACTATATCTAAACATTTAACTAGTTAGGCTTGAGTCCAGTCTTAGATGGATGTTATTATGTATGTATATTCTTATATATGAAGATTATGTGTATGTGATAATCTTAAATTTTAATTACACTATATGATGTTGATTACTCTTATGAACATGTACTTGGTATCTATTGCTTAAGTGTGATATTAAGTACTCTTAATGTTATATTATGTGAAGTTCGACATTATTTATTGTTCTTGCTAGGTTTATTTGATTAAGTAAGGGTATGGGGATTTTCCTATTCATTGCAAAAGTGGCTTAAAAAGGTTCATGAGTAATGGTCTTTCTTTGGTTAAGTTGAAATTTACTCTTGTTCATGCTTGATGGTATTATAACTTGATGATAGAGTTACTTCAATTATGTGTTAAATTATATGATATGCATGTTAACTTGACTAAAGTTGGTTTTGTTTGTCTTGTGATGTACATGCCTATGACTTAACGAATAATTTTTACTAATCGGTATGGTCTTACTGAATATGCATAAAGCCTTGAAAAGTAAATTTCATAACTATATGAAATGTCCCTTTTTTATAGCATGATTTAAAGGTATGTGTATATACGGTCCCAGACTTAGTACAAATGGTGTAATAACCACATATCTTCTCATTTTTCTCAAACATTTTAGGTTACAGTCATTGAATGGCTTTTGGAGATGACTTTTAAAGAAGAGTTGGAATTCTTAATCATTCAAGTTAGGTAGGTCCTCACTTTCCTAGGGTAATTCAACTATCAAGCCTATGATGTTTCTTTGGTTTTTAATACTCTTATGTTTCTCTCCCTTTCATTTGCATACTAAACAATATATTACCGATATGTTTTCTTATTTCATTGATGTATGGGCTAGACCAAAATTGTTTTACTCTTATTAGATCGTAATGAGATGAGATGACTATTTGATACTATGTTATATTGATAGATATCTATGTGCATTAAAAGTAGAAGACTGTGTAATCTTCATTTTATAGTATTTAGGTTACATTAAATTAGTTTTAAATCCTGAACCTAGACAAGACCCCTCACTTCAAATATTCAAACTCCCTATCTAAAGAAAACTCTCCCAAAGTCAACATTGAACTTAAGACTATAGGAGGGAAAGAAGGGAGTCTTTGGACGTGTGTCTTCACCAAAATTAGTGGAATTATTTCTCTTACTTTTATGGTATCCATACTTGAACCCCCTCTTTCTTTAAAGGAGTCACTTCCAAGAGATTTCAAAAAGGGTTTACCAACTCAAAATTCTTCTATCTTTGATTTAAGGTATGGGTCTTCTTGTACAAGTGTTCTAATATTTTGAATGACTTTATTCTTGTATTAATTGAATATTTTCATGTTAATCACCTAATTATATCATGTCTATGCGTATTTTAAATTTTAGCTTCGGAAATGGATTATATGAGCATGTTTGGGTAAGGTATGTACTTTTGTTTTCTTTTGTTAATATGTCGATTTAGCTACTTTACTAGGATTCTTATTTTGATGAAATGTTGATGAAATTATTATAGGTTAGTATGTCTTTGTTAAATGGCTAGTTCCTTACAGTGTATAGTTTTCATTATAATTGCTTTTGAGTGGTATGGTCCACCTTCCTGGTGGCGGTGGTTGCTTGTTGAATTCAATACTATTTAGTATGTATTGTGAATATGGTGTTGAAGGTATAATAGATGAAATGGATTAATATTGAACATGAATCTTGTATTGTCTTTTGTGAAGTTGAATAACATGTTTGACTTGTAATATGTCTAAGTGAAGTACATGAATATTTGAAGTAAATAAGGTTTGTTAACTGAGGAATGATGGTCTAAAGCATGCATAGAAGTTAATAAGAATTAATTAATGTTTATGTGGAAGGTGTTCTCTCATGTACACACACACTCACACTTAAAATAACGTATGATTGTAAGTTGATAAAAGGGGAGTATTGGGTGGACACTTTTCATGAGTTGAGATGATGTGTTTAGTAGCAATCCCATTATTCCTCATGAGCTTTTCAAGATAAGTTGGAGAACGAATGCCCTTCGTAAGTTGAGATGTGGTATTTACTATTTTTCCTTAACCTATAGGTTTTAATATTGAGATATCTATGGGGTGTTATTCCTAGCACCGAGAGTATATGAAGGAGAGGTGGGTTACATTTCGTAAGTTGAGAAGTTGTATTTCCAAAGTACATCTTGAGATAAGTACTCCTCGTTAGTAGAGAATTAGTTACTTAGCATCAATCTCCTTATTCCTTAACTATGTTTCCACATAGGTGTAGCTATTGGGAAAGCCATGTAAAAGCTAACAAGCATGACCCTACTCTTGGAAAGTTAGGATGTCTCATTTCATTGGGGTTGATATAAGAATTCCATGTCTAGCTCTCATTGTAAGAACAAGAATATCAAATATGCTAAGAAACGTAATGAGAACCCTAGAAACCTAGGGGTACCTACATGAAACACACCTCACCAGATGCACTCAACCCATGAGGGTGAGGCTTCCTGGTAAGGTGGGGCGGCCAAGGTCCCACGGCTCCATGCGTGTGGAATCGGGTCCCCGGGCTTATGTACTCCCCTAGACAATTAACTTGGTGAGTTGGTTGAGCTACGTGGGACAAGGTTGGGTGAGGTTAGGACCCCGAATATGAGTTTACACCCTATTGTGTCCAAACTGAACTTGAAAGGGGTAACCATACATTTAGAGGGTCTAGGGGTAGAATGGTCTTTTCCAGGCCAAGGGTAATATCATAATTACCGTATGGAATTAATTAATTATTAATTTGTTTAATTGAAGGATCTGTTTGGGTCGGGTCGACCCGAAATGACCCGTTTCTGCAAATCGGCTCCATCTCGGTTTGACCCTTGGTGGGAGCATCGATTTTATAGTTTAATTGGTGATTTAAAATCTGATTTTTTAAGGGTATAATGGTCCTTTCACGTGTGATTAAATTAAATCAGAGTTTTACCAGTTAACTTAACCTTATTTGACTAAGTCCTAAAGTAAACTTCTTATCCTAAGAATACTCACCTTACCCACGTCTATCACCCAACACATGATCATTATCTCTTCTTTCATTCACATTCTGTCTGCCAAAATAACTTCAAGATTACAAAAATTACTAAATTTCTTCACATTTGAAGAACCTACACGGAAAATATACACTAACAAGTTAATCAAAAACGTTAGGCAAAAAGGGAAGGTGTTCCATTGAATTTGGTGTTGATCTTTCGATTGGGACGTGTGTTTGGAGGAGTTTTTTTGGCAGCAAGTCAAGTTTTGATTGTCAAAAAGGCATGGGTTCCTTTTTCTGTTGGTCCTTTTCCTATGAGACCCCTTAAGGTTCAGTATATTCAAATCTGAAAACTAGGGTTGTTCCCCGTTGAATGCCCCTGTTACTAGCTCCCAATGATTCATAGGTTGGGTATGTTTGCTGGTTGATATTAGGCGTGTGTTTTGTATTCGTGATGAATATGTTCATGAAAGTGTGTTTTAAATGGTATGAAGTACAACCTATGTGATCCGAAAATACGTGTATATGTGTGCAATGTGAGTCGTGACTATGTGCTCTTGTGTTTAAGGCTCTAAAATGTAATGTTGCGGTTGTATTCTTACATGCACAAACTTATGTAAATCGTGGTGTTCATATGAAGTGTAATGTGGCTGAATTAAGTGATAAACTCTTGGCTAAACGAATCCATAAAAATTCATCGAAAAAGTTTTAAATGAACTGTGAAATTTCCCTATGAACTAACGTGTAATGTGATGCAAAGGATGCTGAAAAACTACAAAACTTACAGCTACAAGTTTATGAATTTCGGTCACATTGAAGTGGTTCAAAATGTTGTGAAAAATGAATTATGAAAAGTGAGGTCATGGAGGATTGAACCCGTGACCTCATTATGTTTAAAACCATGTATATAAGTGAGTTAAAAATAATTTGGTGAGAGGGATTCAAACAGTTATATTTGCTGGAAAATGGAATTATGAAAATAAGAAATGAGAGGAGTAAGTTTCGAAGCCACAAACTCTCAGTTAAACTAAGAAATAAAAAGAAAAGAAATGTTGAGGCATGTGGAAATTGAACCACAACCTCTAAGTAGAAAAAAGGAAATTTAAAAGAATAATAAAGTGAGGCTATGGGGATTTGATCCCACACAATTACAGCCAACTCGGAAGAGTCAAGAAAAGTAGAAAATAAAATAAATAAGTATGTTCGGATTCTATCCCACAACCTCTCGATTCCAAGACAAGCGAATGAGAAAGAAAAAAAAATGAAGGCGTTGGGCTCGATCTCAGGTCCCCAAGCCATGCGAACCAAAAATAAAATATATGAAAAATAATTGTTGTCGAAGGGATTCAAAATCTGGTTCCCTTGCCCAAATTCCGCATTGATACATAAGTCATACGTGAATTAAAAGTTCAAGAGTCATGCTGCCTACTTAGATGGAAATCGAGATCTTGGCATCCATACAAGAGGCATAAATCTTGTATCACATAATCTTAGGAAGATATGAATCAATTAAACGAACTATGAATGAAGACTCATGGTTTGTATGTTTAGATCCATAAGTCTAGCATATGTTTAGAAGTAAGTGAACCTAAGATGTATGTACTGAAATGATTAAATGAACATTCATGTAATAAGGGTGAGTAACTATGAAGATCAAATGTGCTAAAGTTAATGAATGTGATGACAATATGATAAGAGGGAAATGTAAAAATTAGAGCAATCTCAAATGACACTAGGGGATTGTTACTAAAACGTACTCAACTACGAGAGTGTAAAGTTAATGAAGAGACCAGTCTCTCTGAACACTCTCATGAAAGTGTTGATATTAAAACACTTAATACTAATAATTTGATGAGAAATCATCTATTGGGATATGATGTCCTCATATTAGAAGCAAACTTCCATTACGTAGGAGTTTAATGTAATGGAACTTTATACTGAGCACTAATAGACTAGCTATGAGCGGTGATGCCTTCTTTTTAGAAAGAAGGAAATTCAAGCAACTCTCATGAGATTAGACTATACGGCATGCCGGGTATGGGTCTCGTTATCTCTCCTAGTCTTCAAACTTATTTCTAATAAAAGGATCTGGCAGGGTTCAATTCCCATGTACGCTAGCCTATTTTGGGTCACTTTGTCCGGTGCTTCCACCACTTTTCGGTGTGGGGGAGACACTGCATTTCATTATGCTCAAATGATCTATGTCGGATAAAGTTAAAGTTTCCAATTAAATGAATGAGGATATTCAAATGATTCACATAATTTAAGTGAATGATACCAAAGGTGTTAGGATAGGATAATCAAGAGGGGATTAGATTCATGTAATGACACTAGGTCGATCTTTGTCATTGCACAACAAACTTGATGAATGTCTTAAACTACATCCTAGGAATCACTGTTATTTACATTATCCTATAAAATAAATGTAATGAAGTATATATGGATGTATGAAGCAGACTCTGTGTTTGCTAAAGAAGGCTACCTAGTTGAGATACCATATGTTGATCCCACATTTTGCGAAGTCTTAACGTCAAGACAATGATTCCAAGGTCTCATGGTATATGAATGAATGATATGAAAAATGTCATGTCCTATTTGCAAAATTATATGTGCTATGTGTTGTGTGCAATATGATAAGTATGATCACTCATGTTACTTGCATGGCATAACTTTCATAATCCAAATTTGGAAATTTCACTAACTTTTCTAATTCCATTTTGGCAAGTTCACTAACTTGACATTCCATAATCATGTTTTTAGGAAAGAGTTCTTCTTACTCATGCATCTCCTTGGTGTGTGCTTGTATATACCCATACTTAGTACAATTGTGTACTAATCCTATACAATTATACAATTTTTAGGTTCAAGTAGAGGTGGATGCTAGAGCTTACAGGTTGATGTTGCAGCTACCCGGATGTGGAGCTTTCATCCATACATGGTAGGACCTCATGCTTTGGAGGATGTCTATTGTTATTGTCTAGCTTATATGTAGTCTATAGCTAGTGGATCATGTTTCAATAATGTTTCTTTCCATTTTTTTCCAGACTTTGTATTGGTACCATTTTGGCAAAAATACATTTAGTAAAATAATGAACTGATTCTTTCATTTGATTATGTCTTTATTAGATTGTTGATTTGTGAACACCTATGATGTTAAGTATAATATGTTTAGCATGAAATAAGCAAACAACTTGTTCAAATATTCCTCTAAAATTAACCTAGATGAAGTAAGTATGATGCATGTACGCTTTTCTGCGACCTCTGATAGGTCAACGACGCCGATCTCGTTTGTTGTCAAGATTCCGCTAGGGACACCAATGGTCTATGTCCTTTAAGCTAATCCCGCACAAACAATTGATTGAACTAATTCTTATAAAAGAATGTACTACTTAGGGTAGGTGGTTGTATGGGACACTATCTACTCATTGCACTAGGTAAGTCCTTCCGAAAAGGAAGACTTGGTGCCAAAGCTTCTAAACGGATGTACTACTTAGGGTAGGTGTCTATATGGGACACTATCTACTCATTGTACTAGGTAGGCATTCCAAAAGGAAACACTTTTGTGGTTTGTTGGGTGTCTTTTAATGTCTTGCTATTGATTGAGGGGCTTGTTTCTCTCAAATTGAGTAAGCCGAAAGGGGTATTCTTAAGGGTTACTTTGGTGTGAATTGGAGGAGGCATATGCATACTTCCTTCATATCTTAAATTAGTGAGGCTTAGGATAATTCATAAGTGAGGAAACTCTTAAGAGAATTGAATTCACTTTCATTTTCGTTTGGCCTTGGAATTTCACTAATTTAATGTAGGATAGTTCATTGTAATTGCTCAAGCTGAATTTATTGTGAATTATTTAAATTATTAATTGTCAATGTTCAAATGAATTTACTTTAAATACTTAAGGAGTTCACTGTAAAGGTCAAGTTTTTTTTCTGTAAGGTTTTGACAAGTTTACTGTGAATGTTTCTTTTTTGTTTAAAATTATGGGAATTCTTATCTAATTCTTAATTGATAACTAGTATGATATTTTGACTTTGTATTCAAGAATACTTTACTGAAATTTCATGAAAAGCTATTTTACTAAAATGTCCCTTTTTGCATGTTTTTGCATATGCCATACTTAGTACATTGTTTTGTACTAACCCCATAATTTTCTATAATATATAAGTATAGATTTGAATCTTTTGAGGGTTTGACGGATATAAGGAAGAGTTTGGGAAAGTTTCGCTCAAGGCAAAGTATATCCTCATATATTAGAGGGCATAGTCCTTTTCATAGTTTTATTAAAAGGCCTATTATGTATTTGATTCCAATGTAAAGGGTCGTGTCCCTAAGGTATTACAAGTCGTGTCTTATGTTTGGCTTGTGACGATAATATTTCTTAATTATTTACTAAAGATTTCCTTTTTATCAAATTAGTTGTAAAATTTTTTTATTCTGCACTACTTTTCATGTGTTCTGTATTGAATGCTAGTTGAAGGGCTTGTAGAAGACCCCCAAGGGTCAAGTACACCCGGTCACGAACTATATTCTACGGGGTACTTTCGGGTTGTGACAAAGAAATCTTTTGAAGAATACATAACCTACACTTTGTGTCAAAATAGAGAGGAATAAAGTTAGTAAAAGAATCCACTAAGTATAGCAACCATGCAAAAACATGCATTTAAAAGGGACATTTTACTTGAACTCATGTTTCATTCCTTTTTTGAGAAATGTTCATAAAACATTGATACAACAACATTTATACATAATACTTACATCGTATAGGCATATTTAAATGCCAAAGATCATGTAAAATCATACATAAAATTTTAGTCACATTTGGGTCACTTTACGTATAACCTATTTGCACTTTATAGTAAACTTCCTTTCTTTTAATTTCTTAACTTCCCAAGTACCCCTCTTGTGATACTCAGTGCAATGAATCACCCTAAGTCCACAAAGAAAACATACATACAACCCTTATATGACAACACATACCACCAAAGGAATATAGCATACCACAAGACACTATCAAGTCTAAGACCCTAAAGGCAACACACTGAACCATATTCAATGATTTTATTCACAATTCTATTCTATGTCTAATAGTGCAATGTATATGTGAAGCCCCATAACCTCACATGTTACTTAGTAAACTTATAATAAGACCATAAGCATCAAACAATGTACTTCACACTTAACAGATACTAATATAGTCAACTATTTGCACTCAAGTGGAGCCTTCGTTCATATAATCAATATGATCAAAATCATATACATAAGGAAAGACCTCATCATATAAACAAAACTAAAAGTCATTCATACGAAACATATACATAAACACATTCATTAGAACACCTTCCTAGGACTTCACTCTAGAGCTACTTGTCCAATGCATAGGTGAATTCCCATACCCCTATCTACACTAAGAAACTACCCTTAGGTCATCCTAGTTAGGGTCCTTGCTTTACTTCCTATGTCCCTTTTACTTTAGTGAAACTATAGCCTCAATGGACACTAAGACCATGGGTGCTACATGGAATTAGGTGATGTAGAGTTCTACACCGATGGAAGATGCTCTACTTATCCAAAGTAGAACATTAACCTGTGATAGAATATGAAGTGAAATCACTTGCTAGATCCGATGTGCAAAAATAATTTATGGAGCTTTGAGGTATATGTGGAAAATCTTTCTATTCCAAATGGGGAAGTGTAGTTATACAGTATGGAAACATCACACTATTCCCTTTGGTCTATGAGGATAACCACCTCGTGAGGACTATGGTGACCTATCTTCCTACTATGTGAAAGGACACCCCTCAACTTCAAGTTTTCTCAGTGCTAAGCTATGTTCCCATTTCTTACCAAATATTTTATAAATATTACTTTATAAAAACATATGATTTAGGAGATTTATTCCTCATATGCTTAGCTCATAGGTAATAAATGAAAGTTTATCCACCTAAATCATGTGAGAAACCCTTTAAAATGGACATATAATATATAAAGCACAACTTAGTTTAGGGTACACTTGAAAAAACTTTTAAGGCCACTCACTTGACTATATCATCATACATGTGTCTGTGTGTATATCTATATGTGAGCATCTCTTTCACATAAAACATTAAGACCACATATTTTCATAAATTAACATAATTATTCATTACTATTTATGTACATACCAAACCAAACCTAAGAACTATCCTACCAACGCAAACATGTGCAATGTGTAGACAAGGTCTCATAGCCTTTCCCATACTAGTACACGTATAATGTAATTCTAATTAAGGGAATACATTACATGCGTCATAGACATAGACTTTACCTGCATAGTAGTAGACACAAGTGCATTTAATAATACCATTCATTAGACACCATGAACTTGCACTACTTGTAAGCATCATTAACGTGTTAGTGTGTGTGTACATTGTTCAACATGATCACATAATGGCTATCAACATCATATTGAGGTAGACACCTTCTAAAGACGAAATACACATTCAAGTATAAACCACACAACAACATTTAGCATACGAGACAAGATAACTAAAACACTTACACTCAAGGCTCCTACCCATGGCTAGCCAAACATTCATGTAGAAGTATATGGATGATGGGAAATTAACCATTTTTACTCATTTAAGTCAGCATTTAATCAAACCCCAACATAGTCATACATATACTTCTAGCATGAGCAATACAACGTAGATCATAACTAAAAGAGGAAAACTAGGCAAAAGCTTCATATAAGCTGAACATCACCAACATATATTCATAGTATAATTTCATTCAAGGCCATGATCACATCACATATATATTTACAATTAAATAAACAAAGCCACCATATGTGGACCATATCACACCGTGCTATACAAGGCTTTATCAACTAACAATTCTATAAAAAAGTAGAGAGGAAGAGTCATTCTTACAAATTCATCAACCTTTGATCTTTATTCATCAATACACATATCTCATGAATCATCCATATCTAGGGAAGTAGCTACAGGTATCTTTTAAAAAAACAAAATCCTACATTCATGAACTATAAATTCAAGAATAAAGTGAATACACTACATTCATCAATCGATAGGAAGTAGAAGATATTGAGTATTAAGGATAATAAACTACTGTAACGCCCAAAAATGAACTAAGGTGAACTAGATCCTCGTGAATGTTTCTTAAGTTAATTTTTTTTAAAAAATGAGTTACTTTAGCGTTCTTAGTTAGTGTGTGATGTTTGGTAAAGTTTGGAGGTAAAACACTAGGAATATCCATGATGTTTGGAAGGTGTGCCTTAGATAGCGCTTGGTATCTTGATCTGTTTGAGTGAGTTTTATCTGTTCGTTTTTATCAAAACTTATGTGGGATAATCCTAGGACTAGATGAATTATTTTAGGGTTTTAAATTCCAGGAATAAACCCATCTAGGACCAACAAGTGGCCGTAAAGAAGAGTCGAATACTTGACCAAAAGCTGCCTAGGCAGTGTCCACCAAAGAGAAAAAATGATGACCAGTAGGTCAACCAACGGCCTGTTGTCTAGGTCCGTTGATTGGAACTGCAATTTAGGTTAAAAAGGATTCAAATAGGTCTATGTATAAACCCACGAGATCCCACAAACGGTCCGTTGATGGACAGACGGTCCGTTGGTCAGGTCTTGTTTGTAAGGCCTGCAAAAGCTTTAAAGGGGCTGCCCTTGCTTGGGGTGTTTGGTAAATTCAGCCCAAGTTTTTTATGATCATAGGAATTTATTAAAGGACTTATTATATATATTAAAGTGTTTCAAACCATAATACCTCATTTTAGACTCCTCTTCAAAAAACCCAAAACCCCGCTCGCTTAGAATTCTCTCTCAAGTCTCTTTGGAAGCTAGAAGTCAAGAAGTGATAGAAGGGCTGTTGATATTCGTTTTTTCATCAAAAATTATTTTTATTTCTTCAATGTGAGGTATGGTATCCATCCTTGAACTCTCTTCCATTCAAGGAGTCCCTTCCGATGAATTTTGAAAAAGTGTTTTCAACCCTAGTTTCTTCTGTCTTCAAATCTTAATATGGATCCTGCATGGAAATGTTTTAAAGGACTTAATTATGGTATTTATAATTTTATTTGATGATTTTAAGGTTAAAACATCAGTGAAATCATGTTAAAGATTTAATCAAATTTTGAATTATGAAATGGGTTAAATGAGCATGAATTGGTAGTCTTTGAGCCTTGGATTCTTTTAGATGTCATTGTTATTTAGATGCTGCCCAAAGATCCTTATTATGATTAAATATTGATTAAAATGGTGATGAAATCTTTTATTAAAGGGTAAGTTGGTTATGTTGTTTAGCTTTAATTTTTAATTGCTCTTCAGTGGTATGGTCCACCTTCTTGATGGCGGTGTTTACTTGAATTGTACGAATATGAAGTTACTTGATTATTGTGAATGAGTTAGTGAAGGATTTTTGTGTTAAATAATGTGATGATAAGGTTATTCTTGTTAAATGTGTCGTATGACGGTATTATGTGAAGTAGACTAGAGTGTATGCTTAAATTAATTTATATTTGTTATTTGTTTTATGAAGATTGTTATGAGAAGTATTCTATGAATTATGTCTAATGTCCTTATATGATTATGTGAAGAATGTATATTGTATGATGTGATGAATGAAGGTCTAAGAATGTATAGAAGTTAAACGTAAATGTAATGAAGCTTATATGCAACGTGTGCTCACTTGTACACATACTCACACTTAAATGACTGAATGAAACTAAGTTAAGTCCTAAGGGGAGTTTTGGGGTGAAAACTCTTCTTGAGTTTAGATGATGTGTTTAGTAGCAACCCCACTACATCCCATGAGCTTTATAAGATAGGTTTGAGGATGAATGTCGTTCTTGAGTTGAGATGTGGTGTTCACTAGTTATCCTTAACCGATAGATTATAATGATTACAATACATGGGGAGTGATGCCAAGCACCGAGAGGGTATGAAGAATAGGTGGTTACACTTCGTGAGTTGAGATGTTGTATTCAAATGTACCTCTTGAGATAAGTACTCCTTGTTAGTAGAGAATGAGTTACTAAGTAGCAATATCCTTATCCCTTAACTATGCGCCCGCGTACGTGTAGCTATTGTGCAAGCCATGTAAAAGCAAAGAGAATGACCTCATTCTAGGCAAGTGAGGGTACCTCATCCGATAGGGGTTAATATTGGGATTCCATGTCTAGCTCTGATGATCTATGTCAGTTAAGATAACTCCTACAAAAGAAGTGAATATTCTAAATCTTCTAATGGAGTGTTCTACTTATGGTACGTAGTGGAATTGGACGGCAGTTATCCATTGCACTAGGTAGGCATTCCCAAAGGGGAGTCTTGGTGAGTCTTATTTTAATTATATTAACTAAGTCTCCTAAAACAACGTACTAGTTAGGGTAGGTTGTGATATGGGACGCTATCGATTCATTGCGCTACGAAGGACCTTCCAAAAAAGGAGTCTTGACGCCATGTCTTCTAAAAGAATGTACTACTCAGGGAATGTTGTGGTATGGGACGCCTTCTACTCATTGCACTAAGTTGGAATTCCAAAACGGAATTCTTAGTGTGTGGTTGGGTGTTCTTCTATTGTATTACCATTGAGTGGGTGTTTGTTCTCCCACGGTGAGTATGCTGCAAAGACAGGTAGTCTTGAGGGTCGCTTTGATGTGTATTGGAGGAGGCCTACTTTGGAAGTTCACTACTTTGGAGTGTTATAATTCATTGTAAAAGTCAATCAGTTCATGGTAATTTTTGAAAGATTACTGCAATTTCCTTCCTTTGGTTAAAAATTTTTGGAATCCTTATCGAATTGTTAAATGATGTTTCTTATGTTGTTTTACTTCTATACTTTTGAATATTTTACTTAATTGGCATGAAATGTTACTTTAATATAATGTCCCTTTGGACATATTTTTGCATATGTCGTACTTAGAACGTTGTATTGTACTAACCTCATACTTTTCTATACTATGTATAGTTTTTGGAAGCAAGGTTGAAGTATAGAAGCCAAAGCTTGAAAAAGTTCCTCTCAAGACAGTGTGTCCTCATATATCTGAAGGCATAATTCCTATATTATTAGTTTTCTTATGTTAAGATTTATTATGTATCGTTTTCAAATTTAAAGGGCCTAGTCCCTAATTTAATTATGTCGTGTCTTAAGTTAGATTGTCACGATGAGATTTTCTAAGTATTTATAAAGAATTCCTATTAATATGAATTGTCGTGAAATTTTTTATTGTTTTGCATTACTTTTTATGTCTTATGTAATGAACGATAGTTAAAGGGCTTGTAAAGACCCCAAAAGGTCAAGTACACCCGATTATGAACCAAGAGTTCTCCATTACTTCTAGGGGGTACATTTGGGTCGTGAAAGACATGATATCAGATCATAAGGTTATGGGAAATCGTTTAGGGTCTAAAAAGTCTCACAAGCTACGTCTATAAGTATCTTGGTCGTTGGTGCCAGTCGCAACATATCCATGAACAAGATTCTATCGTATTATGGAGTTTCACTATCTTCATTACTCTTGAACCGTGCCATAGAACTTAACCCCATAAGGCCTCTCTCACTTTGTTCCCTTGTCCGGTGGTATTCTATATGTGATTGCTTGGAAGGGGATATATTTCTATGTTTGAGGTAAAGAAAAGGTGAGTTTTGATGTTATGAAGATTTTGTGGCTAGAAGAGTAAATATGAAGGTATGTTTTGAAAATTGTGATGTTATGCCATTTATGGATAGGTGTGATGAATGAGATTGAAAGTCCTGTGATTAGAAACTTTATGGTGATGTAGTTCTAATCATGGTAAGAATTTTAATGATTGAATAAAGTGCCTATGAGAGCAACTGGATTTTCTTGTGATTATCTTCAATGATGTTAGAAATGCTTTAAGGTGTAAATTTGACAAAATTTTGAAAGAATGTTGAGATTTTGTAGGAGTATAGGGTAACCCTCTTGTGGTTAATGTTTGATTAGTTGTTTTTCTGATTTGGTTGAGGTTTTTGTGTAGTATTACACTAAGGAGGAAATGTGGTATAATTACCTAGTAAGGTAGTTTTGTTTATGTAGTTGAGTTAAATGATGCCTATGAATTGAATGAATTCATGTTTAAGAGAGTTTGTCTTGGCTTAAATCCTAAGAGGAAAGTGTATGATTAACTTGTAAGTTTGATTTTTAGTCTTGAAGTGTATGAGTAGACGGTAGTGTGAGTCCCTACCTTGTGAGAGGCATAATGGTGCTTTGAAGTAAAAGACTTTGAATATGGTTTTACCCTTAGTGGGGGAGAATAAGTTGAGTAGAATTACATGGAGTGTAACTTACCATGTCTCTTTGGAGTAAGTTAGTATGGTCTTGTCTCTTATATTATCATGTCATCTTGTTAAGTTGCTTGAAATGTGCATTATAGAATTTTTTAAGCATGTGATAAAGTAAACTTTTGAGGTCACTATAAAGTATCCAAATTTTCTAGAATTTTTTTTTTCATAAATTATGATTTCAGTATTTTACGAAATTAGTTTATATACTTTTATAATTCATGATCATATTATCTTCAGGAATTGCTCAAAGAATGAAATATTGAATTTTTTTAATCATGTTGGCAGTGAATACAGTAAATGCTCTTAGAGGGAATTCTCATTTTTGAAAAAAAAAATGCTTTTGACTTGAATTGATGTTTCAATGTGTGTAAAAATGTTGTATTTGATCATGTTTAATGTTGTAAAAGGCCGTTGCTCCATAAGTGAAGGATAAGAGGAGATTTTTAAAGGTGAAATTTTTTCTTAAATGCTAGTGCAGCAAAGTGTTTGAAAGTGTGAAATTGTGATCCATGATAGTTAATGCTTTTATTTTGATTCTTTTGATCATGATTTTAATGATTTATGTAATTCTAAGTGAATCCTTGTTGGTCTTAAAGTTTTAGTGTCGTTCGAGGATGAATATTGTTCTAAGTATGGGAGGAATATAATGCCCAAAAACGAACTAAGGTGAATTAGAGCCTTGTGAGTGTTTCTTGATTTGAATTTCTTTTAAAATGAGTTAAATTATTGTTATTATGTAGTGTTTAAAATTTGGTTAAGTTTGGAGGTCAAACGTCCAAGGACGTCCATGACGTTTGAAAGGTGTGCCTCAGATTACACTTTTGTGTCTTGATGTGTCTTAATTAGTTTTATGTGTTCGTTTTAATCGAAAATGATGTGGGATGTTTCTAAGACCTTTATGACTTAGTCTACGGGTTTAACATCTGGCACGACCTCACCTAGGATCCACAAGGGGTCCTAGAGAAGGGCCAAACATTTTGACCCAAAACTGCCTAGGTAGTGTCCACCAACGAGACCAAACGTCGGCCAGTGGGTAAACAAACAGCCCTTCGTCTTTGTCCAGTTATTGTACATGCAATTTAGTTTTTACAGGATCCAAATGGAGCTATGTATCAACCCATGAGACCCCACTAACGGTCCGTTTATGGAAAGATGGTCCGTTCCTTAGGTCTCGTCTGTAAGGCCTGCAAAAATTGTAAAGGAGCTGCCTTTGCTTGGTGTGTTTGGTAAATTAAACCAATGTCTTTTATTACTCTAGGAAGTTTATTTTAGGTTTTATTAGATATATTAAAGTGTTTCAAACCCTAATACCTCATTTTAGTTTCCTATTCCAGAAACCCAACACCACTCTTCTTTAGAATTCCCTCTCAAATCTCTTTGGAAGCTAGAAGTCAAGAAGTGCCAGGAGAGATTTTGATGGTTGTTTATTCATATAAAATGCTTTGTATTTCTTCAATGTGAGGTATGGTATCCATCCTTTAACTCCCATCCATTCAAGGATTCCCTTCCAATGGATTTTCCAAAAGGTTTTTCAAACCATAGTTTCTTCTATCTTCCAATCAAATTATGGGTCTTGCATGAAAACGTTTTAACTGACATAATAATGGTATATAATGTTAAGTGATGATTTCAAAGTTAAAACTTCAATGAAATCATGATATATATTTTATTCAAATTTTAAATTAAGAAACGAGTTAAATGAGCATGAATTGGTAGTGTTTGAGTCTTAGATTCTTATGGTTTTCATTGATATATAGCTACTTCCCAAAGGTTTTTATTATGATGAAATATTTAGTAAAATATTATTGGTGATGAAATCTTGGAATAAAGGTATGTTGGTTATGTTGTTTAGCTTTATCTTTAAATGCTCTTTAGTGGTATGGTCCACCCTCTTGGTGGTGGTGTTTACTTGTTTATTGTGAATCAGGTCGTGAAGGCTTCCTCTGTTAAGTAATATGATGATAAGGTTATTGTTGTTAAATGTTTCTTACTAAGATATTATGTGATGTAGACTAGAGTGTATGATTAACTGAAGGTATTCTTGTTATTTGTTTTATGAAGCTTGTTATGAAAAATATGCTAAGGATTATATCTAAATTACTTATTTGATTATGTGAAGTATCTTAAGTGTGTGATGTGATGAATAAAGATCTAATCATATATAGAAGTGAAATGTTAATTGAATGAAGCTTTTGTGCAAAGTGAACTCACATGTAAACACACTTGAATGAATGAATAAAGCTAAGTTGATTTATAAACGGGAGTTTTTGGGTGAACACTCTTCGACAGTTGAGATGAAGTGTTTTGTAGCAACTCCAATACATTCCATGAGCTTTCTAAGATAGGTTGGAGGATGAATTCCCTTCGCGAGTTGATATGTGGTGTTCACTATTTATCATTAACCTATAGTTTATAATGTTTAGAATTTGTGGGAAGTTATGCCTAGAACCGAGAGGATATGAAGAAGACTTGGTTACACTTCGTGAGTTAAGATCTAGTATTTGAATGTACCTCTTGAGATGAGTACTCCTAGTTAGTAGAAAATGTGTTACTTAGTAACAATCCCCTTATCATTGAACTAAGCGCCCACATAGGTGTAATGTTTGAGAAAGCCATTTAAAAGCTAACAGAATGACCTCATTCTAGGAATGTAAGGATCCCTCATCCGATAGGGTTTAATATCAGGAATGCATGTCTAGCTCTCACGTTCTATGTCGATTAAGCTAACTTCCACAAAAGAAGTGAATATGCTAAGTCTTCTAAAGGAGTTCTACTTAAAGTAGGTAGTGGAATCAAACGCTATTTATCCATTGCACGAGGTAGGCACTCCAAAAGGAGAGTATTGGTGAGTATTATTTGAATTGAATGAACTAAGTCTACTAAAAGAAAGTACAACTTAGGGTAGGTGGTGGTATGGGATGCTATCTATCCATTGCAATAGGTAGGACCTTCCGAAAGAGGAGTCTTGGTGCCAAGTCTTCTAAAAGAATTTACTACATAGGGTAGGTGGTAGTATAGGACGCCTTCTACTAACTAAACTAAGTAGGCATTCGGAAAGAGAATTCTT
Source organism: Solanum lycopersicum (assembly GCF_036512215.1). Classification (NCBI taxonomy): domain Eukaryota; kingdom Viridiplantae; phylum Streptophyta; class Magnoliopsida; order Solanales; family Solanaceae; genus Solanum; species Solanum lycopersicum. The sequence goes on along the minus strand of NC_090808.1, from coordinate 45,197,224 downwards.
GGGGTGTTGTTGGGTGTTCTTCTATTGTATTGCCATTGAGTTGGTGCTTGTTCTCCCGAGGTGAGTATGCCGAAAAGGGAGGTAGTCTTTAGGGTCACTTTGGTGTGTATTAAAGGCTACTTCCTTAATGTCCTACCTTAGTGAATCTTAGGATGTCCTTTAAAAGGGAAAATCCGACGGAAAGGATATTCATTTCTCATCTGCAATACATTGGAAGTTCACTACTTTGAAATTTTCTAATTCACTGTAAATGTCAATGAGTTCACTGTAATTTTGGAAAGGTTACTGTATTTTGCTTCCTTTGGTTTAAAATATTGGGAATCCTTATCTAAGTGTTAAATGATGTTTCTTGTATTGTTTTACTTCTAAACTTTTTAATGGTTTACTTAATTGGAATGAAATGTTATTTTACTAAAATGTTCCTTTTTTACATAGTTTTGCATATTCCATACTTAGTACACTGTTTTGAACTAACCCCATACTTTTCTATACAATGAAAGTATAGGTTTTGGAATCAAGGTTGAAGTCTAGAAGGCAAAGCCTGGGAAAGTTCCTCTCAAGACAAAGGGTGTCCTCATATATCCCAGAGAATAATTCCTATCTTCTTAGTTTCCTTATGTTATGACTTATTATGTATCTCTTTTAAATGTAAAGGGCCTAGTCCTTTAGTTTATTATGTCGTGTCTTAAGTTAGAATGTGACTATGAGAATTTTCTTAGTATTTAAAAATAATTCCTTTTATATTAATTGTTATGATAGTTTTAATTCTGCACTACTTTTCATTTCTTTTGTAACGAACAATAGTTAAAGGGCTTGTACAAGAGACCAAAGGGTCAAGTACGCCAGATCACGAATCGAGAGTTCTCCTTACTTTCTAGGTGGAACTTTCGGGTCGTTACAAATAAACAAACTCACGATACATCATAGAAGAAAAGAACATCATCAACGTTAGAATATAATACTCCTAACATTCCATGATCACACATTCATGTAGGGGTTTCTTAGGTAAGGATCATGATACAATACTATTAATCATCATATGCCATATAGACCACACCTAACCCTAACATTATCATCACATATACACAACATCATCTACACACCTAGGTCATGCAACTAGTGTGGGAAACTACATATGTAACTGCACAATAAAATCAATTCACTTAATATATAATACTAGAATATAATCAAGGGTTTGCACCCATAAACATCATAACATTAAATCAACATATCAATTCAACTTGCATCTAATGCCTTCAAGCCCATGATCATCACATATAAGAATATACAAGAATGTAAACACCTTCACCATAAGTGCACCATACCAATCAACACAATTCAATATCCATACTATGCTAAATATTATAAAATAGGTCAACATACCAAATCTCATAGCTAATAATCATAGTTGGTCCATTTAAGAAAAAATAATAATCAGTTGGCATAAAGTAATATAGAACTAAGCAATTCAGTACAATCTAAATATAATATAATCATCATATAATCAGCATCACAAGACCCATAAAATATCATAATTTGAAGGATTATGGAGATCATGCGTTTTTCTTGGAATTGGATCGAAAAGCATGGTTAAACCATAGATTAATTACATATACACCATTAGAATACTTTGGAAATCACTTTTACAATGAAACCATGGCTACATTGAATCATAACTTGAATTTTTGTCTCCAATGGATATTTGAGAGAATTTAAAAGAGAAGAGAGTTGTGCCATTTTTATTTCTCTTGACTCCCAAAGTTAACAAACACCCCCATACTTATTTGGACTTTTAGACATGCCAAACATGTCTTTAAAGTGACGCAACCGAATCTGGGAAGTGGTTGCATATCGTGGAGGAAACTCATAATTTGGCCTCACAAGAATTTTGAAGTAGTGAATTTAAGTGTCAGGCGCGCGACATGTGAGAGGCTCAAAATATTGGTGCTGAACTCTACCTTGGGAAGCTTCCTTGTCCAACTTTTCGGTCCCCCTCGAGTACCCTTAGTTTTGTCCTCTGGGAGTCGTACAAAATTTTTTTGACCCTTAACATGTCTATTAAGATACAAGGGTTACCTCTACTATTTTTAGACTCCAAACACCACATAAAAACAAGGCAAACATACAAGGACACACTAGCACGCAAAAGAATAGTTTTGGGGCGTCCTAGTCTTCCTTTGGCTATTGACTCCCAAACTCTTTAAAAAGTCTATTACAAGCTGTAAAATAATTTATTTACATGTTATTAACCTTAAAAGAACATATGAGTCTCTAGTTAATCTTAGTTCATTTTGAGGGTCTTACCATCTAACACCTGCATTAACATGTTTAGGGTTGAAATGTCTAGGTACGACTCCCCAAAGAAAACCTTAAGGATCCATTATAAGGACCCAAATCTTGGAAAGAAACTTTCAGAAAGGTGTCCAACCAACGACCACAAAACCACATTTAGACGTTTAATCGGTGCTCCGTCTATTATGGGACTCTCTCAAAACATAGTTGTGGGATATTAGCCCCCAAATGTTGAGTCCCTTACAAAATTGATGCCCTAGAAGGACGCCCCGTCCATCAAATGGAGGCCATTAGCTTGCAACTATCGTTTGGGCCTACAATTTTCTGTAGGTCTCGCCTAAGGTGGGGGTATTTTGGGAAATTCAGACAATGTCTGAATTAAGTCCTAGGTGTTCATTGTGGGTTATTTTTGGTATTTTAAATTATTTAAGGCTCTAAAACCTAGACTTAGACGAAATTATTCAAAATCAAATCAAAAGATCAAAAAAACTTCTCTCTAGAATCTATTGGAGCTTGTGGTCAAGTGGAAACTAGGATTGGAGTTTTTCATTGATTTCTCAATCAAATTTGTTGGATTTTTTCAATTATGGTATGGTGATTTCATCCTTTATTCTTATCTCATTAAAGAAGAATATTCCAAAAGCTTTTAAAAGATCTTCAAAACACCTTGAAATCCGATTTTTGAATTATAAGCATGGGTTCTTACATGAAAAGGTTTAATTCAATATTTCATGGAGTAATTGATGTTACTTGGTTGTTTATATCAGAATTTCCATGAACCTATGTAGTCCTTGAATTGCTTACATGTGTAGATTGTATTGGGATATAAAATTTTGTATTGATCCATGTTAGAATTGTTCATAGCTTGCTTTAAAATGTTTATATCCATGATTCGTATTTTTTGATTATTGATATTGATTAATTATTGGCGTGTATTGTGCATTTGATCATTGTTAAGAATCTCAAATTTTGTGGATTGATTGGACAGGATAAGTAATGGTGATAATGTCTATGGGAAGGTGGTGAGTTAACCTAATTCTTTTGTGTAATATAGAATTGATATATAATAGTTGTTTATTTGTTTGGTCCACTTATGGTGGTGGTGTTGAATTGTCATATATGTTATGAACATAGCCTTGTCAGCGTTATTATGTGAATTAGTGTATCATCATGTTATACCTTATATAGATGAACAATGTGAAGGATATTATAGTGTATATCCATGTGTGAGGTGAGAGTATGATCCCTCTAAATAATTGTATGTTGAGGTTCTATTCAGATTGGTAGATTTAGGTCCCTTTTCTAGATACACGAAATTTTATAGATTGTGATCTCTTCACTTTGTAGGTTTAGACACCCTTGACATATATGTGTATCAATAAATTCAAGAATTATGTCTTATGATAGGGAGATCTAAAGTAGGTTACCTACTATAAAACACTTATATGGAACCTTGAATATGAAAAGAAGGTTAGAAGTGATCTATCCATGGAAATAGTATTATGAGTTGGTAGGACTTAGTAATGGTACATCCTATAATAAATCTAGGGAATTAATTTTTACTATGATAATAAAGCCTAAGCACCGAGAGGATATGATTTTGGTAATAGCTCTAATTTATAATGTTATTAGACTACAAAGAATCCCTCGACATACCTTAACCATGTTCCAACATAGGATAAGTCTTAGTTCTACCTTTGACAAATAGAATACCTCCCACGCTGTGGGGTCCTTATCACACCGGATTCCATATCAAGCTAGTATGGTCTATGTCAGTTAACGCCTAAACTCATCATATGGGATGTACATTATATTATTGGATAGGTTCTACAACATGTAGGTACTGGCATGGGAAGTTATCCAAACATTTCATGAGTACGCCTTAAAGATGCTATGATGAGTTCCCTAGGTCCTCCAAGACCATTATGTGAAGTCCTCTAATTGCTTAATTGTCTATGTATTGACTAATGAAATGATGTTTACATAATTAAATCATTTTAAATAGAAAAGGTCTTGTCTAGGGAAGCTTTGAGGATTACTTAGGTAGGCTTGAAGAGGGTGTATTGGTAGTGTCTTCATATCTTACGTAGAAGAGGCATAGAGTAACCTTAGGTGGAGATTCTAAATAATGAAAATGGAATATTCTTACTTTGGGTAGTCTTGACGATTACTTAGATGTGTGTGAATGGGGTTCTATGGGGGGCTGCTTCATATTTTACTCAGGTGGGTCTTATGATAACCTTTGGTAGTATGTCTATATGATTATATTGACTCTAAGTGATTATGGTTGTATATTATGGATTACTTGAATATTTATTATATATGAATATTGACTTTAAGATGGTTGTTGTATTTGTTTTATGATTTCTCTATCAAAAGAGCATCAAAAGTATGTTTTAAAGTAAATATATGTTTTTGCATGTTTTTCTTGCATGTTCCCCATACTAGTGCATTTAATGTGCTATATCCATGTGTTTCTCTATTTTTATTACTGTAGGTTGCAATGGAGGATTTTCTTAGAAGTTGAAAATCTTGGGAAATAACATTTTCTTAAGCCTTGCATCTCCTCACATCTTCAAGGACATGGCTTATGTTTTTGTTTAATTTCTTATATTACATAATTATAGACTATTGTTTATTTTTGAATTGATGTAATGGCTGTGACCCTATGATATTATATGTGTCTGATATGGCTTTGGAGAGACTTCTTTCTTTCTTATTTTATATAAAGATTTCGACTATTATTTGGAAAAGTTTTAATTCCACACTACTTTTCATATATATGCAATGAAACATGTCTAAGGTCTTTTATAAGACCTAAGAGAGGTCGAATACCCCGTGTAACTTCTAGGGTCGTTACAGGTTTATTAAAAGTTGGGTTTCTTTTTTATGCTTACTTTATGTGGATATTGGTTTACTTGATAAAAAATATATCTTTAACTAAAATGTCCTTTTATGAATATTTAAATGATTTTTATAAATATGACTTAGTATGTGTGATGTATTTTTTCAAGGATTCTTGGGATTTACTTTTCCAAGTTGGTGAATTTTCATGTCTGAGGACAAGACCCTTATGTTCTAGCTTTTTAGTTCATTGCTTATCTTGAAAGATATTATTGTATTTACTATTTTTAGACTCCTTATTCATATAAGAGCTAAGTTATAAATTTCTACACTTCTATGTTTAGATAGCATATTATGAAGACTTTAGTTTCTATTTTCATATGTGAAACAAAGTTGATCTTCGAAATGAAATGTTCTAAATTTTCTGCATTTTTATTCTATGATACATTCTATGACAAATGATAAGGGATTAATACCTCTTCGTCTATGGAGGATGTCGGTCACGACTAGGAGGTGCTCTCCATTCGTGACAAACATTATTTCAGAGCATATGGTTGAGAATAATATAAGATTTATGTCACAATATAACACATCGAGTAGAGTCTTGTTCATGGGTGTCAAGTGAGGCACACTTATGAATGAGAGAATATGAGATTCTTAGGAACCTTCACTCTCTTGTTATTAATTATTCTTGCCTAAGAATTACCTCTATATAGTCCTTTATTCTAATCCTTTTTTAGTGCTTATAGGAAATGAACATAAGAAGGACTAATGCTAGTATGACCAAGGAGGAGAATGTGAATCAGGAGGTTCCCCTTCAAACTCCTCAAAACCCTAATGTTCCTATTGAAAAAAGGGTTATGTTTAGTGTTGAGATAAGGGCAACTCTTGATAGATTTAATCAAGTGTTAGCAACTCAAGTTGCTAGGAATACTATGGTGCAACTGAACCCCAATGCTAACACTACTGCTTCTAGGATTGGGTTTTCACAACGATGAATCCCCCAACTTTGTTTGGTTGAAAAATGGATGAGGCTGTGTAAGGGTTCAAGGTTATAGATGCTATGGTGTGCCTTCTGACGAAAAGGCGGAACTAGCCGCTTATCAACTGAAGTATGTGTCTTAAGATTGGTATGAACAATGGAAGGGGGAGAGGCCTGTTAGAGAAGGTGTAGTTAGTCGGGCATCATTTATGACAACTTTCCTCGTTAGGTTCTTCCCCTTGTCATTAAGGGAGAGGAAAATTCAAGAATTTATCCATGTTCATCAAGGGGGTTTGATTTTGAATATGTTTAGACTAAAGTTAACTCAACTATCAACACATGCTCCTACTGTAGTGGGGTATTCTAGGGCTAAGATAATAAATTTGTTATGGGGATATTCGACCTTGTGGTCAATGAATGTAGGTTTAATATGTTGATTCATAGCATGGACATCTCTCTTCTCATAGTTAATGCAGAAGAAATTGTGGATTAAAAACTTAAGCAAGTTTGTAGAGAGTTGAAGATTACAAGGGCCGAAGATGGAAATTCTACCAAGGCTGGATTTTAGGTTCAAGATAAGCCAAGGTTAAAGAAGATTCTTTCAAAGAAACGCCCTCCTAACACTCAAAAAGTCAACAAATGTAAAACGTCTACCCCAAGCCTCAACAGGTAAAAGTGGTAGTTTTTATGCGAGTAGCTTGGTTGTGCAAAGCATGGTAGAAAACACAAATTTAGGTGCCTAGTGAGCACGGGTAATTACTATAGTTGTGGTAAAAGGGGCCACATGAAGAGGGACTTCCCAATGAAAAAGTCTCAAGGAATGTAAAATGCTTAATAAAAAGATAGTGGTCCAAACCATGATTCTCCTAAGAACAATACTTTCTATGCTCTCCAATTAAAGTTATCAAGAAAGTTCTCCAGATGTTGTTACCAATATATTGCAAGTATATTAAGTTAATGTTTATGCATTATTTAATCCTGGTACCACTTTATCTTTTGTAACACCTTTAATGTCTATGAAATTTTATATTCTTCCCTTTGTCTTAGATTAAACCTTTTTTGGTTTCTACCCTGGTGGTTATTCCATATTTGCTAGAAGAGTCTACAGAGGTTGTCCCATTTCTTCGACAAATAGATTAAAATTGGTTTTTTGATAGAACTTGATATGTTGCACATTGATGTCATTTTGGAGAATGATTGGCTAAACGCTTTTTTTGTTCCATTGATTGTAGAACTCGAGTAGTAAATTTTCAGTTTCCTAATGAAACCATTTTTAATGGAAGGTGGGAGGAAATTCAATCCCTAGGGGTAGGGTCATTTCAATTTTAAAAGATTGTACCTTGATTGCTAAGGGTTTTCTCTATCATAATGTGAGGGTCAATCATCTTCAGTCCTAGATTCCTCCATTGGAGTCATTCCCCGTAGTGAAGGAATTTCTGGATGTCTTTTCCGATGACTTGCTCTTGATTCCTCATGAACAAGAAATAGACTTTGACTACAATTTATTTGCAGTTAGACAAACTATTTGAATCCCTCCTTATCGGATGGGGCCGCCTTTGTTGAAGGAATTAATGTCTCATTACAAGGATTTTCTAGATAAGAGTTTTATTCAACCAAGCATATCTCCATGGGGTACACTGGAATTGTTTGTGAAGATAGAAAATAGGACTTTAAGAATCTTTATTGATTACCGCAAATTGAAAAAGGTTACTATAAATACTAAATTTTCACGCCGTAGAAGTCATGATTTGTTTGACGAACTCAGATGGGAAAATTAATTTTCAAAGATTTATTTGAGGTCGAGGCATCAAAAACATAGAGTTAGCGAAGTTGACATTCCAAACACGGCTTCTTGAAAAAGATGTGGTTATTATGAGTTCCTATTCAAGTCTTTTGGTTTATCCAATGCCCCAATGACTTTCATGGACCTTATGAATAAGGAGTTAGGAGATTATCTTAATTCATTAGTAATTGTCTTTATTGGTGTTATCTTTGTATATTACAAGAGTGAGGATGAACACGCAGGACATTTGAGGCTAGTATTGCAAGTCCTCACGGAGCACAAACTCTGTGCTAAATACAGTAAGTGTGAATTTTGGCTAAGATCGAGATCTTTTCTTAGTCATATTGTATCTTGTGCAAGTATGGAGGTTGATCCGAATAAAATGTAGGCAATTAAGAAATTCTATATACCTCAAACTCCCACTGATATACGAAGTTCTTGGGTTTAGAAGGGTATTAAGGGATATTTTGTTGACAGATTTTCATTTATCTCTTCTCTCTTGACTACCCTAAACAAAAAGAACTTTATGTTTAAACGGACAACTACTTGTGAGAAAGATTCCAAAATTTTAAAGATAAGATTACCTCCGCTCCAGTTTTGACTTTGCCGAAGGGTATTGGAGGGTTTGTTATGTATTGTGATGGTTCTTCAGTATGTTGTTGTTGTGTCCCCATGAAAAATTGTAACATTATGGAATATAGCTCTATGCTACTCAAGGTACACAAGAGGAACTATTCGACCCACGATCTTTATAATATGGATATACTATCTATATTATGCGTTTAATCAAAAAGAGTTAAATCTCTAATTAAGATGATGGTTAGTGCTTGTGAATGATTACGATATGAGTGTCCTTTCCGGCCCTTGGAAAGCCAATGTGGTTGCGGATGTTTTGAGTCGGATGTGTATGGGTAGTGTAGCCCATGTTGCCGATGGAAAGGAATTGTTAGTAAAGATGTGCATAGGTTGGTCCGATTGGGTGTTCGACTTGAAAATTCTCGAAAAAAGGGTTTTATGGTTTATCATAACTCTTAATAATCTTTCATGATTGAGGGAAATCTAAGCAACATCTTGATCCACTGTTCATGGAGTTTAAGGAATAGGTTCTTAGTAAATATAATGATTCCTTACCCCAAGGGGGGATGTGGTACTTAGATACCAAGGTAGATTGTGTGTACCAGATGTCTATAACATAAGAAGGCAAATTTGGGAAGAGGAGCATGGTTGATATTCAATTCATCTGGGTGCCACAAAAATGTATCGTGATCTACAAGATATCTATTAATGGAATGGTTCAAAGAGGGATATACTGGAGTTTATGGCCAAATGTCCGAATTGTAAATATGTAAAGTATGAACATTAAAGACCGGATTAATTAAAGATATAGCTATCTCCACATGGAAGTTGTAAGATGTCAATATGGATTTCATGTGGGCTTGCCTCGTACACTAAGTCTATGTTATTCCATTTAGGTCATTGTTGTTAGGTTAACCCAATCAGCCCATTTTTTTCGTTAAATCTAGTTATTTGGTGGAAGAATATGCTAAATTATATCATAAGGAGATTGTGTGAATGCATGGAGTTTAATTGTCTATTATTTAGGAAAGGGGTACTAAATTTACTTCTCATTTTTTTGAAAATATTACAAAGTGGACTTGGTACCAAGGTGAAACATAGTACCACATTTCATCCACAAACGGATGATATGACGGAATGAATCTTCCAAACCATAGACGATATGTAGAGGGCATGTATTATTGACTTCAGGGGTATTTGGACAATCAACAATTGATTGAATTTGCTTACAATACTAACTATCACTCAAGTATCGCCATAGCACCCTTTGAGGGACTTTACAGGAGGAGATGTAGATCTCCTATAGTGTGGTTTTGGATAGGTTAGTTTTCTGAAATATGTCCCAATGAAATTAAATTGGCTGTAGAGGAAGTCTGACTCATAAAGGATAGATTGAAGAAGAACCAAAGTTCGTAAAACCTTATGCGTACAATACAAAGAGGAATCTTGAACTTATGGTAGATGATTGTACTATTTGAAGATATCACCCATGCCATTGGAATAAAAGTGAAACTTAGCCTCTCGTATGTGTGGTCATATGAGATTTTTAAACGCTTTAGGACTGTTTCCTATGACTTGAAATTACCTATTCAGTTGTCTCCTGTGCGTTCGACTTTCCATGTTTTAATGCTCAAAAAGTGCATAGGCGATCCGGTGTCTATTCTTCCTCTATAAGTTGTAGAAGTTGAAAGTAACCTTTCCAATGAATATTTACAGATTCAAATTTTACAACAAAGAGGGAACAAACTGAAGAATATGTAAGTAACTTCCGTAAATGTTCTTTGGAAAAATCATTTTGTGAAAAATTCTACTTGGGAAGCCGAGACCAATATGATGTCCATTAATCTTCATGTTTTTCCTTACTCTCCTAGACAAGGTTGAGATTAGAAATCCATTTGAGTTTTTGTATACAAAGGTTCATAAGTGCATTTGAACTTCAGTGATTTCCCGTAACTATTCATGTTCTTGTAAAAAGTCATGTTTCATTTGTTCCTTGAATTAAATGGTTTTCATAATTGATGACACTTTATTATATGGTTTTTATAGTTGAGTTATGTGATATTTCATTGTGAAATATCTCAAGTGTGTAGTGATGCAATGATGTATTGTCTTCTTGTTGAAAATGTTGACCTACCTAATAAGGATAAGGAAATTCCTCCTTGCATAATGAGAAATGAGTAAATGTGTGCACAATTGGTAGTTGATATATTTTCTACCTCATAATGACGCATTGTTGTGTATAAGAATCGAGTTAATGTTTCTTCCTTTTTATTAAATTATAACTATATAGCTTCTATTGGTCGGGCTGCTAGTCTTGACTCGTAAGTTCCAAAATGATGTTTAAAGTTTCATTAGAGGAAGAAGGATCCCCAAGGGGGGATATTGTTATACCTCGGAAATAAAATGACCTAGGATAGAGCCTCATCTACCTATCAATGGTAAAATAGTGTTTTCAAACTATATCAATGTAATTAACTTGATTTGGAAGTATTTGATCCAAATAGTTAAGAACCAACCATGGCATCTAGAAACTAGTGAAAGTGAACTAGTAGGTGTCCTTATGTCTCGTGAAGGTTAAAACTATTGAGAATACTTTAAATAGGTGAAATAATATGTTTGGATCAAAACATCCAAGTGTGACCCCCCAAGGACCACCCTAGGTGTCCTTGAGGAGGACTCAAAAATTTGGCCTAAATATTTCCCAAGGCAGCGGGAATCGGGCATGGAGGGAGAATGTAAGAGTCACGGACTAGCACCACCAAGAGCCAAAATTTTATCATGGACTCCTCTGTCCCAAAATTAATTTCCAGAAACTTGAGGAAACACCTCCACGTTGAGGACTTCTTCCTCAAAGAAAATTCCAAAAATATAAGTCAAGTTTGACTTAGTTAAAAGGTTGAACTAAGTGAGAGGTATTTTCGATATTTAAGGGAATTAGTATATATTGATTTTAAGTCATATTTACCTCACTTTTACCTATCCAAAGCAAATTTCCAATTTTTCCCTCTACCCAAAACTCAATTGAAGAACTTTGAAAAATAAAAAAGAAGACCAAATGTCCAAGTTTTCTACTCAATTGCATGGCTTATTCTTCATCAGGGTATGTTTCTTTCACTCTTGGGATTCTTTTCCCCAAAAGGTACCATTAAAGATGTTTTAATAATTCTCCAAATTCTATGGTTTTTTTCTACACATAGATCTTCTTTTAAATATGAAATTTGTGGATCAATTATGACGAATTATGATCACTTAACGTTGTTTAGATGAATGATGGATAATTGTTTTTGTTCAGTTGAAATTCCCTTGTACCCATGTTGTTCCCCAATTTCATAAATCTTGGATTTGATATGGTGAATTTATTGAAAATGATGAATATATCAATTGTTTATTTTGATGTTAGTCATGTAACTGATTCATGAATTACCTTATTTTATGTATATGTTATGCGTTGTGGGGTTATTTAAGAATGAAGTTCCATTATGAGCAACAAGGTATGAATCTTGATTCTTCCTTGAACTCAAATATAAAAGATGAATTACTTAGATAGTTATGATCCTATATATAATGTTATTGTGGTGTTTATGACAAGGTCCCCTTATAATTAACCATATATACTTGAATTAGCTATGAAGTATTTATGTATGTTATGATTGTTATAGTATTGAAAGGTAGTTATAATGATTATAGTGAGTTGTTAAAGTGAAAAGTTCACTCAGTTACTAGTGTTTGTAAAATAAAAGTATTGTTCTCACATATGAAGATGGGATAACTCTTGATTCGTCACAAGGCATACTTGACCCTTCGGAGTTCTTTTACAAGCCTCTTAGCTATCACTCTTTACATAAGATATGATAAGTAGTGCAGAATTAAAATTTTTTACAAGAATAATAATAAAAAGCATTCTATAAATACTAGGAAGTAAGTTTCATCGTCACAAGCCAACTTAAAGAAACAACTTAAATATCTTAGGGTCAGGACCCTTTACATTGAAAGAAATACATAATATGTCTTATACAAGTCTTAACGAAAAAACTAAAGAAACATACACTATGTCCTCAAATGTATGAGGACATACCGAGTCTTGAGAGAGTGAACTTTCCAAGCTATGACTTCTAAACTTCTACTTGCCACCAACCTATACTTATAGAGTATAGAAAAGTATATGGTTAGTATAAGCCTTGTAATAAGTGTAGCAATATGAAAAATCACAAGTAAAAGGGGACATTTCAGTTGAAATAAAACTTTCATACTATTTTAGTAAAACCTTCATAAACATAGTAATAAAAAACATATAAATCATCATTTATCACAAAAGGTAGAACTTCCATAATTTTAACACGAGATTACACTTTACAGTGAAGCCATAAAACCCTTACAGTGCACTCTTTTCATTATATTTTGCATTGAACCAATTTACCTTGAAGTTTTCCTATTCATAGTTATCCTATGACTTAGTAAGGTAATACATGAAGAAGCGGCCAATAGAATTCCTTCAATACATACCTAAGTGATCCTTAAGACCATCAATGATAGGCTTACTTCACAATACATAACATGCCAACATTAAATAGGAAATACACTAGAGGAACATACTTACATTTAAGGACTTCACATAAGAACCCTTCTCTAAAAGGACCCCCAATTTACACATAGTGCAATGTGAAAGTAGCATCCCATACTACTTCTACCACCAAATGCTCCTTGAGGATTCCCCTTACATCACATTCATCATTCATAAACATTATCATAAAAGACATAACCTTAAAATGCTTATTGACATTACACATTAAGTCACATAACTTCATTTACATCACATAATGACCCATTCATACATTTCATATAAGGACACAACAATTCTAAATGCCTACTTGTGCAATGGGTAGATAACGTCCCGTACCAACACCAACCTAAGTATTGTACCCTTTAGAAGACTTAGTTCAATACATTATTTTGTGCATGCTAGATTTAACAAACATAGGCCATGAGATGTAGATATGGAATATCGGTATTAACCCTTACCCGATGAGGGATCCCCACTTTCCTATGGTATGGTAATTCTTGATCCTTTAAAGGAATTCTCAATTAGATATTCCTATGCGGACACATAATTAGGGATGAGGAGATTGCTTCTAAGTAACTCATTCTCTACTAATGAGGAGTACTCATCTCAAGAGGTACATTGGACAAAAAATCTCCACTTACGATGTTTAACCACACCTTCTTCAAATGCTCTACTCTCTAAGAATAAATCTCCCATGGAGTCTTAAACATTCATTACAATAGATTTAAGTTAAACTATTCAACACTACATCTCAACTTACGAAGGGTATCCATCCTCCAACCTATCATAGAGAGCTCTTGGGAATAGTGAGGTTTCTACTAAACAATTAATCGCAACTCATAAAGAGTGTTCACCCTAAAACTCTTCTTTTTCATACTATAAGAATAGTAGGGATGGTCTAGAATAAATATAGAGAGGATTAAATGAGACCTAATGGCGATTAGCCCTTCCCACTGGCTGGTTAATGTTTATGAGTATCCCATTACCTATTGTTGCCTTCATTAAGGTTTGGGAAGCCTATAGGTAAAACCTTGAACTGAACAATACGACCTCATATGTAAGGTCACTTACGCAAGCAATTCAACCATCCTATGAATGTCTTCAAGGGGATTTTACCATGGTTGGAGGTATCCCATGACAGATGAAGAGGTAGAGAGAATCAGTCAAATTGAAGATATTTAATTTGTGGTAATTGAAAAATTTAGTTGATAGTTGAATTATTTAGAGGAATTAAGGAGAATTATACATAAAAATGTGGCATAAAGGGCGACTGTCAAATCGTCCTACTCCTTAGTCAATATATCCTCATTCGTTTGAGAGAGTAGGAGAACATTATAAATATTGTTTCTAAAGGTGCATTTTGCAACATGTGCAAAGGATGTGTATTCCTACATAATGGGAACTTTATATATATGATTCTCGGTTTAAGGTTAATGAAGAAACATCAATGGCATGGAATCAATTTCCTGTCCTAACTTATTATCGACCTTTTTTTTGGCATAGAATGTTTGTTCTCCTTAGCCACTCTTTTTGGGAAAACCTATACAACTATATGAAGACACTATAAAAAAGTCCAGACCTAGTTATGCTCATTTGAAAGTTATAGTTGATCAAAAACAAAAGTTCCCCAAGGTCGTGCAAATGAAGATAGAGAAGTAAGCTACAGGGGAAGTAAGATGTAGCATGATTTGCATCAAATACGACTAAATTAAAAAGTGTTGTTTTGAATGTAATACGAAATGTCATAACAAGGAGGAATTTAGATATTTTAATCCACCAACTTACGAAGAATAAAATGAATGTCAAATCAAAAGTGAAGAGATGAAGATCCCGGAACATGCTCATGTATATAAATTACAAAAAAGGAAAGCTAAAAGATAATCTAATGGGTGAATTGTTGGAGACCTAGGGAAGTGGAATGTTGTGAGGGATAAATGTTTATCTAATAACGTAATCCCTCTTACAATCAAGAAAAAATTAGAGGCCTTTGCACATGAAGAGAATGCGGACGACAAAAGTATGCAAGTAGCAATTTCAACAGCAGTCAGTAAATGTAATAGTCTAATAAATGAAAATAATACATTTCATAAATAAGAGTATGTAGGAGAAAACATTATGTGAACCAAGGAATCGATCTTTCAATTGTTTGGACTTGCTTTGCAAAATAGGATTGTCATTGCAGCAGTTCCTGAGCATAGATGAGAAAATTAGCAATATGAAGATTAAAGAGGTGTCAGAAGTATGAGGTGTACGAAGAGTATTAGCAATGAAATAAACAAACTACAAAAAAAATTTGGAACAATAAGAAGGTTAATTATATTAATCCTTGTCATTATAGCAGCACAGACTATTCATTACTTTTATCATGTTGAAGGTCAAAAAGTTGTTAGTAGCAAAGTAGTGAGCTCAAAAGTTAAATGTTTGACACAAAGTCCTCTAAGAAATGGTTGTGAAAATAATGTTCATATCATGGTGGAATCAACTAGAAATAATAGTTTTGCAGTAGTATTAGTACCTACTATAGTACATACAGATGAATCCCAATTTCCATCCATACAAAGAAAATCTCCTAATAACGTTCTGCATGATATCATATCATATAATGTGGAAGAAGCATATGTGATAGAAGCTTGTGAGCAAATTGGTAATGCAATAATGGGAAATGAAGACACTTAAGATGCATTGGAACACATAGAAAATGAAGTTGATTTATCGCCTAGAGTGATGAAAGCTGCAAAAAGAAGTAAAAAGTAAGGAGATGGAGAAAGTGATCAACCCTACGAGAATCCAGTTAAAGAGAACGAAATTGGCCAATTCTGGGTGATGAATCCTTTATTTGGAACATTTGGTCAGTGAAGTCTCAACAAGATATTCAATGAGTTCAAATGTTACACAAATACCATAATTTCACTTTTATTGCTCGCATGGAGCCTTTGCAAGATAGTAGATATATCAACAAGTATATTAAAAGCCTGAAAATGCCCCTAGCAACCTCCAATTGTAATGGAAAAATATGTGTTTTCACTAATCATGAGTATGACAATACAATTGTTTGAGGTACAGAACAATAAATAACTCTTAATATGAAGCATCATACCATGCCTTATAATATTTATATCACCATTCTGTATGCTAAGCATAGTGCATATCAAAGATTATCACTATTGAATGATATTTATTAACCGGGAGAAGATATTATCGGTCCTTGGTTAGTTAGGGGTGATTTTAATGTTATGATGAATGATGAAGAAATGATAGGTCCTCTCTGTACTAGATGCTAACCATGAATATTTTGAATTTTGTATTTCAAATTATGAGTTGACAGAAGTGCCCTATAAAGGTTGTCCGTTCGCATGGTGTAATGGTAGAGTCGGTAATTATTGAATTTTTGAATGGTTGAAAAGAATTCGTAATTAATCACTATATGTAGGGATTTTTTCAATCACACTGAAGTTGATCATTTATAAAGAAATGGATCAGAACACTCTTCTATGATTCTTTCATGTGAAGAGAATAATTGTAAATATAGAAAGCCATTAAGGTTCTAAACTCTAGAGAAATCGTGAAGATTTTAAGGAGGTTGTTAGGTTGATTGGATTTCCTATGATTCTGAAAATCGTTTCATAGCTTTTTAGGGAAATTCATGTAACAACCGCAAAATGAGTATGCTAAGTAATGCCAAAATGTACCTAGAATGCTAGATTAGACCGGATTTATGTGCATGGAACCAGACATCTTAACCCATGTACCAGCCAAGCCAATCAACTTGGCGAGTTAGTTAAGGTAGGAAAGGTTAGGTCCCACCATGTAGGGTACCCAAATATTAGATTCACGTTGATGAGTCTTAGTAATAATATTAGGTTTGAAGGGTCTACGGGTAAAATGGTCTTTTCCAGGCTAGGGGTAAACATTCTTATCACCATAAGTATTTAATTAATTAATTAATATAGTGTACAAATCATGTAGGGTTGACATAAATTGATACATTTTTGCAAGGTGAGATCCACCCGAATTCGATCCTTGGTGGAAGTAAAATCGAGTTTAATTATTTAGTATTTAATTTTTTGATTTCAATAAGGGAAAATAAGATTTTTTTTTAATTTAAAAGAGTCCTAGTTTAACTAAGTCTTCAACGAAAACTCCTACTCCTACACTTACACTCACATCTCTCCACTTTCTTTCTCACGCATATACACTCTCTTTCTCATGAAAAGCGAAAACATTTTTCAAACGGTTTGCGCATGAGGCTGCGTTGAAGAAGCATTGTTTTTTGTGGGAGTTTGTAGAACTTGAGATCAGGTTTGAAAGATCTTAAACGACGGAAAAGTTATATGTTTTCTTCCTCTTGGTACCTTTCTCAAGAGACCCCTAAGATTCATTCTAAATCTAATACGAGAACTAGGCATGTTCCCCTTTGCATGTCCCTTTCACTAACTCCCATCAATTGTTGTAGGTTGGGTATGTTTGCTGGTAGAATTTTTTTAATGTAACATGTTTTTGTAATGATTATGTTCATGTATGTATGTTCAGAATTATGTGATGATAAACGTGTGAAATGTGTGTGTGTGGCCGCGTCTCTTGGTGTCGAATTGAAGCATGAAAATGGTACGATTTGGAGTATGAAAATGGTATGTTAAATCCTTGTGTTTTTGTATAAATTACTTTGAAAAATGCATGTAATAATGTAAGAAATGTCCACAGAATTGTCATAAATATCGAATATACAAAGGATTGAGAAAAATAAACTAGAAACGATGACAAAATTTTAAGAAATCTGGAATTTTTGTCTCGGCTAAGCATTGCTGAAATTTTTTATTTTTTATAAAAATTATTTTAGGTGTGACGTCATTACTTATTGAACCCAAGACCTCACCATATGCAAGCTACTAAAAGTTTTATAATAAAAGTTAGGTTAGAAGTAATAGAACTTGGGTCTTAATCATGTAAGAGAACATAGAAAATAAATTAAAATAAATGAGGCACATGGGATTATAACCCGTGTGTCCTTATACGAAATTAAGATCAGTCCATGCGAAAATAAAAATAAATAAAATAAGGTTTGTGGGGATCGAACCCACAACCTCTTGGATAGGTGAGAACATTAGGAGAAAAGCTAATGAAAAATAAAATTAGGTTGTGGGGGATTGATCCCACACCCACTACAACATTTTATGCCTTCAACCACACTAGAAAAGTGTGGCCTTAACTATCAAAAAGTGTAGCCTTTGATCAAAGGCCACATTTTTCGACTTTAGGCTACACTTTTATGGGGGTTGCATAAAGCACCATTAACATTGACTTTAGGCCTCGTTGTCCAAGTGTTGTCGTATCAGCTACGCTTGAAAAGTGTGGCCTAAAATGTCATCAAGCCACACTTTGCATTACCTCTTATAGCATCATTTCTATCCCCTACAACTGCACTTTTAAGCGTGGCATTTTCTAGCTTATCAACAATAACACTTTGAAGTGTAGTCTTTGCCAATATACATATGAAAAATTCCAATTAATAAGCTACAAAATTAGCATCCCTTTGACAACACCTTTGAAGGGTTGCAATGTTATTTCAATAATTTAGATGCCAAAAGTTTTTAATTGATACATAAGAATATTGTTTCACATTGAATATGCATTAAATTAACTAATAAATATTCAAATGTACATATTTGCAATAAATATTAAATTAAAAACAATTTTATGTACTATTAATAAATTTCACAAAACAAAGCATAATATATTCAAACTTCTACAAATTTCAAAAAATCATCATCATCTACCTCAATCAATCGAATGAATTCCCAACACTTTCCTACACATTCAAAATAAAATTAAAACTTAGAAATAAACCATGAAAAACTAATCAAAAAGTAGAATGAAACCATGTTCATTGATTTAATCTTCTAGATCTCACGGAGCTCACATGATCTATGTTGGTAAAAGTTATATTTCCCAAAGAAAAAATGAGGTTAGGATCAAGTAATGCACACAATGAAATGAATGATACAAAATGTGTTTGGATAGGATAACAAAGAGGTGAACTAGACTAAAGTAACAAAACTAGGTCCTTCTTTGTCATTGCACAATGAACCCGATGAAAGTCTTTAAAATATATAAGGTATATGAATGAATAAAATTTCAGTACCTATTAATCAATGAAACAAACTCTGTTTTTGGTACAGAAGGCTCCCAAGTTAAGGTCTCGTATTTTGAGTCCTTAGTTGGGAAGTCGTAAGGTTAAGTCCGTGATTCCAAAGTATCATGGTATGGAAGGGATGATATCATATATTTGTGTATGAAATATGTTATATGTTGTGTTCAATATTAACATAATGGTTATTCATTTTATTCTCATAGCATGACTTTCCTAATCTTATTAGGCATGTGCAACTTACTTGGCTTTCCATAATTCTTATCCTTAGGAGAGAACAATTCTTAATAATGCATGTCCTTGGTGTGTCCTTGCTTACACCCATACTTAGTACAAGTGTATACTAATTCCATACAATTCTCTATTTTGAGGTGTAGGTGCAGGTGCAGGTTGATGTTAAAGCTTACAAGACTACGTAAATACTATCTGGACGTGGAGCATTCATCCGTACTTTGTAGGACCTCATGCATTCGAGGATGCTTATCTTTTATATTCTAGCTTATATGTAGGTATGAACTAGTGGAAGATGTTCCACTATCCTTTCTTAATAATTTCCAGACATCGTATTGGTGCCATTTTAGCAACTTTATATTAATGCAGTTATGAACTATTTCCTTCATTTGAATATCTTATTATTAGATGGTTATTGTGAAATGTGTGATATAATGAAATTCTTACTATGAAGTCAAAAAAAAGTCCTAAATTTTCCACAAAAATAAACCTATATGATGTAATAACGACTTATGCAGGCTTGTTTGCGACCTCTGAAAGGTCAACGACGTCGGTTTCGGCTAGTGTATTGATCCCGCTCATGAAAATTCAAAAGGGTAAAAACAACATTGACCAAATGTCGCATGGATACTTATGGTGATATCTTCAAGAAATTACTTATCAGATAGGATATTGTTAAAATAAAAAATAATTTATTTGAAGAAGATCCAAATGTCGTTAATAAAGTTGTTTTACAAAAGGCTAAAGACGAATTTAAAAGGTATCTTTATTTTGAGGAAATCTTTTGTCAGCAAACAAATAGGTTTTGAATGGTTTGAGAACGGACATAGAATTAAAAAAGTTTTTTTACAATATAATGAAGGATAGAAGGGAAATATCGCAGCTAAAAAGAATACCAAATAGACAAGGGATATCATTGGAAGATAAAGGAGAGATAATTGTTAATGCTATTGATTTCTATCATGAACAATATTTTCAAGAGAGAGATTCTAAAGATGTCTCTTTGTTAAGACACATTACAAGTTCTTTTTGTGAGGATGAAAACATTGTATTATGTTAAATTAAAGATTTAGAAGAGGTTAGAACAATTGTATTTAGCCTAAATGGAGATTTTATCAATTTTGTTGGGATATTATTGGAAATGATATCCTTACAATGGTTTAGTACTTTTTTTTGAAGGTAACTCATTGCTAAGTCTATAACTATTATTAATTTTGTTCTAATACCTAAGAAATAAAATGTACAATTTTCCAATTATTTAAGACCTATTCGTCTGAGTAACTTTATCAATAAGATTCTTTCAAGAATTACCAATGAAAGGCTTCAATCTTTGCTACCCAATTTGATCTCTAGCATTCAATCTGATTTTTTAAGAGGCAGAAGCATCATTGAGAATGTCCTATTGACTTCGGAGATAATTATAGATATAAATAAGAGGGGTAAGACTTCTAATGCAGTCATCAATCTTTATATGGCTAAATGTTATGATAAAGTATCTTGGTTCTTCCTGATACAATTTCTAAGAAAGATGGGTTTTTCTAATAATTTTGTTGATTAGATATGGAGGTTGGTAGATAATAATTTTTATTCGGTGTTTATTGATTGTCAGTCACATGGCTTCTTTTATTCTACTAGGCGTGTTAAAAAAGGAGACCCCCTTATCTTCTGCAGTATTTATTATATTTGCAGAAGTTTTATCGAAGGCTTTGAATGTATTATTTGATGATTTAAAATTTGTGGGATTTGGACTCCCTAAATGGAGTGCACAACTCAACCATCTTGAGTAAGGATATGATACTATTTTTATGCCTCATCTGACAAAGACTCTCTATAGACGACAGTTGCAATATTGTAGGATTACAAAGCACAATTTAGCTAAAAAATTAATAAAGATAAAATTTATTTCTTTATGCAATTAAGTGTTATAGCAGAACTGCGTAAGGTGGTAGAGGATGCATGACTATTTCTCGGAGTAAGTTTCCACTATAATATTTGGGTTTCCCTATTACATATATAAGGAAAAGAAAGGAGCATTATGCAAAGTTCATAAGAAAGGTAAGGTACATGTTTCAAGCCTGTAAAGGCAATATGTTTTCTTATGGGGGAAGGAGTTGTTAATTTCTAATGTCTTACAATGTATTCCGATTTATATATTATCTGACATTATTCTACCTAAATTTGATGTAATGAAGTCCATAGAATATTGAAAATATTATTATGGAGTCACAATATTTTAGTCAAAAGAAAACATTGGGCTGCTTGGGACAAGGTTTGCCTACCAAAATTGAAGGAGTGTTGGGTTTTTAGATGAATGGTTGATGTTTCTCAAGAATTGTTTTGCTAACTTTGCAGAAAATTAGAACTCAAAGAGCTATGTGGGAAAACATTATGTAGAACAAGTCCTGCAATAAACAAATTCATTCATTAATTAAATGGAAAGGAGGTTCTCAAGTAGGGAACACATGCTAGAAAATAGTGATAATATTGAACAGAACTTGTGGTAGGAACTAAAGGGAGGTACTTCTAGAATTTAGTTGTATAATTGGGCAATCTTGGGCTTTATATATCAAAAATTCTGAATTTCAAGGATATAATTATATGTTTGATATAGATGTTTTCTTAAAAGAGGATGGTTGGGTCTCTGGTACTTTACAAGTTCTCCTGCCTAATAATATAGTTGAGCATGTTAGAGTAAATATGGGTTATTGTATGCGATCTGAAGAAGTAGATAAAACCGTAGTAGATAAAGAATAGTAATGGACAATTCATTGTCAAATTTTCTAGGGTCACTATCAAAAATAGATCGATAACAGATGACGACTTTATGAATTTATGAGTGAAGGGTCTCCCTTTTAAAATATTATTTTTTGCTTAGATAGTATGGGCGGAAAGAGTTCACGTGGCGGCTATGCTATCTTCTTGGGATTCCAATTGTTCTTATTTATATCATTTTTGTTGTTCTCCAATGGATGAAACATTAGAACTTTTTTTTAATATAAGGAGAAAAACTTGATTTTATTCGAGACTACTGTTCTACGACTGCTGGATTAGAGGGTCCTTGGGTAAAGATTAAACAAACTAAGAAGAAATGGTGGGAATTCCACAGTATTAGTATAGTGAGGAACATGTATCAAGAAATTCCTAATATTATGCATTGGTTTCAATGGAATAAGAGAAACAAATTTTTCCATGGAGGTTTTTATTCTAATTATAAGGTAATATGGGATATTGATGCGACCATTCACAAGTTTATTAGGCTAAGGTAGAACTTCTTCAATTTTCTTAATAATTGGTCTAAGATGGTTTGTCAACTTGAAAAGCACAAACCTGTTTTTCACAATATCACTGCTAGATGGGTCCGACCTCCCTTAGGGTGACTTAAATGTAATACCGATTGTTCTTCCAGAGGTAATCCAGGTCCATGACCTTCTTCTTTCTACATGAGAAATCATGACGGGAATTGAGTAGGAGCTAAAGGCTTACAAATTATTGATTCCTCTAATATTGTGTAGAAGGCTAAGGATATATAAAAAGGGCTTCACTACTGTTTGAATAATTGATTCTCAAACTTCATCTTAAAAAAATATTTATCTTTCGTTAACATTATTAATGGATCTTGGGAGGTTCCTTGGAGTGTTTCAATTGAACTTAATGCTATTAACATAATCAGAAAAATCATTACACTGAAAGTACAACATTCTTTAAAGGAGGGAAGTACTCTTGCTAATTCTTTTGCAAACTTCAATTTCAATTGTGCAGGTACATACAAATTCAATTCATTTAAGGAAGCCCCAAGTACATCAAGGAGAATATTCAATCTTGAAAAAGATAGTACTCCAACTATGAGAATTAAACATACTTCTTGGGCTCGAGTCTTCCTTCTCTAGGTTTTGCACTCCTCGGAAAGTAAGATTTCCCAGAACTCTGTTTCCCCTTTTTGAAATTGAGCTTTTCACGAACATCAAAGTTGTTCCTTTTTTCTCTATTTATAGGACCTACTTAATCAGAAGTCTTAGGCCTCCTAGAATCATGAACGACCCTCGTCTTCCGGCTGACCTCTACCTACTGGACATCCACCATCAGCCTAGAGAGGTCCATGTTTTAGTGGAGCATCGCAGACCGACAGTCCTCTTCCAAATATCTGGTGATCCTTATGAGGAACCTGCTCATCTCATCCCTGGTGTTAGACACTAAGGAAAAGGCATACCTGGAAAGCTTAACAAACATCATGGAACACTCCTTGGCAGTCATAGATCCTTGCTTCAGGTTGATAAATTCCTCAACACTAGCTTCCCTCGTCTCCTTAGGGAAGAATCTCTCAAGAAAATTTGTTTTAATTACTTCGCACGTGACCGGAACTGCGCCCAACGCCCGGCTATCTGTACACATCTTGCACCAAGTCTGTTCAACATCCTTGATCTAATAGGAAGCCAACTCTGTTTTTTCAGTATCTATGGTCCCCATGGCAAAAAAAATCTTGTGGACCTTGTCCACAAACTCCTTGGGATCCTCTTAAATTTTTACCCTGTAAAGATAGGTGTGGGTCCTCCCTTTGAACATTCTATCTGTTGGCCTAGGCCATCGCAGCATGGGACTGCATCGTGATGGCCTGAGCAATCTGAGCTAGAGCGGTTCGCAGCTTAGCATCAGTCAGCCCAGCTGTGTTAAGTGGCATGGCTACTCCTTCAGCTGGATCTTGCGGTGGAACCTGATTGTCCTTAGAAGTTGTTCCTCCTCCTATCTCAGTAATGTTTCTCATAGTATTCATTCTCTGAAAACAGAAAGAGTTGATGTTAGACATGCTTATAACACCAAGAAATTAAACATTAGCAAAGGAATGATAAGATCAGAAGAACGGAGATTTTCTACGCGTCATGCAGTCTCTAATTGACGATAGTTGGGCACTTCACTACCATGACTTAGAAACTACTCAATGTGGTTGATATTAACATATTATACCTCGGAATTTCACCTAGTGCTCTGATACAAATTTTGTCACAAGACCCCAAACGAGACCGGCGTTGTTGACCTCTCATAGGTCGCAGACAAGCCTACATACGTCATTGTTACTCCATCTAGGGTAATTTTAGTAGAAAATTTGAACTTTTTTTTACTTAACATTCACATAATGAAATCTACTTAAACACATAAACGTTCACAACCAACCATCTAATGTTAATATCAACAAATGAAAGAAACAATTTAATATGGCCTCAAGTGTTTACTTGCAAAAATTGCACCAATACAAAGTCTTAAATGAATTGGTAAATGAAACACTAGTAGAACATGCTTCACTATCTAAAGCCTATATCAAACCTAGATAATAATTGTAGACAACCTCAAAAGAATAAGGGCCTATCATGTCCGCATAAAATATCCACCTCTGGATAGTTGCAATGTCTACCGTAAGATATAACTTCCACCTGTCCCTGCACCTAAAAGTAGATATTTGTATTGAATTAGTACACACTTATACTAATTATGGGTATATGAAAATACAAATATATATAAAATTGACTTTGAGCTTTTAGAGGACCATTGGAAGATAACTAGGTCTCTCATTCTACAAGTTTTGCAGTTCCTCATTCTCCAAGGATGATACAAGTATCTAGCTATTACATATTGGTTTAGTCATAGAGAAAATATAGTTTCTCCTCTTTTATTTGAAGAATTTCATTATATATGCCTCTATGTGTTTTTTTAAAGAAGTATGGGTTCTTCCGAAATGTTGTAGTCAATCTATACACACACACACACACATATATATATATATGATGTGTGAGCGAGAGGTCTATGTAAACCTCACTTGCATATAATCATGAAAAGTTTTAAATTTTTGGAAATTTAACATATTATAAGTTATGACGAATGCTATGAGGCTTGTCTAAATCCTCTTTGAGGAGGACAATGCCAGTTACATCTAAGGGGTGCTCCGAGATGTGGAGAACTTTGTATCAATGCATGAGGTACAATATCCTTAGGATCGATGTCTAACTAAACCACATATTATAAATTATAGGCTATATGATTCTTTGGATATTTTTAGATTTCTTGTAATCCTATGTCATGCATCTAGAGTGTATTTTATGTGTTCTTTTCACCTATGCCTTTATTTGTGCTTATAGGGAGTACTCGAACGGCGGCGGTACAAATAACCAAGAAAGGGATTTTTAATGCGGAGGATCATGCCAGCCAAGCTCCTCTATAAGACAATCAAGTCTCTCCACACAAACAAGTTCCCATAGGTGATGATGTTACAATTGTTTCTCCACTGATGACCGATTTAGAAATAAGGGCAGCTTTTCTCAAATTGTCCCAATCCATTACTTCAAAAGCTTATGTCGTCACTTCTAAAGTACAAGCCATGACGACTCAAGTGAATCGAGAAGTAGGACATATGTGCCTCATCATACTAGCACTACACATCTTTTTAAGGGAATTTACTAGAATGAACCCTTCTACGTTCTACGGGTCAAAAGTGGATAAAGACCCTTAATATTTCCTAGATGAAATCTATAAGATCCTATTTCCTATGGGTTAAAAGGCAAAGTTGGCCACCTTTGAACTCATAGTTGTGGTGCAATCTTGGTACACCCAATCGAGAGATAATAGGGTGCTAAGAGGTGGTCCGATAACTTGGCAGATCATCAAAAGAGCTTTTCATGATCATTTATTCCTCGAGAGTTGATGAAAGATAAGGTTGAAGAACTCATCAACCTTAATCAAGGAGGTATAAGTTTACTTGATTACTCCTTCAAGTTTAAAATATTTCTAAGTTTGCTCCATCCTTGGTGTCAAACTCTAGAGATGATATGAGTTGTTTCTATACAAGAGTGTCTCATGACATGGTAGTAGAATGTAGTTTGGATATGCTTCACGAGATTATGAATATTTCTCGTCGAATTATTCATGCTCAACAAGTTGAAGAAAGTAGAATAAGGATAAAGAATTTAAAGGACAAGAGGGCCAAGTCTTTTAAAAGTGATTCTTTAGAGGGGATGTTGGAAATTCATGATAAGCCTGAATTCAAGAATATATTATCCAATCAAGTACCTTGCAAATTTCCCAAGGCTCGTGATAGTAGGGTGTCTAACCCAACTTCCCAAAAGTCTAGAAGTGGAAAGTCACCAATACATAAGCCAACATGTTCCAAGTGTGGTAAGAAGAATTGCGGTGAGTTTCTAGTTGGGCCGGGATATTGCTTTAGTTATTGAAATGAGGGTCCCATGGTTAGCGATTTCCTTAATTTGAAGGGGCAAGACAAGAGTTGTGGGAAATATCAAGAAAGTGGTTCTAATGTTGATGATCAAAGAAAGAATAGCTTTAATGCTCTCCACTCTAAGGGTGAACAAGAAAGTATCCCAACTTGGTGACCGGTATCCTACAAGTATTCTATTAAAATGTTTATACTTTACTTGATCAGGGTGATACCATGTCATTTCTTACTCCTTTGGTAGCTAGAAAGTTTAATATTTCGCCCGATATGTTGCATAAACTATTTACGGTCACTATCCTTGTAGGTGATTTCATGGTTGCCCAAAGGGTATACACAAATTGTCCAATAATGCTGACCAATAGAGTTACCCATGCTAAATTAATAGAACTTGATATGATGCATTTTGATATTATTTTGGGATTTGATTGGTTGCATGCTTGTTTTTCTTCCATTGATTGTAGGATAAGAGTTGTCAAGTTTGGTTTTCCTAATGAACCCATCTTAGAGTGGAAAGAAGGAAATTATATTCATAGAAGTCATATCCTCTTTTTTGTCTAAAGTCTTGTAAGATGATCTCAAAAGGGTTCTTGTACAATACTGTGAGAGTTATGATTTAGACTGCGAAGTTCTTGCTATTGAGTTAGTCCATGTAGTGAGGGAATTTCTGGAGGTCTTCCCTAGTGATCTTCCCGTAATTCTTCTCGAACGAGAAACTGATTTTGGTATTGACTTGATACCAGATACAAATCCCATTTAAATTCCTCCTTATTCGATGGCTCGGGAGAATTGAAAGAGTTAAAGTCTCAACTTGAGGATCTACTAGACAAACGAATCATTCAACGTAGTATTTCCCCATGGGTTCCTCCAGTACTATTTGTAAAGAAGAAGTATGGGTCGCTAAGGATGTGCATTGATTACCGACAGTTCAATATAATGACCATTGAGAAAAACTATCCTCTTTCTAAGATTGACGACTTGTTTAATCAACTCTAACGGGCAAGCTACTTTTCCTAAATTGTCTTGAGGTTGGGATATTATCAACTTTGGGTGATAGATAATGATATTCACAAAATATCCTTCCGAAAAAGATATGGACACTATGAGTTTAAACTAATGTCTTTTGGGTTGACTAATTCTCTGGTAGCATTTATATATCTAATGAAAAAAGGGTGTTCCGAAAATACCTAGATTCCTTTGAGATAGTTTTCATAGATGACATCTTTATATATTCAAATAATGAGGGTGATTATATGGTGCATTAAAGAGTTGTATTGCAAGTCATAAAGGAACACCAACTATTTCCCAAGTATACCAAATGTGAATTTTGGTTAAGGTATGTGGCATTTCTTTTTCATTTCATCTCTAGTAAAGGTGTAGTAGTATATCGAAATAAGGCCGAGGTGTTAAGAAACTGGGATATACCATTGTCTCCAAATTACATAAGAAGTTTCTTGGGTCTAGCCGGGTACTATACGAGGTATGTGGATGGTTTTGCTTCCATTGTATATGCTTTGACTTTTTTCACCAAAAACAAGATGAAATTTGAGTGGTTGGAGGAATGTGGAAGAAGCTTCCCAATCTTTAAATATAGGCTTACCACTGCTCCAGTGATGACTTTACCAGAGGGTACTAAGGGTTTTGAGGTATATTCTGATGCATCCCGAGTGTATTGGATTGTATTGTTACACAAAATGGGAAGGTTATAGTGTATGCTTCTAGTAAACTGAGGTTCAAGCATAGACCACATAAATGAGTTTTTTTTAGTTGTTTCACAATGCCCTAATTGATATGATATATGTTGGTTTGTTATTTTAGTATTATTTTATTGAGCAAAATATAAATGCAAAGTTCTTTGAAAAATTTTTAAACCAAGGAACTTGTGCAATATGATTTGGTTAAGTAATTTTTTAGGAAAAGCACTCATAACCTTCAAGACCCTAGATAAGTATTCCATGACCTAAACAAAAAATAGAGGACACATAGGATCCCCTTGTCGTATCCCTCTCTTCCCTTCAAAGTGACAACAGATTATTCCATTAACCCAAAAAAATGTTTTTTAGACATTATCCATATCATTTCCAACATCACAAATCCAATTAGAAACCCATAAGCAGTTATGTCTTGCTTAACGAATTTCCAACTATCCATATTATAATCTTTATGAAGGTCAATAGTCATAAGAAACATGGGAGAGCTCATCCTACTGTAGTATATTAATAAATAATGGCATATCAAAACATTTTGAACCATATATTTTCTCTGCAGGAATTTGATTAATTTTCTTCTATGAAACAACTCATTACATGCTTCAATTTCTGATAAATAATCTTGAAAATGACTTTATAAATCAATTTACAAACTGAAATAGGTCTATACATCGTAGAATTTTCAGGAACAAATATCTTCGAAATAAGAGAAATTTCGGTAGCATTTATTTACATAAGAAATTATTCATTTGGAAACAATTCCACCATACTTCAATTATAGCTTGTGTACAGTATTCCTCTTAAATTCAGGGTGATGAGATGGTGGAACAGTGTGCACATGATAGTAATGTTATTAATTTTAAGGTTACTTTTTGTATTTGTTTTCCTAGGGAGTACTGGAATTAATTTTATGACATTGTTATAGTGATGCCTGCAATTAACACGGATGGTGATGTTGTGTTCAAACTATTCAAAATATGATCACAATTGTGTATGTGTCTGTGACTTTTTTTTAAAAAAAAATTTGTTACTTAAATACATTATTGTTTTGTATAAGTAACGTCATGTTTTGTTTAGCTTGTTAAAATGTAATGTATTCATATATAAAATTGTGGCTCTAGGAAACGTATTTTAAATGGTTCTAAAAGTTAGAGGATGAGTTTAGCTGTGGATCCAGTATATTTTCTTTGTACAGGTTATAGACTTACTTTACAGTACTAGAACTTTTTTAAACTCAACTGCTGCTATATTATATAGTATGAGAAATATTGGAGATTCTAGAAACTCGGCTGGTGCAATTTGCCATAATAAGCTTCCCATCTATTGACATTAGATCAAAATTATAATGTCACTACTTCTTCACTTAAAGAACATTATTATTTGTAATTATGTTTACTTACTATAGGGAAATAAATTAGAGATATTTAAACAATGCAAGAAGAATAAATCAATCAACAATCCTAAAGAAAAAAGGGTTTGAATCCGCTCATAGTCCATTGAAGATTTTGGATATTAATATGCAACACCGATCAAGTGTTGAATTAGTTAAAAAAATATAATATTAAGAGAGAACAACTTGCTTATGAACACAATGACAAAGATAATCAAGAGTAGGCACCAATACCACATTAAAAAAATAATTTTGATGATTTCATTCCACAACAAAAAAAGAGTAAATTCCATGGGCACAAATCAATATTTCAGTCGACTTACCGGGAAGAACTTAGAACCTAATGTATGATTTCAGGGTAATAAAAAACTAAAGAGAGTTTATTTCAATATGAAGAGTCCATTCAAGATAATGGAATAAAACTTCCTATGAATAACTGTAGGTTTCAAATGTCATTAACGGAAGGTGCTACCCCTTCAGCATATGTGAGTGGAACAAAACTAGTTAACGATGAGGTAACAAATGATATGGAGGATCTACTGAACTTCAAAAATGTGAACTTGAAGTCGGCTCAACCAGCCACCTGTATTGGTAAGTTTTTGTTTAAGCAATAAATAAATAATGAACATGATATTTTTGATCAACGAAATTGCAAGCAGGTAAAGAATAAGTCAATCATACAAGCTAGTACTCGTGATCATTTTCTAAAAAATCAAGGAATACACATAGATGATGAAAAAACGTCACAACCACATAACATCTGATGTCGAATTTACATAAAATCCAATTATTATGACCACAACAAAAGATTGGATGATCTTGCGGATCAAGAAGAAGTCCGTGAAGAGTAATGTGATGTCAAATAACAAATTGACATTTACTGTGGTACAAAATATATGTTTTAAACTTTGTAAGATTTAGTACTCATTATAAAAAAAAATATATTATTCTATATCTTCTACATCAATCTAGAAATGTCAAAGCCAAAAAAAGTTTGAGGACAAACAAAGTGTAATAATATTCATGGAAGTAACTTAAAAGAAAGAAAGGAGGTGACATTTGATAAAGGACGAATAGTGGGACCAACTAATAATAAAGTGTCACAATTTAACAATTTTAAAGAAACAATTGCAAGGAATCCTAGATTTATTAGCTTGATGTACACTAGTTCGCAAGTGGTGCAAGATGATACTAAAAAGCGCATTAGGAAAACATCAATGTAAGAACAACCACTCTTGCGATTTCATATTTTATTATTTATTTTGTCTTATTAAAGAAGAATATATTTTATTTTGCATAGTAAATATTTATAATTCAAGTAGAAGGAAAGAAGTGAGTGATGACTCGTCTTCATGATGCTTGGAGGCGACACAAGTACAAAATTAAAATGAATTTTTCGATAGAAACAACACCCTTGATGATATGCTAGCAAAATGTCCTTATAATCAATTCCTCCACTTGTTAGAGTATTGGAAACACCCAACTTTTCAACTAAGGCTAAATAGTGCATTTTTACTCATCAACTAATTTTGCATCATATCTATTCAATATATATCTATTTAATAAGTTATCTTTTTATTTAATAATAGTCCATATGCGAGATGAATTCTGAAAATAGGAAAAACAAAAGTGGAGGCATCAAATATGACCTATTAATTTTTCTAGAGTACGTGTGGCGTTTGTGATACTGAGCTGACATTTCATAAAAAAAATTGATTTTCATTTTTTACATTATTAGTATGATGTTTTGTTTATTTCTTTTGATATAATTTTTAGCGTGCAGCAAAAGACA
This sequence comes from Solanum lycopersicum, assembly GCF_036512215.1. Classification (NCBI taxonomy): domain Eukaryota; kingdom Viridiplantae; phylum Streptophyta; class Magnoliopsida; order Solanales; family Solanaceae; genus Solanum; species Solanum lycopersicum. Next base: position 45,165,706 of record NC_090808.1, on the reverse strand, counting down.
ACAACGAAGAACCATCAAAACCTTAAATGTTTATTGTAACTCATACCTAGACGGGAAAAGAAATCAAAGCTGATACCAAAGTTACGATACTGTGTTTTTATAGAGGATTCGTAGTGAAATTTTTTCAGATTTAACATTTATACATTGTTAGGAGTTTGACTCTATTGAATTTTATCATGTATGCCTTCTTCTTCTTGTGCATGTTCTAGGAGATATCAATTCTTTGTTGATGTCGTTGAATTTTTCGCTACAAAATGTTGTTATATTTTTTTTTGCTTCACCGGAATCATATGGCTGGAAATGAAATAGTACTTACAGTTCACTATGGATGCCAATTTTATTAAATAGGCTGAACCTCAAAATCAAAAAAATTATGGAAAACAACATATGATGCATGGAGGGCAATGTTTTGAATGGAGTAGTTTGGTCGACTAAGGTTCTATGGTAGATTAGTGAAGACAAGGTCTTTTAAGAATGACAAGGAAATTAACAATCTAAAACAAAATCATGCCAATGAAATCACTTGTCTAAATGAAAAATTAAACGAACGAATGCGATATTTATTCACTCAATTCATGCTAAACAACCCTTAATTGAATTATAAAGATATACTACGGTGTGTTGGATCTAACTTTGCTTTACCTATTGATGTACCTAGAGCATAAGATATATGAGGCACAAATCTTCATAATTCTTCAGGGTCAACTCATTATTCATTTCTTCAAAACGTATTTTGTATTTATATTCTTTATTAATAGTCTACATATTTTTTTTCTTCCAGTTGAATTGGTTTTGTTGGTAAAGAAATTCTAAACTTATTTTACTTTATTGAATCTTTAAACGTTCAGTTTGTACTTTGTTTTAATTTTATGAGTGGTGTATTGTGTTGAAGCAGGACTCTAATGATTTTGGATTGTAGTATGAGTCAGCCTACTGAATATATCTAATTTTCAAAATTTAAACTCTAATAATTAGCTTCAATTGGATTCCCTTTTCTTGTAGTGTGGTCCTCTATTTGTTGTTCCTTGTTTGTTAAATTTTGACCCTGTTCAAGATTTTGTTTGTCTTTTTTAATGCATTCTGTGTCTTCTTACTCAACCTTTTTCCCCATTTATTATTAAATCGAGTTGTATGTTGGACTGTATCAAAGATCTCTTGTTGCCCTATATTTTTGTAATTGAAATAGGATTAACGTGGGCTTTAGTATAGTGGAAATGGATATATATAAACTCATGCAAAACAAGAGTCATTTCATCCCTCCTCGTGGATTCCTTTTTTTTTCAAATTAGTAGTCTGTTGCACTTTTCAACCCATACAAACCACTTTCTTAAAAACAATATTATCTAGGGGCTTAGGGGATGGAGTACCTGCAACAAGTGAACCTTAAGAATGCTTAGCCACTTTAATTATATTACTTGTATGCAGTGGAGTTTCATTCAAAGGATGCACCTTTTCTTGTGTTGTATCTCTTCGACGATCACCATGTAGCTGTTGTTATGTATTGATTTTTGGGATCACTCTAAACTATGTTATGAACCTTCTTTCCTGTGTTCTTGTGTTGTTCTTTTGAACTATTTGGCTGTTCCTAGGAGTCTTCTGATACCCAAGATTCCTTTAGTGGTGGACTTAATATTCATTTGTGTCTCCATTGTATGCTTATTTATTTAATTGTTCTTTTTCAGCTCCTTATTGATTATTTGGTTAATCCTGCAAAGAAAGATCAATGAGATTATTAGAATAAGGGAGTGCAGAATTAGTACTAATACCGTGATGAGTCTGCTTATGCTACAATGTTTCCTAAGGAGATTTTGGGTTGTCAATGCTATGTTAAACTAAATATTTTAAAGTGACTTGGTTTCAATTTGATATGCTATTTGTGATGGTACATATAACAAAGGTGTATTGATATTGATTTTGATTTTTTGTTGTGAGTGAACCCCATCTTACATTGTTTTATTAGAATGAAGTTACTGAAGTTCTTATTGATTTTTGTTCTTTATTTTGGTTCTGTCATTGTGAATCTTCCCTCGCCGAATAAATTTGAGTTCCTAGAATTTTAAAAAGGTCTTGAAAACATGTGTATAGTCTTCTGACAACAACACTCCATGCATAGGGATATAATCTCCCAGGTTCTGCCTAATAAGCTTACAATGAATACTCTCTGATTATGGACTTCCACATTTATTTCAAGAACATATATTTTTATTTTCAATTTGCAGGAAAATGCTGGTAATTGAATTTGAATTTAACAAGAAATAAACTCGATATATAGTAGTAAAAGATGAAGATTTATTGTATTATTTTCATATATGTTTGAATGACATTTTTTTGTGTATTTAATTGTTATTAGAGATCTTTAAGCAATAACTGTTTATGATTTTATTGTACAAAAAATATTAATCAATGTTTATTTGAAATATATATCTTGAAATTAATTATTACTTAAATTTGTGCTTTAGGTTACTAGTGTCATATCCTGAAACCACACCTTATAATATATGACCTTATTGGAATGCAACCGACGTACTTGATCTCTCAGAGGTCTTGTACAAGCCTTCCTCTATCGTTCATCACATATAAACATATGAAACGTAGTGTAGAACTTAAACTTTTCACAAAATTCTAGAAGACATTAAAAAGAAATACTAAGTCTGAATTCATCAAATCATAGACTAAAGAATACATGGTACACGACCCATACAATACGAAAAAAGAAATACTTAGTCTATTACAATACTTCATTTAGAGACCAAAAAGACATCTATGCCCTCGAGTCAAATAAGGATATACATAAACTTGCTTGAAAGATCTTCTAATCCAAGATTAGCCCCTAAAAGCACCTTCACCTATGAATTACTTTAGAGGTAAATAAATGTTTGGAATTACTACAAACACATGTAGTAAATATGAATAATGCATAAAATCATGAAAATAGATATTATTGGAAACATGCTCTTTTGACTTAAATATAATATAATAAGCATAAAAACAAAATTTAACATATTAGAAACATATAAGAAATAACTTAAACAATTTTATGAACAGTATAGTGAAACCATGTCAGTTTACATCGTCTCAATTCACTTTTACACTAAATGTTACAGTGAAGGTCTTTTTCTCCTTAGATACTCTCTAGCATGCAATCCCCTTACTAAAAGCTATCCTATGACTCACTTAAGTAATACAAAGAGATACCTCCCATAAACCCTCTATAGGCGCACCTAAATAATCATTAAGACCACCTATAATGAGATACACACATATACAATGTATCAAGCACATAAACATGAGATCCTACTACCAAAGGTGCTTCTATGTCTCACTCGAGTGAGTTGTGAAGCGATCGCCCATATATTCCCTTCACACATACTTATGATATCCTCTATATTACATAAGATAGAATCATTCTCACTAAACACAAAAATATATAGATGATATGACATTCTCCTTCTAAAGGCTATCAAAATACTTAAATAAATCAAGAAGATAACGTCAATGATTAACCTCTTCCAGATTGACAAAATAATCATTAAGACTACATAAAGATTAGCTAACTTCTAATTAATCAACCATCTTCCATATCTAGAGTACTTCTTAAGACATATATAGGTAAGATACGAAGTGACAATTCTAAGATACGAAGTGACAATTCTAAGATACGAAGTGACAATTCTTATGCCTCCTTGACACCTTAACTAGACAAACATTATTTACTCTAGATAAGTACATTTTTATTTGACATGTTTTTTTAATTTTAAGTTATTTCATTAATTTGTTCATTTAAGAGACATTCATCACATCAAGACATTCAAGTTATGGTCATGGAAAAGATCTAGAGACTTTCAGTAACATCTTCAAATTTTATTGTGCAATGTCTAGATAGCATCCCATAGAACCACCTAAACATCATTGAACTTCACAAATAATAGTAAGTTTCCTATATGATGAGAATATGCAATAACTAAAACATACCATGACAGCTAAACATGGAACCCGGAGTTCTAACATTCTTTTGATCAGGGTGTTCTACTTGCCAAGGGTAGAAGTAGGACACATACAATGTAGGTACATGAATAAGGAATATAAAGGGCTTTTATGTACTCTAGTCTCATTCTCAAGTAGAGATACATTGCACTGTACTGTTATTCTCAAGTAGAGCTACTTCCCATAACATACTAACTCGGTGCCACCCTTTGTTCTCATAGAGTATTTGACATTAAAGGATTACATGAAGAGGTTTCGTATCAAGTTTATAATTCAATCACATTCACCCTACCAGAGATGTCCACTAGGGATGCCTTACAATGGCGACAAAGATAGTTCATCATGACTCTCCTAAATATGATATGATTCCATTCCATCCAAGCAACCCTAAGTCCATCACCCATACAAGAAGGATACGACAACATATTTTGACTTCAAGGTTCATAACCTTGACGCTAGGTTTAAGGTTTCATGTACATGATCTTCTTAACAAGATTTAAGGTCTCACATATCATTCATTCATTCATATTAAGGGTGCACTATGCTTACCTAGTCAAGACATCTAATATTCATATATCATTCATACATGTATCAAGTAAGGGACACAAGTCTACTAAAACAAGACAAAACATACTTTATATTATTACATATGTCATATAATTCTTTGAAGCACTAAGGAATGAACTTGATCATCTTTATGTCATCCTATACATTAAAATAATATCATTAATATAAGCATCATAGACTCATATAGTCAATTAGGAAAAATCATGCAACAACTCTAGGACTACACACTCAAAGACATGTCATAGTTTGAGATGATCACCTAACAACATCAATAGAAGAACACACTTTCCCTTAATCATATGTAGATAGATATTCTCATACTCAGCATAAATGAACTACACAAATCATCATAATACCTCAAGTAGTGTCAATAAGGATTGGATCATCACAATAAAAACAAAAGTAACACTGACAAGGCTAGATCAATTAGGTGTAAAGCACAATGTACCACCACCATAATTGGATCGTAGCAATAAAGATATAAATCAAAACTAATTAACATAAAAAAGAAAATTAGGGCAGTGTAGCAATACATCTTAACTACATCAATTCATTGCTAAATCATCCAATTAAATAACATAAGACCCTTACCCATGTCAATGAACATCTATTTAAAAAAATAATCACAATACTGAATGAATCTAAGTCAATACAATATAGATTTATTGATCTAAGACCAATTAGACATAAATTGATTGCAATCCTTACATCATTTAGTAGCCCATTGAAAACTACACGAGAATTGCTAAGCATTAATTCAATATCACTTAACCTGTAAGTAGTCAAAAACAATTCAATGAATATTACATTCCTTAAAACCTTTAATGCAAGAACCCATGGATAAATTTCAATTTAGAAAACCCATCCTTTAAGAACTCTTTGAAAACAATTTTGAAGATTGGCTCCTTGATAAATAGAGTTTCAAGGATCAAAAATAATACATTGATGATTTTAATCGATGAAATTGATTAATAATCAACACTAAAATATCCAACCCAAGCTATTCCTTGAGTTTTGACTTCAATGGATTTCTAGAGAATTTGTAGAATATTTTTGGGTTTTGATTTTTTGACGAATGAGGTCTCCTAAGTATTGAAGTCTTATAAACATGTTTAAAATACTAATAATACATTTATGTAACATCCATTTCTCTTATTTGGACATGGGGTGAATTTACAACTTCACCCCTAAACAATACAATGTACCGTGAAATTGACAGCACCATCAACAACTAGGTAGTCAATGAACCGTTTGTCCACAAATGGACCCTCCTGTACGCTTGACGTTTGGTTCAGAGACTTGACTTTGGGATATTGAGATACCTAGGTTAAGTATTGACCCACGACACCCATGGATGGTATGTCGACTTGCGCATAAGTCGTTGTTTGCCTCAGTCATTTGGGGCTTCGTCTAGACAATCTTGTCTCAAATGAGGGGTCTTTCCTCAAGGACTTTGGATGGTCCTAGGGGATTTTTTCCCGGATGTTTCCAGCCTGAATATGTTTTTATACAATTTTAGGACCTCCAACATAAATTTCATACAAAAAAACATGTAAAACTCGACCAAACATGGCAAGAACCACAAGGTTGTCTAAAGGCAAACCTTTCGAACTTCATGTACATTTGACCTCAAAATTTCATGAAAATTTACACAAAGGCGATAAAAACTATAATAAATGTAATAATGACCTCATTAACTCATGAAACAAATATATAGGCACATAACCATACATTAGGCACATAGATCACTTAGTCGTCGAACGTCTTAGTCGTCTCTTGATGGTTCACTTCAAAATCACCTAAAATTGTAGACACTTCCTTAATAACACATTATAAACTATTTTAGGACCAAAGACCCTCATGTAAAACATGTTAGGCTTTAGATTCACCTAAGTGATTTTTGAGGTTTTACAATCTCCCCCACTTGAAAAACATTCTTCCTTGATGGAAACATGTTAATATCCAATATAAAACAAAATAAACACATCTTACAATATAATAAAAACTTAATGAAATTCAGAATGCAAGGAATCAATGAAATTCAATTTCAACAAGACCCCTAAACACAATGCAACATGCAACATACTTCTATGACTTTTTACTCTAAAGCCTGAGTTGAATAGAATATATGAGACAGTCAATCAAAACTCCTTTACTCACCATACTCCCCCACATAGAGAATGAACTCATACTCTAAATCAATACAATGACTTACGAACATCATCAGCATCATCCGACTTTTATCCCCTACTCCGAAGTGCATAGAAACACCTCTTATTTGGAGCATCATCTTTTGAACATTAGATAGAACTTTCTTACCCTCTCTTCCTCTTGAATCAATAGTAGGAAAATCATTCACCTTTTGATTATCCCTAACACATCGAAAGCAACCACTAGTACTTTCTAGACACTTCCCATAATGTTTCTTTCAACAAGTAGCACAAATAAGATTTTTATCTTGAGAACCACCTCCTTTCTCAAGTTTCACCTTACGAACGCTAGGTCCGTATTGAGTTTGAGCCCTTTTCTTGAATCTAGGTTTATCTTTCTCACATGGTCCACTTCTCTTCAATTTTTAAGACATACTCTTAAGTTTGAACTCATCTATGGATTGATCATACACCATAAGTCTAGCTAAGGTTAGATCATCGTGTAGCATAGTCGTATGACATTTTTCTCTCAGAAGGTTGGGAACACCCATAAGAAACCTAATAATCTTATCCCTAGGGTTACACACAAAGGATGAAGCATATTTAGATAAAATAGTAAACTTCAAATAATACTCTTCCACACTCATGTTTCCCTTCTTAAGATTAATGAACTCTTCACCCTTTACTTCCCTCCTCTCACGGGAAAAGTACTTTCCTATGAAAGCCTCTTTAAACTCTTCCCATTCTATAGGACCCGACTAAACTGGCGTATTGCCTTTTCATCAAGTGTGCTACACTTGAGCAGCATCTTTTAATTAATACGAAGCCCATTCCGCTTTCTCCCTACAGGTCACTCCAATAGCAATTACTATCTTATATACCTCATCAACAACCTCTTGGGGATCCTCTCCTACGTTAGAGACAGTAAAGATAAGAGGACTCATCCTCATAAAGTCTCTCAATCAAGATGTCATAGTTATCTCCAAAACATTGTCTCTTGGTGCAAGACCCATATTAACATAGTTAGTCAAAGCTCGGGCTAAAGTAAGTAAAGCCCCTCTAATTTACCCATTAGTCATTTCCAGGGGAACCACCAGAACCTCATTACCTTAACCTTTAGTAGGGACTTGATCACCTTGAGCAACATGTTCAACTTACTCAACTTGAGGAGGAATATCCTCATTTTCATCATTCTCATCAACTCTCCTAGCCGGACCTTATTGTAATCATCTTCAATAAACATAAGAAAAAGCATAAGAAAAGAGTAATTATAATTGCTATCTACGGCAGCATATAGGTGTAGAAAAAAACGGAAACTTTATCTTCCTATAGCCTCTCTCCCATATATATGTCTCAACTCACATCGATGGTCAAGACTCTACATAATGTGACTTGATGAAACTTTTTGATTCCTATGACCACTTTCATAACCTTGCTATAATACCAAACTTGTCACATCCTAAAACCACACCACAAAAGATATGGCATTTTCGTAATGCAACAGGCATACTTTACCTCTCAAAGATCTTGTACAAGCCATTCCGTATAGTTCATCACATATAAAAATATGAAAAGTAGTGCAGAATTAAAACTTTTTACAATATTCTATTAATCTTTATATATATATTGCATATAAAACTCATAGAAAATGCAAAATCTCATATCATCATGTCTTATAATAAAGAATACTTGGGACACGTCCCATACAATATGAATATAGAAATACTCAGTCTATTACAATACTTCAATAAACGACATAAAAGACATTTATACCCTCGAGTCAAATGAGGACATACTTCAACTTGCTTGAACGGTCGTCTAATTCAAGCTTAGCCGGTAAAGAACCTTCACCTACGAATCACTATAGAGATACAGAAAATCAAGGAATTAGCACAAACACATGCAATAAGTGTGATATAATGTATAAAAATCATGAAAATCAATATTATTGGAAACATGATCTTTTTTATTACAATATCATATAATAAGTATAAAAAAAAAATTTAAACCTTAGAAACACATAATAAATCACTTAAAAATTTTATCACATTTTTATGAACAATAAGGTGAAACCCTGTCACATAACAGTGACTCAATTTACTGTTACAGTGAAGGTTATAGTGAGGCTCTTTACTTCTCCTGATACACATTCTAGCATGCAAACCTTTTACTAAAAACTATCCTAAGACTCAATTAACTAAGACAAAAAGATACCGCCTATACACCCTCTCTAGGAACACCTAAATGATCCTTAACACCATCTATTATGAGATACACACTTACAATATGCCAAGCACATGAACATCAGATCGTGCTACCACTAGTGATTCAAGTCTCACTTGAATTAGCTGTAACGCGACCACCCATACAATCGACAAACATAAGAGATCCTATAGATTGCGTAAGATAGAATCGTTCTCACTTCGTAGAACAACATATAAAATTACATGACATTCCCTTTCAAAAGGCCATCAAAAGACTTATGTAACTAAATCAAGAAGATAACTTCCATGATTGACCTTTTCAAGAATACCTAAATAATCCTTAAGACTACATAAGGTTTAGATCATCTCTAATTAATCTACCATTTTACCTAAATAGAGTCATTCTTAAGATTTATCTAGGTAAAATACAAAGTGATGCTTTCCTATGCCCCATTGACACCTTAACTAGACAACCCTTAATTATTCTAGAGAAGTACTTACTCATTTTAACTTGTTTTCTAAACTTAAATCAATAAAATCATTAGTTCATTTAAGGGACATTCATCACATAAGGACATGCAACTAATGGTCTTGTACAAGTTGTAGGGACACTTACTAACCTCTTTAAAGCATATATTGCAATGTCTAGATAGCATCCTATACCACCATCTAAACTTCATAGAACTTCTCCAATACTAGTAGGTTTCTGTAAGATGAAGGTAGGAAATAACTAACATATAGATCATGATAGATTAACATGGAATCAAGAGTTCTAACCTACTCCGATGAGGGTGTTCTACATTCCATAGGTAGAAATAGGACACATCCCATGTAGGAACATGGTTAAGGAATATGAAGGACTTTTATGAACTCTAGTCTCATTTTAAAGTAGAGATACATTGTATTCTAGACTCCATCTCAAGTAGATCTACTTACCATAACATAAACACTCCGTAATATCTTTGGGGCTTATTGAGTAATTGACATAAAAGGATCACATAAAGTGGTTCTGTATCTAGATCATCACCCAATCATATTCACCATACCAATGAGTTGAACTAGGGCTGCCTTACAATGGTGACAAGTATAGGTCATCATGACTTTCCTAAGGATTATATGACGCCGTTACAACCAACCAAACTTAAGTCCATCACTCATATAAGAAGGATACCATTACGACTCTCATCTTTAAGCTTAAAATCTTGACCACTTTGCTTAAGATTCCACATACATGAACATCATAAAATCATTTAAAGGATCACATATAATTCATTCATGTATGAAAAGGGTTAACTAAGCATACCTAGTAAAGACATTTTATAGGCACATATAATTCACACATATATTAAGTAAGGGACACAAGTCTACCGAAACAAGAAACAACATACTTTACTTGATTACATATGGCATATAATGCCTTGCAGCACTTAGCAATGGCCCCTATCATATTTATTTCATCCTATAAATTACTATCACATGATTAATATAACCATCATACACTAATATAGTCAATTTGGAATAATCATGCATCGACATTGATACTACATACAAAGGCATAGTCATAGTATAATATGATCACCTAACAATCTCAATAGAAGAACACATACATTCCCTTAACCACATGTAGATAGATATGATTATACTCCACATAAATAAACTAAAAAAATCATCATAATACTTCAAGTAGTGCCGACAAGGCCATGATTATCAAAATACATAAAGTAGCACCGACAAGGCCACATCAATTGCAAGTATAGCACATAGCACCACCACAGTAAATGGATCATAACAATTACAAAATAAATCAAGTATAATTAACGTAAAATAAATATAATTAGGGCAGCATACGACTAATCCATTTTCACCCCTTCAATCCATAGCTAAATCATCCATTTCAATATCATAAGGCCTTTCGCCATGGCTATGAACATCAATTCAACACTATAAACACAATACTCAGTGAGTCTAAGTCAATTTAATATGTATTTATAAATATAAGACCTTTTTGACATCAATTTTATTATAATCCTTATATCATTCAATAGTCTATAGAAAACTACACTAGAATTCATAAGCATTAAGTCAATATCACTTAAGCCATAAACTAGTCAAATCTAGGGTTTATCAATAACATGGGTTCAATGGTTAATTTTTTTAAAATCATATAATTAACTAGATTTCAATAAATATTTAATTGTCTAAAACTATAATGCCATAACCCATGGATAGATTTCATTTTAGAAAATTCATCCTTTAAGAACTCTTTGAAAATCACTTTGAAGATTGGCTCCTTGATTAATAGAGTTTAAAGGATAAAAAACCATACCTTAATGAAGTTAATCCACTAAATTAATGAATAATCACAAATCAAATCTCCAAACAAAGATCTTCCTTGAGTTTTTGCTTCAATGGAGTTTTAGAGAATTTCTACGATATTTTTTGGTTTGATTTTTCGAAGAATGAATTCTCCTAAGTGTGTAACGATTTTAAACATGTTTAAAATACCTAAAGTATTCTTAAGTAACTGTCCTTTCTGTTATCTTTATGTTTGGTGAATTTACAACTTTACCCCTAGATATTACTTTGAACTACGAAATTGACAGCACCATCGACGACTAGGTAGTCGACTGAACCTTTGTCCACAAATGGACAATCATGTCCTCTCGTCGTTTCGCTACGAGACTTGATATTGGGAGCTTGTTATACC